>NC_140594.1:666402274-667075671 GCF_964204655.1 Triturus cristatus
CATGGGCATTCTACCTTCCCTTCTTAACATCATGGAGAGTCTCCCAATGGGCAATTACGCCCAGGTCAAATGGGACAGTAATGGTGAACTGTCAGAACTCATTCCGGTCAGGAGGGGGGGGGGGGGGGGGTGAGGCATGGATGTGCTCTGGCCCCAATGCTTTTCTCATTATACATAAGTAATATAATTGACCATCGCAATGGTTACCTCAATGATTCCCCAAGTTAAATCTGCTAACCATCCTAGCACTGTTGTTCGCCGATGATACCATCTCGATTTCCCAGACCCCTGAGGGCCTGGAAAAGGTATTGGCCTCCTTTCAATCAAAATTGTACTCGGAAGGGTCTGGAAATAAGCACCTCACAGTCAAAGATAATGATCTTCAACCCATGTAAAATGTATAGGGAGAAAATCAGACTGGAAGACAAAGTCCTAGATATAGTAGCTAGTTCAGAGTATCTGGGAATTAAGCTCGATGATTCACTCTGATGGTGCCCGCATCTAGAGAAGAGCAAGGCCAATCTCACCCACAAAGCAGCTGCCATTATGAAATTCTTTAAGACAGCCCGATCCATGGTCATTTCACCAGATGTTGAGGTCTACTGACCTAAAGGCCAAACTGCCGCACTGTATGGGGCTGAAATACGGGACACTCTTCTGTTACCCATCTAACTGTTGAAGAAAAAACTTTATAAGAGCTTTAAGTTTTCTCCCTAAAGAACCCCCTTAATTCCCCTTTTTATGGACATCCCTCTCAAACAGATTGAGTTCTGTGCTGTCCTGCGACCTCCTTTATTTTAGACTAGGTTGCAGGCTACTGAGGAACTGGACGTATACAGAGAAGCCTTAAAGGGGATTCTGTCAGCAGCTGGTATCAGCAACCTTCAGTCGTTCCAGCACATTTGCCAATGTTTCTGGAAATTGGGCCTAGACGATCTATGGGATAACCCCTGTACAATCACCCAAAGCCCAAAGGGGTTCTCAAAGCAGCATTTTGGGAATATATTCATCTCGCCCTGCACAAACTCATTTCTCTGGTCTCCTCCATTAATAGGTTCATTCTTCATAAGCAATTTTCTACGTATGAAGTATATATAAATTCTATTCAACCATAATTGACTATGTCCCTGCACACAGCTTAGTGGGTTAATGGCTCTAACAATGCTGCTTTGTGCGAGCTGTGCACCAATAATGCTGTTGAAAACATTGAACATGTTGTGTTTTTCTGTCCAACAAGTGTAAAACACAGATGCAAATGGATAAGACCTTTGTGCCTCACCCATGGTTTTCGTACTTTCCAAACAGCACTCCGATTATTTTTGACCAATACTTGGCTTCATATGGTCTTTGGCCGGAGCAGATTTTTGCAAATTGTGTATTTAATTAGAAAGACTAAAGACAAAGACTTTTAATTTGTGTTAATACATGCTGGGGTCTTTGAATAGATGTTTTATTGAGAATATTTATATTTTTTTCCAGCATAGACATATTAGCTTATATCTCGAATGTTCTTTCTGAAATCTTTTATTGCATTTTATTAACGCCTTTTGTGCCTTATACAGTTGCTGCATTATCACTGATTGATTGTCATGCACTTATGCTTGGGGACGAGGGTTTTTTCTCCATGACACCAGGCCCACTAGCTCTCAGGAGTGTTGCTAGCATAGTCGGATGGCATAGTCAACCGTTTTCTAGGTTTTTGTCACTGGTCTTTGCTTGATGCAAATTTTCTGTTGAGCTTTTCTTCCCTCCTGTCCTATGTTGTGCATCATTGTTATTATTACAATGAATTGTGTGATACTGCGTGTTTAATTTATGTACAGCTTTTTAAAATTTGTAACTGAAATAAAGTACCGAGAGAGAGAGACGAGAATTAGATTTCTCCAGGTGGAGCCAGGGACAATCCCTTCACCCTCTATGTACAAGAGGCTATTCTTATTCACAGCAGCTATCCCTTCTATATTGTCATATTTAGCACACATTTTTACTTGGCTCGTCTCATTCCTGGACTGCCGCTATTTCACGGCAGCCATATGAAGTAAATGGTCATAAATGTTCAGTAACTTGGCTATATGATGTTCCCCCCGTCCCCGAATTTGTAATGTTCTCCCTTAGACACTTTAACTTGCTTGGAACTTTTAGAAACATATAAAGTAGCCATAAGTGGATAAAATGTAATATTTCAAAACAAAAAGTGAGTCACATGGAAAATCAGGAAAGCACACCAAACCGGTTTTCAAGTGTCTACCCGTGTTCTCCCATGCCAATAGAAAGCAGGTCTAGATTCTGTCTGTTGAGCTGTAATGTTGCTCAGAGAAGATGTTTTCTTGCTTCGGAGATGTTACAATGACATTGTACAAAGCCAACAGAATGTTACAGCTCCAAGGCCATAAAAGCACCACTCTGCCCGATCCAGCCCCTGTGTGTTAGAATTTGTGAGTGCTAAGGGTGCGAGGTCCAATGGTAATGTAAGATCACATGTGTTGTTTTGGCATTTATGACATGGGGCAAACGGCTTTCTGCTGTCAAGAGTTCAAACCAATGCTCATAAATTAATGGTGGACCCAGGAGTTCCATATCTTGTGTGTGGTTGTTGAACTAGACCGCCAACAGTGCTATGCTCGTGTTGAATATACCTTGAAAGCCTGGCACTCTAGGACCTTAAGGCTAAGACGAGTTAGCACCAGCTCACGGGTACTGGGACTGTCACTGGATCAGCATAAAAGAAACATAAGAAGAGTTTGAAACCTTGGAGAATTCCTGTTCTACCGAATCAGGCACTACTCAATTAAAAAAGAATAAAGGAAGGCAACTCCTCTGGATTGGTATATGTTGGTATATTTGGGATCTAATGGGGGTAACAGGCATAGTGAGGGCTTGGAGTCCCACCCGAATTCAGACGAGAGCGTCAGCAAGGTCAACTACAGCTCATTTTTAAGTCATTTAATGCTGACATTTTGATCATGAGGACACATTGGAAGGATCATCTTAACCTCTCTGACCTGATACTGTGTGTTCTCCAAAGCTGATTTGGGACAGTGGCCACGGCGTGACTGGCTACCCAGCATTACGGTGGACTGTAAGGGTGGGGGCCAGTTTTGCCGCTGGGGACTTGTCAGTGCTGGCCATGTTGTACTTGCAGTACTTCAAAATAAACCATGCAAAAAAAATGGTTTTAAAGCATGCTTAAAGGATATTTTTATCATTTGTTTTTGCATTGTTCATTTAGAACTGCTGCAATTGGCAAGAAAACCGTCCCCAGTCTCAGTTAAAACCGGCCTCCACCCTGCCAGCTCATAAAAACGCATGGTCCTGGTAGGTCAGTCAGGCCCTGGCAGTGGTATCACATTTGTCAGATGGATATGAAACTCATTATGTGCTCTCTCTTTCTGTGCTTATAGAAAATGTCCCTGATGCTTCAAAGTCAAAACCTTGAGCAGCACTGGGAACTGAAGGTGTGGTATGGGAACTGACCTGGTCGCTGTTTCTTTGTTGAGGAAAAGTGCTCTGCCATAGGTTGTGAAGGTGGTGTTATAGCCTGTAGTATACAATACCTCCAGGGTGCAAGTAACCTAGATTCTTAAGAAGATACTGGTAAATACAGTAGTGGCTGCAACATTGTCAAATGATTTTAGTTTGTATATGGCTATCTTGAGACCGGCATCCGCCACTCAGGGTTTGAAGCCTTTATCTGCATAGGAAGTTGATATCCATGAGGAGGTAACCCACATTTGGCACACAATGCGTAATTATGAGACACATTTCCTGCTATTTACAAAGTAAATTTAAGAATCTATTTGATAGCAATTAGCAGAAACCAACATCATACAGATTTTCTGTAGACCTGTGGGATGTATCCATTTCTCACCATTGCGTGCTCTCTGGGGGTGCTAAGTTAAGTCAGTGTTGTGCCTTACAACTTCAGATCAGCACCCTCAATTGTTAATAAAATGCTGACAGTGGCATTTTTTGCATACCAGAAAAGTTTACTCCGGCAGTTTTATCTTGCATTCTACTGGCACCCCCAGCAAGACTGAGAATTGGGGTGCTTCTGGATTGTCGTTTTGTGATAAAGGGTGGTTCAAAAACATAAAGGTGAAGGGAGAACTGTTTGTAAGAGGCGGAATGTTTGCCAGATTTCCGTGTAGTGCACACTACATGACAATCAGTTAAAGGATCAGAACTTTGCTGTCAAAGATTAAAGACTGATTCCTCCCTGACTGGGTCAAAGCACATCAGAAAGGATTCAATATTATCAGGCTTTTCTGAGAACAGGAACCACAGTTCCTCACCAGTTTGTTTGAATGCTTGAGTTCGAGGCATGTGGGCTGCTGAATTCATATCTGTGCATAGATCGCCGCCTAGTGTTGGGTCCGGATGTTTGCACGTTGTTGTCCTGGAAGAGTCTTCGAAGTATCCTGAGATAGGTGACTCCTCCCCTGGACCACAGTGCGCATGGGCATCCTCTCCATCCTCAGATTATTTTTTTCCGCCATTGGGTTCGGATGTGCTTATCTTGACTCAAGTTAGGAAAATTTAGTTTTCAGGCCAAAAGGCCTTTAGTTTTCGTCTGTACTGTTCCCGATCGGTATCGACAGTTTACTTGCTAGTTTAGCGACTTTAACAACTTTTTCGGATCCATTATATCCGACCATCGACCCTACATCGACGATGGAATCGAGGACCCCATTCAAGCGGTGTCCTGTTTGCCACGCGAAATATCCACATATCGACGTCCACCCGGTGTGCAACAAATGCCTCTCACCGGATCACGACGAATCGAAATGTATGGCCTGTGCCCGATTCAGATCCAAGAAGACTCTCCGGAATCGACGAGCCGCGAGACTTGAAGCGCAGCAAGCGGCACCGGCCCGACCAACATCTTCAGCACCGAGGACGAAGATGTTGAAAGCGTGGAAAACATACCCTCCAGCCCCGCTTCCGAACACGGTTCCAGATCGGAAGACGTAGATGAAGAGCTTTTTCACAGGGAAGAAGCCGACGATGAGGTAGGAGACTACGATGAGGCCTTAGGGGCCGAAGAAGGTAGCTCCGGTGACGAGCAGGGCCTACCCGTCCAAACGGAGGATATCCCAGTGCGTCAGTCTACGGCTCCGGTCGAGGGATCGCCTTCAGGCCTTACCCAAGATCAATCCCGCAGTTCTTCGGCCCCGCCCTCTGGCCCGGCCTCGGACATCCAGCGAGAGCCATTATTACCCAAAAAGACTGGTTTCCCTTCCACGAAACCGAAACCAATCGTCGCACCGGTTCAACAGAAACCAAAAGTGAAACTAACACTGGTCGGCTCGAGGACCACCACACCTTCGACGCCAGCCAAAACCGTCGGCTCCGACCGCACCAAAAGAGACTTCGGTGCCGAACTCGCTGCAGCCGATGTCGGCGCCGACCCAAAGAGAAAGGCCATCGGTACCGCCAAAGCGCCTCGGCCCCCGGCACCGAAACAATCGGCACCGACCACCAAGGTTAAAATGGCCGCTGCATCGCAATCCACCTCGAAAGCAGCGACTACGGTCCAATCATCGACGCCGTCGACAGCTACTACCTCTCCTCGACTCGATGACCCTGTGGCTCCAAAGAAGTCCACACCTACCTCTACAGAACCACTCGGCGCCAAAGAACCGTCGGCGTTCCAGGTGCGACAAGTTGCAGCGTCCTTGCAACGCATCAGAGAAAAGGCAGCCCTCCAGGCCACGTCGGGCTCCGAGCCGAAAAAGGCTCAAAAGGCACCTTCGGCACCAACCAACATCACCTTTGGTTTGCCGCCATCCACGGCGCCGAAACTATTCGAGATCAGAACACGTGTCACCCAGACAAGGTCCCCATCTACTGAACACTCTCCTACTGGGACATCACCGTCCCACTTCATCAACGCCGACACCAGCAGGCTCATGCTCCGAAAGCGGAAGATCACTTCCGAGCAGGCTTTGGACTCTTACAGGATCCCGCTAAAGCAAAAACTGCCGGCAGAATCGGAACCAGTTCTTTATGAACGCCTCCACACCTCTTACCCAGATCCACAGTCCTTCTGTCCGACGCACTCCGACACGGACGCATTAGAGGACTACATGGGTGACGACACCACCTACCCCAGGGATATGGACCCTGAAGGCCAGCAGGACCCTGATCAAGCTTGGGATGACGCTGTAGACCCAGGTGCCGCTATGGATACACAGGACACGCAGCTTTATGGCGCAAAAACGTCTCCCACAGAGGACACTGCTGCATTCAACGCCCTCATTGAACGTGCCGCAGCCAATCATGGAGTGCAACTCCACTCAGACACAATCGAGGACGATTTCTTGGTGGACACTTTCGCATCCTCAGAGAGGACTGTAAGGACTCTGCCCATGTTGAAAGGTGTCCTCAAGCCAGCAAAGGACATTTTCAAAGAAACCACCAGGGCACGGGTAATAAACCCCAGGATCGAGAAAAAATACAAGCCAGCACCTGGGGACCCTACGTACATTAGAGGCCAGTTGCCTCTGGACTCCATCGTAGTTGCTAATGCTCGCAAACGGGCACACTCGCAGACAACTGGTGATGCTCCTCCCCCGGACAAAGAGTCCAAGGTGCTAGAGACCTCCGGCAAAAGGATTGCAGCCCAGGCGGCAAACATATGGCGCATTGCCAATACACAGGCGCTCCTAGCTCGCTACGATCGCTCACACTATGACACGTTAGAGACCCTACTCCAACATCTACCTGACGAGTACAAAGAGGCAGCGGAGCTCCTCATCAGGGAGGGACAACTTCTCACAAACGCATCCATTAAGTGTGCACTGGATGCCGCCGACACAGCTGCGAGAGCAATAAACACCAGCGTCATGCTACGACGACACGCCTGGTTACGAATCTCCGGATTCAAACCTGAGGTTCAAAATAACATCCTCAATCAGCCGGTCAACCCCGACTACTTATTCGGGCCAGAGGTTGACACCACCCTAGAAAAGATAAAAAAAGACACAGACACTGCAAAGTCAATGGGGGCTCTGCAAACGCAGACATTTCGTAGTGGCTCCTTTCGTCGCCCCGGAAATAGAGGAGCGGGTAGAGGACAGGGGTCACAGCAAACCTACAATAAAGGGGGCACACAAAGTACCTACGATAAAAAAACCCGAGGTGGATATCGTGGCTCCAGCACAAAGGGCAGAGGACGCGGTTACGGCAATACCAGGTCCTCCCCCAAGAACAAACAGTGACGCCCTCTCCCTTCCCCCCGACCACATAACACCTGTCGGGGGAAGACTCCAGCGGTTCCAGTCCACGTGGAATACCATCACCACGGACAGGTGGGTCAAAGATGTTATCCAACACGGTTACTGCCTCGAATTAACCCCCACTCCACCCACAATACCGCCAAAGCACCGTCCTATGTCCTCAGAGCACTTAGCATTATTACAGCAGGAAGTGCTAAGTATGCTGCAAAAGGGCGCAATAGAGGTCGTGCCCGTCCACCAGCAGGGGACAGGGGTGTACTCTCTGTACTTCTTAATACCAAAAAAGGACGGGTCACTCAGACCTATACTAGACCTGAGACCCCTCAACCACTACATTCTCTCAGAGCATTTCCACATGCTCACCCTACAGCAGGTTCTCCCGCTGCTCAGACAGGGAGACTTCCTAGCCACGCTAGACCTCAAAGATGCGTATTTCCACATACCCATACACCCGTCACACAGAAAATATCTCAGGTTCACTATTCAGGGGCAGCACTACCAATTCAAAGTTCTTCCCTTCGGCGTGACAACAGCACCCAGAGTTTTCACAAAGTGCCTAGCTACTGTGGCTGCACATCTACGGAGGCAACACATTCACGTCTACCCTTACCTGGACGACTGGCATGTTCAGGCAAAGTCAGCCCAGCAATGTGCCAGCCACATGTCCCGCACCATTCACCTTCTTCACAGTCTGGGATTCTCACTAAATTACCCCAAATCACATCTCCAACCCGCACACGCACAACAGTACCTAGGTGCGACCATAGACACTCTGGCAGCCACAGCTCAGCCAAATTTAGTGAGGATCAACGGCATGCAAATGCTGATCTCAAAGTTCAAACCCCAACACTCCCTTCCTGCGAGAGTGTTCATGCAGTTGATAGGCATGATGGCCTCCTGCATTTTCATAGTCCCGCACGCGAGACTACATATGCGCCCGCTTCAGGAGTGCTTGGCACGTCAATGGAATCAGGCTCACGGGCAACTAAAAGACCTAGTGTTGGTGAGCGGTCGGGCATACAACTCTCTGCATTGGTGGAATCCACAAAACCTTTGCAAAGGCCGACCGTTCCAAGAGCCTGTTCCACAAATCATACTAACAGCGGACGCGTCTCTCCAGGGATGGGGAGCTCATGTACTCCATTACACAGTGCAGGGACTATGGACAATACAACAAAAGAAGATGCACATCAACCTTCTAGAACTGATGACAATCTTCCTGGCAATGAAAGCCTTCAAGGTACACTTGTGCAACAAAGTCGTGTTGATCCGGACAGACAACATGACTGCCATGTACTACATACAGAAGCAGGGAGGAACGCACTCTCCACAGTTGTCTCATCTGGCTCAGAGCATGTGGAAGTGGGCCATTCAGAGGAACATATTCCTCATGGCGGAACACCTCCCCGGCAAGGACAACCAGATGGCGGATCTGCTCAGCAGACACTGCCACCAGATGCACGAGTGGGAGCTACACCCGTCAGTACTCCAACCGTACTTCCAACAGTGGGGTCATCCAGAGATAGACCTATTCGCCACAAGCGAAAACGCAAAATGCCAAAGCTTTGCCGCCAGGTTCCCACATCCACAGTCGCAGGGCAATGCGATATGGATGAACTGGTCCGGCAGATTTGCGTACGCTTTTCCCCCAGCGCCGTTGATACCGCTGGTGGCACGCAAACTGCGACAACACTCACTGACACTCATCCTGGTTGCTCCAACATGGGCACGCCAGCCATGGTACACCACCTTTCTGGAACTTTCCGTGGTGCCGCATCAAAGGCTGCGGATCAAACCCGCGCATTTGACGCAGAACCATGGAGAAATTCAGCACCCAGATCCGCAACAGCTGAACCTGGGGATCTGGCTCCTGAAGTCCTAGAGTTTGGCTACCTAAACCTGCCACCTGACTGTATGGAGATCATTAAGGAAGCTAGGAGACCCACTACCAGAGCTTGCTATGCAGCCAAATGGAAGAGGTTTGTCATTTATTGCAATAACAATAACATTAACCCGCTAGACGCATCCATTCAAAACATAATCTGTTACCTCTTACACCTATACCGATGCAATCTGGCATACACCTCAATACGTATCCATTTGACCGCAATAGCAGCCTATCTCCAGAACAGGCAGCACCTCTCTTTATTCAGAGTGCCTGCCATCAAAGCCTTCTTGGAGGGACTTAAATGAGTAATTCCCCCAAGACACCCACCAGCACCAGTGTGGAACCTCAACTTGGTCCTCACCCGACTGATGGGTCCACCCTTCGAACCTCTCCACTCATGTGAGATTCAATTCCTCACCTGGAAAGTAGCTTTCCTAGTAGCAATCACTTTGTTGAGAAGAGTTAGTGAACTCCAGGCACTAACCATTCAAGAGCCATTCATACAGGTTCACGCAAACAGGGTCGTACTACGTACCAACCCCAAATTCATGCCTAAAGTAATATCGCAGTTCCACATGAATCAAACGATTGAACTTCCTGTTTTCTTTCAGAATCCACAAAATGTCGCTGAAAGAATGCTCCATACACTAGACGTCAAAAGAGCCCTCATGTACTATATAGACAGAACTAAAAACTTTAGGAAGACAAAACAACTTTTCGTTGCCTTTTCCCCACAACACAAAGGCAACGCCATCTCCAAAGCAGGTATAGCCAGATGGATCGTTAAATGTATTCAAATTTGCTATCAAAAGGCTAAACGCACATTAACGATTCCCCCACGAGCCCACTCAACACGTAAGTTAGGGGCCTCCATGGCTTTCCTGGGAAACATTCCTATACATGATATATGTAGAGCAGCCACATGGTCCACTAGACATACATTTACCAAACACTATTGTGTAGATGTACACTCAAAACAGTAGGCAGCTGTAGGACAGGCTGTTCTCAAAACTCTTTTTCAGACCGCTGCAGCTGGCACTGGTAGCCGCCGCTAATGGGAGGTACTGCTATGTATTCTATGCACAGATATGAATTCAGCAGCCCACATGCCTCGAACTGAATATGCTACTTACCAGTATGCATCTGTTCTTGGCATGTAGGGCTGCTGACATTCATATCGCCCACCCTCCTCCCCGGCGCCTGTAGCAGCTGCAGCTCTCAGAATTACGGTATAGCATGGTCATCACTTTCTGTATCTACTCCATCACTGCCACAATGGCGAAAAACAATCTGAGGATGGAGAGGATGCCCATGCGCACTGTGGTCCAGGGGAGGAGTCACCTATCTCAGGATACTTCGAAGACTCTTCCAGGACAACAACGTGCAAACATCCGGACCCAACACTAGGCGGCGATCTATGCACAGATATGAATGTCAGCAGCCCTACATGCCAAGAACAGATGCATACTGGTAAGTAGCATATTCATTATCAGATTGACTGACAGTTTGTCGTGTGCAAGAACAGACTGCGGAAAAAATGATCCCTGAGAGTTAATGTACTAGAGATTCATGGTTTTTCTTTTCTTTGGTTAACAATTGTATACTCTTTTCAGCACCCTACACCTGCCTCACCTGATCGATCCATATCCACTCGCTTCCTGGATGAAGAAGAGCTGCGGTCACAGCAACTCTTGGAGCGGCTAGACTTGCACATCGAGGAGCTGAAGAAGGAGAGCCAGAAGACTCTGACTCAGTTTGCGCACACCGAGTGAATACCATGCTCAGTCATAGAAGGATTGGGCAGGGATGAGGCAGAGTACTCTAGGATGATATTTTACAGACATCATCACCTCTCTAACTTACTCTGACTCATTATATCAGTCTAAGAGCTCACAATGCTGCCAAAATAATAAGATCTCAAGGTCCTCGAAGACAGCTCCTCAATTTCATAAGCCTTCTCCTAGTACAATTTACAGTCCAATTAGTCGCTTGAAAATCCATGAGCTATTCGGCTTCTGTGAACCAGGCTTCAATATGTTCTCTTGTATCCTGCAATTGTGGCCACAAGGACCACTTGAGCCTTTTGATGATGTGTGAAGTTTCAACTCAACTGCTACTAAGAACATAACTTTGGTAAATAAGAAATAGTTTCTGATCCATTTCGTCCTTCACTACTCCTGTTGGAGGTGGCAGGCCTAGGTGCGACACACTGGCTTGGAAGTGAACCGAGGAGCTCCAAAGTCATTTCTGACCCTTTAAAGAACCATTTCACAGGTAGCTGTTGTGCCATTTTCAGTGAACGGGCAAAAGTGGTCTACATGCTTTTGCAGTAACGTTCCACATGTCACGAATTTTAACCTTCACAGCCCAACCTAGACTACACACCCTCCGGAGTGATCTGCTTCATGTGCTGAGCATGAGTAGAATGGTTGAAGAGAATACTGGGCAGTATTTGGTGCTTCTGGGGGGGAGGCTGGTTCCAAAGATGTGGCAACACATCAGGGTATAGGAACTGGCATGAACACTGAAAACAGTTCAGCGCAGACTGTGCTCCATGTGGTTTCCCAAGAGTCCCTATATTGCTGATTAATTTAACTTTATTTCTGTAACATGAATGGAGTGTGGGCTCTGTTTAATATATTTGAAATTGATATATTTATTTGTTTACGTAATATTTATACTTGATGATTTTTAATAAAGTAATTTTATGTTTTAGCATTCCTCTACAGCTACATTGCTTAAGTCTACATATTTTTGTTACCTTAATAAACTGTCACATGTGATACTTATGCATTTTACTCTACATTATTTTCTCCTCATGTTATCAGACAAGAATATCCCTTGAATTTGCCATTTACTGATGTGTGGTGAGACTAGAAATATGTTTTCTTTAAATCTTTAAACGTGCCGAAGCAGCCTTAGCCAGGGTCTTGTCCCTGCAGACAGAATTAGTCCTCAAAGTTTTCTCGTCAGGTCTGTTCAAACCTACTGCCTTACAAAAGGATAATGAAGTTTCATTTGTCCCATGTAAATTTCTCACATTCCTATATAACTCCTAAATGTATGAATGTTGACCTTACCAGATTACCTTCACCCGTTGTTTATTCTTATAAAGCCAAATTTAACAATAGGTCTGCATCGAAACCCACACTTACGGCAGTTAAACAGTGTTCCACATGATATCAACATAATTACTTATAGAACATTCTCCTTACCAATAGAGTTAAGAGGAGAAGGTATGCCAAGAAACCGAATCACTATACAGTTAGAAAATAATTATAGTCGTAGACACAGTGGCGTCAATCTACAAGACACCAATGAAAAGAGGTTACTAACAGTATATGCAATCAATATTTCTCTGTATGGGTTCTTCATTAATATTTAGAAACATTGTCCAACTCCTTCTACATGCAGGCTTTCAAAACAAATCTCAAGCCAAGTTAAAAAAAATGCTTATACATAATGCTGCTATGTACATTTTAGTTCTGATATAAAAAAGAAAATGTTGTTGTTTACTTATAAATTGATTTTGAACTTCCCCAGAGGACAATTTAGCATAATAATAATAATCCACATTTCTAAAGCGCGAACAATCACCCGTAAGGATCTCTAGGCGCTGGGGGCCGTCGGGAGGATTGAGCAAGCTATTGCCCAGAGTCACATGGTGCTGGCCTAAACTGGCACCGGGGATCGAACCCTGATCCCCAGATTCCGGAGTCAGTCGCCCTGGCCGTGGCGCCACACCTCTTCTTTCTGCATCAGCAAATATTTATACAAACATATTAAAAGCGAATATTTTAAAAAAAGGAAATATTACCAGTTTACAGACCTGTATTAAAAATACAGATCTAAACCAGTTTTGTAAAAGAAGAGAAACATTTAAAAGCATGGTAACAAATCAAACAATCTAGTCGGGATATAATACAAAGAAGAAACTCCTCTAGAGTTGTGTTTTAATGCTGTAAAAATAGCAATTTTCTCCAAATTCAGTCAGACGGGGACACACAAATAAAACACGAGTTGTGTCTTGGACAGCCGAGCGGCCAAAATTGCTCATGCGGTCTTTGAGGAAGACATACCTGACTTCCAAGATCAAACCATTTTTTCTCAACAAAAAATGAATTTTCTAATCTTGTGTACTTGCAATGTAGGGCAGGGGTTTACTGAGGTGTTCTGATATTACAAAAATGTGATTGGATTTTTTTCCATGTGGACTGGAGACTGTCATGTCTTATACAGAAAGAGAATTCTTTTTGTCATCAAAAGATATGAGGAAAAGGAGTCAATCTTTTTCCGGCACCTAGTCTTAAACTCCATAAAGCACCACAAATTGCGCCAGGACTTGAGCATCAATGCTGGAAGTGACCCCACCAACGCTGCAGGACTAGTCTCTCGGAGGTGAATTTGAAGTGACCTCCACTGAAGTCCCATACCACCCATCCCCTAGCTTATTTGGATTCGGAGACGTTTCATCTAAATTATAGACTGCTTGACCGGAATGATGACATTGACAATAGTTCTCCGGTCTTTGATCACAGATACCTCTTTTTGGACTTACTATAAGCCAGTGGTCTTGAAACTTCACCTAACACTGGTCTCCGTTCTCCTAGTTCCCCAACTGAAGAGTCTGCTTTATTGCCTATGGTCAATCAAAGAGCAGCAGCAGTCCTAGACCTACAACTGCCTATGACAGAGATCAAAACAAACGTATTAACAGAGGTTCTGCTGCCAGAGTAGACCTTGCAGAACCCCCACCACTTAATGACGCCCTAATGCACACACTGCTGTGCACCTGGGTAAAGCCAAGATCTTGCTCACCAGCAAACAAGCAGATACCCAGAAGGCTCCTGTCCTCCAGGAGTTCCAGCTTTTCTCCTGGAACACTTGATACTGAAGAGTCTGGTAGTCCAGGTTTCCACCAATAGCCTCAATCCTAATGTGTTTCCGGCCATACTGCCAGACAAACTTTTGCCATACACGTTATCCTCAGGCAGCCTCACCTTCACGTCCATTAACTGCAGCTGCCTCTTGGGAAAATATTTGTATGCACTATGGGACATCTTGGCTAGCGTCTTCCTAGCAGTCTCAGCAGACCTTTGGATCAATTTGCAACAAGTAATTCACGATGGCCAGGAGACAAAAAAAATGTCATCCGCTTGGGCCTGGTCACCACCGACTTTTTGGGTAGGCAGTTGATATCAGCTTGGTGCTTCAGCAGCACATTTGGATACACTCATTGTTTCTCGAGCCATGTCTAACAATCTGTAAAGGACATGCCATTCAATAGCACCTCTCTCTTCTGAGAAATGTCTCTTGTGAGATAAGAAAGACTCAGCTATGGAGCACTTCAAGGAGAGCTAAGCAACAGCATGCTGTCTCGGACTCGCACCACTTACGAAGAAGTACCACCCCAATAATTTCACCACTTTCAGGAAGAGGGTTCTTGTTAGGTAAAGCTCTTCTATACACGAGACAAACCTGACGTTCAATCCAATGCTGTGGAACTACCAGTCCTCTTGAAACTGTAGAGCAAATGTTTTGAAAAATGTCCTACACTTCTTTTTGTGCCCAACAACCCCAGGAGTAAACGTCCATGGCCCCTAATGGACCTCAGTGGAAGCACTTAGAGATCTCAGGGTGACAGCCTGAGGACAATAGCAAAGTCCAGTCCAAGTCCAGTTGCTACTGCTTAGCTGGGACTCTAAAAAGAATGTTTTCTTAAGCTTTTTATGCTCCTGGAGATTTTTCTGGATTGTCCTATTTCGAGAGATAGTAGATTTAGTGTTTTAATCTGCACCTTGGTTTTCTACATAGAACAGCTTGGCCTGCCATAATGAAAATAGCTTTTTGTGCCTTGTCACTGTAGGGATATGGTAAAGTTAATGTTTCACAAAAGGTTCCACTTTTAAATGCCATGCACCCTACCTTGTGAGCTACAAAGAGGTGACTTACTAATGTCTTTTTAAAAAAAAAAAACTTTTAAAGAGTTATTTTAACAGGTCCCACTGCAGGTTTTACACCGCATAAGTCAGTAGATGCTGTAGTCCATAGGTGACATTTAACTTTCCATGGCATGTTGCAGTTTCTACACTATATACTATAGCCTTACAGGAGAGTTAAATAAACCAATCGTGAATTAACCAATTTCTTCATGTGTTAGGGATCAGAGCACCTACACTTGGCAGCAGTGCCCATCTTCCAATGTCTAAAAAACATCAATAAAATTAAGCAAAAAAGATATATGGGGGTGCCCACACAAAAAGGTTATTTTCTCACACTCGGATATTGGAGTGAGGAATCAGTTACGACCTTCAATGCAATCAAGAAGCAGAAACCACCACTTGCTCTGCAGACAAGTTCCTTTTAGCATGCTAGGATCCATCAGTGTGTTATTCTAGACTATCTGCAGTCCTGAGCTGAAGTGTGGATTGGAGGATGTGGACAAAACATACAGTTTTTAGATAGAATGGTGATTCCTTGCAATAAGACGCAACATCCACTAAAATCGGGCAAGAGTTTACTGTGATCATGGGTGTGAGGCTAACACCATGAGTAGGACCTGTGCAGTAAACTGGTGTCTGGAAATAGGGAGAGATGTGAAGTCACTGGTGGGGAATAAAACTTGGTTTAACTTCTGAAGACCTGCCAACTTTGAAACTAAGTTTACAGTATGAGAGGGGATGTGGCCTTAAAAGAGTGGGGTCTGGAATTGGGCTGTTTCTTTGAGACCATCACCATCTGGCCAATCATAGAGTCGATGGGCGTATAGTTTGTCCCTACTTGAGCTGATCCTCCAACCTAAACAAATAACAAAAGTTTGATAGGCTGTCACCAATATCCTAGGGAGGATGTAAAACCCCTGATCGACATTGGTTGCCGGGAGTCCAAACAAAGGCTGGAAATCCACTCTCTACAGGGGTTTCCATCTTGCTTTGTTGCACCAGGTGATATCAGTTTTCAACGAGAGCCAATATCAAGTGACACATGGTCTGATTTTGCTGTCTGGTCTGGCTGCAAGAATCGAGGGACTGTTGAAAATCGAAGTGATGAGCAGCACTGTCTATTTCCCAGTGTCCGCCTGCCTATCCTACATGTCCAGTTGACAGGTGCCTGTAGTAGGACAGCATGCAACTCCTTGCCCACTATCCCATCCACCTGCAATTGGACTGAAGAGCAGACAGGCACCCACCTCAGCTACATTGATCATGCTCCTGGACTTTTGGGCTTGTGCTAACTACCAAGCAGCAAAACTGAAAGACCGTGTCAAGCAAAAATCATCAGCCATGCGGACAAACATGGAAGACAGGCTAAAGCAACCGGCCTTCATCACAGGCACCATCACGCCTCAACTGCAAATGTGGTGGCCATATAGATGGAGCATGATTTGAGTATTCCTTGAGGGACTTTCAAGTTTTCCAATATCTAAACTAAATATTTGATTTGTATAAGACATAAACTAAACAACACTGGATAAATGTTTGTTCACTGAAGGTTTATTCATGAAAATGTAAGTGTTTTTTAAACTGTTACCAACTTGAGCACCTTCAATGCAGCTCCCGCTGTCACCTTTGTGTGAATCCGGTCCAATATAAGTTTCTGCAACCTTCATGCTACTAATGAAGACATTTCTATTGTGGGGGAAGCAGCCTGAGGCTCCAAAACTGACAAACACTGTTAGCTGGTGTTGAGAGATAGGGAACAAACACTGACATGCATTTGTGGACCCAAGACTGCATGAAGAGAATCCGTTAGAGCTCCGAGGCTGTGGGAGGGCGATAAGGCAACAGCAAGAGCCAATGGTGCTCAGAAGCTAGGGTGCTGCCTCATCTTTATCAAAGCATATTTCAGATAGATACCTTTCCTTGCAGATTCCTCACCTTCTGAATTTCAAAGAAGTTACACTAAATTTGGAAACGTTTCATTTTCTCTCTATGCTGGTACGGTGCGCTTGCTCCAGTTGAGCACCGAAAATGGTTCCTCATGTCGTCACTGGAATCATAAAGCTCCCCATGGGTCGGTGTATTGATGTCAGTGCCCTTTTTCTGCGCCAACGACGTGAATCTAGAGCTTGAATCTCGTTAGGAGATCATCGACGATGAATTTTGTTATTCTTTTAAAAAAAAATGAGGGACAGGATTCTTTACAAGTTCCCCACTAAAAATTCAGGTTTTAAATTGTGTAGCAACTGTGATGGACACATGTCCATTACGGACCTGCACAAAATTTGCCTAAGGTGCTTGAACCTCAGTGTTGGATTACACACTCCAGGGCCATAAAAGAAGGGAAGGCTAAGATGTTCATGGCCCAAAGTGGTAAGAACTTTGTAGTAGACACAAAAAAAGGATGAGGTCGAAAACACTGGGGTCGCTGCCGCCGATGAAGACAAAATAAGCCCCTACACTCTGGACCTAGCAAAGACAGTTCTTCCCAATTTACCTGGCCATCTGAGGCCCCACTTTTCTGAATTAATAGGGATGGGCAATCTGCAACTCAACTGGTTATCTAGTCTGGACTAGACAACCACCAAAGCTATGGGAACTTCTATTTCTCCACGTCACCACGCATGGCTAAGAAACTCCGGAGTCTCTCAAAATGTCCAAATAACCCATATGGACCTCCATTCCGAATGTTCCCATCTCTTTGAGGCAAAGGGCAATGCCACTATAGAAAGGTTAACCGTGAGGTCCCTGAGCATACCAACTCAATGGAGGGACTACCACCAATTTTAAAAAGTTTGCGGATTCTCAAGAGATTTTTCCTTTTGAGGCCATCATAATAGGTCGTACATCACCAGCAACAACGGACAAACCCACTGTACTGGCAATAAATGGGGTTTGGGCAAATGTGGAGCAAGAGCCCTGCCATTTCCTACTGCCTTTCTCTTCTGCCGCCTCACTATCTCCTCTTTCAAATGTCATTCTCATCCATTTGCCTTCAAGACGTATACAAAAATTAGGGGGAATCTTGCATCAATATGCTGATGGTGGGGCTTTATGACTCCAGTGACTTCACAAGACATCGCTTCTGCCATCAAAGTGGAGTCAGCCCTCCTTACTGGCATGAGAGAGCTAGTAAAAAGTTTCCAGGTTTATTCTGAGGACTGGGATATTCAAAAGGTGAGGAATCTGCAAGATACAGTATCCCCCAGAAAGATCTTTGTCAAGGGTAAGTTACTTTTTGTTTGTTAACAAAAACATTTAACAATTCAAAGTAGTATAGAAGGCGGTGTGATAAAGTTATGTAAGAGTGGAAACCATAGCCTTTTTACTCCTTAATGGCTGCTATGAAGAGATAAACTACCTTGAAGAACATGCATTAGAAGTGCACACAGCTTCTCTATCGACTGTTTTATGTTGATGAGCAGTTATATTGTCATTCATTTTGTAGTCTGCAAGTGAGTAAGTAGTGACCATTTTACTAGAGAGAAGTTAATTAAAATCGCTGACACCAGCTTTCTCTATGAGAAAATGGTGCAAAAAGTGAGATGGGGGAACTGCTGTAAAATATCTATAAGTTTCTATATTTAACTGGACGATTGTACAGGAACTGATGAAAAAGGGGCTATTTAATAATGAACATAAGACTTTGAAAGACCAAGAAACGTTAATGGCCTTAATTATGTCAAATTAACATGTGTCAACACTCGATCTGTGGATAGGAAGAGGAAAGCATAGTTTGATGAGATTTTATATTAGCTAGATGTTTTAGGAAAGCACTCAGAAAATCTTTACTCGGTATAGTCAGTCAGTCAGTTACTTTTATTCGATTATTGAAAATCAAAAAAAGACAATACAAACAGATAATCACATAACATAAGATACAGGGCAAAAGTTCATCAATTACAATAATAGTTATAAATGACATTATCAAAGTTTAAAAGGTTTGAAGAGAACATATTTCATAAGTTCAATTCTAAGTTAAAAAGAATAAATAAGATACAGTAGTATAGTTTCAATTTAAAAAATCTAACAGGAATAGAAAACTCCATGACAAAAGACCACCATCCTTCACACCACGTCAGTCATGTTATGACTAGGCCGTGCACTGACACGCTTCTTATTAATGCGAACAGCTGCAACTAAGAAATTTGCTACATAAAAAGCAATAGTAGTGTTAGGTAAAAGTTGCAAAAACAGAAGCGCTGGCCGAACCTGTACGAAACCAGCCCCTTTAAGTAAAGGTAACAAGTATTTTTTCCTAATCTGTGCATAATGTTCACAGAACAAAGTAAAATGTAGTGTGTCCTGAGTGGAAAAATTATCACAATCACATGGGGTCGCATTATCAGGGGTAACCCATGTGGGATAAAAACCTAGCACAAAATGTATCAGGTTTAAATGAAATTTGATTAGGAGAGACCTATGAAGTGGGCTGGTTACAAATGCCAGGTAGGGTTCGAGACCAGGGACAGTTATTAACCCATAGTTCCTTCTCACTAATGGCTTTTTTAGTTCCAAGTCCTCCCTCTCGGCCATGAATCGTGTCGCTAGTGCGGTCTTAATCCCCGTGATGTCCTTCTTGTTAATACAATCAGGGGAGTTAAATAGCTCTGGTCTGCCTGCTATTGCCAGCATCTTTTTAACATATGCCATCCATGGGATTCTATGGGCTCTATCCAGGGCAAGGCAATCCTTGAGTATCAGATGGGTTAAGGGAATTTCCTGATTAAGCCAGGTTTTTAACCAACATATAACAGGTGCCACTTTGATTGAGTCTGCAACAAACCCCATACCCAGTTCTGAGTGTATTGTAAAAGTGGGTGTGGACTGAGGAACAGACAGCAAGGATCTTAAAAACTTATTCTCCACCCTCTGTATGGTATCGATATTAGTGTAGCCCCAAATGGCAGAGCCATAGGTGGCTATAGCCAAAGATTTAGCTTTGTAAACTTTCAAGATGGCCTCCAGGGGGCAGGCTGCCAACCGTTTGGCAAAACCAAGTATAGCTGCGGCCGATCTTGCCACAGAATTACCTTTTTGTTTATGTTGCGGGCCCCATGTACCTTTCTCATCGAAAATAACCCCTAGGTAAGTAAAAATGGGGACCCTTTTGACCTCGTGGCCTAGGCAAAAAAAAGATTTGGATTTCTTTTTCCTACTGGCCTGACCAGTGACCATGACCTGTGGTTTTTTGGTATTGATTTTCAGGTCTAATGATGTCATGAAATCACCGAAAGAGGCCAATAGTCTATCAAGAGCCACCCCTGAACATGCCAAAAGCACGGCGTCATCAGCGTATAGGAGAACTGGGATCTTAGTATCTCCTACACGTGGTACATCCGCCACTGCATTGGCCAGGGCTGGGTCCAGGGCGTTTATATATAGTGTAAAAAGAAGAGGTGCCAATATGCATCCCTGCCTAACACCCCTCTCTGACTTAAAGCAGCTGGTACGCCTTCCCCCTTGGGTGACTCTCACCGAGGCTAATAAGCCACGATGAAGGTCTGCCAAAAATCCAACCAGAGGGGGATCAACCCCTATGTCCAAGAGGATACTCCACAGTTTTGAACTGTTAACCAGGTTAAAAGCTGAGGAGAGGTCCATGAAGGCCATATACAAGGACCCCTCCTTTGCGATAGTATATTTGCAAATAAGTAAATGAAGATTTAAACATTGATCCTGCGTGCTCCTGTTGGCCCTGAAACCATATTGAGCATCTGATAATATGCCACTACCCTCGAGCCATATGGTCAACCTACCCAAAATGACTCTGCCTAAGATTTTAACGGCAGAGTCAATTAGAGAAATAGGCCTATAACAGGCCGGATCACCCCTCTGGCCTTTTTTAAAAATGTGGATGATTATAGACTTTGCCCAAGACTCAGGGATGTTCTTATTTCTAGCGGCATTAAAGACATTTGTTAATATTTTGGCCCACAGTTTAGGGGCAGACCTATATAGGTCTGCAGGGACGCCGTCAGACCTGGCGCTTTGTTTTTGGATGTCTCAAGAATAGCTTTTTCCACGTCCTCCTCCCTGAAGACCAAAGCTGGGCCATCCTGATTAAAAGGTAGCAGCCCATCTAAATTCCCAGATGAAAATTAACTATAAATTTTTTCAAAGTGAGCTAACCACTGCTCGTCAGGAATACTACAGTCAATTTACAAAAGAATCCTGAGCGATTCTGCCAAAGCTGGAGCAACTGCTGAATGATTTTGGGAAGATATCAGGTTATTTAATTAACACGCAAAAAAACGAAATCATGTCTTGGAATTGCCAATCTAGCTCGTCTTTAGTTAATAATCAAATACGATATTTAGGCATTCAAATTACTCAGGACCGGGACAAATTGGCCCAAGTCAATCTGGAGGTTAAAATGAAAGAGGTCAGATCATTATTAAGATCCTGGTGCAACCTTCCATTATCAATTCTTGGCCAGTCCAACCTTGTTAAGATGTCTGTTCTGCTTAAAATTACATTCATTTTCGAAACATTCCCTTTATTTTTTAGCACCTCCACCATAAAAAAAAATCTACATTCAGACATAAATAGTTTTCTTTGGGCTGACAAAGGGGTCAGGATCGCATGGAAGAAATTAAGATCTGAGAAAGCAATCGGGGGAATAGCCAGCTCTGACTTCGGCTTTTACAGTTGGGCTTTCCATTTTAAGAATATGAGATCCTTTCTCCTTGACTTCCGGCTTTCCGCCTTACCTTGTAGCCATGTCAAACAGTGTCCCCCAGGGGTGAGACGGATTTCTTTTTAAATTCAGACATTCCAGATACTTTAAAAAGGTCAAAATGAAGGTGCTACGGTCGGCCTGTGAATTATAGTTCCAGGTGAGGAAGCTTTTTAGAATTCCATACTACTGTTCAAACGCTCCTAAATGAAATTCATCAGGTACCCCTTATTGCCTAAACAACAGATTATCAGCTCCTCTATGGGAAAATGGCTTTCAGAAATGGGGCCAATTACTCCGAGATAATAAACTACTTCCTTGGGATGAATTGATCTCACAAACAAACCAAAACCTATCTAGATTTAAATTTGATCAACTTTCCGGTTGGGCTTCAAATTTGGATAAAAATTGAGTTATAAATAAGGAGCTGGAGGATAAGTTTTTAGTTCCTCGTCACCAAAGCAAAAAAGTATCTAAATGGTACTGGCTGTTTATTAATGAAGACCCACCACCATTGCCTATGGAGGAGCCCTGGAGAAGAGCACTGCCTTCCAGCGACGTCACATCTTACTGACAAGTATCATTGTGCACTTTGTGGATGGTTGTCAAGGCTGCACCATTGAGGAGAAATCATCTGTTCACAATCCACAGAGCTTATTGGACCCCGAAGAGGCTTTCCGAACTGGGAGGTGGAGAGAAGTCTTGCGTGAAATGTACCCAGAGGAGTGCGGATGATGTGCACATGTTCATGCAGTGTCCTCAGACCCAGGGCTTCTGGAGGCAAGTGGGTAAGACTATCTCAGATGTAATTGGTCAAGAAATTAAGGTAAGTCAAATTTGCCAAAACTCCCGCCTACCTTTCTTCTGGTCTGAGGGGACCGCAACGCCTGCTCCTGGTCTCCCACTGCTCCCGCCGCACTGCTGACATCGTCGCCCGGATTGGGGCGGACTGCATTGCCCTGCATTCCCCCTGTAGCGCTCGGCCACCATGCAATCGGGAAGCACCAGGAGGCGCTTCATAAGCGGACGCGGACGCGGGCTCCCGCAGCACAGATCGCGCGCAGGCGGGCCCGTCTGCGCCCGGCAGCAACCGGAGGAGGCCTGGCTGGGCCCCCCCTCTGAGATCTGCTACGATTAAGGTACAGTGGATGGCTCCTCTATTAGAAATTATTTTAAGTCAATTTATTCCCCAGCATCTACCACCTGTTGATTTTAACTGTTGTCGGTTAGACCTATTACATATCAAAATGAACAAGCGCGCGGGGAAGGGGAAGGGTGTGCTGTCGGGCGGAAGCATTGCTGGGACCCTTGACCAATTCTTAATCAGGGCTACGTCAGTATTGGAACACAAAATAGTGAGGACAGAACGTCACTTATCCCTTGAGCCGCTTGCAAACAAAAGATCCTCACTGGGGGGCTTGGCTTCCTTCTCTACTCTGGACTGCGGATCTAAAATGGACCAACTGAGTGAAACATTATGAGCTGTAGACCCAGAGACAGTCCCCGAACCTCCCATCGAACTGTCACCCTGTGAGTCTGCTCTAGAAGTAGAGCCCTATTGTCCAATCATAGAGACACAACTAGGGCGTTAGGAAAGACAAAGCCACCGAGTTTGGGCCCAATCTCAGATCCAGTGGTGAAGAGGAAGAGGCGTGGGGGACCACAGAGACCCAAACCAGCAAAATTGGCTAGGCAATCTGGAAGAGGGGGGGATGATTCATTTGACCACTCAAATGACCAAGGTACAAAAGCCCAAAGTCTCGCAAAAACATCAACCACCGCTACTCCCCAAGCATCATACTTGACTATGGATGAAGTTTTGTGGCAAAGATTGGAAACTTTGGTTTTTACTACTTTAAACCCCCTTACAATGAGATTGGTCCAGATAGAAGATAAGTTAACTGGTCTTGAATCATTGGCTAAGTCAAACTTTCGTTCAACAGAGGCGTTACTAAGATAGGGTATTCTCAAATGCCCAATGAAAATGCCCTGACTACGGAAGCTACTCATCAGAAAACTAGTAAACGGACACTTCCAGTTAAACTACCCACCTTACCTCTACCTTTAAGGCCAAAGCCCGTACCCCCAGCACCACCAAAGAATACTGAGCTAGTTAAAATCGTGGCCAAACTTGACAAATGAACTGACTCCCTCGGCGAATTTGCACAAATAATCACAAGCCCATTGGCTGCTAAAATACCGGACAGCATAGTTGCTACAAACAATCCATCAAGGGCCACTAACGACCGTGAAGCCACTGGTCAATTCTTAACACCTTTGGGGCAGGGAAGTCCAGGTGTCAATAAGAGGATCGAAAGACAGCCACGAAGGCCAATGAAACCAGAAAGCCGGTCTATAACTTTGCATCTCCCAACAGCGGCTGCACCACTGGTAGTGGTATTAGGAAATGTGCCACTACTGCGGGATGGTCAAGTTGAATCCACAGCTCAAATATTGACTAAAGTCTTGCACTGGATGAGCCAAAAGTCGAGAGGGGCTGGCTGGGGTGTGGGACATAAACATACAAAGCCAATTGATTATGGCTAGAAGTGTAACCTGGATAGGGCCATCAAGGAAAGAAAAGAGGGGGGATTGTGTAGTCTTAAATTTCAATAATTGTTTTATTGTAACATTTTTACTGGATATGATGTGCTCCGATCTAGATATGAATCCGAATAATATCAGGGTGCTCCCTTTGGGCTTTTACTATAGACCACCCCATCTAATAATACCACAGATTCATCAACAAAGTCTTGTGCGGGGGAGACAAACAAGTGCTGCCTTAGGAAGCTCAACAAATGAATATATACTAAATTGTGAAAATAGATTTGCTCCTCTTTCTGACTTAGAAGCTTGCAACTGACTACAGGCCCCACTATCGCTTTATTATGAGAGTAATATAAGCCAGTCTCAATCAACCTTGTTAAATGGGGGGCGTGGCTTGGCGCCAACAGCGATGGCTGCCTAACCGAAGAGCTCTGCCGTAGCTAAGGCCCTAATCCCCTCCATTCTCCGTTCAAAATCCGGCAGGACGAGATCCAAACCACACCAGACACTGGAGGAGGCAGGCGAGATCAGATAGCCGCAGAATCGCTGACCAACCGGGACCGGGAGGCCGCGCCGAGCTCCGGAGAGCGCTGTGCCGGCAGCGGGTGAGGAGGAGCGTAGCCGGTGGGAGACTGAGGCGGGCTCTGACTTCCGCGCTGCACGTTCGAGCCTGGGGACCTGTGGGGACTGCTGAGCAGTCTGGCCCCTGCCCCTTCCCTGTTATGGACGATTGCACGTCGGCGGGCAGCCGACACTGTCCAGTGAGGCCCGCACGAGCGCTGGTGGCTGTTGAAAGGGGAAGGGGCAGCGGAGCCCCTATCATCGGTGGAAACGCCCCAGGAGTGAAGAGGGCTGGGCGCGGACGGTAACCGGCAGGAGGGTGAGATTGTGGCTCCTTCTCGCAACTGGTGAGTCTCTCCCTGTGCGTACACCCCGGGGCCAGGAGCTCCCTTTCGTGGTTGGGGCATAGTGGACGAGGCGGCGGCATAGCGACACGAAGCACAGCGCGCAGTCGGCGAGCTGCACCGGCCCACTGTTACGCGCCTCCTGCGTTGTGGGGGAGTTCTGGACATCACTGTTGGGGGCCCTTTCCCCCCCCCCCAAGGGAAACAAACACGAGTGGACTGGCTGGAAGCCTGACTGCGCCACGGAGGGCAGATCAAGGGGCGCCATAGTCTGTGGGGAAGGGGCGGTAGACCTCGCGAGTTGGTTCTCTGCATCTGTTGGCGCGGGGAGAGCGAGACTGGCGAAGGACAGCGCTGGATCTCCACTACCCACATGGCATAACCATATTGGAGTGGGCCCTTCGCGCGCTGCACCGGCCCTTGTGGGCCCCATAGCCGGGAAGTGACAGTGCACGGTGAAGAGCATGGCCGGAGGTGCGGGACGCCCACATAACACACAGACGGGGAGCCCAGTCATCCGCCTGCGGTGGAGACATTACAGCCAGAGGCGACAACGGGCAAAATTGCTGGAACACACCACATTGAATACAGGAGACGCGTCTGGAGCGGCCAAAGTGTACAGGGAGCCGCTCCCCTCACCGGACAGAGGGACAACGAGTCAACTGATTACTACCTGCCATGGTGAGTCCTCCTGAGTACCGGGGGTACGGTGGTCGCCGGAGGGAGTGTTTGGCTCCATGCACTCCTAACGGAGTCACTGGACGGTGCTGTCACCTGGGCTCTACGTCAGGATACCACGGGATATCGCGGGGTGAACCGCTCTGCCGACCACACGGCCTGGGGCGGAAACTGCAGAAGGCGGGGTCCGGTAGACGAGATCAAGGTGGTCTATAGTCGCCTGAGCAGGGAACAACGCCTCGGGAGGAAAGGTACCCTCTAGAGCGGTGCGAATACAGTCGGAGGAATGCCATTATGAAGACCAAGAGTGCCACAACAGTGCAATCTAATAAATTGGACAAATATGCTGTCCCGAAATCGGCACCGCAGGACGAAGGGGCTCAGGGGGACCAGCCGGGTGATACCGAACCGTCTCTCCAATCCATAATGGCTGCCATCAAGGGACTGGGAACCACCCTCAAAACAAAAATGGACAAAATGTCCATCAAAATGAACTTGATGAGAGCCGATATGAGCAAAACAGCGGACTAAGTTAAAGCGAACGAGACCAGTGTATTGGAACTCCAGGCACCTACCAAAATCTCGAAAAGCGGATCAATGCCCTGACTCACCAACACCGTCAAATGGCCCTGATGCTCGAGGATCAGGAAGGGCGGGCCCGCCGAAGTAATATTAGAGTGGTTGGGGTCCCGAAGGGATTGGAGGGGCCGAGCGTTGACCACTTTCTTGAAGACCTAATCCTAAACCACCGCAAACCAAAACGGCTCTCCTCGCTCTTCACTGTTGAGAGGGCACACCGAGCACCGATCCCCAAGCCCAAGCCGGGCGCGGCCCCCAGGACAATTATTGCAAAGATCCTGAATTATAGAGACCACAACGCGATATTGCAGGCAGCACGGGTCCAGGGAGACCTACACTACGACAACGCCACTATCTGGTTTTTCCCAGACTTCACACTCAAAGTCCAGCAGGAACAATGCTCCTTCGAAGGGGTGAAGGCGGTTCTCCGGCAACGTGGACTCAAATATATGATGTTCTTCCCAGCGAAGCTCAAAATAATCACGGACGGAAAGTCGCTTTTCTTCACCACTCCACTGGAAGCACAGGACTGGCTGGATGGGAAAGCGGAGCAGAAGAAGATGTCTGTGGCTAGGGAAGACCGGAGTGAGCCGTGTATCCGCGGACCGGGATCGCCGGGTGATCGGTCCGACATAGAAAGGCGCAGCATGCGCTCCTGGAGATCAAGGTCAAGCAGTCGGGGTTTGCCTGCGACGCAAAGAGACTTATGGAGCCTGGGTTCCAAAGCCGGAGCTGGGGGACAGTGCCTTCAAACCATAATGTATAAATTGCTTTATTGATAAATGTGGGATGGGCGGCCAGTGGGACCCGGTTGAACTGAAAGGCGGCTCCTCCGGAGCTGAAGTGACTCCTTGCGGCGCTGGGGATGCGCCTGAACAATAAACTGACTCTACATCGTTAGATGTAACACGAGAACGTGCATTCCAGGGAGGGGTAAGATGATTGCTTGTATGGAGTAGCCACTATCCAGGGATCTCAAAAACCTGGTGAAACTTGGTGCAGTAAGGGGGGGGAACCTCAGGCGGCCGGAGTTGGCTCTAGCCCACTTCCCCCTGTCACCGTTGACTAGTTACTAGGGCGATAGGCACTCTGCTAGTTGGGGTTGTGGGGGGTGGAACAGGGGAGAACGAAAGGTTTTAAAACGTTTCATTGTTGGTTGTGGGGGGGAGGGAACGGGTGGGGGTTCTGTGGTGGTCATGCAATTTACAGTATTTAGCGAGTGGGTTGTGTCACAGGCGTTGTGGGTTGTTCAGAGAAGTCCACTGTCGTAATTGGTATGCATTGGGATAAAAGTCTGAAACTCATGAGTTGGAACGTCAATGGGTTGGGTGACAAAATATAAAGGAGTATAGTGCTACAACAACTTAAGAGACACTGCTCCAGGAGACTCACCTAATTGGGAACTCCTGTAAAGCACTTAATAGATGGGGTTACACAATTGTGGCACACGCCGGCTTCACATCAGGGTCCCGAGGGGTAGGTATCCTTCTCTGGCGCACCCTTCCCTTCAGCATACAGCACACTTGGGCTGACCCATTAGGACGCTTTGTGGCGGTCTCGGGGAGATCGGAGGGACGCATGCTCACACTAGTGGCGGTTTACATCCCACCAGGTCTCCAAACGCAATCCTATAAGGATTTTGGTACACTTCTGCTCTCCCTGCCAGAGGGGCACCTTGTGATTGGGGGAGATTTTAATTTGGTCGCCTCCAGATTGATGGACAGACACCCACCGCGAGAAGTCGGTGCGGGGCAACAATGTTTACCCAATTTTCTTGAGGCGTTTGGCCTCACAGACCTTTGGAGGCAGCGCCACCCCAATCTGCAGGAATACACGTTCTTCTCGGGATCACACCATACCCTCTCGAGGATTGACTACGTCCTCGCGCCCCTTGAAGATGACGTAACCACGTGGGAAATTAAGCACCTAGCGCGGGGTATCTCAGACCACTCCCCTATATGGGTCCACCTTACCATAGGAGAGAAGAGGGTGGGCTGTGTCGCGCCGATAAATCCCTGGTACCTAAATGACAACGATACCAAATCCACTCTTGTACGAGCCATTGACCAATACTTCTTAGACAACGAAGGTACAGTGGACTCCCCCACCACTCTGTGGGAAGCGTTTAAAACGGTTTTAAGGGGGCACGCCCTCTCAGCTATAGCGGGAGTGCGCAAAGAAAAAGGAAAGCAAATGGTTAAGATTGAGGGCGACCTCCTCCGTCTTGAGGAGAGGGCGGGAAACGGTGCGGACCAAGCCGTATCTCACCAAATGCAAATAAAAGCGGCCGAATTCAAAGCAATTGCAACTGACACTGCGAAAGCTCTCGCGAGAGACAGAGACGGACGCCTAAACGACCAGGGTGACAAAGTGGGTAAAATGATAGCCTGGTTGGATAAAAAAGAGAGGGTGCAAAGAGCAGTATCGGATCTAAAAAGCAGTACGGGGGTTTCTCACTGTGCCACATGACATAGCCAGAGAGTTCGCGGCGCACTTCGAGCGGGTGTACCAGAGGGGTTCGGTACTCTCTGAAGAAGACTCTTCTAACTTATTAGCAGATATCAGTCTACCTGTCCTCTCTGACCCTGATTGGGAAGCATTAGAGAACGCACTCACAAACGACTAATTGGCCAAGGCGGTAAGAGACCTCCGCCCGGGCAAGGCACTGGGCCCTAATGGCCTACCCATTGAACTAGACAAGCTTAAACCAGAAAGAGTGGCGCCCTACCTTAAAACTATGTATGAGGACAGCAGAAAAATGGGGCAACTGCCCAGAGACCAATGTATAGCCACGCTGGTGACCATTCCTAAGAAAGAGAAGCCGAAAGACGACTGCGCTTTGTATAGACCGATTTTCCTGTTAAACGCAGAACCCAAGATACTCGCCAAACTCTTGGCCAGTAGACTTTGGCCAGTAATAGCTAAGCTGGTACATCCGGACCGATCGGGCTTTATGCCGCATCGAAATACGGCCCTTAACTTGCGGCGTCTCCACGGGGTGCTGGGGCGCTGCTCCAGTATCCAGGAAGATGCGATAGTGGTATCATTGGATGCAACTATGGCGTCGTTCGACACCTTGGAATGGGCATACCTCATGGAGGTTCTAAATAAAAGATGGGCTTCGGCCCTAATTTTGTAGGGTGGGTGCAGCTTCTATATGCAGAACCCTTGGCCCAAGTGGCAGTTAACAATAAAATCTCGGACGTGTTCACACTTGGATGGGGGACAAGACAGGGGTGTCCACTCTCGCCACTTCTATTCACACTCTCCCTAGAACCACTTGCAGCCTGGATACGAAGGGATGCTTCTATCCAGGGACTTAGATGGGCAGAGGGATGGGAGGACCGGATTTCCTTATATGCTGACGACATCCTTCTTTATCTGGCTTCCCCTTCGCGATCACTGAGGGTGGTGTTAGATATCTTTACCAGCTTTGAAAGGAATTCTGGCTATAAAATTAACTGTAGCAAGTCGTTGCTATATGTCCTCCATGGGGAGCCCCCCTCCCTGCCCGAGGAATGTTCAATTCAGATAGCTACAGAAGGATTCAAATACCTTGGCGTACTCGTCACCACGATACGAGCGGAACCTCCTCCCGCCCCTGCAGAGGCTCAGACGGGACACTAGCACGTGGAAAACACTCCCCCTGTCGCTCCTTGGACGGGCAGCGCTTTTCAAAATGATGGCACTGCCCCGCTTTCTCTACGCCCTCCAAAACTACCCGGACCCAGTCCCACACGCATTTTTTAAAGACGTTGAAGCTCTACAAAGGGACCTATTACGGGATGGGAAACCGCGCATAGCACTCCAAAAGTTAACTCTTGGATTGTACAACGGGGGTATTGCCCTTCCTGACATCGAAAAGTACTACTGGGCAGCACACTTATCCGCCATAAACCAATGTATGTACGGAAACTGGGACGACCCAGCCTACTGTATGGACAGGTGGCTGCTCCCGGGTGGAGATTTTACGAGAGCACTCTACTCTAGGCCGGCTAGGTTTCGTCTTACTGGACCTACCAGACACTCGGTGCAACTATGGCATGTGGTCAACCATAACCTGGGATGGGCCAACAGACTCACGCTCGCAACTCCACTCTGGGACTCTGAACAGCTGGGCACATTAAGGCGGACTAAAGGGTTCGACAAGTGGGGTCTCATAGGTATCTCTCATATAAGGGACCTCTGGGGGCAGAGTAGGGTGGTGTCCTTCACTTCACTACAACAGACGCACGAGATGGTTGACTCGGAATATTTTAGATACGCACAAGTCAGACACTCCCTTCAAGCCAATATTCCAGTTGGAACGTCACTCCCAGAATCCTCCCCTCTTGAAGATAGGTTGCTTGACGGACACCTGCCAGAAAGAAGCATATCCCTCACATACAAAAAACGTATTCATCATACTCCAGACCCTTTACTAGCACTTGGGGAGAAATGGGGAAGGGACGGTTTGGAAATAGACGATGAGGAATGGCAAGAAGCACTCTCCTCCCCTAGAGAAGTCGCCATTTCGGCGAAATTGAGATTGATACAGCTAAAAATTCTACACAGGGTTTACCTCTCGGGTCGGCAACTAGTGCTCATGGGTAGAAGTGAAGATGGGATGTGTAGGAGGTAGTGTGGACTGGAGGGTACCTTCGTACACACACTCTGGTAGTGTCCGCTGATTCAAAACTACTGGAGAAAAGTCCTTGAGTGCATGAGTGTAGTCTGGGGGGTTACTCTTCGGCTTGAGGATAAAAGATGTCTCTTGAATATCTGGGAGCCCACAGATTTGAATTTAAAAGGCAGGCTCTGGGTGACACTTGGACAGATGGTCACCAAGCGAAATATAGCTCGACTTTGGGGGGCTGCAGCACCACCGACAGTCAAAGCGTGGAAAGAGGACATAGATTGGTGCATGACACGGGAGAAAACAGTTTATGTGGCCCCTGTGTGTCCTCGGAAATGGATAGCAATCTGGACTAAATGGAATGTGTATCTGGGAGGGGTGTGTGAACCCCCTATTGTTCCTTCCCTTGACCAACAATTAATGATCTGAAACCAATTACATGTGACATTGTAGTAAAGTACGATAGCATGATACGCAATACCACCGCTTGTAAATGACACTGTACCCTGTAATGTGAAAATGATTACTCGTATGACATGACCTTTCTTTTTGATGTTCAATAAAAAGAATTATAAAAAAAAACCTTGTGAAATGGGGTTAATAAACAGGATATAACACTAATCCAACCAGAGAATAGCGGGACCCTTTTGTCCCCGGCGTCTGTCATTGAGGACATCTTACCATCGCCTATTGGTTTGTTGGGGTCTTACAACACGGTATACAACGTAGATTCTAGGATGATTTTGGTAAATGACCTAACACAATGTAATAGAAAAAGGTCAAATCTACAGCAAAATATTGACTGCCTAGAGTCATCCCCCTTTCAACCATCTTTAGGGACTATAAGAGCAAATCAAACAATCCCCAATGAAACTCCAATTATCCTGGGAAATACAAACCATAAGGGCATTGACCTCCAAAATGGCGACTCTGTAAGCCAAAGACCATTAGGCATTGCATCGTGGAATATAGCTGGCTTACAAGCAAAGACTGCATCTTCTGACTGGTCTTCTTTTGTAGAGGGCTTTGATATTTGGGCTTTCCAAGAAACTTGGTCACAGAATCCCATTTTTCGTCAGGGATTCTTACATTTCATAAAACCTGCTATCTCTAATCAAAAGGGGAGACCCTTGGGGGGATTAACTACATGGGTAAAACAACACATAGGTTATAGGATTGAAGAAATACAAACGGATAGTCCAGATATTTTAGCTATCATACTGAGATCAAAACAAGATTTAAATATAATAGTGATTAATATCTATGCAAGAGGGTTGGCGGGTGGAAAATTCTCACACACAGTTGTCACATTAGATAATTTTATTAAGAATCTTAGGGGGAACAACTATATAGTTATTGCAGGTGATTTTAATTGTACATTTGAGCCCCTAGGCTACGAAGATGGTGGTCTTATTAGTGAAGAAGACTCACTCTGGGGTATCCCACTGCTAACATTACCACAGATAAAAAAATATACAGAGACAGTACTCCAATTAAAAAGCCTGTGTTTGGAATATGGTATCAGGGCTGTAAACGGAAGGAGCCTATCAGACATCTCTCAGACATATCTCGTTTTGAAATTACTTAATGCCTCGCTTGCCGAGGCCTTGATGCCGCCGATTTGGAAGCATGCAGTGGTCCTACCCTTGTTAAAAAAGGCTAATGCAGATCCCTCCCAGCCTGCCAACTTTAGGCCTATTTCTCTTCTTCCGGTATTTTCTAAAGTTCTGGAAAAACATGTGAATTCTCAACTGTCTCTGATTGTCGAATCCTCTAATTTTTTACACCCCTCTCAGTCTGGTTTTATAGCAGGATTCTCAACTGAGACAACCCTTCTTGGCGTAACCGAAATGGTACGTCAACTCTTGGATGCAGGTAATACAGTGGCATTGATACTGCTTGACCTAAGTGCCGCATTTGATACGGTTTCTCGTACCGTATTAATTAAGTCTTTACAATCCCTAGGCATTTCGGGATCGGCACTTGGCTGGTTGTCTTCTTTTTTATCTAATCGTACATTTCAAGTGTTTTCTTCTAGGGCTTCTTCTAAGGTCTATTCCTCGCTGTATGGGGTACCACAGGGCTCAGTTCTAAGCCCGCTTCTCTTTAATATCTATGTACAACCTCTGGCAGTGATTGCGGAAGCGGGGCTGTCGCTCTTGTCTTATGCCGATGATACTCAGGTCATCTTTTCATTATCGGCAGAAAAAGTTCTGGACCGTCTACCCTGCAAGTGGGCCTGCGCAATATTGCATCTTGGATGCAATCTAAATTGCTGAAGCTCAACGGGGAAAACACGGAGGTCCTTATTTTTGGAAAAAATACAGATCTTTGGGGCCCTCAACACTGGCCTGTTGTAATGGGACCTCTACCTGTGCCCTCTTCTCATGTCTGTAATCTTGGTTTTATCATAGACAACAAACTGTCAATAAGACAACATGCAGTAAAAACTGCTGCCACTTGTTTTACTATTCTCAAGTGGTTAAGAAAAATAATTTGGATGCTCCCTGCTGTCAACCAAAAGACTGTAGTTCAGGCATTGGTAACTTCACGTCTGGATTATGGAAACATTCTCTTTTTGGGTATCAACAGGGATGTGATGCGCAAGCTTCAGATGGTTCAGAATTCTGCAGCGTGACTGCTCTGCAGAATTCCTAGAATGTCTTCTGTCTCTAATGCCGTGAGAGATCTGCATTGGCTCAGGGTGGAAAATCGAACAAAGTTCAAGGCCCTGAGCTATAAGTTTAAAATCAAGAATGGTACTGCACCTACATATCTGCAAAATTTGGTGCGCCTTCACCAACCCGTTCGTTCATTGCGCTCCTCTACTCAGGAAGCTTTTGAGATTCCTAGGATCAAGCTTGCAAGAATGGGCGGTCGCTCCTTCTCCTATCTCGGCCCACGTCTGTGGAACTCTCTCCCTCTCTCAATGCGTAAGGAATCTTTGTATGTAAACTTCCGTAAACAGCTATAAACCTGGCTGATTAATCGATAACTTTCTTATTCTGTTATGTTTTATCTTAGAGTCTCCTTCTAGCTCTGCGCTGGGAAACCCTTTTTGGGTAGCTGTGCGCATTATAAAAATAAATTAACATAACATAACAGTGAAGGTCAGCACACCTTTAATAATGGGACGAGAAGTAGTCGTATTGACTATTTTCTTATTAGCGTGGAGCTTTGGCCCCGTCTTACTGATATGGCAATACAACCGAGAACAGAGAGTGATCATAACCCCTTATTGTTAACCTTACAGCTAATGGGATTGGGTTGCCAATCAGAGCACACTGAGATAACGACATCTGATGTAATTATGACAAATGACATGAGAAGGGTAAAATGGTCGAAGTTATTGGGAAATGCCCATAACTTAGAGCTGATGAAGACTGCATTGGAAAACACGATATTAATTATCTCAGCTTCAGATCTTAATGTGGATAGTAACCATGCAATTATAAAAGCTCGTGAAGATCTCTTCGCTAAACTTAAAGTTTTTTTTATTCAGACTAAAAAAACAAGGAATCGAGCCCCAAAAAAATCAGCCAAGTGGTACAATAATGATTGCAGAGTAGCGTATAGGAATCTGTCTCAGGCAATAAGGGGGAAGACAATAGAGGAGGTTAGAATTGCACGGACTGCTTATAAAAAAGCCCAACATACAGATAAACAGGAGTTTGATGAAATAAGATGGAACGAGTTGATGCAAGCTAGCTCTAGGAAAGATGTGCAGAAATTTTGGCATATTGTAAAATGGGGGAGTGGCGAAATTTTGCAAACCCCAGTCAACAATGTTGCACCGGAACAGTGGGTTTCTTATTTCGAGGCACAATTATTTACCCCGCCAAACATCTTAAACTCAAACTCCGTTTTAGTCCCAGAGAAGACACTGATTTTTGAGATTAAGGAGGTTGAAATAGCCTTGGGTGCAATCCAAGCTGGAAGGGCACAAGGCCCAGATTGCATGCCTGCCGACTTATTTAAATTCGATAAAGCAAACTGGACCAAATACACCCATTTATTAGTAAACGCTATAGCAAGAGGGGAACCTAACACGGACTCTTGGCGCGGAGCTGAGATTATACCGATCTATAAAAAAGAGGATCGTATCAGTCCAAAAAATTATAAGCCAATAAGTTTAATATGCAAAAGATTATGGCCCAGCTCGTGTTCAGCTGTATAAATATTTGGATAGACGAATGTGAGATTTTATCAACACTACAGGCTGGTTTTCGTCCCCATGTTAGTACTATAGATCAAGTTTTTAGATTCATGATGATTTATTGGAACACAGTAATTCTGGCAGGGGGAACTATATATGCAGCTTTTATAGATTTAAAATCTGCATTTGATCTAGTCCCCCGAAATAAACTATGGGAATCCCTAAAGGAAGCAGGAATCCCTCTAGAACTTCTTTCTGTGATCGTCAAATTGCATGAGTCTAACTATGCTCAGGTCCGCTGGGGATCCCAGGCTAAGGTCACTGAACGATTCCCTGTATGCAAAGGGGTACGACAATGGTGTGTTTTGGCACCTACCCTTTTTTCGCTTTTTATTAATAGGGCTTTTACATATTTTTTATCATATCCAACAGATGCTCCCTCACTAGCAGGCCCTAAGGTACCACTACTAATGTTTATGGATGATACCTTAATTCTATCTAAGACACTAATGGGCTTGCAATGGGCGCTGGATAGATTTACGGTATTTTGCAAAGACCATGACCTAGTGGTGAATGTAGATAAAACAAAATTTATGGTTTTACACAGATATAAATCTGTAAAAGGAAGAGTAGCAATGGATAATGCCATACTTGAACAAACAGATACATTTACTTATCTGGGTGTGACCTGGGGAAGAAGGCTAAATTGGAAACCCCAGATTGATACATTGGCCCTAAGGCATGCCCAACTTGCAGGTGTCCTCTTAAAAGAATTTCGACTTTCACAAACTAAGCCGGTAGGCCCTGCTATAACGATTTACAATGCAAACATCAGAGCCACGATATTGTATGGTGCCAAATTATGTGGCTTCGAAAATATAACATCGCTAACTATAGCCCAAAACAAGTTCTTGCGAGCATTGACAGGCCTCCCACAATCCACGCCACTAAAACCTCTTACCTTAGATCTGGGTTGTACCACCCTGGAGGAGCTAGCACCATATAGTCCTATACCGTATTGGAGAAGGCTCTGGACTACGCCAGAGTTACTACCATATACGAATGCATTGAAACATGTTAAAGAAATCGACTCGGCATGCAAAATTAAATGGCTACAAAAGATAGAGCACATTGGCCGATATGGGGTTTAGCTACCTGTGGGAGGATCCAATGGGTAGTAGGTTCCCATCTAAAAAAGATTATAAGGAAGCTTCTTGGAACATGATGAACACTAAGTCGCTGTCACTAGTACAAAATACCTCCCTTATTGGCACACAAAATAGAACCAGGATTTGAAGCTTATTGGAATTTCATTACAAGACCCAGTGATAGGAAACTGTTCCATCAATTTAGAGTAGGCTCATTGCCCATAAAAACTTTTACTAGAAAATGGCAAAGTGAAATAGATACCAAATGTCCCTCATGCCAATTGATGGACGAGTCCATAATGCATATTCTATTTGTATACCCTGCATATAAACGCCCGAGAAATAAATGGTTAAAATTGACTTGCTCTAATCTGGGCACAAGATCATGTTTAACCGCCTTTCGCATCCTGAAAATAAACCCGCGTGAAGACATAGCTATTGCAATGGCTAAGTGCTTGAGCTGGATGTGGGCCATTCTCAGAAAGAACATTAACAAACTTGTGGAACTTGAATAGGGATTTTATGGTATTTGAAGTTTAGTTCCTTAGCTGTATAGTTTTAGAAAACTATTACATTCATGCTGCTATATATATGGGTATTGCATGTGCTTTGTTATGAAATGTTTAATGCTTTTTAAAAAAAAAATACATATATTTTTCTAACTTTTAAACTATTTTAATATCATAACCCGATCTTTTACATTAATTGTATTATTACATTTTGCTGTTAGTGGTGTATGAGGAATAATGTACTGTATTTTTTATTGTGTCTTTGGTGATTGAAATTATCGAAATAAAGACTACTTTGACTTGACTTGAATTATTTTTGGAATTCTTCCTGATGACAGTATTAACAACAAACTGTCAAATGCTCAAGCTTCACTTCTGTTTGTTTTAATCCTATTGGCAAGAAGGGAAATCTGCCTTAACTGGATCTCCCCTAATCCCCCAGAGCTCCTAGACTGGGTTTCATCAGTTAAAAGTTGAACATGGGTTGTAAGTCAAAGAAAAGAACAAGATTTTGGGAATTATGGCATGAATGGGTTATTAACTTGGGGCTTGTGACTTCCTAGTTTTCACAAAACGTCCAATAATTATGAAACAAGTGAGTTTTTGGGAAGATGGTTTATGCAGAAACCATGGGCTTGATACTATCCTGGTTAATTCCCAAGTGTCATGCGGTCCGCGTCCCCCGGTACCCTTTGAGGTGGAAAGAGATCTACAGGGTGGTGTGTCCCCTCTATCGGGTCCACGAGGGCGCCATGGTTCTGCTTTAAGACCATTTACTTTCTTTCTTTAATGAGGACAACAACAAAAAAGAACAAAGGCAGCATCTCCCATCTTATTAGTAATGTCTCTGCTGGACTCCTTATGTATCATCTTGTCTGGGTCTGAAGCCACAGAAGAATGGGTTGACAGAAGAAACTTATTCCACACTGAGCGAGCTGGATTTCATTCCCTGTTGGGGACCATCAAATATTTGCCACTTGTAGTTTTGCAAAGAAGATTTTTGTTGTTGTATGGTATGTATAATGCATTATCGATGTGTAGATTTTATGATGATTTTAGACATAATGTTGTTTTGAATTGCGTGTAATGTTTATATGGGGAAGCGTAATAAACAATGTTTTACTCCTGCTACTTACTGTAAGCTATTATGTGTGACAGATAGCCGGTGTGCTTTGATGGCTGTGTGTTTTTTGCTTGGGTGAATATAAGTCTTATGGACCACTTCAAAATATTTCCCGATGTGTGCATGAAATATTTACTATGCAATTTTATATCTCTTTTATGAAAATTCTTTTTTTTTAAATGCAGTAAGTTTACGGAGTTTTCTTGGTATTTGGGGGGTACTTTTACAACTCCCCCTAATATATGTTATCTCTGTAAAATGAATGAGTTCTAAACGGCAAAGCCAAAGGTTTTTGAAGAATTATTTCTATTTTTAGGCACATTCATAATCGGTGCACATTAAACATGCTGTGAACTAACCGTAATATTATCACAAGGAAAAATGATCAGTGTTTTAGCATCTAAAAATATTCTGGGATCCAGCATCTTTTTGGTTAACCAGTGGCGACGATTGACTTGAGGTTTAGTTGTAGGATTGCTCATTCAGTGGTGAAGCTAGAGCTTTTGTCCCCGAGTTTACTGCCCAGTGACGGCCCGTGCAGGTAAGAGCGGGTGGGGAATTTGGGGGGAGTCGACAGACGACAAGGGAAGAGAAAAACAAAAATACGTACCTTGCGCTCACCGCCACCTCCAAAAAAAGTGCCGTCCGGGACGGACCACTCCCCCCCCCCCCCCTCCCCCTAGCTACACCACTGTGCTCGTGGTTTGTCTCCAGTGAGAGCAATGTGAACACAGTAAACTCAAGGAAGCTAAAAACTGTGTAGGGATAAAACATAGGAATGCATGGCCATCTTTAGGTCTCGCCTGACCCAGCGCATGCGCTGGTCTGGCGAGACTTTCTGAGAGGGCTCCAAAAAGTGCTACCAGGCCGGCCTAGAGCTACAGTGCATGTGCGCAGGCACGCGCGCCGCGATTGACCGCGATTACTTGCGCTTTTGCGGCTGCTTGGATGTTTGATCGCGATCACTTTTGCGGCCGCTTGGCATAGCCAATAGGTCTCGCTTTTGGGACCTTATAAGTATTTAGTTATGCAACTGTTTCAATTCCTTATCATCCAGTGGGCAGTTTAACCTAGTCTGACTCCCAGGAAGAGTGGAGGCAGGGTTATTTGCACATTGGAAAGACATCTCCGGAAATAATCTCTAATTCCTGTTCATTAGGAAAGAGAGTAAATGCTGATTAAATTAGCAATACCTGTTCAGCCAACATGCTTTGATGATTATCAACAGGACCTTTCCATGTCTAGCGCATGTGATGCTTTGTCAGGGAGTCAGTCTGAGCTCTGCATTCATCTGGAATTCCATCACCCAGCACTCCTCAGCGACTTGTTTTAGCAATATAAAACTGCTCCATAATTTCAATAAAAATAAAAGGCACAGGAACCACAAGCATGAACACTGAATTTAAAATGTAAGAAAATGTCACCCTCAAAAGTAGGAACATAAGAAGGAGCCATTATTGGAATGGCCCTCGGTGAAACTACACTTCAATTACGCCTTCAATACAAGAAACTGGAAACGAGAGTACACTGTGGGCAGTCAAGCTTTTAACAAAAGAGCAGAATGCAGATGAAAATCCGGATTCCAAATATGAAAGTCTGAAAAGATTACAAAGTTTCCCACGAAGACTTGCACAAGAAGATACATGATTGAGGCTGCAGAACTAAATGGTAGACTAGTGGGATAAGTGCTTGTGGTGTTCAATGGTGTCACTGTTTAAATCCCCTTGCTCAAACTTTATTTGGTCTATTGAGGCCAATTACAGTATCTTTCTCTGTCCTCAAGCAAAAGAGTGCTTATCTGCCATACTTTCGCTTACAGTTCCAGTTAGTTTTAATGTAAGAAGCGCAGCAGGGGTACAGAAATATGCACATGTTTTTCTTCACAGTGGAGCAGTGGGAGCTTGGCCACCACGTATAAAAATCCTTATCTTGCATTGTTGTCTTGTGTGGCCCAAGTACTGCTCAAAGTGCATGTTTGTAATGACAGTGTGAACATTTGATTTGCTATTGACCAGAGTACAATATATATCCTCTGTGCTTTTTTCTCTACCATACATAAACGAAGTAGAAGGCTTGTGAGAGCATGTAGTGCCGTGACACAACATCCTGATGTTTTAATGAAGGAGCCAGAATAAAGTTTGATGAGGGCCTGCGGAACTCCTTGACCATCTTGCATAGATAGCATTAACTGAGATGACTGCCTGCCACATTCCAGATCACATCAGTCATCCGTCTTCGTCTTGTCGTGGAAAAGCGGCCGCATTTCTCCCTCACTCTCCACCTGGTAGCCCAGAACAGATGAGTAATTTTTGTTAAGGTTTTTTGTCACCTGGACATAAACGTCTTGAGACCCGGTTGTATCGAAGGTCCCTACCCAAAAGCCTTCGTTATTCAGAGACAAGGGGTATAGGCATTTGCCTTTAATGGACACTCCAGCGGCCCCTTTGGCCCTGAGCTTGAAATACACGTTACTGTTGGTGGGAAGCACCCCTTCTAATGGCTCCACCAGTTCATAGTTGGATGCCCAGGTACTATATATCAGTGGGAACTCTGGCCACTTCACATGTGTGTTGGTGCAGCACAGCAGGTAGTTGCAAATAAATTCATACAGGTTGCTTGGATCTGACTTTTTCTTGGCATACACTTTGAGGACATAAAGGCCAGCTTTTGGCAGTTGAATTTTAAACTCTACATTATTTGTTTTGTGCACAGTAAAGATGTGCCTTCTCTTAATGTGCTCTGTTGCAATGTCGTCTGAATGTAGAGTGGCCAGAAGACTGACATTTTCATCCAGAGTGAAGGTTATGGAGCACTTCCCATCAGCGGTGTAGATGATCGGCTCAGTGTGAGAAGACTGGAATACCCCCCTCTTCTCCATGGACCAGCTCGGTCCTACTGGGCAGCGGAGGTCCTCTGGGAAGGCTGGCCACCGCACTCCAGTGTTGGTGCAGGAGATTAGGTAGTTACAGGCAAAACAGGCGTTTCCTTGGTCTTTTTCATGTTCTGCATATATTTTAAGGGCATATGTCCCTGTCTGTGGAATCTGTACCTCAAAGGTAATGCTGTTTTCCTTCTGAATCAGCAGGACATGCCTTCTTTCGATATCTTCTGGCATGGTGATGTCATCAGAGTGGAGGCGAGCAAACAAGTTGACTTTTTTGCTCAGAGAGAATCTGATTGAGCAGCGTCCATCTGTTGTGTGGATGATGGGGTCAGAGTGAGAAGGCTGAAATAATCCGTATTTCTCCATCAGTCTACAAGGCCCCACAGGATTCTGTAGCATGCTCGGAAAGGCAGGCCAGCGCACATCCATATTTGTACAACAGACTAGATAGTTGCAGATATATTCAAAGTTACCAGTGTTTGATTTTGTCTCAGCATATATTCGGAGAACATAAGTGCCGGCTTGTGGCAGCTGTATTTTAAATTCGATCCGGTTCTCGCACTGGACCTGCAGGATGTGTCTCCTCTCATTCCCTTCTGTTATGGCCAGTTCATCAGAATATAGCAGGGCATGAGTGTTGATGTCCTTTGCCAGTGTGAAGCTGACTGAGCAGCGCCCATCCACGGTGTGGATGATTGGTTCCCGCTGGGATGGTTGCAAAAGTCCTTCCTCCTCCATTAGGCTGCTAGGCCCGACAGGGTTCTGCAATTTCAAAGGGAATGGTGGCCATTTGACTCTGGTATTCGTACAGCAGATCAGGTAGTTGCCGACATACTCAAACTCCCCGGTTCTATGGCTGTCACTGTAGATCTTCAGGACATACATCCCAGCTTGCGGAAGCTGCACCCTTAGCTCAACTTTGTTCTTTGTCCGAGCCTGAAGGATGTGCCTCCTCTCAGTGTCTCTGGTCATAGGAATGTGAGTAGAATACAAGAGGGCCAAGATGTCAATCTCTTGTTCCAAACTGAAGCCGACAGAGCAGCGTCCATCTGTTGTAAAGATGATTGGGTCCATGTGTGAGGGCTGCAGGAACCCTTTCTCCTCCATCAGCAAAGAAGGTCCCACTGGGCTGTGCAGCTCCTCTGGAAATGGTGGCCACTGCACAGCTGTGTTCTTGCAGGAGATGATATAGTTGCAGACATATTCAAAGTGGTCGGGAGCTAATGAGCTCTCCCCAAATATTTTGAGGGCGTACAGCCCTGCCTTTGGAACCTGGACCCTAAATTGAATCTTGCTTTGCCCCTCGACCTGGAGTATGTGCCTCCTCTGCATCTCCTCTGTCATTCGAATCTCGCTTGAGTGCAGGGTGGCCATGACAGCCATTTGCTTCTCAAGCATGAAGGTGAGCGTGCATCGCCCATCTGGAGTGTGGATGACTGGCTCAAGGTGAGACGGCTGCAGAAACCCCTTGCTTCCTGTTACCCAACTCGGACCGACAGGGTTTTCTAGCTCTCTGGGTAGCCTCATATTCTTGTCCACAGAGCTACACTCTATGATGTATTCAAGCACGTTTTCGTAGATGTCAGTGACTGGTTTTTCAGGTTTAGCATACAGGCAGAGCATGTGGTGGCCAGTCTTTCGTGGGTAGATATCTAGTTTCATTCCATTCTGCTGCAGCGTCATGATGCCACACCTCTCCTTGCCGTTAAGCCTAAATGAGAAGCTCACTGGAGAACGGCACTCAAGGGTCACAGTTGCCTTTCCATTCACTGTGGAGAGTAAAAAAAGACATTTAATTGGGGTTTGATTAGAACAACATCAATTAATCCTCTCCTCCCTTCTGAGAGAGAAAATGTTATATCTTGCATACATTCTTACTTCTTTTTAGACAATAGCTTTCATTCATTTCTCAAATAAATACTGCAGTTCACTTAATCAAGCCAAGAATTCATACATTTGTTGAATAACACCTTTGATGTATATTTAAGGGCACCAATTTGACTGTGAGGAGCATTAATTCTAGGTGAACACCCTGTAGGTCAGAGGGATGTGTGGAAATTGTCTAACCCTATTTCCCCATGTCTCATTGCCACCTTCTCTTTTACACCAACAAACATGTTTCATATGGATGGATGTGTGGGAATGGTGTAGTTTAAGTTTAAATAAATATAATTTATTACAAAAGTATTTATTTAACACCTTCACTACCTTCTTAATCTCTAGAAAAGCGATAAATAAAAACAAAAGTTGAATATAAAGATAACAGGTAAAGCTAGTTAATGTGTATTAAGGTACAGAAAATCACATTTATCAAATAATAAATATAGTTGGTTGTTGGGCTACAACATTCATTTTCGTGTAGATTCTCTGACTAGAAACATTAATTATGTTCATGGATTAAACAAAACTCGCAAAATCCAGATTTTGCTTTGTGATATTTGGTTAAAGGGAAAACTTTAGGTCATAAGTAAACTAGATTGATTCTTATGCATCTAGCCCAGACGTCTGTGGATGGTATTTGAGTACGGTCTCTGAGCCCAATCCACAAACTGCATTTTGTAGTGCGTAAAGCAATACTACAGGAGTACTACTCACATATTACAAAATGCGATTCACTAACCTAAGGCTGATGCCTCCGGATCTCCTATGTTTCTGCAAGGAGATATCTGCAAAGGTTAGCAGAGATCTCCACACATGTAGGAATGTGTTTTAGAAGTAAATGTTGGATGGAAGAGGGGCAATGGTGGGAAAATAGGGGCTATTTCTACAAACTAGGAAGGGTTTAGTTAAGGATATGGTAAGGCAAACTCGCACAAAACAGTAAAATCTTTCTGTTCACAAACCTCACTTCTAAAGTTACTGAAGCTTTAAAATTGCAAAACAGACACATATTTACTCCATTTTAGCCGTGGAGTAAGTCAAACAACACTGATAGCCAACCACTGCTACTGCAACACCCTACCTAACAAAATAATGGAGGCAAGAAAATAAAATAAAAATCATGTTAAATTAAATTGATTCAACGTTTACAAAAATGTATATACTTTTAGAGATGCAAAATATATAATTATGGATTCATAATTTTAAAATATAATTATTGATGAATAATTGTAATTATAATACTAAACCTAAAACTTGTATTTCAAAAATATAAATTATTTAAATTAACGTTTAGCAAAATGTACTAATAATGAAAAATCGGTTTTTTAGCAGTGGTGGCATTTAAAAAAAAATATTGTTGGAAATTTCCAGCTATGTTAAATTTATAAAGGATTTGGGGTTGGAGCCAAACTATAAGAAGACTTTTGTCCTGATTTGTGGCCCCAAAAACACAAAGTCCTGTAGCTTGAATATAGAGGGTGAAAAGCTGGAAAGGGTTAGCTCCTTCCCGTATTTAGGTCTGGACTTCGATGATGATTGTACGTAGCATAACTGCATAAAAAAATAGAATAACAAGATTTACATGCGCAGTTGGTACCACTTATTCACTTGCAATGTCAATTGGTAAAAAGCCCATAGCCCCTATTTTAGAGATTTATAAGTGTAAATGTATTCCGATTTTAACATATGGTCTGGGGATGTACACGCTATGCAGCTGGAGGAGAACAGATTTTGCCGTAGAGTCTTAGGAGTGCCCCCTTCTTCGCTGCATTTTCCCCTTCATTTGGAGTTGGGTCTCGAGTATATCAAAGATACTATAAATGTGGCACATTTAGCTACCTGGTGCTCCATCTGGACAAATGAAGAAGCTGATTTTATTAGGGCAATTATTAGAGACTGTCTAAACTGTACACAAGGCCTTTGTATCCCTTGACTCCAATACATTAAAACCTGTTTTATGGAACTTGGTTATCCCTCTATGTTTGAGCACCCAGATCAAATTGCTAAAGGGGATCATAGCGGGTTTTGGTGAGCTTCCGAAAACACAAAGATCTGTCCAGGAAATTGTCTGAAGTAGCCAAACCCACAGTCAGGGATTATTGTCTTATACAAGTTCCTCAATACATTGCCTCATATCTAATGTATGTAAATAATGTGTATGAAAGGAATTTGTTATCTAGATTCAGGCTGGGATCTTTTCGTTCGTTGATATGCTTCCCCCTGGGTCAGTATTCTTCAGAATCTATTATGGTCTGCCCCTGTGATGAACATTCGAGTCAAACCATTTTACATTTTGTATTTTCTTGTTAATTTTATCTTCCATTTACCAGGAAATTTTTAATACCTCTTTTGCGCAGACACAAATTCTCTAAGTGCAAAGCAGCTCTGTACTTTTTGCAGCAACTGAATGATCTCGATGTCTGTTTTTCTGTTGGCAGCTTTTTGAAGTGCATTTTAGCAAAGAGAAGGAGTATGCTGTTTTAACTTTAATATATTTTATTATTTTCTGCATGGAATGCATTGGTATTGCGGCTAAAATGTTTACCTGATTTACTGACTTGTTTTTAGGTCCTATTTTATTACTCTTGTATTTTCTGATACTATTGGCTGCTATTGATGGCTGCAGTTGTTTCTCTTTGTTGCACTATTAGATAATATTTGCTGCTATTTCCGAACCCAAGCGTTTTGCACTGTAACTTTAGTCCACATCTGATAAATCTGCTGCTACTTACGAACCCAAGTGTTTTGCACTGCCACTTTAGTTTTAAGAAAAAGTACTGTATTTGTGAGCTGTTGTATTCTTTTTAAACGAACAATGAGTTTGTATTGGCTGTGATTGATTTTAAATGATGTTTATATCTATGTGTATCTTTTATGTCCTGTCTATGGAAGGACGAATAAATAAAGAATTGAATTGAATTGTTTATATTAATATATATAAATTGATGTATTATTTAGTTCACATTTAAATCAATGACGTAATGTGTTGTAAAGTTTTTCCGATAGTGACTTCTAACTGCAGATTCTTCACCTTGTTAATTTCCCCATTAATGAGTTAGTGTGTTGTAACATTTTTTGCGAGTTGGAGTGGATAGCCATTCATTTGACACTAAAGACATTCTTCCCGACCATTAAAGGAAAAGGGGTGCAGATTCTCACGGCCAGTATGTGGTACTGCAACAACCAGAGGAAGGACTGGGGTCATGGGGAATCAACTTTTTCATTTAGGGGATCGAATAAAGTGGCCTGTTTTGCTTGCATAATTTTTGTGGCCATAACTTCTTGTATATTTGTCTGAAGTACCCCCTTTTTGCTCCCAGCCCAGTTTTGGTCTTGCTGAGGAGTAAGGACCCCCTCCCTCCCATCCAGTTGACTTCTTAGTGCCATTGGAACAATAATAGTTTGTATACATAGGTTTATCCACATCCAGTCCAGTCTTTAGTCTGCAAGATCACTTTTACATATAGATACTGTGGAGTTATGCAAAGTGCGGAATTTTGAACCCTTTTCTAATTCATAAGTGGTGTAGTCTGGATTTGTCTTCTCCATTAGTTAGTTTTTCCTTTGCTACTGCTACTTCTTTTTTGAAGGTTGTGTGCGCTTGCTAACACATCTTTTCATGTCTTCTACTATTCTCCTTGTTACTCACAAGTTGTGGAGTACATATTAGCCCCAGTGCTATGCACGAGATCTGGGTCTGTCTATGACGTAAGGGCAAAAGGTGGAGGCTCTGATGTTTTTTTTTAAAGAAATAGCAATTGCTTTCTTCTATAGTAAGTTTGATTTGCTTGTTTAACCAATTTATTGGCAGTCTAGTATCACATTCCAAAACATTTAGGAGAGCGGGTGTATTGGGGATACTGATGGTATGGATAAAGACACAGGCTTTTCAAAAGATCCTATGGTTGTGCCATATATCTTACAGCTGTATCACCTGCCTTTATCTCCTCTGGTTTTGTATGACCCCCTGCAATGGCAGATGAACACAGAGTAGGTTCAAAGCAGCTAACATGCTACCTTTTCGATCGATTCTCTGTCTTGGGTGCAGCATCTAAGTTAGATCTAGCCACCTTTATTTCTATTCCTTCTATATTGACTAATTTCCTCATCATTTCTGTCTTTCCTGTCCCCTCCATAACATTATTTTAATCAGGTCTGACTTGATCCGTGTGTATTCTGTGTGATCCACCACAAAGGGTATGGTTGTGGGGGCAGTTTAAGTCATGCCTCCATATTTTTTATGCCTACAGAACTCCTATACTCTCTATTTCTGCTGTCAGAACCCTATTAAGAGGGCCATGAGGCAGGCAGGAACTACAGGGCCTAACCACAGAGATTATGGTCTCCTACTCCTGATGTCCCTGGGGCCGACATACTATCGATCCCGAGTAACAGGGCAAAGTTCTGCTCCTTCTGCACTTGACTCTCAGCAGCAGCGTAGATCAAGCAGTCCAAGACTCTTCCAGGGGAGGTAAGCATAAGGTATGTGAGGGCTCACAATTCGAAATACCCAGTGTCCTCAATAAGGTGACTGTCCAGTTCAATACTGACTCAGAATAAAAGCATTACACTGGGAGCAAATGGCAGTGGTTTTGTAAAAGAACAATCAGCATCTCCGTAACGTTTGCAGAGTATTTGAAAACCTCATGTATATGCGTGCTCAATATAAAACACTGTATCACTTATCCAGTGTTACCCTGTATGAGGAAAGCAGAGTTTTCCCTCTATACATAAATACAAAATATACAATCTAGAGCACAGCAGAATATTTTTTTTTAAAACTGACTCTGTTGTCAGCCTGATTTAATTTCAAACAACCAGATTCAAGAAAGCAGCTTTGTGCACAGAATAATGCAGTCCAAATACAAAAAAGAAACAACACAAATGGAGTAATGTGCAGATACAAAAATGACAATCAAGCTCTTAGTATCGTTGACATGTAGTAATCACGTTGATGCGAACAGCCGACACGTGTTTCGTCGTGTAGACGACTTCTTCAAGGCTCGAACCCGAACTAAGTAGACACGAATAAAGTCAGCAGTCCTCTAATCGTTTTGTTCAAAAGCAGGGTTAAAAATGGAAAGGATTGCAATGTCAAGCATCATACCCCAAATATAGAAATAGATCTTAAAACCGCTTGGGAGGAATATGTCTCGTATGGTGCACGAGATTTGAAGGTGAGTTACTAGGGGACACAGTAAGTATTAGTAGATTTCCGAAAATTGTTATTGCCCTTTCATATCTGAGTCATAGCGGGAACAATCTTAAGTGTAGGTAGAGTTGGTATGCTCGTTGAAATAAACAAGAGCTCACAAATGTATGTTAGCATAAGTGGCCGGTGAGTACTCCGGGCGTGAGAAACCCCGTTCCGTAGATAATATCCCGCTCGAGTAGGAGAAAGGATTTCCTCCCGCCTGGAGTACTCACTGGCCACTGACGCTAGCATACATTTGTGAGCTCTTGTTTATTTTAACCAGTCACTCACTACACCTGCCTGTTGGCTGGATCATTGCTCCCCTTTCAAAGTGTAGCCAGGTCTACCAGCTGCAGTGAAAGTCATACCAACAGTTTCAAATAGCAGATCCACCCTTCACTAATGTGCTGTTCCAAGTGGATGCCTAAGTTTGTGCCTTCAATGGGAGCAGTGTATTTACTTTAATGGGACTCGCTGTCCCAGTCTGCGTCACAACGCTTCCATTTAAAGGCACGTAGCAATACATACAGGGACAATGCACCTGACCTATAATAAGGGCCCTGGTAAGCCGATGGACGATTGCATCAGTTTTTGGCTGTGTCAGAGGAAGATGTATCTTATGTTTTTGCATACATCAAAGATGACCCACAGCCACTGCAAGAATTTTATGTATCTTAGCTACCCTATGTGTGATAGGTCGAGATTTTTTTTACATTAACAGACCTAATTCAACAGGCTGGCTGTCATCATCAAGATCAGTATACGCTGGGGAATGTTATTATACAAATGCATAATGCTGGGAAATATCTATTAAATCTACAGGTAAGGCCCTGCATCAACAAGATATCAGGTGAAAAAAAATGCATGTTATGTTATGTTATGTTAACAAGAGACCCACCATGTTCGGCCGCAGATCTAAAACCCATACTATATTCAGACCACTATATGGTAACTGCTGAGGTCTAAGATAGGGAGCTTAAGACTTGATGAAGAAATGCATTGATCAAGATACATGTCTCATTGTTCTCAAACCAGCTCTTTGTTGAATGCTTGTGTTTGGAGATGACTTTCTTTTTTTGTATAAATAATGGTTTTGCTTCGCTATTGGTGGCACAGTAGATGTGTGAAGAGGTTTTGCAGGGTCTGGTAACTTCAGAACAAATTTGGCAGAAGAGCTAGAGCATTCTAAGGCTATAATGTTGTAAAATAGACCGGAGCAGATAAATAAGCGTTGGAATAGAAGGTCCATACAGTCATTAATAGCTCTAAACTGCTTTATTGGTTTCAATATAGCTTGCACGTTTGCAGTGTACTAATTTTGAACTATTGCCCATACAGCCCATACATGTAGGCAATAAGAGCTGTTAATTTCCTTCCCGCAATAATGAGGTAATTTAAGTCCACAGTCCCAGTAGAAAAAAACATGTTTTAAAAAAAAAAAAAAAATTCTACCTATCACCTGTTGTTATGTCTTGGGTTCCCTTCAGAGTTGGAGTGGGAAGAACTGGCAGAGTGCAACAGAGCGACAGGTTTATAAAGAGAGATGTAGTTGTACTGCTGCGGCACTGGGCAGGAGCCAATTCTCCCCTGGAATAGTCATAAAAAGCCAGCCGGGTAGTAAGCTGTCAGGAATGGAATGCTCTTAACGAGCTGTGGTGTTCTGCATTTTCCATTTCTGTGTTCCCTCCTTTTGTTCTTTATTGTATAGAATGCTGGTATTTATGTCTCCCTCTATCAAGTGTAATTCTGCATTGGAATGTATGGGCACAGAGGATTAGAACACCTTCAGTTGGTGCTGATCCTCTGGGCCCGTTAGACCTGTGTACCTGCGTCTTCAATAAAGCTCCTATCTAACTACTACTGCTTGGAACAGCATTATTTCAATTGGCGACGATCTTGAGATCCAGACCTGTCGTCCCTGGCAAGTACTCCACTTTCCAGCCAGACTTTACTAAAAATAAGGTACTGTTTTTTTTTCCATATGGGCCCAGAGATTGTTTCCCTACCACTGTAGATATAGATTACAAAGTGAGCACTAATTGGATATAAAGAAATCAAGTTAGAGTCAACCCAAGGCTTTCTAGTTATTTAGTAAAAGAACTTATAAGCAGAAAGTCTGTGAGGAAAGAAATATTTGTCGAAAATGATTACTATTACTGCACCTGGTTACTATGACGGAGCTGATATTCGAGCTGGTTTTCACCAGATTTATCAACATTTGTGTTGGGAGAGTGAATAGTTGAGTCCTGAGAGCATGACAAAATTTTATCAGAAGGGGTGCTCCCTAATTTAGGCACTAACATCTGAAGTTATGCTTAGAGAAATTATTACTGCTAGCTAATCTCTTCCACTCAGTTAGTTGTCAGAAGAAGATTGATGTAGCAGCGATTAATATGAGTCTAAAAGTAGAACTAGCTCTTAAGTTGGTTCGACCATTTAATGCCCTCAGTTTGATCATGGCTTCATATGGTGGATGGTAGTGTTTATTTTTTTTTTACTTATCCTAATAAGAATTTCATCACAAGACCGGAGGCAACCATTATGCAATAACCTGTTATTGCTGCCCCAACATGCAGCCCTTTAACCCCTTGGCTGAGGCAGGAATTCCGCCGCAGCGCTGGGGGGGGTTTGGGGGCAGCGCGGTGGGGCTGTGCTCATGACGGAGCCACTCCGTCATGAGTCACGGTTGAGCTGTGCTCATGACGGAGTGGTTGCGTCATGACTCTGCCCACGGCGCTAATCGCCCGCACAGGCGGGGAATAAGCGCCGCGTGGGAGGAGCGGCCGCCAACGGCCGCGGCATGACGGAACCACTCCGTCATGAGCACACGGCACCCGTGGCTCATGACGGAGTGGTTCCGTCATGAGCGGGGAAGGGGTTAAAGAACATAAACTACATCATAAATAAAACATTCCATCTTAAAATATTTAACAACATATAAATCCAAGTCACTATGTATCTTTCTCTTTTATTCGCTGCTCCTGCAGAGTTAAGTGCTATGGCTTTCTTATTCCTTTTATTTGTAATGTTAATTTAATCTGTTTATAACTTTTACAGATTGGACAAACCCTTACTTAGGTAAATCGGTGTCAATGTTTTTTATCCTTCCAATTTATGGTTGGATTTCCTTTTTTCATAAGTGTTTTCTTTAGCATATCCAATAACATGGAGCATGATTCTGAGGACAGCTCACTTCAGGACTGAACCGCTTTTATCTTCACATTTTTTAAAAGACGCGCAGGCTAAGGCTTTGAAGCCCAAAGGACACACTTCCACATTCTGAAAATAGTGCGCTCTCAGAAGGCATCAGAGGCACTCTCTCATGTTTCGGGAGGAGCGCCTCTTCATTCACTAACTGGCTGTGTCTCCTAGCCTTCCATTTCGGCCGAGTCCCTGAAGTGAAGAGAGGACTCGGCATCATGGCCGCCATCTTACGTTGGGCTAAGTAGGCCTTTGGATAAGACACGCTCAGGCCCATGCTGCGTTGCCAAGGCAATGCAAACTCCTGCCAACAGTTCTTGTCTTCGGGCTGTGAACCAGTAGGGAGCATTTTGATAAGCTGTTTTTAATTGTAATGGAAATGTATCCTCCTAAAAAAAGTGGGTAAAAGGTGGAAAATAACTACAAGCAAGGCGAACACACATTTTCAGCCCTTTTGATCATACTTTATTGAAGTCTTTTGTTGAAATGTCGGGGAGCGATACATAGGGGACCCTTAATGTTATGTTATGTTATGTTATAGGAACTTATAAAGCGCAACGGTTGCCCGGAGGTGTCCTGGCACTAGCTACCATCCGCTGGGTAAAAACGGTAGACAGCACTTACAGGTTAAAAAGCCAGGTCTTTAGTCACTTCCTAAATGTCATGAAATCGGTAGTGTTTCTCAGGAAAAAAGGAAGGTCATTCCAGGCTTTTGCGGTGCGCACAATAAAGCTTCTTCGACCCCAAGAGGCTTTTTTTGTAGGTGGTACTATCACCAACTTGGCTTCCATGGAATGCAGGGTTCTTTTAGGCCAGTACCATTGTAGATGGTGTTTCAGATAATCTGGACCTGTGCCTTGGAGAGCCTTGAAAACGGTACAAAGGGCTTTAAAGCGCACCCGTTTCCTTACAGGCAGCCAATGAAGTTTTTTAATTTCCTTGGAGATGGATGCAAATTTAGGTGTGGATACTTTTAAAAGATTTTTTGGCAGGAAATTCAAATCTTTCCTTAAAGAGGCGGTGGAAGCCGTTTTCGCCAAAAGAAAAAGAAATTCACCCTCTGGGGAAGATTTTTTCTCTTTTACAGAGGAAGTGCCCACTTTACTGGTTAGGAAGGGAGGTGAGACAACTAAAAAGACTAAACACCTCATGAGTGAGGATCACTCCTAGGGCAGCTTGAGCGCTGCAAAAGACTGTGAACAATCCTTGAGTTGCCTGAGCGCTACAAAAGACTGTGGTGTCCATAGCTGCATAATTCGCAAGAGGGACCTTGTTGGCGCAACTGAGATAGGTGTCCCCCGCGGCATGAAGAGAATGAGTGCCTTCATGGCAGAAGAGACCATAGTTTTGGTGCCGATGACGATTACCCACATTGTATTGAGGTAGAGAACGAGGCAGATCAATATGTCTTTGATCCTCTGGAGACATTGAATAATGATTTCCATGATGAAGATTTAGTTCAGCCTTCGAGTTCAAAGGATATTAAAGACCCTTTGGGAGTGGAAATTTTCAATCCTACCCACATTACACACCCAAGGGGCTAGGATTGGTGGCCTATGAACTGTGTGATCTCCTTTATGGAGTTCTGGATCCGGAAGTATCTCGATGAAGAGACGTAACATTTTAGGAGAGTCGAATGTCCCAGACCATTCCTGGATAAAAAGTCAGGAATAACTCCTAATTTGGACCCACAGCTCTTGATTTTCCTCTTTAAGTCTGGGAAAGATCCTAGGAGAGGTCCTGAGTGCTGCCTTAAGCAGTGCCAACACAGATTATTAGATACTCTGGGTCCACTGGCCAGGGTTTTAGATATGGCTGAGGAGGCCTCCTTTAAGGGTATGCCTGTAGATGTGGAACTTCTTCGAGGATAGAGCCAATGGGCTTATGCCTGCTTAAAAATGGCAATGCCGGTTTAATTGCCTAGAGAGGGAGGGCTATTCTGATGTGGATCAACTCCAAGTTGGGCAATCTTGCCAACAAAGAGACACCAAGTGACCCGAATGGCCTCCTTTTTGGGGAAAGTTTTATTAAAACCCTAGTAAATATGTCTCAACATTCATTGCCTTCAGTAAGGTGCAAACTAACATGAGAAAAATGTTCAATAATCACATTTTTGAAAGATGTGACAGGAGGGGCCTGGCTGTCAGCCATGGGCTACAAAGGTCCCAATATTACCATCAGGACCGTGGGGTTACGAATCAGATTCTGTGCAAACAGCAGTTTCTTCTTGCAAAGTGGATGAGCCCCTCTCTCACAGGGCAGCAGGGGCAGAATGCAGGGAGCTGGAGATCAATGTAAGACTCAATCTTCCAACTGGTTCTTCCCATTCAAAGGTAGGGGGAAGGCTATGTTTTTTCACCCAAAATTGGTCTGCCATAACAAGAATTATATACTGCAAAAGGTTTCAGAATATATTTTTGCTAGGTTCCTTACCAAAAGTGTCGGCCAAGGGAGATGTCCTTAGATCAGGGACAAGGGAAACTGGTAGATATAGAGGTGACACAAATGTTGCTCAAAGGGGCAAATTGCAAGGTCACTGACTGAAAAAATTGTGTTTTAAGCACTGTCTTCCTAGTGAAGAAGAAGGTCATGGGCTGGAGACCCCTAATAAATTTGAAGGAACTGAACGGGTTTTTGGTTTACAGGCACTTCATGGGAGAATTGCTGGTGCACATGAAGTGTTCAACAGTTCTCTTGCAATCCTTTAGGTTCATTATCAATGTGGAGAAATCAATCATGATTCCTACACAAAACTTGGAATTTCTGGGATTTTAGGCGGGTACCAATATGACACAGCTTTGTCTCCCTCAGAAAAACTGTCAAAGATCAAGAATGAGGTAGCTCTTACATGACACGGATCGTTCTGGCAGCATGGAAACAAGCCCAAAGACAGATGAAATGGTGCTGCCAGATCACCAGAGAAACCCTGCTGTGGGTAGGGAATCGACTACAGGAAATTGCGAAACTACCAGGTTTTAAGAAGTGGGACTTGTTGGGCATTTCACAACTTAAGGACATATTATACCGTAAAGAGTTAGTCACCTTCACATATCTCCAGACGGAATATGACATGAACACGACTCAACACTACAAGTACTTACAGCTGGCCCATGCTTGGCGGGCACAAGGCTTACACACTGATGACATCCCAGAATACGCACCTTTAGAGGGACGACTCTTGATGGGGGAAATAGCGGAAAAGGCGGTCTCTTGGACATAGAGAACAATAATTAATAACAAGCCAGACACACTGCAGAAACTGCGGACGAAATGGGAATCAGAGTTGGGAGAGATGGATGATTTAGTTTGGGAAATGGCATTGATGCATCCTCGATAGGTGGCCATCAGGTCGCGCCTCAGGCTGATTCAATACAAATATTTGCATAGAGCATATTATGATAGAGCGCGACTACACCGCATAGGGAGGGCGGAAACGCCTGACTGTTTGTGCTGTACTGGGTCAGAGGGTACATTCTTTCACACGGTGTGGAAATGTTCAAAGATTCAACGTTACTGGACAACTCTGATGGAGGAGCTGGGAAGTATCCTGGGGGGGACAATTCGGCTTAGTCCCTCGTTTGTTTTGTTAGGAATATCCACGGACATTGACCTCCCCAAACCAAAGTTGACCCTGCTGCAGCTAGGTTTAGTGGTTGCGAAACGCGACATAGCTAAGGCATGGGGGGCTGTGGCGAGTCCGTCTCTTGTTGAATGGAGAAAGAGTACGGATATGTATATGTTAGGGAAGAAGACGACCTATAATGCACGGGGCTTCCCTAAAACGTTTTGGAAAATATGGAAGCCATGGCTCACACACTATAGACTCTCACTCTCCGATTCACAATGATTTCCTATGGTCGGTTGCATGGTTGGAAGGGAAGGATGAGGTCTACAATAATGTTTTGGTACATAATAATGCTATCTGACTCTCCGTCACTGCTGTTTGGATATGATGCTGATGTCAAACTGAACATGTTTATATGTCTTACTGATAAATACTGTTTTTATGCCGCAATTAAGAAAATGCCAATAAACATATAAAAAAAAAAAAAAAAGAATGAGGTAGCTTATGTTCTAATAAAGAAAGTGGTAACTTTGAGAGGTCTGGCAAGAGTGGTAGGACTTTTGTAATGCTCCATTCAGGCCGTTTCACCAAGACAGTTGTATTATAGGGCTCTTCAGAGACTGAAATCCAATGGTTTGAGAAAAAGGTCTGTGTAACACAGATAAAATTCCCATGTTCCAGGAGGCTTGAGAGGACCTTCAATGGTGGTTGAGCAATCTGGACCGCTGGAACGGCAAGGCAATATTTGGAAATATATTGGCAGGTCTGAACTCTTTGAGTTTCAGGTCAATTCTAAGAAACAGTGTGGTATTGACCTGAATGGTCCATTTCACTGCAGTATCCTATATCAGTCGTCTAGGGAGAGCAAGATCAAAACAACTTGCTGATCTAGCAAGGGAAATTTGGCATCTTTGTTGGAATTCGAAAATTCTTTTGAAAGCAGAGCTTATCCTAGGTCATAAAAATAAGAGAGCCGAATGGAACTCAAGGTTTTAGAGGGATTCCAGCGACTGGAAGATGAATCCAGTGTTTTCCCAAAAGATTCAGAACCTGTGGGTCCTTTTTTGATAGAGCTGTTTGGCAGCAGATTGACTTTTCAGGTAGATCAGTATTACAGCTGGAGGCCAGATCCCAAAGCATTGGAAGTGGATGCTTTGCTACAGAATTGGAAAGGAAAGAATTGCTATGAGTTCCCTCCATTTGCACTGAACCAGAGGGTGTTAATAATAGGATGGAGGGAACGATGCAGCATTGTTCTGGTAACTTTGATTTGGAGCACGCAATTGTGGTTCCCTGGAGTAATGAAGCTAGCTGTGGAAGTTCCCAAAACAATACCAGGGACTCTAGGCCTATTAGATGGGCAGGAATTAGAGAAGCATCATTAAGTGCTAGACAGAAACTTGAAATTTCTTGTCTGGAGGATTTCAGGCCTTTCAGAAGCTAAGAACCTATTGGATGATTTTTGGTCACCAGGTACCATTTAAAGATACACAGGAGTGTAGAGAAAGTGGTTTAGTTGGTGCTTGTAGAGGAATTTGGATCACATGGAGGCTCCTACAATAGAAGTAAAACATTTCCTTGCAGATTTGTACAAGTCAGGCTTGTCTTATTGAACTGTTAACTGTTACATATCTGGTGTTTCAGCAGGCATTCCTTGGTGAATGCTTTTGCTATTGCTAGTGATCCTTCGGTCCACAGAGCACTGAAGGGAATAAAGCTTAGGGGTCTACCTAGAGCTAGGTATGATTTTTTATGGAATGTTAATCTTATTTTTTGACCTGTTTGTCTTCTGGCCTGATTACTCTTATCTTTCCAGGAGACAGATCTCTCTGAAGTTGGCAGCATAACTCTGTCTACTATCTTTTAGAATAGTCTCAGATGTTAAGGCATTAGAGGTTTGTAATGTTCTATTCCCCATATGGGATCCACTTTGAGATCTGATTGAGGACTAAAACCATGTCTGAAAACATCCGTTATCCCTTTTTCAATGATTGCAGGAATTTGTGTGCGGTGAGTTGCATGAAAGTTTATGGACAAAGTATGCGGGAATTTAAAAAAGATGGGGAGGGTCAGCTATTAATTTCCTATGATAAGCCCTCGAGGGCAGTTTTTACAGATATTGCTTGATGGGTGAGGGCACTGATGTCTGAGGCAGGAACTCATTTATCCAAGTTCGGAGCTCACTCTTCGATGGGTGCAATGGCCAGTTAATTATTTTGGGCAGGTGGTACACTTGCAGACATTCTAAAAGCGGCAGACTGGCCAAGTGCTAACACATATGCAAGCTTTTACCTCAAGCCAGTGCAGCAGGTGAGCAGTGTGGCGCTGGGAGCTTCAAACATGCATTATAGTACCTCTGGTCTTGAAATGAAATGGCGATTCTCCAGTTAACATACAGAGAGAATCTTGATTTCATTACAGACAACGGAGGCTAACATCCCCCCCACCACTCCCATTTAATTATCTTACAATTGTGTATTTAAAGTAGTTTGTTTACTATGATTTGTTGTGGTTAAATCATAAATTGTATGTTTTTTCCTTACAGAGGTTATCGATTATTTACTGTAGAAGGATTTTTTGGGTGGTATGACTTGGTATCTTCGTTTTCAAATAATTCTTTACAGTAAGACTTTTTCCAAATAAAGCCAAAGAAGCATTGCTTGTTTCGTGGCAGTATATAGAGCAAGATGCATTGTGACAAGGAGTTATATGTTGTTGATTATTCTAAGATGTTTTATTTATGTTGCAGTTTATGTTCTTCAAAGGGCTGCATGTTGGGGCACCAATAAAAGGCTATTGCATAATGTTTGCATCCCTTGTCTTTAATGAAATCAAGATTATCTCTGTATGTTAATTGGAGAATCACTATTCTCCTTCATGTGGATCATACCGCCATTTAACACTCTTGAAGAAAGATTATAAATTATTAAAATAAGTACTATGAAAGGGATTAAAAGTTTTAATGAGGGATTTGAGAAGGCAGGAGCAGGCTATTTTTATTCCAGTGAAATTATTGGCTTCAAAAGCCATCACTTGGTAGAAGTTCTTAACATTTTTCAAATGTGCTGATTTTACCAGTGAATGTGGCTAAGCCTCTGAATATAAAATCTCTAAATTTCAAAAAAATCGAATTCTCTCTCTGTCAAATACCTCAGCACTTGGGTGTCTTCGGAAGTATGTGAACTATTTGCCTTCAATTACAAGCCCTTACTCATTACTACTTGATCACAATTTGATGCTTTGGAGCAGTTGCCTATTTCCGTGATGGATTTATTAATTTAGTAGAGACGGTTATCCCTTCTATCCTGAAATTCAGTTTGACTTGTAAGGTCGCAAGAATAAGTATAAAAAAAATTATATTGCGGGTTTATAGACTGATGGTGACTAGCTGCTTCTGAACATGTAAGCATATTGTTACTTTCCTCTGCTTCCTATCTCCTTTAAAAAATAGAATCTCAGTTCACTGAAACCTACAGCACAGAATATATACAGATTATAATAGAAGATATTACATACTCAAGATCCAGCGAACCAAATTAACAAAATTAAAAAAAATAGATCAAAAATCGTAAAGGATTTTGAAGGATGTGTGCTTTATTTGAAATCTTTTTTAGAAGTTTGAATATATACCAGATTGGATTTATTATATGCTGGTTTTGAATAATCGTCAAATGTCAGAGAGTTTCTCCTTAGAATTTCACAAAATCTGGAATACCAGAAATAAAAACCTAACCGTGGGGAAGAACAGGGTTTTCACTGAACATGTATGAAAATCCTCTTTCCAGAAAGAAAAATTATTTTCTAGAGTCCCCTCACCCACCAGGGTTTCCACTAGGTGGCATTCTTCATCATTGGAGTCCTCTCAATCCGCTGCGGATTGAGGCATGCTGCGATTTGCAGAACTACCTAGGAGCACTAAGTTGTGGAAAATGTGTAGTGCAGTGAAAGTGGAATAGAAAAATAAAAAGTTAAAAATACCTAATTAGTGGGCTAAAATTTTATTCCTGCCCCTAGTTGGTATGACTAAATTAAGGGGTTAATAATAGGGAAAGTCTAACTATAATGATTATAGAGTCCCTAGTTTTGGGTCGACATGTTTTGAGCTGTCCCCTCAAAGCTCTTCTTCAGGACCACACAAGGACCAGCCCTATGCGTGCCACTCCTAAGCAAACCCATAGTTAGGAATTAATGAGGTGCACTCCTACTGTGTATACACGTAACACGTAATACATACGGTTAATCACTGACACATAGTATCTGAGGAAATCAAGCAAAGAAAGAATTAAAAACGCGCACGCCTTACAGCCAGGCTGGTAGGTCCTTAACAGATGCGGCATCTTAACTTAATCAATGTACTCCTCTATAGTGGGTGGGTGTAATTAAAAGTAATAATTAGTGCGAACATCCCGCATGGTAAGAAACTCGCGACGCCTGGTAATAAAAAAGGGGTTAAAAAGTGGTTAAATACATAACGAAAAAGCACTCGTGTAGAGACACCTCGTGACATACAACATATAACACTTAATTGTCAGCATATTAGTGACACATATTTTAGTTTAGGCAGATTTTTGCCTCATGATCTGCAGGGGTAGAGGGGCTTGTAGTCACACCCAGAATCATTTTACAAATTGCCCCCATGGAATGTTGTCATTCAACCCTTCAGTGTCCGTGTGTAATTTGTATACCCATTGCTCTGTCAGCGACAGAGGCAAACATTGCACAATCCCAAGGATATGTTATGTTACACTGTCAACATTATAGCAAAGTTCAAAGGGATCATCTTTGAAAATGTCATTAGTATACATAAGCTCAATGTATATAAGAGCCAAGGGAATTTGGATAATAGGAGTAAGATTTTAATAATATGTAAATACGGAAAGCACTTCAACAACTTCTTGTTACTTTAGATGATGTCATGCTTAACTGGTTATTGTAAATGTGTTGAAGTGTTTTGTATTAACCAAAATGTAATGTTAATTTTAAAAAAATCTCTGCCGTGGCAGCCCCATGTGTAGCTTTGAACTTGAGGATCTCATATTTTTTTCTGCGCCAGCTGCCCATTAGTTGGGCAGCAAAGACAATGTTTCTGAGTTCAGAGTAGTGTACACAACATTATTCATATAACCATCTAAAATTATGCTGAAGTAGAATGCACTCAAGTCTTTGGAAATAGTATTTAAAGTACTTCTCATGTGTTGTCTAAGAAACTTGTATTTGTGTGCAGGAACTCGAGACTGGATCCTTTTATCAAATTGCATCTGTGATTGTGCGACAGACTTACGCCTGTTGCTATTGCCCCCTTGTTTGTATCCCCACCCGAAAAAGAGAATCTACAAAAATATCCCCGCATAAACCTTGGTAATGAATTCCTCATTCACAAGAGATCCCACTGCTTGGAACATTCCGATTCTTCATTCTGAAGAACATTATTAAATTGCACCTTTGCACAGATTATAGAGGCATCATCGTTTTGTTCTTTATTTCTGACTGACGTGAATTTGTCAAAGATTCTACAATTGTCTCTCAACTTGATCTACTGGAATACATCTGAAGAGTTTGTAAGCAACTAGAAAGGCGTTGGCGGGCTACGAAATGTCATAGTGATGAAGCAGCATATCGAGAGAGGCTTCGAAGCTACCATAAGCAGATAAAAACAACTAGGAAATGTTAGATCATCTCCAAAATCCCTCTAGCGGGCAGCTCCACAAAGGAGCTATATAACATGCCAAATAGCTTTGTGAAACCTTGTGTCTGCTCTACTTCTATCGCTGAGGCACAAAATCTTTGTGATTTGATTGCCAACATTTTTTAAAATAAAATAAATACCATTTATAAAAGCTTTCCAGTATGCCTTCAGCATCTAGATATGATACTGGAATGGAAACAACCTCATCTGTCTGCTAAAGCTTCTTTGGAGGCCTTTAAATTCTGTTTTATGGAAGAAGTTCAGAAATGGTTGTCATTAGCGAAATCAGGTTCCTCACTAGACTCCTGCCCTCCTAGAATCACTTCCAGTTTAGCACAGTGCTTGGCACCTTCAGTAAAGGCGCTGTTCGACTTGTCACTAACCTCTGCCACTCTACCAGTGGATTAGAAGTGTGAACAAATCAAGCCCCTTCTTAAAAAGCCCTCTGCTAACCCGGAGGAACTATTACACTATAGACCAGTTTCATTATAATAATAATAATCTTCTTTATTCGGTTTTTACAGATTGTAAAACCATAAAAGAAACATTTTAAAAATACAAGTACACAGTGAAACAAAAGTCATAATAACAAGTAAAATTTACGCAAATGCGAAGTCGGGTATATTACAAACAAGGACTCTTATGATTTCATTACAACATCTGGGAGTAGATCCAGCGTAAATTTTACAAATTTTTCCTATGCTTTATAATACATTTTAAAAAGTTAAGGACAAGATAACAAACCAGTTCAGATTCTAGCAATTGGAGACGTAGCATGGCAGGGCGACATTGTCTAAGTCCCCATCGCCTTAGTAAGGGTAGTAGCCAAACCTTCCAATGTGGATGATGGAATTTACAAAACAATATTGTATGTAAATTAGACTGTATTGATTCCTCATCACAAGGACAGGTAGGGAGAATTAAATCCCACCTATTTCTCTCAGGAAAAGATACTAGTCTATAGAAAAGATCTAATCTGAATCTTGTCAATAACATTCTATCATAGGTACTGATCTGTAATGTTAGATAGGGCTGGATAAAATAAGTGAACTGAATCATGTTGGCATGAAGGACCGAGGATTTTGTCGACTCAGATGTCAACCTCAGGGACTCTAAATGGGTCAGAGCCAATTGTTTCAACGCTCGCTTAGATACTTCGATAAAACCTTTAGGTTCAAGGTAATATTTCTCCAATCCGAGATCCTTGAAGAAATTTCTAATATACCGAAGCCATTTTATTTTTAGAGATTGATAAAGGATCATTGAGTCTGCCACAATTTCTTGGGTTAAAGCATTTTTGTCAGAGGACCAAATACGCCGCCAAAGCAATAGTGGTTGAATCCTTAATAGATCCTCTAAGTAAGGGATTCCAAGTTCCAAGTGGTAGGCGTAAATTGAAGTACTACACGGTGTTGCTAAGAGGAATCTGAGGAAAGTGTTTTCGGCCACCTGAAGGGCACTAACATCTACATATCCCCAGACTCCCGCCCCATACAGTGCAATCGCCTGACACTTGGCTATGTAGATTTTTAATAACTCTACTGGGGGCCTTCTCCCTAGTCTCTGAGAAAAACTCATCAAGGACATTATGGCTCTTTTGAAAAGATGGCATCTAGCCTCTACTGCTGGGCTCCAATTAAGTCTTTTGTCAATCATGATACCCAGGTAGCAGTACTGAGCGGTTGCCTCAAGTTTTTGGTCTTTGAGGTAGATGTTCTTTAGTCGTTTTTTCCTGCTGCCTGCTACCATGACGAACGTTTTTTTAACATTTACTTGTAAGTCCAGCCCACCCATAAAGTCGACATATCTATTCAAGGACTTCTGCAATTCTCGCGAGGTACGCGCCAAGATGACAGCATCATCTGCATAGAGCAGAGCGGGAATCAAGCGCTGTTTTACTCGTGGAAGATCCTGAGCCCCCCTCAACATCTCCTCCTCTAAACCGTTTGTATACAGAGAGAAGAGGAAGGGGGCCAGGACACACCCCTGCCTGACTCCACGCTCTACTCCAAAAGGTGCTGTCAGCTCCCCCCTCGTACCAAAACGCACCCTTGCTGATGCATTTGAATATAGCTCTCTTAAGAAGTCTAAAAGAGGGGGGTCCACTCCCATATGGGCCAAAATCGTCCAGAGTTTTGCGTGTGAAACGCAATCGAAAGCAGCGGACAGGTCTACATAGACCATGTATACCGTGTCCTTTTTTGCTTGGAGATATTTGCCCACTATCAAACTAAGATTGAGGGCCTGCTCTACCGTTCCAAACCCCTCCCGAAACCCAAATTGGAGATCTGAAATAATGTCTCCCTCCTCATCCCACAGCCGGAGTCGTTCGAGCACGACTCTACCAACGACCTTGCCCAGGGAATCTAGTAGAGAGATAGGACGGTAACATTTGATGTCCTGGCGATCACCCTTTTTAAAAATTGGGACCATGATCGATTTGGTCCAGGATTTTATCAAACCCACCTTCACAGCTGCGGTGCATACTCTAGTAAGGATAGGGGACCAGAGATCCAGATTGAATTTAAAAAGGTCCACTGGAACCCCATCTGGGCCTGGGGCTTTCCCACTTTTACTTACTTCCAAGGCCGCTACAACTTCAGTAATGTCAAAGTACAGGGAGATTGGGTATACAACTGTTGGGAGTGAGGATTCTATCCCTACTGATGTTACTGTATTTTTGAAGATCTTGGAAAAGTGGGACACCCAGATATCTTCTTCTATAGCCACTTCTATCTTTGGACCATGTTTATCTAATAAGTAGGGGGATTTAACAGTTCGCCAAAAAGCGACACTGTTTTTGGAGACGGCACTGGTATGTAGATCGTCCCATAATTTCTGTTTTAATTGTTTGATTCTTTGCTTACGTGCCCTTCCATATTGGTGTCTCAGAGATTGGATCTGCTCCAGGTCTCTATCTGTTTTCTTCAGAGCCTCCTTTAACTTAGTTAGGGCCATAGTACAGCTATGATTAAACCACCCTTTAGTAGTTGAATTTGAGGTATTTGGAATTACTGTGAGAAGTCCCTTAATTTTCTCTAATATTTGTGAGAAATTATTTAGGACTTCTTCATCTGGTTCTCTTAAATCCAAACACTTGGTTATGTTTGTGTATGCCCCTTTTACCAATTTTCCAGTAATTTCTTCCGGATTTATCATCCCCCGTTTTAGTGTATATCCATTTTGCCTTCCTAGCTCTAGGTTGTTCTGTGCGAGGGTTTTCGCTATAGCAACGGTTGGAGGTTGAAAATTAGTTACATAAAGCTCCATCCTGAGAGCAGAATGATCGCTTAGAGTGTTTGTCATGACCTCAAAAGACCTAACTCGGGGCAACAGTCCCGTTGACAAGAGGATGTAATCTACTGTCGTTTTGTAGCCCCTACCCACATATGTTGGTTGCAGGAAGTTTGAACCTAGACTTGGCTCATTAGCGATTACAAGTTCCAGGTCTAGTAGGACATTATTCATTGCAGTCCCCCCCTTGCTATGAACAAAATGCATAAGGGGAACATCATGTTCATCCACTATCCCACATCGATTTTTTCCAACATGTGGGCATGGATGTAAATTCAGATCTCCTCCCCATAGGAGATGGACTACCCCTTTTCCTGTCCTTAGATTATGGGTTAACTTCTCCTTGATGTTAGAGAGAAGGGTCAAAAATTGGTCCTCTTCTAAGTTATTATAAAGGTTAAGCAAGAGGATAGACTCTTTTTTTTTAAATGCAAGGGAGAATAATTGGAAATTTGGGTCGGAAGCAACTACAGATACTTTTAGGAGATTAACTGTATTTGCGATGTATGTAGTCAGCCCCCCCTTAGGTCTGCCTACACCATTACCCAGAGCAGAGGTAAAAAATGTTTTGTAACCCGGGAGGTGGAGCTCCGTCATGGACCATGTCTCCTGTAGGCATACAATTTTACCCGGCTCCAAGAAATTTGCGGCCGTCCCATCCTCAATTTTGGAACGAAGACCCGGTACGTTCCAAAAGAGGATAGGTAAGGGCTGCAGTTCTGTATTGGTCACAGCTTCATATACTAAGCTAATCGTTTTTTCCTTGGGCGTTGGATGACGTATCTTAGAATTAGTGGTTTCTGTATTGGTCACAGCTTCATTTACTAAGCGAATCGTTTTTTCCTTGGGCGTTGGATGACGTATCTTAGAATTAGTGGTTTCTGTCGTCACTAGTGGTCAATCGACCAATTCAAGGACGCTGAACCTATTCGCCGTCGGAATACTGGACCAGGCGTCCCTTTGGGGCGGCTCTCTATGTGCCGTCCTCTGGGTACGGGTGCCCCATTCATCCCGTCTTCCTCCCCAATGTCGTGGCCCCGGTGAATACCAGGGACCATCGTAATCGCAATAGCGAGGACCCGCTACTTGCCATTGATTGGGATATTTCCCATGACGTGAGGCTGCTACTTCCCAGGGGCAATCGAAGTTGTTAGGAATCCCTTTACAAAGCCTAGAAGGATAAAAAAAGGAGAGTCTCCTAGTTCCTATTTCTCCATTAACATTCGAGAACTCCCAAGAGCAAATATAATTTACCACACTGGGGTCTTCGAATGTAATCAGAATGCAGTCTCCTGGTATTGTTTTCCTACTGTTTCCCACCCAGGTAGTCCTGCGTACCATCAGAATCCTATAAGTCCAAGTTGCTGGAATAGGGTGATTAGTGTTTAACCAGTATTGGACCTTGTTTTTCAATGAACATGTAGGTTCTGCGTTATGATCCTCTATCTCGGGGACACCTGTCATAACAACTACGAAAGGACTTGCTTCTGGCGGCAGATCGACAGCCAAACTAATTTCAGAAGGTTTCCTTGTATCCCCTCTATTAGTTTCGGGCGCCACAGTTTTTGGGACAGATTTTTTTGAGGACAGAGTTTTGGTTTTAGGCACCAATTTTTTAGGTGCCAAAATTTTTGGGACTGGGGTTTTTACTGTCAGGGCATTACCCTGAGGTGAGGTTATAGTAACGTTAATGGAAGGTTCCACTGCTCTGTTGGTGTTTCGTGCTTTAGAAGGTGGTAGTTTAGATGTTACTTTTGAAGGTAAGATTTCAGATACTTTGTTTTGTCTACATGATGTCTTTTGAGGGGGCGTCTTAATTCCTCCCCTTTTTTGGTCCCCGTGCGCTTGCTTAGATTTCGTAATATTGACAAGGTTCGATAGCTGGCGCTCTATCTGTGTCAGTCTTACTTCGAGTGGAGCGAGGGAAGATTTTAGGAGAACTGCGATGTTATTTATCAGTTGTGAATTTTCATTATCCCTTATTGTTTTACTAGATGGTGAATACATAGGGACTTCCTCACTAATAAGATCTAAAATATCATGTGAGGACTGATTTATCATCGCAGAATCGACTAACTGTTCTGCACTAGGAGGTACGATCTCTTCCCCAGTGCGCTGGTCGCTAATCTCACGGGGGGTAAGATTTTTTGAGTTGTTCTTTCGTTTCCTTATAGCGCCCTCCCTCCTCCCTCTTTTTTGCCTTAATTCATCCGGTGTTAGTTGGGGAATCATCTCTGGTGTCCTTTCTAAGTCTAGACTTAACTGGAAATCAGAAAGTTGGGAGGCCGACAGGTCGACATTGTTTGGTAGGCTACGCCTACCCTCACAGAGCGACCGGCACCCAGTAATGCTAGACGTTTCCGGGGTTTTTGCGTCCCTTAAGTTACCAATATATGATCTTTTAGCCAACGCTAAGTCCAAAGACCCTCCCTTCTATTAAACTGATACTTTGATCAATAAATGTGTTTGCCTTGACAATAAAATCGTCCATAGGGCCTAAAAGCTTGCCCCCACCCCCCTTTACTTTAGTTTTGTTTCCTCTAGTTAGAACCATATTTCCTAGAGGCCAGTGCAGATAGGTAGCGACTTATGTACACAGATTATCAAAGATACTCAGTCTTTGGAAACATACGTACGCAGTGGTAATAAAATAACAGTACATGTAGTTATAAATAAACAGTACACTGGGAATGAAAAAATTTAGGAGAATGGCCCGGTCCGGTCTCTTCCGTCCTCGAACGGCCTCAAACGGCCCGCCCTTTGCCCGGGCTTAGCCCCGGGCGCTCCCGCGCAGCGGGGGAGTCACGTCTTGAAATAGGGAAATACGTGGGCAGGGGGGGCATGGTGTCCAGGGAGAGCAGCCCAGGTGTAGCCAGTTGGGCTCGCAGGGACTCCTGGACAATGGAGTCCCCTGCTGCTCGCAGCCCTGGCCAAATGCACTCACCTCAAGTCAGAGGCGACCCCTTCTAGCAGCTCCTACGAGGTTCCAACACGCTGCGGGACCCGCGCAGCGGGTCCGGCGAGTTGCTTATGAAGGAACGGCAAAGAGAGTCACAGGGCAGTCCGGCGTCAATCCAGGAGGCGATAAGAATCCCAAAGGTAGAAAGTAGATGGTACTCTTTTACTCCCGTGTGTGCAGGGGGGCGTGGCGTCCAGGGAGAGCAGCCCAGGTGTAGCCAGTTGGGCTTGCAGGGACTCCTGGACAATGGAGTCCCCTGCTGCTCGCAGCCCTGGCCAAATGCACTCACCCCAAGTCAGAGGCGACCCCTTCTAGCAGCTCCTACGAGGTTCCAACACGCTGCGGGACCCGCGCAGCGGGTCCGGCGAGTTGCTGATGAAGGAACGGCAAAGAGAGTCACAGGGCAGCCTGGCGTCAATCCAGGAGGCGATAAGAATCCCAAAGGTAGAAAGTAGATGGTGCTCTTTTACTCCAGTGTGTGCAGGGGGGCGTGGCGTCCAGGGAGAGCAGCCCAGGTGTAGCCAGTTGGACTCGCAGGGACTCCTGGACAATGGAGTCCCCTGCTGCTCGCAGCCCTGGCCAAATGCACTCACCCCAAGTCAGAGGCGACCCCTTCTAGCAGCTCCTACGAGGTTCCAACACGCTGCGGGACCCACGCAGCGGGTCCGGCGAGTTGCTGATGAAGGAACGGCAAAGAGAGTCACAGGGCAGTCCGGCGTCAATCCAGGAGGTGATAAGAATCCCAAAGGTAGAAAGTAGATGGTGCTCTTTTACTCCCGTGTGTGCAGGGGGGCGTGGCGTCCAGGGAGAGCAGCCCAGGTGTAGCCAGTTGGGCTCGCAGGGACTCCTGGACAATGGAGCCCCCTGCTGCTCGCAGCCCTGGCCAAATGCATTCACCCCAAGTCAGAGGCGACCCCTTCTAGCAGCTCCTACGAGGTTCCAACATGCTGCGGGACCCGCGCAGCGGGTCCGGCGAGTTGCTGATGAAGGAACGGCAAAGAGAGTCACAGGGCAGTCCGGCGTCAATCCAGGAGGCGATAAGAATCCCAAAGGTAGAAAGTAGATGGTGCTCTTTTACTCCCGTGTGTGCAGGGGGCGTCATTTTTGCCCCTGCTTGTTAAGATCCTGGAAAGCCATGTTAATAAACAATCAACAGACTTTTTAGATGACAATATGATCCTACATACTTCACAATCAGGCTTCTGTGTGCTACACAGTACGGAGATGGCACTGGTAGCTATCATGGGCAGTATCCGGATGATACTTGACATACAGACAGCAATCCTATTAGTCCTTTTGGATTTATCGGCAGCATTTGACATGGTCTCCCACTCCATCCTTATCAACAGATTACATGAAGCAGGTATCCATGGTAGGGCTCATATATGGCTAAGGGATTTCCTCAACAATCGTTCCCAACGAGTGTGTTTGGGATCTTTTATATCTAGGAAGATAGTAGATAAAGGAGTCCCCCAAGGCTCTTGTTTGAGTCCTACACGAGTCAACAGTCAATGTGGCCCTTCTGACCCATGTTGTGAGATCCTGCAGCATGGAGATAATTTCATATGCCAACGACAATCATTTGCTTGTTTCTTTCAGACCAGAGTCAAACTAGATGCAGCAGCGATTCAAGCATTGTATGAGAGAAATCGCTGACTGGATGCCTTTGAATTGTCACCAGTTAAATAGCGCCGAATCAGAGACCGTACTGTTTGGAAAGGATGGAAATTGTGGTCTTCAGATAGGCGGCACTCCAATCTCGGTCCTGCTCCCCCCGCCTAAGCAGGAATAACAAATTAACCGGGAGTTATCTATGAGACAGCCGGTCAACACAACATGTGGCATGTGCTTTGCCACAATGATATTGCTAAATAAGGTTTTGCCTTGGCTGTCTTCCACCTCCAGGAAAACGTTAGTCTAGGTGCTGATTATAAGTCACTCGATTAGGGCAATGCATCGTTGGTTGCCGCTAATACTGCGTTGGTGGCCAAACTGAAGGTGATGCAAAATACAGCTGCTGGATTAATATGCAATATGCCAGCACAGTCACCGCCCGCTCTGTACTGGCTGCCAATAAAGAAATATGCAATTTTTACACTGTGTTGCCTAACGCACAAAGACTTGTATCAGGCCCAGCCCATGTACTTGCAATAAAATTGAAGATTTATAGGCCCACCAGACAGCTAAGATCTTCAAATCAAGCTTTTTTATAGATTACCTGCATATGTTCAGTAAAATTTGGGGCAGGGCTTTTTCCTATGTAGCGCTGTTTCATTAACATACCCTCCCTCTGCATATCCGTTCTTGTCCTAATTTCAACAATTTAAAAATATTTATGAAAACGTGGTTGTTCTAAAGTTCCTCTTGTCTGGTCAATTGCAGCACAGCGCCTAAATATTCCAACGGGGATGAATCACGTGCGATATCAAGTACATAGAACATAGAGAGGGAAATGGTGTTAGCTATTGGGTTTCTGGTTGACAGAGATATGCAACGTTTCCAAGCAGAAACCACAATACTAGTCGGAGAAGTACGAAACCCACTTTAAATTAACCTGTGCTCACCCGCTTGGCACATAACAGTCAGTCTTAGCTTAAGAGGCAATGCGTAAAGTATTTGTACACAAAACACACAGTAACACAGTACAAACACCACAAAAGGACTGCACACCAGTACAGAGAACTCTGATTTCTATATGTACCTTTCTGTGGCTCTGTTATGTTGTTTGAAATCATCATGGAGGGATAGATTTTCTCATGTGAGAACTTATTTATGAATTTTTGCAATTTGTTGAGCCTTCTCTGTATTAGGAATTCGTTGTAGCCCCTGATCTGTGTTTACCTCATCCATTTTCTTTGAGAATACCCCAATCTTGATTTGTGTTTAAATTGTCCTTCCTTGTTTTTATTTTGATGAACATGGCATAAGACAGGCGTTTGGCTGTCTTAATAATTACAAGTAAGCAGTCTCTAGAGCATTCCTACACAGTCAAAGACCGATCCTTCCTGAATTGTTTGTCATCCGAAAATATGTTCAGTTCATTAATCCCTATTAGGCCCACAGGCAGTAGCATTTGCCCTCAAGTATTCTGTTATGAATGTCCCATGCAGAAATGTTTTGACTTGGTTACGTTTTAACCCAGTTAGTTCCTCACAGCTTCTAACTTGTGCTAATGCTTGAGTTATGTTGGTTTAATTTATTAGACGAGGTGCTGATAAAATCATGGATGTCATTTCATCTGTAAAAGCTAATCCTAGTTGCTCAGCAATTGTGCTTGTGTATAAAGCCCCTGCAGCTGTGCACTGTTCTGAATCCTAATTACAAGGGGATGCAAAAATATGAGCTCCCAGAGGAAGGGGAGAGAGAGTATAAAATGGGGTAAGGATACTTTCTCCCTGTCCAATCGACAATACATACTAATGGGTATCCACATCCTGTGAATTTGTCTGATGCCATCAGGCATTCAGAAATTACACCATCTGCACTGAAAATAGAATTGTTTTTTTGTTAGACCCTCACACCTCTAGTAGTGGCATGCTTCATCACTGGGTCTCATCTAGAACTAGATGGGCTCAACCATGTTCCAGGGAGCACTTGTGATATTCTGTAGCAGCAGGGGTCTAATAGAATAAACATACCTTGAGCAACACAGTTATCCGCTTCTTTAGTGGTTGCTCAGGTATGGTTCAAAACGAAATCCGGGGGTAAAATCAGGGGGAACAATGGCCCTCTTACCCTACTCTACTGTCAACATTTTTCAGCCCATGAACTATAACCACTTAGGATCCAGGGCTTTCATCGGGACAAAAAAAGTACCCTGAAGTTTTGTCTCATGTCTACCTTACAGTTAGATGGGGGGCAAACAAAACGTATAACATACATTTCATGCAAAAACAGGCTTATTAGTCCGGTCTACTAAAGCGGTGTTCACTCGCAATGCCTGTGAAGGGAATAACACATACGTCCATTTTGGTGAATTCACTGTCTTTATGAGTGCGATTAACTCCATAGTAGTCGTGCAGAGCAGGCATGATTGTTAACAGAAAACAGATTGTTTTTCAGTAGAACATGATAACCCATGCATTAAACCTTTTTATCAGTGCACACAGGGTATTAATGCTGTGGGAAACAAAACACACTGACATTCTGGGTAATTGTTCTCATTAAGTACTGGCAGGCAAACATCATGTGCACACAGAGCTGCACAAACTTTTGACATATATATAAACAAAGTCACTATTTCCCTTACCAGGAACTCCTGTGGGCAACATGGGCGGAGGGGGTGTGCCCCTATAGTCCTACACCGATAGTGGATAGAGCCGAAAATAAACGTTGGTAGATCAACATTACGGGGTACAATGATCTAGAAAGAGTGCAATGAATATTATAGATATGGGAGCACTCAAATAAACACTCACGTCGCCAAGGGTTTCACGCCGCCAATAGGCATAATAACCTAATTATTGAGGTTTTAGCTGTTAAATAATTGGTGAAGTGTCTGCAAGAAATATCCAGAGACCCTCGTTGTAAACTCATAACAGTGTTTTTAGAAGCTTGTATCTTACCCCTTAAAATGGGCATATTACCCTAATTGATGTGGCTTTTGCTGTTATTAATTGGAAAAGTGTCTGCAAAAAATATTCGGAGAGCCTTGTTCTAAAAGGAAACATTTAGGATGGAATATGGCTATGTAAACTGAAAAGGGCCCAACAGTCAGAAGGAACCTGTTCATGAAAGGGAATTCAGATAGTTCCAGGCAATTTCATAATTCTGGCCCAGTTTATTGGTATTTAGTCTATACCCCAAGCGTTTCTCATGCTCAAGCAAGGTTTTGAACATGTCACTGCTGGAAGTGATTATTTAGATGATTGTCCAACAGAGATCTGTATCTCCATTTCCTTTTCCATGTAGTGTTTTTTTCTTAATCTCATAGTGGACTGCTGCTGGCACTGGAAATTGCTTCGGTGTTCTCTTAACCTTGTCTTGATCTTACGCAACATCATGCCCAAATTGCAAAGAGCCTTGGCTAATGGCATTATAATGAGTAAATAGGTGCTATTCAAATTATCCAACTGCAAGGCAAAGGAATAGTTTGAGAAAAATCCAATATATAAGAAACGGAGATAGCTGAAAAAAAAGACTTAATAAGGAGGCAATGCCCAGCACAGCAGAGAGAAATATGTAATTCCATCCACTAATTAATTCTAGCAGTGGAAGTCTTTTGCAAATGGAGGAAAAGAGGCAGGCTTGGAGATGAATTGGAAGTGGAAATTGTCAAAGAGGTAGAGAAGAAGGAAAAGGAACAAGAAGAGAGCAACTCTAATAAAGATGAAGACTTAAATGTTGATGCAGCACCTGTTTCCGGCAGAAAACTGAACAAAGACACTGGCATGATAGAAATAGTAAGGAAGAAGTTGAGATTGCAGTCAGTTCAGAAATTGGCTAAATATTTGCATGACTGGTTTTCAGAGGACAAGTTCTTAGTGAGAACAGGCCTGATCATAATTGTGAAGAGCCCAAAACTTCAGGATTTCTCCTTTACTTCCAGGAGGAACTCAGCTGTTGCCACACCAGAAGTCCAGGACCTGGAAGGAACCTCTTGGGGATCAGGAACTCACTCCAGCTGGGGCCATCAGGGCTCAGGTAAGTCCAGGCAGGTCCAGTGCATCAAGTCAACTAGGCAGACCTGGTTAAGTTGTGCCATCCGCCCTGAGAAGCTCTGGTAGTTACTGCCAGTTATTACTATACGAGATGTAAGAGCCTACGAGAATCTCCATTAAAACAGCTAAATTGTATAAATTAGGAATATGTAATTGATGACCTTGTGTTTATATTATGTGGCGTTTAATTGCTTTTAACTGTATTTCTCTATGCTCAATGGGAATTTTTTGTTATGTATTTGTAAAGATTTTAATTAATCAAGCAAAATAAAATATCTTATCTTATCTTAAGTCAGCCAGGCAGTTGCAGAGAGGCCTATGCAGCTTTTTGTTTCACTGTAGCTCAGACCAGGAAGCCAGATAATTACCCCTTGGAGTCACTCAGGTAGCCTGAGATGAAGGTAGCAGGTCCAGTCTTCCGTCTCAGACAGCAGAGCATGGCTCAAGCAGTAGGGCAGTCCTCTGGCAGCAGGACAGTCCTTCTTCTATTGTGTCCACAGGGTCAGGAGTGTACTGAAGAGTGAGTCTGAGACCCTATTCTTATACCTGGTGCCCGCTTTGAAATGGAAGAAACATCTAGTCCTCCCCCCCTGAAGTATCTGGAATTTCCTGGTTACCGGCACTGGAATTAGCCTGTCTGCAGACACTATAGGCTAGTGTGAAGTTGTGTGTGAGCTGAGGCAGTGTCTTTGAAGTACAAGTAAGCCTGAGCAAGGCTCCTCCCCCCCCATCTTGCCTTGGATGGCTCATCCTGCCAACAGCCAGTCACTGCATTGTGTGGCTGTCTGAGTGGAATATACAAAGGCCAACTACACCTAGTCATATGACCAAGTAAACAGGCTGACGGCACCAAATGGCTGGGTCAGGAAAATGCCAACTTTCTAAAAGTGGTATCTTCAGAATTGCGACTTCAAATCTGACTTTTCCATTCGAGAGAATTTTAATTTACAATTCACTATACACCAAACATGCTATTCCTACCTGCTCCCAAACACACGTTATCACTTATTAAATATAATAGGGTAACCCAATATTAACTTATAGGAAAGCTAGGCTTCACAGTAGTGAAAAATGAATTTGTGATTTTCTCACCATCAGGAAATATAGCATTTTAAAGTACATGTTCAATCCTTATGTGATGTTTAGGGCCTACCTTAGGGATGACAGATGTAATAAAAAGGGTTTTCGGCTTAGCAAGAGGAATATTTTGCCTAGTCGAATTGGCAGTTTAAAACTAGATACAGACTTCAATTGCGGGTCTGAGACATGTTTTATGGTGCTACTCAAGTGGGTGGCACAAAAAGTGCTGCAGGCCCACTTGTAACATTTATTGTACCAGCCCTGGGTATATGGTATACTAATTTACTAGGATCTTATAAGTAAATTAAAGATGCCAATCAGGTATAACCCAATGTTACCTTGTTTAAAGGATCTCACACAAGCACAGAGTCCTAATGCCAACTAAAACAAATTCAGCAAAGCAGGAAAGGAGAAGGCAAACAGTTTGAAAAAAAACATCCAGAGAATACACAGAGATTCTGCCTGGAAGAGGCCCATTGAAATACAACATTGGCACATTATAGTTAATTTTGAAAAATATGAAATTAAAGTTCAAATTTAGACACCCAGAGGTAAGACAGACCTGGGCTCCAAATGCAGATATAAGAATACTAGTTTGTCCAGATATGTCTCTGAGAATGAATCAAAAGAGATGGAACCTTTATAAATACATTTTGTTCATTCAGATCCCAGGCTTACCTCCTGCATCCTTCTAAATTTAAAGTTATTAATCATCAGAAACCTAAATTAGGTAACAATGCCAGAGATAATGAAAAGCTATGAAAGAACGTGTGAACCGAAAACCACCAGGGCTGAGAATTGAATCAATCTAGAAAATCTAAATTGAGGGAGAAAATCTGAGAATCCGGGTTCATCAAGACCTCAGTTGTGTCTGGTCTGCCCACAAGCACCACGTTTAAGTTGCGGGAGGGGCCCAGGAGAAAGGATGGATTATCGAATTGAATACTGATGCATCTGCTCAGGAAGAAATTCAGTTTCCAATGCAGGGCCAGTGCACATGTGAAAAAGAATATTATCCATGCAATATGTAAAATGAGTTCAAGCACTGGTGGATTAGAATAGCATCAATTGAAACAGAAATAGAAACAAATTATTGAGATGGAATGTCAGTGACCTAAACAACGGACTGTTACATTAAACTATTTATGAGAAATTCAAAATATTGAATGTCGAGATCATAATACAGGTGGAGATCACTAAGAGAGATGATCCTAATCTATTGAAGGTCCCAGAGATAGATCAGATCTTTTTCCCATGGTGAGACGTAAAAAACAAGGAGGTGGCTATAATAATTTAAAGGATGAGTCATTCTCAAAATTATTCACTGGTTTAGTTTTCTCCACTTTAATGACATCATTATTGAGGAAATTCTACTCCGTGGTTAGAGTTTCTTTCAGTAACTGAAATTTTCACTTTCACTTCCCTCCTGTGAGAAATCTGGAGTTAGAAACAGTGGAAAAGAGCGCAGAAGCCCAATGCCTATATCCAGGCATGACGGGATTAGACCTTCCTTTAACTTTAGTAGAGAACTGGGTTGAAGACTATGGAGAACAGGAATGTAGAAGTTAGCTTACTCCTGCAGCAACCACTTTTCTGGGTTCAGGATGAGACTTCTGAGTCAGCGATTAAAAAAAGTTCAACACTTGCACTCTGTAAATGCCTGGCAACCTCTCCCAGTTGATTTTGCTTCTGGTAGTTCGTCACTCAGTAGCTAGGTTTCCTAAATTCTGCTACTTTTTTCCACTCTCTGGTTCCCATCCCCTTTTGTCTCATATATCTTGTGCAATTGCTTCTTTGGTTTCCTTTCCTTTTTCATTCTTTTTGCCATACCTTTGGCCCATTACCCCTCTTTTGCTCCTTTCCCTAAGACCTTTTTGGGCGCTGCTACCTTCTATGTCTGCAGCACATAAAGCGTGCTGCTTTCACTCCATCTTAGCAGTCGTGGGTACTCTCCTCAGCATATATGGCTGCAGGCCAAATGCAATGCTCTGGAATTCTGTCTGCCTGCCTTGGACATCGACCCTCTCTAAGGATATTTTATATTAACCCCTAGGCACCGTTCTTGTTTTAGCGGCCTAGGGGATGTCAGAGACTAACTGGGTAGGCCACAGATAAGCAGCAGCAACAAGGGTAGATTTCTCGAGCTCTGATTGGCCAATTGGGGTGGGCTTTTTTGCTTTCTTCCCCGTTGGCATGCTTCAATCACAAGGAGTATTTTCTGAGGGGTCCTTGCCCCTTAAAGTTTAGTGTGTTGGTGATTTTATGGAGCTTAAGACCATTTTTCGTTGTTGTGGAACAACCTCAGGGACATGCCTTCCTTCCCCCAACTTCCACTCATCTGGCCTGAAGACTCTCAGCAGTGGCGCCCCATAAGCAGACTATGCCACCTGCTTGCACTCTCTAGGTGTCAAATCCTCCTGGCCACTTGCAAGGAACTTGTGTGTGGCAGTAGTCCAGGATACCCTATCACAATGCAACCCCAGTCAGAACTGGTCGACAGAATTTCAGGCATCCCTCTCCTCCATGAACCCAGCATGTCCACCCTTTGCTGTCTACCAGAGAGAGTCAGTGCAAGTGTCCCTGCAAACAGTCTACAGAGTCCCAAGAAGCACAGGTCCTCTCCTGGCAAGGGTACATCCACATGGTGGGTACTTCCTTCCTCATCTAGTCTCTTCTTGCAAAGTATCTCCCTTATGCAAGGTTTTAATAGAGGAGGTTTCGTTTTCTAAAAGGTGTCATCTCTGGCCAATCCATAAATGAAATATCATCCCCCCACCATTGACACACAGGTCCTAAGAGTAGCCAAATGCTGGCCCACCACCATGCAGAGAATCCTTTGTATTTTCACAATGGCAGAATAAAAATGCAGTCTGCAAAAGCTCTCACTTTATCTTAGCTTTGCTTCTAAATGACACTGAAAAACTGGTTTCTTCCTCTTGAGACTTAAAAGGAACTCCTGTATGACTGGTGCCAGATTTCTGCCTGTTCCCTCTTTGACAAGCTGGGGCATGCCCTTCTCACAGGGATAGTTAGAGTCTGCTAATCACCCAATATAGACTTCTCCTGTGATTCTTTCTCTACCAGGAGAAGGCTAATGCTATTTGTTTTAGTGGCGGCTTTGAACTACTAGTTCACCAAAAGAGCAAATAACTTGAACTAGCAGGGTTGTTCAAAACCTGAAACTCATTACGGGTGGCTCAGAGAAATATGGCAAAATCAAAGTAAAGGTAGTAGCTCAAATGTGGCCAGATTTATATTTTATTTACACTCTGGACCTTTTTAAATATTGTGAAAGTCTTGTTGATCATATGTCTATGTTGAGCCAATCGAAAATTAGTGTTATGCACACATTTTCATCCAAAGTGTAATTACAATGAAACACTACAGACTTAAAACGTTTGGGATGTTACTTGTTTGATGCACTACTAAATGTTAAGGCCTTCAAAGGCCCTAACCAATTTATTCACTGTCTCCTTTTCTCCTCTGCAACATTATTCCTGTGCACAGATACCAGGCTGAGTCAGAAAGTAGTCTTCCTTGCTCAGCCTGCACACGTGTGCACATCTGTAACCAGCACAGAGCCTCTTAACCCAGTTGCACAGCATTGGAACGTATGTTAAAAGATGGATATTGGCATGTATTACTCAGTCATTTTAACAGACGATTACATTTCACACGTTCAAATATAAGAGGTCCAACATTTAAAAAATATCAAAGGATATTAAAATGGTACAAATGCACTTCCTCACACCTACAAACTGTATTGCTAGTTGTGAAGTGAAAGATAAAACTACCTAATTGATACATGCTTATGATTATACTATTTTTGCGCTCTACGTACATATACTTAAGGAAGGGCCTATGATAAATGAAGGGAAAAAGAATAGTTCTCAATGGAGAATTTATAAATCATACACAGACTATAGAGACTTGTTGTATACAATATGAAAACAATGCTTGATATACAATTGTACAGAATTCAATAACCTGTATCTAAGAGGCATTTTTGTCAGTTGTATGAGAGACAAAAATAAGAAAAAATTAATACACAATAGGAAGTTAAAACAAATGGAAAACTAGTTTGAAACTCATACTTGGCCCTAAATGAAAAAGCAGAGACTCCTGAAATGATTCTGAAAGACCAACACACACTGAGTTTTATACATTATGAAGGAGTTTTTAAGAGGAAAAAAAAAGGAAACCAAAAATAAGAATAGAGAGAAAAAGTCGTACAGGTGAAAGGCCGTACAGTGTTAGATAAAAATTCATCTAAACTACTGTGGAAATTACCCACAAAAATTAGATTGCATTTTTTGCTGATTATAAAGAGTTATATAGGGATTCTGAATGTAACAAAATAATTACTACTACCCTTAAAACAATTATATATATTTTTTAGAGGAAGCCAAGCAGCTGAAAACCACTCAAGAAATTGCAATTGAAGAGACGAAGGTAGCAATAAACCAAGTGATATAGCTCCTGGCCCTCACTGAATATTTACTAGAATTTTAGTTTCTTACTTTATAAAGGATAGACAACTGTCATTTGTCTAGTCCTCTCAGAACCTATGTGTAATAAAGAAATATCCCAATAAACAATCATGCAAATAGCAGTATTTTTAAACCTCTTAAAAGCCAAAAGCAATTAATTCATATTAACTCATACTTATTTCGGATTTCCTTTTCTTACACGTGCTTCTGAAATGGATACATTCAACTCTACAGAAGGGGGTTAGTCTGCAACAACAGATATTTACCCCAAATTGGAGAGTACAGGCAAGGGTATTAATCTTAGTACTTAATATTGCTACCGACCTTTCCTACCCTTGCTGACTGTCATTATTGATGCCAAAGCAGGTTTTGTTTAATAAGGTTAAATGAAAGATTTTTTTGTGTGCTGTCCTATATCAAAAAGAATACCCACCAAAATGTGTTAAAAGGGTTCTACATGGGAATCTCTTGGCAACTTTACTGATTAATGATGAAAAACTAAGGAATTTTCAATCTAATGGGGAGAAAGGCAGAAGGTCCCTTTGAACTCTGTGCTTTTATTTTCTACCTATTAATCTACTTGCCAAAATTAATCAGGCCAATATGTAAATCCAAACACTGCAAGTAGTTAGTTACCAGAGAGAGCGATATTGTCAGATAATATGAAAAATAATCAGACAATTTTCTAAAACTTTTGGATAGTAGAAAGCCTACATTCTATGTGTCGATTTTGAATTGGTATCCCAAAAAAAGCTTGTAAGATCTAACTGAAAAAGCTTGCAAAATCTACCCTTATTTAAGATTGAACTAAATGCACAAAAAATGTATGAACAGAATTTTGAGAACAAGCTGTCCGAAATTGTGGTGGATTGAATAAAATAGGTCAAATAATTTACAATTATCATTAATCAGATATATTGAGTATGTTACATGTTTGTATTACCTTTGTGATGGAATCAGGCATGCAATCAAATAATAAAACAGTGAGCAAGCAAATCAGCAAATGATGAAGATATGAACAGGAGGTGAATTTGAATCTCCTGATTTTTATTCGCGATATTAAGCTACTGCAGTGAGATTAATAGAACTACTGAAAAGAGCAAAACACTGTATTCCCTAAATAACTGCACTTATAGATGGGTATGTCCAAATGGTTCTGGCTAAATTTACCACTTGAAATACATAAATACAATTGCTAAAATGTTTTCATGAAGGATTGCTCAAATAGAGCAGGGTTTCTAAATGCAAAGGAAAGGAGGAGAAAAATCACACATTTAGGTTCACTGTGGGTAAAGATCTAATTCCTAAAGGTATTCCACAATGAAGAATAACGATCCAATATAAAACAAGCAGGAATACAAGGATATTTTTGGATAGACGAGATTGCAAACAAAGAGAAGGAATTAATGCTATAAATGGAGATCTCCCAATATATTCAAATTAACTCTTACTTTGCACACAGGCTAAAATCACAATTGATAGTTAGCATTGATTGAGAAGAATCTACAAGCTGCCAGGATACCCAAATTAAGGCTTCCAGTGCTATAAATTAAGTTTAACTCAAAGACTGATAAATTTCGAACTCCTCATGGACAAATAGATTGAAGAAATAGGTCAGGAAGTATGCATAGAAGAGTGGGAGAAGGCTACAAACTATTTACATTAAGATGTTTTACATTCATCAATGCACCATGTGCTATAAAACTGCTGTATTTCTTGTATTTAGCTACTGCAAAAATTGTTTAAATACAATCTTTTGATCCATGATACCTATAAAAAATTCAAAACTGCATATCAGTCTCTGATTCATATGATATGTGGTTGTGTAGACTTGAGGAACTACTGGGAAAACTATGTGCGGGGGCCCGCCACAGCAACCACTCTGAACAAAATAAAAACTAGCTCCATGTGAACAAAATTGAAGTGTGCATTTGTCATCCAGCCTTTAACCACTGTATCTTGTTTAGGGCCAGATTTAGAGTTCTGCGGACGAGTTACTCTGTCAACAGATTTCCTGTCTGCCGTTTTACAAGGGTCATTGGATATAATGCAGTTGCAATACAGTGAAAGGGATAGCTGTTGCTTGTGTGACTGAGTAACCCATCTACTGAACTCCAAATCAGGCCTAAAGTCTCATTGCTTTGACAACCAGTGGATGGGTTTCCTTGAGAAATAATTCCTTGACTGTGCACACCACCAGTACAAAGAGTGTGAAATTCGTAAAGCATAACATCATGTAAGGATTTGTTAGATGGTTATGCTTTAAAGCTTCTAAAAACAATAAAGCTTGGTCTTCCTTAGCACTGCTCATTTGCCCTGTGCCCACAGGCGTTCATCATGGTAAGTGAATTGACCATAGCCCATGCAAGCACCTAATCAAATCTTAGTAAACAATCTGTTATGGGAATAGTAAAGAGATACACCAGACTTTCTTCGCTTCAAGCCTGTTCAATCCTGTCCTGTACCCTGGTGAATCTTCTTCAGATATACACCCTTTATATGGTCATAATCTCAATTACATTGAAGCCAAATTTGAGAGAATGGCCAGTTATGCGCCAGTGATGTAAGTATCAGAACTCTTGCTCAATGCCACCAACACAATGCCGATCATGCCTTCCCAGGAGCAGGCACGTTTATGCATAGAGGGACAGAAGATACATTCATAAAACATTGTGTGCATCTGAGCTGAGTTGGTTTCTGTCTCTGGGTGGTAGTGGATCATAAGAAGATATAAACTAAAGAAGGGTGCGAGTCAAAAACACTCTGTCATCAACAAGCAAATACTTAACAAGGGTGGCAATGTTTCTAATGGTCCTATTAAAGCCACATTGTGCCCTGACATTTAACAACAAACAATCTTCTAGGCCAAGCCCTGTCCTGGTCTCACTTCCCAGTCACCTGCAATCAATGCCATATGTTCCTATTGTCTGTAGGCACTGTAAGGGTAAGACTGGTGTGGTCTTCTCCTGCCTGCCTTCTGCCAAAGCCAGCATTGTCACTTTTTAAATCACTTTGCTTCCCCGCATTCTATAAGGGCTTAATTTGTTCAACTTCCTGAAAAAAAGAGTAGTACATATGAGGCTGTGGACAGTATGAATGGAGATTTGTTGGACACATGACTGTATGTGTTGCATTATTGTATGTAATGGATGCATGGGACTTTGAGGTACTAAGGATCGAAGAGTGGGGCCCACAAAGTTGCAGTAATGTGGAGCACTCAGCATCGAGGAGAGTGCTCTGCCACTAGATGCATAAACATTGATATTACTTTTACTTAATAATGAGAGGCTTACAGTAGATGCAGAACCTGGTCATTCTTACTGTTAGGTGGAGTGTGGTCTCACAAAGCAGAACATGGTGATACATATCTCCTATACCTGTTTCAATTAAGACTGTTTCCGGGTTTGCCACAAGCAGTCCAGAAGTATAAAAGGAACTCTTGCGGCGGATGTTGTTCTCAAACTGTTTCAGAGACAGTGGTGGTGTTAACAGCTGCCAGTTCTGGTTGGCTGGGAAATGACCATCAATGAAGAGGGCAGGATGGGTGAGGAAGTAAAACTCATTGTACCTGCAGAAGAAAAGACAGTCAGATAACATGAAAAGAGAACCTCACCATCTGCTGTGTCAGACAAGGAATAATCTGCAAATCTAAGCACAGATCACCAGGGGCCTCATGCATTACAACATATTTGGTTGCATGCACAAAAAAAGCGGTCTTATTCAATGCCTGCATCTTCAGGCATATTTCACCTAACCTTTACTACACCCACACTAATTGAAGAGTTCACACAACCCTCTAATCACTGCCCTTGTATGTTTCAAGGGACTCTCAGGGCCTCATTTAGAATTTAGCAGACTGGATAAGATGTCAAAGCGTGGTGGATATCCTGTCTGCTGTATTATGAGTGCCATATGCTATAAAGCACTTAATATGGCGACCCGAACATACACCACATTTGTGATGGAGTATCCTATCCACCAAACTCTAACTAAGGCCCTCAGTGGTTAATGTTACAGGCTCATTCATTAAATTGTTTTCTCATTTGTCTGCAATGTCATTGAATTGCAGTGACAGTTTTTTAATTTCCTATAGCTGGGGTCAAACATATGTGTAAGTAGCACATTCTTCCTCCTGTCACTTACCTCCAAATTCAATTGAGTATAGCTCATTACCTTACCACTGTTCACCTGAACTAGACTGGAGTTCCACTCTGTGATGTCCACTGAGCTCTCCATTCATTCTTTGGGACTCCTTTCCCTTTGTTAGTCATAACATCATCTTCGAGAGGAGCAGGCTCTACTGCTATCCCAATGAATTCCCACACAGGTAACATTTTCAGTGAAGCAGCACCAGTTCCACTAATGGACAACGCTGCATTTTGTTTCCCATTTCGGAAAGCAAATGACAGAACTAAGGTCTGCTGTCCTTATCAGTCTTCCATACATCTGTTGCCAGCCATTCACAGGGGGGTCACAACATGGACCTGCTCAATGAATAAGCATTACGTTGATCATTTTGAGACCCCTGCGAATAGACAGTACATAGGTTGCATCAAAAATTGGATTACGATTCTTAAACCATCTCTGTGCAAACTGCAGAGCCCTGGTTTACAGAGGGGAGTGATACCTCGGGACCTAGTTTCCTCTCTCCAAAGGTATCATCTTATTCCACTAGTAATTATCCCTTAAACATGTCATTATTAGTTTGATTAACATTACATGTCAATGAAGAAGTTGCTGAAAGACCGTAGTGACAACCTCACTCTGCACATATAGAATGGCCAGTAGCAAACTGTTGCTTACTCAAAGGTAAACTTATTGCTGATGTTATTCACAAATCCAGTACCCCACGTGCAGTCAATGAGGTGCCATCTTCCACCAAGGTATACCGCGTTCCAGGCATGGTTACTCTCCCCAGCAAACGTCTGACCGATTTCATAGGTGAATCCTTTCGCAAATCCTGTTAGCTGCACACATGGTATCCCAGCAATCCTGGAAGAAAACAGAACACCAGAGTGTTACACATATAGCTTCTGCTAGTGGTTCAAGGGTGTTCAATTTACAATCTGTTGGTGAGTCCAGTCTCATCAGTCTCTATCTTCATCCTGGAGAAATGTCAAAATGTAGCTGAACAAGCACCTACAATAAAATGGTGTGTTAGCCTATCCAGCACATTGTGTGCTCCGCAGCCATGCAAAAGATGAGTAAGAACGCCACTCCCCCTAGAGGCCACCACACCTCAGATTTCAGAAAACAAGTCACAGAATGAAGGGAATTCTCTCTTACTTTACATTGTCTTAGTCCATTTAAATAATCTTAATTGCTACAGCAGTTCATATGCTGCTCAGTGACTGACAACAAATATTTGGATACATGCATTTATTACAACAGATGTATAGGTATCAAGGGGCTAGCCACGAGGAGCACAAACCACTAGCAAACATTAACCAGAAAAGCCACCATATTACTGATTCTCTAAAAGCCAGACAGAATGTTTGTGTCGGATGTGCTTGGGCAAGCTGTTCAATAGCCTTGACCCAAGCACATGGGAAATCTTATGACCTCTAGACTTACACGCCTCTGATGACCTCAGTGGTTGGCTGGGCAGTACAATGTGAGTTTATTCATGAGATATGCATATCCAGGCTTTGGAGGCACTTGAAAAGCAAATTCAGAATCCTGAAATGTATTTGGACACTCACCAAACCCCCCTAGATTTCTCTTTTAAGAGCAGTGATGGAAAAAAAAATTTCATAGGCCCAAACTTAAGACACACTACAGCATTTTTCACACATTGCAGCTTCTATTACTGTAAACCATGAGACCACTCCCGGTATTGCCGTAACCCAGTTCATCAGTGATTATGACACCCATCTCCACCTGGAGTTCAGTGGGTATAAAATACAGCATCCTGAGAAGCTATCCTAACTCGGGCCAACTGCCTTCAATTACGGTATCAGTTTGAGGCACCAGACCGAGAAGAGGAAGCGTAGGCTTTTGCCTATCGCGGCATAGTGAATACTGGCACCAAACAGAACTTAAATCGTGGAGAGAAAGAAAAGGTTTCAAGCAGAGCAACATATTATCTTCTTCAGAAACATTTAGCTTCGATTCCCTATCCATAAGAGGTGATGCAACCTAAGCTAGAGGTAGCCTCAAGAACATGTAGGTATGTTTCTGATCATTGGAGCATTGTGATTGAAACATAAGCCCTCCAATTTTATCACTTCATCGAGAGGTATGAAAAACACAATAGTGCAGATTTCTGCTGTACTCCAGAAGTAGAGGGCACTGACAGAGGATCTCCAGTTTACCGCACTGGACTCTAGTAGGGAAGAGAAACATCTAAATGTGGATTCTGAGTCCCCTATCGCTGTTCTCAATCTGGACAACAGCAATCGATGGCCCCCAGTTTTGAATGCGGCTGATAGGTCTAATATAAGGCAAGAGAGCTCTTCTTGAGGAGCTGGCCTTGATCTGGAGCTTGGAAGACATCATCCCAGATATTCACAAACACACACAGTCCTCATTGGTGACTTTTTAGTATGGAACAGGGTTCGAATTTGTAATGTTCAAGGGGCTCTAGAGGAACTTCCTTGATGGGTAGGGTAATCACAGGTCTGGTTTTATAGCCTAGGAGCAACATCGGACATTAAAGAGCGCTTTTCTAAAGTGTCAAATTTCAGAGCCAAAGTCTCAGCATGAACCTTCTGAGCTAAAGCTGAAAGAGGATCTTACTGCTTGCAGGTTTTCTACCAGACTTTAGCCAATTAATGCATTCAGAGGTGGAGACCATGACCCAAAAGAATTCTAGGTTGAAGCATGAGCACCTCCTCAGAAGCCTATCACAGTCTGTAGCGAATACGTACTGGATTTCTTTGACCTTTGTTATAAAGAGGAAACTGGAGACTTCAATTCGTTTTTGGGGATCAGCAGTTCACCTTTGGATGTAGTTTAGGAAATGAAGCATTACACAACTTGGAATAACTCCAAGGAACAATTGTTAGTTGAGAGAAGTTGCCACAAAAGTTGGTTCCTTTTAACAATATTGATGGCTTTCCAGTAAGTTCTCATTTCAGTTCTCCTTCTAGTGCTACCTCATCCCCAACTGTTGATCTGCGCCAGCGATTCTGGAGGAATATTGATTTTTTTAGATGCACATTTTGATATCCCTTAGACAAGCACCGCTGATGTATTTTCCCTTCATAAATTGCAAAGGTGTAATGTTATTACAAACTTTCCAGGCAGTGCAGGGAATTTATTCAATAGACCAATGCAAAAATCAATTGCCTCTCAACATATCTGTATCTCAACGTATCAGCAAGTGTAATATGCTACCAACTACCACTGTTTACTTTGGGGTGGCATGACTCACAAGAGGGGAAACCTCGAGTGAGTCAAGCTAGCCAATCATTGCAATAAATGGTATATTTCTGTTTGCGGATCTCCACCTTTGGTTTTATGCCATTTTGTTTTACAATATGTAGAGTTGTAAAGAAAACTATTTAAACGGTACAAGGTGTAATCTATGCAGTGAAACAAAATTATAAAGGCCTTGTAAATATAGCCCCCTGTGGTTCCTCTATAAAATGATTGTGACATGAAATATGCCAGGCAGTAAACTGTGTCTGGAAGGCAGTAAATTATGATTTCCCAAGTCTGTTATAATGTACTATGGTAATACCATAGAATTTTATTTTGCAGTGTAGTACAGGTGTGAAAGTACATTTTTGCTACACTTTCTCCAAGTACCGTTTTTCCCCAGACGACACTTATTTTCGCTGGCATTGCATTTATTTTTACTGTCGTAGCTACGTAAACTTATTTGGAGCAAGTGTGCAATGAATGTCCATTCCCACATTAAATATCACATCTCGGTATCACATTCCATGTTATTGTCATAACAAAGGTTAAGTAATCTGAGACATTCAATGCTACAATCACTTTACAGAGAGCGGTCACAAGATTTATGTAATGACATTTCATCTCACTGCTGTGATAAAACAACCTTTGCGCTTGTTCTGGGCCAGTACCTGTGTACCCAAAACACAAAGCATGGCACTAGTAATTCCAGCCACTGGCCCATGTAGAAAGACCTACCTCTTACCTGCCTATAGGGCCCATGACTCAATCACAGAAAGACTTCTGAGCAAGGTCTAGGGCACACGTAGGGATGACAATATTGGCTTGCGAGATTGTGCTGAAGATGACCAACTGGGTATTGATCACCCGTGAGACTTGAATAGGAGCAGTGTAGTATTGTTAATATATGTATGCATATGTAGCACATTCCTTTTAGAATGCATTAGGTCATTCTTGTGTATTCCAAGTTCGTGGTATAAATGTGAGCGCATAGAATGTAGGGGGCATTATTGTACTGGGAGCTTCTGCTGGAGTATGGATACTGGAAGATGACAATAAAGATTTGTACCAGATTGGAATTCCTTTATTTGGATTTATCAAGGAGTTTACCTCACAAATGTAGCAACGAGATGGTTATTAGCTCCTGCACCCTGTGGATTTAGAGATACTTCAAAGATGTACATGGTTGTGTGCCCTTTTAGTACGAAGTATTTCTAGAATGCCTTCATTTTGCCAGAATCCTTGTATTAATGACTGTGGGGCTGATGGAAGTGATGTAATGGGGAGGCGTTTATACACTTGAATGATTGCTGGCATGTTTGAGCACTTGGCCATTGCTGGTGGCTTACTTTCAAGTCACTGCCGCGTGGCCACGGTACACTTTAAAAAAAGTACCCCTTTCTTTGTGTGCCTACAAATGGCTCCATTTCTTGTCTGTCAGCTAGCAAGGACAATGTGCCTGCCTGATTATGGTGCCTACCTTCCCTGCGCTATTTGTTTTCCAGCGTGTCTCTTCCATCAAAGGTACCACACATAGGATTCTGGGCTAAATGGTCATCACCAGGCACAGTGAGTGACCTGTTGTGCCTCCATCTTGGATCTACAATCCACAGCATGTAACTTACCCTTTCAGCAGCTCCTGGAATTTGGCTATGCTGCGTGATTTAGTTTTCCTCATACTGCCGCAACCACCGAAGCATTTCCACAATTTTGGCACAGCACGTTGATGTTACGGTAATCAGATACGAGAACTTTTTTTTTTACTAAAGTAAGCCTGTTTTTAATACACTATTGTATCCTGAAAGTTTTATCTGGGTTTGCTTTTTATCAGAGAGGGCGCAAGCTGCAACTTAGCTTCTTCCTAGTTAGAGTCACCCTTGCTAAACTAATGTCTGTCTGGTGCTTAGTTTTTATTTCTATATTTGAAACCACAGGAGAAACCCGTAGCCTCAGTTGAGCCCTGGGTGGGTACAATATCATTCACCAATGTCTCAACGGGAGTCAATGAGGAGGTACAATTTAGGGAGTAAATAATTTACTCTCTAAATTGTACCTCCTCATTGACTCCCATTGAGACATTGTTTCATGATTCAGTTTTAATTTCTGTCACTTTTTGGAGCAATTACAATTGAAGTCAACTCAGCTAACTCAGTGCCAGAAGTGCTGGTATAACCAACATTCGGGCCGGGGAGGACCAGCGATAGGTCATGAGGGGGAGAGTGCTAATATAGAAATCCTATCAGCGTCTCTATCCCCCCTCCCGGACCCATGACGTGAAACGAATCTTTATTTCACAGTCCATCGCCTTTAGAAATCCTAGAAGGCCGCATAGGTGAAACCATAAGTTTTGCCGTCCACACGTCTCCACAGGTTAGGGTACGCCTTAGAGAGCGTATACCGCTGTGGAGTTTTCGGTCCTGATAAATGCTTAGCACAATCGCACTAAAAAGCAGAAACATGTTGACCACTTTTCACTTTTTGTACTAAACCAGACAGGTCTGGTTAACCTAATCAGCCAACCAACGTCCGTCTCACCTGTTTTTTTAATGGTCGCTGGTTTTCCACCATTAAAAGCATTTTTGGATAAGGTCAGCCATCTTTTAAATTTACACCACCTTTTGCACTCACATCCCTTCACAAAAAACCTGCTCCGCTGTAATTCAGGCGTCGAAGCACACCAGGGAGGCATTCGGCCTCTCTGGTGGGAACCCAATGATGAAGCATGTCACCAACTAGGTTGGTGATAGAGGGTTCTTTTAAACAAAGAGGTTTGTCCTTGTGCTGTTCTATTCCTTAGTTTTCCCTTAGGAATCTTTCAGTCACTCTTTTGTTGTTTTCTAGTATACTTGTCAGGGGGAATAAGAGTGATTATCCCTCCCTCTCTTGTTGTTATTACATATATATTACTTTAAACACACCAAAATAATGTTTAACCAATTATGGTGAACCTATTGTCAAGTGGGCAGAACGGAATGAGTATTTTTTTAAAATTATATTGCTACAATGGAAGGCAATCATTATGTGTTTTTACCAGAAAGAAATAAGAGAATTTTAATGTATTTCCTGGGTCCTAAAGGAATCAGAGTATATAAACAAATGCATAAAATGGAGAGAGCTGGTGATGGTCATGTTTTCAAGTGCGTTCTTTTAGATTCGGATGAACATTACTCATCCACTGTGTTTGTCACAGTCATTAGAAGTACATTTTTTTTTAAAAGAACTCACCAACAAAATGAATCTATTGAGGAGTGTGTTTCCAATCATACAATTCTTGCTGCAACATGCAAATCGGGTATTTTGGACGATGAGATGATATTGGATCAAATTGTCATGTGTACAAAAAAAATCAAAGCAATCCACAATAAGCTTTCAATTGAAGGTGAGTCAAACTTAAAGGACATGATAGCCTTGGTAAAGAAGGCTGAACTTTCAGATAGATGTGTTAAGGCGGTATCTCCTCAAGGTAGCATTCCTTCTGTTAATAAGATTTCGGAACGAAAAAAAGGAACAAACAACTTGCAGTCAAAGAACATGTATGGCGGGGCTAATTTTAAGAAAAACATAAGCAAAGACAACCTCAACCAAGGAAAGACCTCAACATTTACCTGTTACTATTGTGGTAGCCGTACACACAATGCCAGGTCGGAAAGGTGTCCAGCAAAATGCCCTCAGTGCAGCACTGTAGGGAACTTCGCTAGAGTATGTGAGAAAAAGGAGAAAAAGCAAAACCGAGTCACATGTCTAACAGACAGTGATTCGGATTCGTCAGAGAATGATGTAGAGGATGAATTTGAAGTGCTGTATACCATCAAAGTGTACAAAAAGAGCAGTGTTGTTTTGAATATCAAATGTAATGATAGGAACAAGCCGTTATGTATGACACATTTTTGAGGTATTCGGTTACAGGTGGCACCAGACTCGACTTCCCCCTTCACCATCATTGCTCGCAGTGCCTGGGAACACAATTTTATAAGTGTAACACCTAGAACCTACAAATATTAAAGTGGAAAGCTTCACAGAAGAAAAGATTGACATGTCAGGATACATATTACTTACATTTGAGTTTAGGAACCAAAGAGCCACGTGCAATCTTTATGTTGCAGCCGATGATCCTCCAGTTTTGGGCTGGAGGGAGCAAAGGACATTACATATAATACTTGACCCTCAAAGTTCGGAACAAGAGTTAATACCTAGCGATGGTGAAGAGACTAAGAAATGGGTTCTTAACTAATTCCAGGATGTGTCCAATGGGAAAATTGTTAAGCTTAAAGCGTTCTCCCACAGAGCTAGCGTGAAAGCATCTGCCACACCTACAATTCAAAAGGTAGGCAATGTTCCTATAATATTCAGAGAGGAAGTCAAAATGGAACTGTGTAAGCTACAAAAGGCAGGTATTATCAAGCCCATTGAGGCATCCGAGTGGATTTCACCCATGTAGACGAGCCAACGAAAAGATTTGGTTATGTGTGAACCTTAGGTGTCTCAATGACAATATAGTGGTGGACCAATTGTAACTTCCAAGGATTGATGAGATTGAGGGAAAATATCGAGCTTAAGGGGGGTCTTGCAAATATCCAATATGGCTTCAGAGAAAAAAGAGGCACTGTTGACCAATGCCTAAATCTCCATTTGCTGATTTCCAAGTACACGGTGGCCAAGGAGGGGTCTCTATTTTTGGCTTTTATGGACCTCTCCTCGGCCTTCGACATGGTCAACAGGTCCAAGCTATGGGGTATTTTATTGGAGTTTGGTGTTGATCCAGCCCTTGTTCATTTTATGGCTTCTTTGCACCAGGAGCTGTTTGCAATGGTCAGGGTAACCAGGGAGGGCAGGTGCATAAACCGTTTCAAGTCCGAGAGGGGGGTTCGCCAAGGTTGTATCCTGGCTCCCCTTCTTTTTACTATTTATATTAATGAACTTGGAAATAGCCTAGTGAATGTGGGGACGGACGTTCCGCGTGTGGGAGATATACTGGTACCAGCACTCCTATACGCGGACGACGCAGTCCTATTAGCACGAACGGGAGTTGGGCTCCAAAGACTTTTGGACCAATTTGGGGCGTTTATGGGTCAGCTAGATTTAAAAATGAATGCCAAAAAATCACATACGATGGTGGTAGGCAACTGCAGGAGTAGAAAAAAACTTACGTCGTTTTTCTGCGAGGGGGAGCGTGTCTCTAGAGTCACGGTCTTCCCTTATCTGGGCGTCCTTTTTGATGATAAGGGATCTTGGGGCCCCCAGATTAAGGTGAAGAGCGTGTCTGTGGCTCGCTCTTCTTCAGCCCTCATGGGCTTCTCACGGAGATTAGGGTCTCGGCCCATGGAGGCCCTCCTGAAAATCTATAATACTAAGTGCCTATCAATCGCCTCTTATGGCGCATCTTTGTGGGGTTATGCACAGCTGGACAGGATCCAAAGAGTGGAGAATAGTTTTATTAGACAACTTCTCTCTCTCCCCAAATCTTCTCCCACCTTCGCCCTACACACGGAGGTGGGACTGGATTATTTTACGGATAGGTTGAAACTGGCCCCCCTGATTCTCTGGCTAAAAACCTGGCTCAACCCAGAGTTAACATTAAACCACGCCATTTTGTCTGATGTCAGGGGTTTGGACCGAGCCCATAAAATTGCATGGATGTCCTACCTGGAAAAAACTTTTTATCAACTAGGCCGTATTGACCTTTTTAAATTGCCTGCCTCTATCAAGAAGGAGGATGTCAAGTGGATTAAAATTAAATTCATGGAGAGGGCCAGATTGGAGCGGGAGGTAAAGGAACTGGAGAAACCCGCGGTTAGGGCTCATTTTATGTTAACCTCTTCCCCCTCTTTGGAGCCCTACCTTAAAATTGTCACTAAACCTTTGCACAGGTTTTTGTTGACTAAATTCAGGTTTAATATGATCCACCAGATCCTAGGTAGTCACCCATCCTGGATAAAACCTGAACTAGGGCCCCCCTGTAACTGCGATAAATTCTCGCAACAAGACACTTTACATTTTATTATGATTTGTGAGAGTTTTAGGGATATAAGGAAAAGTTATTTGGTCCCATTATTGAAAGAGGCTGGCTTCATACAGGTTAGGCCTGCTTTTGTCTATCTCCAACATCTGGGGTCTACTCGTATTATTTTTTGTGTGGCAAGCTTTTTAGTGGCAGCTCTTAGGATTAAAAAGCAAACTCCCCTCAATGGTAATAATGAAATAAGTGAGGTTTTAAACAGTTTTTAAACAATTAATCAATTCGCCCAGAATTTTTTAGGCTTCGTCCATTTTTACGTAAAATTGTAATTGAATGTTTACACATGTATTTTGTGATTGTATATTTGTATTGTTGTTTTTAAATGTCTTTTATGAGTCTAACGATTCGAATAAAGAGTATTTGACTGACTGACTGATTGATGAGATGCTTTCGCTGACCAGGATTGCTAAGTGGTTTTCCAACATAACAACATAGGCCTTTTTCTCTGCGTATCAGCAGATGTCATTGCATTCTTCTTGTAGCAGCCTTACGACATTCTGCACTCTTTAGTTGTTTTCAATTTAATCATATGCCCTTTGGCTTAGCCTCTGCGGCTGTGGTATTCCAGAGACTGATGTCACAAATATTTGGTGATTTGCCAAGGATTGTGTTTTTCCGAAATGATATTCTCATTGTGGGGTGCAACAAACTAACACATGATGACAGATTAAGAATAGTTCTAAGAGTCTGGAGTCAAAAAGGATTAACTGCTGAGATGGCCAACTGCAAGTTTGCAGAAAAAAAGGTTATGTACTTAGGACACAAAGTTAGTGATCATGGGATAAAACCTAAGGAAAAGTTGGTTAATGCTATTGTCTGTGCGCCATCACCCACATCCAAGTTTGACATACAGTCAATCTTGGTATTGGCTGAATTTCATTCAAAGTTTGTTGACAGGTTTTTGGATAAAACGCATGCTATGAGAGTATATTAGAAGAATAAAGCTAGTTTTGTTTGGTCTGACAAGTGTCAACAAGCCTTTGATACAATAAAAGATGCTATTTGCTAGGCACCCAACCCGCAAGGATTTGACCTTGCAGCCAGTACAATTGTTATTACTGCTGCTAGTGGCAAAGATCTGGGTAGTGTCCTCACCCAGCTTGACAAGAACAAAAATGAGGTTTGTCATTGTCTTTGCTTCCAGGTCATTAACCGAGACAGAGGAAAAATACTCTGTAATGAGTGGGAAACCTTGCCATGTGTTTGGGCCCTAGAACACTTGTGGACATTTTTGTGAGGAAGGAAATTTTTTTAAGATGTGACCACAATCCTCTAACAAAGTTGTTGACTACTGAAGGTTTCTTCAGAGCAACAGCTAGGATAGATCGATTCTCAATGAGAATACAAGATTTTAGATACAAAGTTCAGTATGTGCCTTGGGCGTAGAATTTTACAGCGGAATTGATGGCATCACCATTGACAGAACTTGATAAGAACCCGTAGAATGAGTACCAGTTTTTAAGAATGGGCAGAGAGGTGACCCACGATGTTATAGGCCTATATCGCTGATTGATTCAGTAATTAAAATGTTGGGGAGAGTGATCCTTAGGAAATTAACGGGTTGGCTGGAACAGTGCAATGTACTATCAAACCTGCAGTATCGTTTTAGAAAAGGCAGGGGTACCTCGGATCAATGCTTAAATTTACATTTGCTAGCTGGGAAATATACTATTGCCAAGAAGGGGACAGTACACTTGGCCTTTATGGATCTGTCCTTGGCTTTGGACTGAGTAAACAGATCCAAATTGTGGGCTTTATTACTTGAAATGGGAATGGACTGGAATATAGATTTTTTTAATCTGATCTGCATAGGGATCTTTGTGCTACGGTGAGATACAATCAAAGGGGCAACCATACACAGCATATTCGTATCTTAAGAGGAGTCAGACAGGGATGTATTACAGCTCCCCTATTGTTGACTTTATACATCAATAATCTAGACTCCTCTTGGTGCACTGCTTGTAAGGATATCCCTCGAGCAGGGGAACCGGCTAATCCCTGCTCTCCCTATATGCTAACGATGCAGTTTTATTAGCGCAAACAGTGGTTGGGCTTTAGAGTCCCCTAAGCACCTTTTCAGATTTTATGAATTCTTAAATCTAAGTGTTCATTTTAGGAAATCTCACACCATGATTATGGATTCTAGAACCAAAAAACTAAAAACGCATTGTTGTGGAGGGAATGAAATATCAAGGGTGACAACATTCTCGTACTTAGGGGTCCTGTTTGATGAAAGGGGCACTTGGGCTCCGCAAATAAAAGCAAAAAGAAATGCTATGATTAGATCGACAGTAGCAGTACTTGATTTTGCAATCAGGTTAGGGGCCAAGCTGATTCAAGCCATGCTAAATATATACAAAGCCAAATGTACTGCTATTTCTAACTATGGGTCCGAAATTTTAGATTTTGGGATACAAAAAGGTTGAGTTACCCCCAATAGTGGAGCATAATTTCCTCCGAAATTTGCTCTCAGTCCAGCAATCCATACCACCATATATTACTCACCAAGAATTAGGTATCGTTTTTGTATCTGATATGATTGGAGTGGCCCAGCTCTTGAGATGGATAATGATCTGTATAAATCCTGAACTAGAGCTGAACCGTGAGATTGCCCGGGAATGTCTATCCCTGGACAGAGCAAGCTATATTCCTTGTCTAGGTTATATGAAGAACTTAACAAAGAAATTAGGGGAGAGTGCTAATATAGAAATCCTATCAGCGTCTCTATCCCCCCTCCCGGACCCATGACGTGAAACAAATCTTTATTTCACAGTCCATCGCCTTTAGAAATCCTAGAAGGCCGCATAGGTGAAACCATGAGTTTTGCCGTCCACACGTCTCCACAGGTTAGGGTACGCCTTAGAGAGCGTATACCGCTGTGGAGTTTTCGGTCCTGATAAATGCTTAGCACAATCGCACTAAAAAGCAGAAACATGTTGACCACTTTTTGTACTAAACCAGACAGGTCTGGTTAACCTAATCAGCCAACCAACATCCGTCTCACCTGTTTTTAATGGTCGCTGGTTTTCCACCATTAAAAGTATTTTTGGATAAGGTCAGCCATCTTTTAAATTTACACCACCTTTTGCACTCACATCCCTTCACAAAAAACCTGCTCCGCTGTAATTCAGGCGTCATAGCACACCAGGGAGGCATTCGGCCTCTCTGGTGGGAACCCAATGATGAAGCATGTCACCAACTAGGTTGGTGATAGAGGGTTCTTTTAAACAAAGAGGTTTGTCCTTGTGCTGTTCTATTCCTTAGTTTTCCCTTAGGAATCTTTCAGTCACTCTTTTGTTGTTTTCTAGTATACTTGTCAGGGGGAATAAGAGTGACTATCCCTCCCTCTCTTGTTGTTATTACATATACATTACTTTAAACACACCAAAATAATGTTTAACCAATTATGGTGAACTTATTGTCAAGTGGGCAGAACGGAATGAGTATTTTTTTTAAATTATATTGCTACAATGGAAGGCAATCATTATGTGTTTTTACCAGAAAGAAAGAAGAGAATTTTAATGTATTTCCTGGGTCCTAAAGGAATCAGAGTATATAAACAAATGCATAAAATGGAGAGAGCTGGTGATGGTCATGTTTTCAAGTGCGTTCTTTTAGATTCGGATGAACATTACTCACCCACTGTGTTTGTCACAGTCATTAGAAGTACATTTTTTTAAAAGAACTCACCAACAAAATGAATCTATTGAGGAGTGTGTTTCCAATCATACAATTCTTGCTGCAACATGCAAATCGGGTATTTTGGACGATGAGATGATATTGGATCAAATTGTCATGTGTAAAAAAAAATCAAAGCAATCCACAATAAGCTTTCAATTGAAGGTGAGTCAAACTTAAAGGACATTATAGCCTTGGTAAAGAAGGCTGAACTTTCAGATAGATGTGTTAAGGCGGTATCTCCTCAAGGTAGCATTCCTTCTGTTAATAAGATTTCGGAACGAAAAAAAGGAACGAACAACTTGCAGTCAAAGAACATGTATGGCGGGGCTAATTTTAAGAAACACTTGAAACTAGGGGTGACACCCAATATACCCTTGAGGGCTTGGGCAAATGAAATTGCAATAGTAGTATGCCAACAAGGGATTTCGTTTTTAGAAGAGTTCAATTTCTTTGTACAAAACCAATTAATTTTACATGAGCTCAAGACAGATGCTCAGCCGTACATTATTCAGTTGAGTTTAATCTAAAATATGCAACACACACGGGGTATCTTTTCAAGTGAAAAAATCACTGATTTTTTATATAGAAACAGTTGATAAAAAGGAGTACAAAAAACAAATAAATGTGCAGTGTAACATGAAGGGAGAAAAACAACCAAATATTATCCACAATTTATGACACAGAAATATATCCAATCCAATCAAGTAAACAGAGATCTATCTCATATTTGGAGAACAATCAACTGTGCATGTATGCTGTGGAAATGGATAAGGTAGTCGACGTTTCGGTCTGTTAGGGCGTCAATCCGTCAGACCATCTTCAGGACAGTTGAAGTTTCGAGAGAAGACTCCTGTATGAACATAGTGTCAATTAATTACAAAAAATGGAACATAAAATTCTCTTCATAATGGATAGAGAAAAGAGAGATAGCCCGTGTGTGAAAGAGCGATCTTTTTTAGAAAATCAATGTGCAAGAGACACCTCATACCAATGGTCGAAGCAGCATTATAAAAATTGCCGCCTAATTCAAAGAGAGGGTGAAAAGCATCTATGTTACTGGTGGTAGCTCAACGAGTCTGGCATTCAGATACTGTGCTTACTTATGATTTATTGCATTCGTATAAAGATGTTGTCGTTTCTTCATCAATTTTGGTTGTGTTTGTTCTATGAAACAATGAATAAATAATTTATAGTAGTGAATTTGTCTTTTAATGAAAAAAGAGCTAAATTAAGATTCTCTTATTCGGACATACCCGGTCTTGGTTGGGTAAGAATATTCCTTTTGTATGCTTATAGCGGAATAGGACAAATAATGGAAGTCAGTATTATGATTATACTGTTCTTGTATCACAAGGAGGGCCAGTTGGTCCTTCGAGGTTGCGCTTCTTAATTCAGAAGAATCTACGGAGTGGAAAGGTAACATGCTGTTAGCTGAAAAGGGCGGACAGATAACCGCCACATAGTTAATCTCGCACTATGGTAGTCATACAAATAAATCGTAAGGTGTGCCGGAGATAGGTTATGAACCGGAGCAACATATCGTAATTTCGAGTGCCAACATTCAGACCACGATTACAATGGAGTTCAGCTATATTTAAAATGAACCTCAATGTTTCGTTTGCTGGTTTAGAGAGATGACGCATTATTGGGAGTACAGAACAGATCTCACATCTAAGAGCACATCACTCGTTGTAGTAATCGAAAAAACAACTTACACTTAAACTAAGCGGTATATTAGCATTGTATCAACTGATGTGGACCGGGGAAGGTTGTTATATTACTCACGATTTTGTCCAAGCCGAGGCGTATATAGATACCGTCCGTCGATAGGAACTCGAGCGAAGTGTGGAGTTCGGGGGCATTTATTTAAAGGCGTTGGTTAGCTGACAAACAGCTGTTTGCAATTAACACACACAATGAATGGAACGAATCTGTCGGAAATAAAGCCGACATCTTGTAGGGTGTTTACTGATAAAGTCAGTGTATCTGTAGTGCGTATTAATTTGTTATCTTGGGGTTGCAACAAAAGCAGTTTATTGCCCTTCTAAGGTATTCTCATTGAAGTATGGTATCCTATAATTGACGGTAACAGTGTCGTCGATACACTGAGTTTTAACCGAATACGGCGGCCATCTTGGAGAGGTGATTTGTATCCCGTCTAAAAGTCAACTTATGGCAAGTTAGAGTAAGATCATTGTCGTGACTAAATAGTCAGATCGATACTTATCTAGAAATGTAGTGATTGCATAATATGGCAGTGGAAAGCAGAAAATCATGAAATGAAAAGAAGAGTCAAGAAAAACAGAATGATCGAAAAAACTAATAAAAAAAACTATTAACATATCATGTCAATTTTTATACCTAGTACACGTGACATAGCTGACTTGGTATATAATGGTATATGGCATGTGAATCAAAAGAATATCATAGATGATACATCTTATTATTTCAACCTATTAGTAAATCTTTAGACAAACATCAAATTAAATATACATTAATATATGGCATGTGAATCACAAGATGTTATAAATAATATGTATTATTACTTCAATTTGTTGGCATATCTTAGAACAAGCATCTAGAGTTGTCATAAAACAGTCTATTTATACATGCAATGAAATAATTTCATTGGACACTCATTGATTTTTCGTCATATAATAGTTAAATTCAGAGCTATTGCTAACACATTAATGCATTGATATGTGAACACCAATATATTAAGTCATAAAGTGCATGTTTAAAAGTACTGATCTGTAAAACTGATTACAATTCGGGTTCAGTTAACGTTTAGACGGAATGAGAGCAATTTTTACAGCTGAAGGAGTCAGGACTCAAGTTAGACATGCCAAAGTATGCCACTCAGTTGCCGTGTTAAGACCCTTTTTGATATTGTCACTATTACAGATCCATTGGTTCTCTTTGATCGTTAATGTGCGGTCAACATTAGCCTGTCTGATTGTGGGTCTGACGACTTCTAAGATCAACCACAACATCTCTTTCTCCGTGTGTCGAAGACGTGTGTAGTGATCGACAAGTGGGGCATTTTCAACTTTGCATCTAATTCTAGATTGGTGTTGTAAGATGCGTGTTTTAGCCATTTGGGTTGTTTTTCCTATGTAGTTCAAACCACATGGGCATTGGATGCAATACACCACGTTTCTAGTATTGCAGTTGGAAAAAGATTTGAGTGATACTGTCTGTCCATTGAGATTAAAAGATTTCAATTTAGTAGTGTTGGGGCATGCTGCACAATTACCGCATTTATGGTGTCCAACCAAAGGTATTATTTGTTTCATATTGTCGACCTGATGTTGCTGTGGTATTTTGTATGCATGGACGAGGCGGTCTTTAATATTTAGCCCTCTCTTGAATGAAAATAATGGTTGGTCTGAAAACTCTGGTAAGGATCCCTTTTCAGCAAACATAACCAGTTGGTTAAGATATATAGATGATGTCTTTTTAATCTGGAAGGGAAGTAAAGAGCTCCTCACCGAATTCCACGATTGGATCAATTCCAGAAATCCAAATTTACAATTCACACTTGATTCAGACAATCAATGTATGAATTTTCTTGACATCTCTATCAAGGTAGGTGAAGACAACACGCTATACACCACCCTATACACTAAACCAACGGCACGCAATACCCTTTTAAAGTATGACAGTCACCACTCACAGTCACTAAAGGATGGACTCCCATTTGGACAGTTTCTCCGGCTTCGGAGAAATTGCTCCAGAAGAGAAGATTATTTTATTGAGGCTAAGAAACTTAAAGAAAAACTGCACTCACGAGGGTACCCCAACAAACTACTTAAGAAATCTCTAAAAAGAGCTTGGTACAATGACCGTATGGCTCTACTTGAAGTTAAACAGAAGGTATCTGACCCAATGTTAGTTTGTGTCACCACCTTTGGGACTGCCACAAATAAAATCAAGAAAATTGTAAAAAAACATTGGACGCTTTTGGCATCCTTACCAGAGTTTTCAGACCAACCATTATTTTCATTCAAGAGAGGGCTAAATATTAAAGACCGCCTCGTCCATGCATACAAAATACCACAGCAACATCAGGTCGACAATATGAAACAAATAATACCTTTGGTTGGACACCATAAATGCGGTAATTGTGCAGCATGCCCCAACACTACTAAATTGAAATCTTTTAATCTCAATGGACAGACAGTATCACTCAAATCTTTTTCCAACTGCAATACTAGAAACGTGGTGTATTGCATCCAATGCCCATGTGGTTTGAACTACATAGGAAAAACAACCCAAATGGCTAAAACACGCATCTTACAACACCAATCTAGAATTAGATGCAAAGTTGAAAATGCCCCACTTGTCGATCACTACACACGTCTTCGACACACGGAGAAAGAGATGTTGTGGTTGATCTTAGAAGTCGTCAGACCCACAATCAGACAGGCTAATGTTGACCGCACATTAACGATCAAAGAGAACCAATGGATCTGTAATAGTGACAATATCAAAAAGGGTCTTAACACGGCAACTGAGTGGCATACTTTGGCATGTCTAACTTGAGTCCTGACTCCTTCAGCTGTAAAAATTGCTCTCATTCCGTCTAAACGTTAACTGAACCCGAATTGTAATCAGTTTTACAGATCAGTACTTTTAAACATGCACTTTATGACTTAATATATTGGTGTTCACATATCAATGCATTAATGTGTTAGCAATAGCTCTGAATTTAACTATTATATGACGAAAAATCAATGAGTGTCCAATGAAATTATTTTATTGCATGTATAAATAGACTGTTTTATGACAACTCTAGATGCTTGTTCTAAGATATGCCAACAAATTGAAGTAATAATACATATTATTTATAACATCTTGTGATTCACATGCCATATATTAATGTATATTTAATTTGATGTTTGTCTAAAGATTTACTAATAGGTTGAAATAATAAGATGTATCATCTATGATATTCTTTTGATTCACATGCCATATACCATTATATACCAAGTCAGCTATGTCACGTGTACTAGGTATAAAAATTGACATGATATGTTAATAGTTTTTTTGATTAGTTTTTTCGATCATTCTGTTTTTCTTGACTCTTCTTTTCATTTCATGATTTTCTGCTTTCCACTGCCATATTATGCAATCACTACATTTCTAGATAAGTATCGATCTGACTATTTAGTCACGACAATGATCTTACTCTAACTTGCCATAAGTTGACTTTTAGACGGGATACAAATCACCTCTCCAAGATGGCCGCCGTATTCGGTTAAAACTCAGTGTATCGACGACACTGTTACCGTCAATTATAGGATACCATACTTCAATGAGAATACCTTAGGAGGGCAATAAACTGCTTTTGTTGCAACCCCAAGATAACAAATTAATACGCACTACAGATACACTGACTTTATCAGTAAACACCCTACAAGATGTCGGCTTTATTTCCGACAGATTCGTTCCATTCATTGTGTGTGTTAATTGCAAACAGCTGTTTGTCAGCTAACCAACGCCTTTAAATAAACGCCCCCGAACTCCACACTTCGCTCGAGTTCCTATCGACGGACGTTATCTATATACGCCTCGGCTTGGACAAAATCGTGAGTAATATAACAACCTTCCCCGGTCCACATCAGTTGATACAATGCTAATATACCGCTTAGTTTAAGTGTAAGTTGTTTTTTCGATTAATACAACGAGAGATGTGCTCTTAGATGTGAGATCTGTTCTGTACTCCCAATAATGCGTCATCTCTCTAAACCAGCAAACGAAACATTGAGGTTCATTTTAAATATAGCTGAACTCCATTGTAATCGTGGTCTGAATGTTGGCACTCGAAATTACGATATGTTGCTCCGGTTCATAACCTATCTCCGGCACACCTTAGGATTTATTTGTATGACTACCATAGTGCGAGATTAACTATGTGGCGGTTATCTGTCCGCCCTTTTCAGCTAACAGCATGTTACCTTTCCACTCCGTAGATTCTTCTGAATTAAGAAGCGCAACCTCGAAGGACCAACTGGCCCTCCTTGTGATACAAGAACAGTATAATCATAATACTGACTTCCATTATTTGTCCTATTCCGCTATAAGCATACAAAAGGAATATTCTTACCCAACCAAGACCGGGTATGTCCGAATAAGAGAATCTTAATTTAGCTCTTTTTTCATTAAAAGACAAATTCACTACTATAAATTATTTATTCATTGTTTCATAGAACAAACACAACCAAAATTGATGAAGAAACGACAACATCTTTATACGAATGCAATAAATCATAAGTAAGCACAGTATCTGAATGCCAGACTCGTTGAGCTACCACCAGTAACATAGATGCTTTTCACCCTCTCTTTGAATTAGGCGGCAATTTTTATAATGCTGCTTCGACCATTGGTATGAGGTGTCTCTTGCACATTGATTTTCTAAAAAAGATCGCTCTTTCACACACGGGCTATCTCTCTTTTCTCTATCCATTATGAAGAGAATTTTATGTTCCATTTTTTGTAATTAATTGACACTATGTTCATACAGGAGTCTTCTCTCGAAACTTCAACTGTCCTGAAGATGGTCTGACGGATTGACGCCCTAACAGACCGAAACGTCGACTACCTTATCCATTTCCACAGCATACATGCACAGTTGATTGTTCTCCAAATATGAGATAGATCTCTGTTTACTTGATTGGATTGGATATATTTCTGTGTCATGAATTGTGGATAATATTTGGTTGTTTTTCTCCCTTCATGTTACACTGCACATTTATTTGTTTTTTGTACTCCTTTTTATCAACTGTTTCTATATAAAAAATCAGTGATTTTTTCACTTGAAAAGATACCCCGTGTGTGTTGCATATTTTAGATTAAACTCAACTGAATAATGTACGGCTGAGCATCTGTCTTGAGCTCATGTAAAATTAATTGGTTTTGTACAAAGAAATTGAACTCTTCTAAAAACGAAATCCCTTGTTGGCATACTACTATTGCAATTTCATTTGCCCAAGCCCTCAAGGGTATATTGGGTGTCACCCCTAGTTTCAAGTGTTTTAAGCGCAGACAATTGTCTGCTTTGGGTCACTTCCTCAAGTGGTATATCATAATAGCAATTAAAGATCGCTTATCCTTAAACAACATTGCCTTCAGCTTCATCCATGTCTGAAGCTGAAACCCTATCATACACTGATGAATACATGTTGAAAATAGCTGCAGGCCCCTCGCTGCTTGGCACACGAGGTTCTATCACATCCTCACCTTATGAGACTGATCTTAACCATCTGGAAAGATTAAAAAAGAAACTAGTTCGCACTGAACTCCATGCCAAGTTTCTCACTGACTGCCTAAATGCAAACATAATTCCAACGGGTTTGCAAATCAAAAACATACCCATTATCTTCATTGAAGATGAAGACTTTAAAATAGGTTTCAGCTTTGCATCTAATAAATGCTCCCGCACCTGGATGGTGCTCAGCATAGAAACAGCAATTAAGCATATCAAGACACTAACTAAGGAAATAGAAAGCTTAGAGAATAAGATCAATACCGACTCTAGCATCACCAATGCGAAAGCATTGCTTGAAAAAATTGCCCTAACCATAAAAGATTTTGAAGAATTCAATTCGCACAAAAAAACGGACAAACTACAAAAAGACATCAGGAAATATAGTAAGGAAAGAACTTATCCTTACCTTAACAAAGACTTCTACCAAACACAGGTTTCCAATCAAGGTCCTAACAACCAACAACGCAAGAAAGTGACCTTCTCCGACACCACTTCTGATACCGACAGTGATCAGGCATCAGAGAATACCCATAGAAACACCTATAATCCACAACCCTCCACGTCACGACAGTCTTTTTTAGGACAGGACCGGAGAGGGTCTCCTTATCCACGGAGAACACGAGCTACCAGGAGAGGATGGTTCCGGAACCAATATACACCAGGTTATCGTCAAACCCGGAATCAGTACTACGAGTGGTAAACCCAACTCAAACAATACCTATCTTTAACTTATCTAAACACCAATTATCAGAGGCAGAAATATCCGTACTCTCAGCAGGACTCTCTTTTGTCCCCACAAACAAAAACAACCTCTTTCAAACTAAGCTAGAGCTATTTAAATTCTTTCGCTCAGTAAGATTAAGAAATTTCTTTGCCAACAAAGATATACCACGTAACTCTGATACAACTGGACTACACAATCGGTCCACCTTCTTCCCTCCCAATACAACGATAGCTAAAGAAATTGTCACCTTCGAAAATGCTATCCTTACAGAAATTGACAACTTCTTCAATACTCCAGCTCGTGTGAAATACAATCTCTCCAAAGAGGAACATATGGCACTTAAGAACCTTCAGGCCTTACCCGACACGATCATAAAACCGGCCGATAAAGGTGGAGGCATCGTCCTTTGGGACTCTACAGCATACAACACCGAAATAACTAAACAACTTGCGGTTGAGTCTCATTATAAAAAACTGTCTGGCAACCCCACCCCTCGTCTAGAAAAAATAATTGCAGAACTGAGTAAAATGGGTTTTGAAGGCGGTTGGCTGAGCGAAAAGGAGGCAGCATTTTTGATAAATCTCCCACAGTTCCGGTAATATATATATTACCTAAGATCCACAAGAACACCGCGATACCTCCCGGTAGACCAATTGTATCGGGTTGTAATTCGATTCTCAAACCCCTAGCTCAGTATGCTGACTTCTTTATTCGACCTTTTGCCACAGAAACAAACACATATATCAGGGACACTACAGCAGTCATCAATGTAGTAGACAAACATAACTTTGATCCCACATGCGAGCTCTTGGTATCCATGGATATCGAGAGTTTGTATACAAACATCCCACAGCTGGAAGTCTTAGAAATCATTGAGGGTTTACTAAACAACAGACCCAGGCCACATCCAGTACCAACTGAATTCATTGTTGAATGCATCAGAATTTCATTGTGTGAAAATTTCTTTCTCTATGAGCGAACATTTTACCAACAACTCAAAGGTGTCGCGATGGGGGCAGTTTATGCCCCTGACATAGCTAACATCTATGTCTCGGACTTTGAACAAAGACACATCTATGATCCACTCAATCCCTTTTCAGCAAACATAACCAGTTGGTTAAGATATATAGATGATGTCTTTTTAATCTGGAAGGGAAGTAAAGAGCTCCTCACCGAATTCCACGATTGGATCAATTCCAGAAATCCAAATTTACAATTCACACTTGATTCAGACAATCAATGTATGAATTTTCTTGACATCTCTATCAAGGTAGGTGAAGACAACACGCTATACACCACCCTATACACTAAACCAACGGCACGCAATACCCTTTTAAAGTATGACAGTCACCACTCACAGTCACTAAAGGATGGACTCCCATTTGGACAGTTTCTCCGGCTTCGGAGAAATTGCTCCAGAAGAGAAGATTATTTTATTGAGGCTAAGAAACTTAAAGAAAAACTGCACTCACGAGGGTACCCCAACAAACTACTTAAGAAATCTCTAAAAAGAGCTTGGTACAATGACCGTATGGCTCTACTTGAAGTTAAACAGAAGGTATCTGACCCAATGTTAGTTTGTGTCACCACCTTTGGGACTGCCACAAATAAAATCAAGAAAATTGTAAAAAAACATTGGACGCTTTTGGCATCCTTACCAGAGTTTTCAGACCAACCATTATTTTCATTCAAGAGAGGGCTAAATATTAAAGACCGCCTCGTCCATGCATACAAAATACCACAGCAACATCAGGTCGACAATATGAAACAAATAATACCTTTGGTTGGACACCATAAATGCGGTAATTGTGCAGCATGCCCCAACACTACTAAATTGAAATCTTTTAATCTCAATGGACAGACAGTATCACTCAAATCTTTTTCCAACTGCAATACTAGAAACGTGGTGTATTGCATCCAATGCCCATGTGGTTTGAACTACATAGGAAAAACAACCCAAATGGCTAAAACACGCATCTTACAACACCAATCTAGAATTAGATGCAAAGTTGAAAATGCCCCACTTGTCGATCACTACACACGTCTTCGACACACGGAGAAAGAGATGTTGTGGTTGATCTTAGAAGTCGTCAGACCCACAATCAGACAGGCTAATGTTGACCGCACATTAACGATCAAAGAGAACCAATGGATCTGTAATAGTGACAATATCAAAAAGGGTCTTAACACGGCAACTGAGTGGCATACTTTGGCATGTCTAACTTGAGTCCTGACTCCTTCAGCTGTAAAAATTGCTCTCATTCCGTCTAAACGTTAACTGAACCCGAATTGTAATCAGTTTTACAGATCAGTACTTTTAAACATGCACTTTATGACTTAATATATTGGTGTTCACATATCAATGCATTAATGTGTTAGCAATAGCTCTGAATTTAACTATTATATGACGAAAAATCAATGAGTGTCCAATGAAATTATTTTATTGCATGTATAAATAGACTGTTTTATGACAACTCTAGATGCTTGTTCTAAGATATGCCAACAAATTGAAGTAATAATACATATTATTTATAACATCTTGTGATTCACATGCCATATATTAATGTATATTTAATTTGATGTTTGTCTAAAGATTTACTAATAGGTTGAAATAATAAGATGTATCATCTATGATATTCTTTTGATTCACATGCCATATACCATTATATACCAAGTCAGCTATGTCACGTGTACTAGGTATAAAAATTGACATGATATGTTAATAGTTTTTTTGATTAGTTTTTTCGATCATTCTGTTTTTCTTGACTCTTCTTTTCATTTCATGATTTTCTGCTTTCCACTGCCATATTATGCAATCACTACATTTCTAGATAAGTATCGATCTGACTATTTAGTCACGACAATGATCTTACTCTAACTTGCCATAAGTTGACTTTTAGACGGGATACAAATCACCTCTCCAAGATGGCCGCCGTATTCGGTTAAAACTCAGTGTATCGACGACACTGTTACCGTCAATTATAGGATACCATACTTCAATGAGAATACCTTAGAAGGGCAATAAACTGCTTTTGTTGCAACCCCAAGATAACAAATTAATACGCACTACAGATACACTGACTTTATCAGTAAACACCCTACAAGATGTCGGCTTTATTTCCGACAGATTCGTTCCATTCATTGTGTGTGTTAATTGCAAACAGCTGTTTGTCAGCTAACCAACGCCTTTAAATAAACGCCCCCGAACTCCACACTTCGCTCGAGTTCCTATCGACGGACGGTATCTATATACGCCTCGGCTTGGACAAAATCGTGAGTAATATAACAACCTTCCCCGGTCCACATCAGTTGATACAATGCTAATATACCGCTTAGTTTAAGTGTAAGTTGTTTTTTCGATTAATACAACGAGTGATGTGCTCTTAGATGTGAGATCTGTTCTGTACTCCCAATAATGCGTCATCTCTCTAAACCAGCAAACGAAACATTGAGGTTCATTTTAAATATAGCTGAACTCCATTGTAATCGTGGTCTGAATGTTGGCACTCGAAATTACGATATGTTGCTCCGGTTCATAACCTATCTCCGGCACACCTTACGATTTATTTGTATGACTACCATAGTGCGAGATTAACTATGTGGCGGTTATCTGTCCGCCCTTTTCAGCTAACAGCATGTTACCTTTCCACTCCGTAGATTCTTCTGAATTAAGAAGCGCAACCTCGAAGGACCAACTGGCCCTCCTTGTGATACAAGAACAGTATAATCATAATACTGACTTCCATTATTTGTCCTATTCCGCTATAAGCATACAAAAGGAATATTCTTACCCAACCAAGACCGGGTATGTCCGAATAAGAGAATCTTAATTTAGCTCTTTTTTCATTAAAAGACAAATTCACTACTATAAATTATTTATTCATTGTTTCATAGAACAAACACAACCAAAATTGATGAAGAAACGACAACATCTTTATACGAATGCAATAAATCATAAGTAAGCACAGTATCTGAATGCCAGACTCGTTGAGCTACCACCAGTAACATAGATGCTTTTCACCCTCTCTTTGAATTAGGCGGCAATTTTTATAATGCTGCTTCGACCATTGGTATGAGGTGTCTCTTGCACATTGATTTTCTAAAAAAGATCGCTCTTTCACACACGGGCTATCTCTCTTTTCTCTATCCATTATGAAGAGAATTTTATGTTCCATTTTTTGTAATTAATTGACACTATGTTCATACAGGAGTCTTCTCTCGAAACTTCAACTGTCCTGAAGATGGTCTGACGGATTGATGCCCTAACAGACCGAAACGTCGACTACCTTATCCATTTCCACAGCATACATGCACAGTTGATTGTTCTCCAAATATGAGATAGATCTCTGTTTACTTGATTGGATTGGATATATTTCTGTGTCATGAATTGTGGATAATATTTGGTTGTTTTTCTCCCTTCATGTTACACTGCACATTTATTTGTTTTTTGTACTCCATTTTATCAACTGTTTCTATATAAAAAATCAGTGATTTTTTCACTTGAAAAGATACCCCGTGTGTGTTGCATATTTTAGATTAAACTCAACTGAATAATGTACGGCTGAGCATCTGTCTTGAGCTCATGTAAAATTAATTGGTTTTGTACAAAGAAATTGAACTCTTCTAAAAACGAAATCCCTTAATTTTAAGAAAAGCATAAGCAAAGACAACCTCAACCAAGGAAAGACCTCAACATTTACCTGTTACTATTGTGGTAGCCGTACACACAATGCCAGGTCGGAAAGGTGTCCAGCAAAATGCCCTCAGTGCAGCACTGTAGGGAACTTCGCTAGAGTATGTGAGAAAAATGAGAAAAAGCAAAACCGAGTCGCATGTCTAACAGTCAGTGATTCGGATTCGTCAGAGAATGATGTAGAGGATGAATCTGAAGTGCTGTATACCATCAAAGTGTACAAAAAGAGCAGTGTTGTTTTGAATATCAAATGTAATGATAGGAACAAGCCGTTATGTATGACACATTTTTGAGATATTCGGTTACAGGTGGCACCAGACTCGACTTCCCCCTTCACCATCATTGCTCGCAGTGCCTGGGAACACAATTTTATAAGTGTAACACCTAGAACCTACAAATATTAAAGTGGAAAGCTTCACAGAAGAAAAGATTGACATGTCAGGATACATATTACTTACATTTGAGTTTAGGAACCAAAGAGCCACGTGCAATCTTTATGTTGCAGCCGATGATCCTACAGTTTTGGGCTGGAGGGAGCAAAGGACATTGCACATAATACTTGACCCTCAAAGTTCGGAACAAGAGTTAATACCTAGCGATGGTGAAGAGACTAAGAAATGGGTTCTTAACTAATTCCAGGATGTGTCCAATGGGAAAATTGTTAAGCTTAAAGCGTTCTCCCACAGAGCTAGCGTGAAAGCATCTGCCACACCTACAATTCAAAAGGTAGGCAATGTTCCTATAATATTCAGAGAGGAAGTCAAAATGGAACTGTGTAAGCTACAAAAGGCAGGTATTATCAAGCCCATTGAGGCATCCGAGTGGATTTCACCCATGTAGACGAGCCAACGAAAAGATTTGGTTATGTGTGAACCTTAGGTGTCTCAATGACAATATAGTGGTGGACCAATTGTAACTTCCAAGGATTGATGAGATTGAGGGAAAATATCGAGCTTAAGGGGGGTCTTGCAAATATCCAATATGGCTTCAGAGAAAAAAGAGGCACTGTTGACCAATGCCTAAATCTCCATTTGCTGATTTCCAAGTACACGGTGGCCAAGGAGGGGTCTCTATTTTTGGCTTTTATGGACCTCTCCTCGGCCTTCGACATGGTCAACAGGTCCAAGCTATGGGGTATTTTATTGGAGTTTGGTGTTGATCCAGCCCTTGTTCATTTTATGGCTTCTTTGCACCAGGAGCTGTTTGCAATGGTCAGGGTAACCAGGGAGGGCAGGTGCACAAACCGTTTCAAGTCCGAGAGGGGGGTTCGCCAAGGTTGTATCCTGGCTCCCCTTCTTTTTACTATTTATATTAATGAACTTGGAAATAGCCTAGTGAATTTTTTGTGTGGCAAGCTTTTTAGTGGCAGCTCTTAGGATTAAAAAGCAAACTCCCCTCAATGGTAATAATGAAATAAGTGAGGTTTTAAACAGTTTTTAAACAATTAATCAATTCACCCAGAATTTTTTAGGCTTCGTCCATTTTTACGTAAAATTGTAATTGAATGTTTACATATGTATTTTGTGATTGTATATTTGTATTGTTGTTTTTAAATGTCTTTTATGAGTCTAACAATTCGAATAAAGAGTATTTGACTGACTGACTGACTGATTGATGAGATGCTTTCGCTGACCAGGATTGCTAAGTGGTTTTCCAACATAACAACATAGGCCTTTTTCTCTGCGTATCAGCAAATGTCATTGCATTCTTCTTGTAGCAGCCTTACGACATTCTGCACTCTTTAGTTGTTTTCAATTTAATCATATGCCCTTTGGCTTAGCCTCTGCGGCTGTGGTATTCCAGAGACTGATGTCACAAATATTTGGTGATTTGCCAAGGATTGTGTTTTTCCGAAATGATATTCTCATTGTGGGGTGCAACAAACTAACACATGATGACAGATTAAGAATAGTTCTAAGAGTCTGGAGTCAAAAAGGATTAACTGCTGAGATGGCCAACTGCAAGTTTGCAGAAAAAAAGGTTATGTACTTAAGACACAAAGTTAGTGATCATGGGATAAAACCTAAGGAAAAGTTGGTTAATGCTATTGTCTGTGCGCCATCACCCACATCCAAGTTTGACATACAGTCAATCTTGGTATTGGCTGAATTTCATTCAAAGTTTGTTGACAGGTTTTTGGATAAAACGCATGCTATGAGAGTATATTAGAAGAATAAAGCTAGTTTTGTTTGGTCTGACGAGTGTCAACAAGCCTTTGATACAATAAAAGATGCTATTTGCTAGGCACCCAACCCGCAAGGATTTGACCTTGCAGCCAGTACAATTGTTATTACTGCTGCTAGTGGCAAATATCTGGGTAGTGTCCTCACCCAGCTTGACAAGAACAAAAATGAGGTTTGTCATTGTCTTTGCTTCCAGGTCATTAACCGAGACAGAGGAAAAATACTCTGTAATGAGTGGGAAACCTTGCCATGTGTTTGGGCCCTAGAACACTTGTGGACATTTTTGTGAGGAAGGAATTTTTTTTAAGATGTGACAACAATCCTCTAACAAAGTTGTTGACTACTGAAGGTTTCTTCAGAGCAACAGCTAGGATAGATCGATTCTCAATGAGAATACAAGATTTTAGATACAAAGTTCAGTATGTGCCTTGGGCGTAGAATTTTACAGCGGACTTGATGGCATCACCATTGACAGAACTTGATAAGAACCCGTAGAATGAGTACCAGTTTTTAAGAATGGGCATAGAGGTGACCCACGATGTTATAGGCCTATACCGCTGATTGATTCAGTAATTAAAATGTTGGGGAGAGTGATCCTTAGGAAATTAACGGGTTGGCTGGAACAGTGCAATGTACTATCAAACCTGCAGTATCGTTTTAGAAAAGGCAGGGGTACCTCGGATCAATGCTTAAATTTACATTTGCTAGCTGGGAAATATACTATTGCCAAGAAGGGGACAGTACACTTGGCCTTTATGGATCTGTCCTTGGCTTTGGACTGAGTAAACAGATCCAAATTGTGGGCTTTATTACTTGAAATGGGAATGGACTGGAATATAGATTTTTTTAATCTGATCTGCATAGGGATCTTTGTGCTACGGTGAGATACAATCAAAGGGGCAACCATACACAGCATATTCGTATCTTAAGAGGAGTCAGACTGGGATGTATTACAGCTCCCCTATTGTTAACTTTATACATCAATAATCTAGACTCCTCTTGGTGCACTGCTTGTAAGGATATCCCTCGAGCAGGGGAACCGGCTAATCCCTGCTCTCCCTATATGCTAACGATGCAGTTTTATTAGCGCAAACAGTGGTTGGGCTTTAGAGTCCCCTAAGCACCTTTTCAGATTTTATGAATTCTTAAATCTAAGTGTTCATTTTAGGAAATCTCACACCATGATTATGGATTCTAGAACCAAAAAACTAAAAACGCATTGTTGTGGAGGGAATGAAATATCAAGGGTGACAACATTCTCGTACTTAGGGGTCCTGTTTGATGAAAGGGGCACTTGGGCTCCGCAAATAAAAGCAAAAAGAAATGCTATGATTAGATCGACAGTAGCAGTACTTGATTTTGCATGCAGGTTAGGGGCCAAGCTGATTCAAGCCATGCTAAATATATACAAAGCCAAATGTACTGCTATTTCTAACTATGGGTCCGAAATTTTAGATTTTGGGATACAAAAAGGTTGAGTTACCCCCAATAGTGGAGCATAATTTCCTCCGAAATTTGCTCTCAGTCCCGCAATCCATACCACCATATATTACTCACCAAGAATTAGGTATCGTTTTTGTATCTGATATGATTGGAGTGGCCCGGCTCTTGAGATGGATAATGATCTGTATAAATCCTGAACTAGAGCTGAACCGTGAGATTGCCCGGGAATGTCTATCCCTGGACAGAGCAAGCTATATTCCTTGTCTAGGTTATATGAAGAACTTAACAAAGAAATTAGGGCTCTACGATCTTTTTGATTTGCCAACTAAGTTGGTGAAGGAGGAATTGCTGTGGGGTAGACATTTTTTTAACGCTTAATGCAAACTGAAAGAGAGGCCAGAGAGATAATGAAACCAACGGTTTGAGCCCACCCACTTCTGAAAACAGTCCCAGCGATAGAACCCTACTTAAAGAAGATAACAAAGCCTTACCTCTGCTTTCTTTTAACAAGATTTAGATTAAACCTTTAGCACCTTTTATTGGCAGAAACGCAGGCGTGGCAAAAGGTAAAAGACCTGGGCCCTTGCTCCAGTGATAATTTCTCAACTCAAAACACTCTGCACTTTACTATGTTCTGTGATTACTACTTGCATATTCGCAAACGTTTTTTGTACCCATTCTGAAAGGTAAAGGTTTTATAAAGGTAAGGTTTGATCTAGTATCTTTGCAGATGTTGAATAATACATGGGAAAGTTTTAACATTGCTAGTTTTTTAGTTGCAGCGGTTAGGGAAAGGAAAAGAAGGGCTACCAGGATATGATATATTTGTAGCTTTTTTACAACTGTAATAAAACAAATGTTTATTTGGATGTTTTATACATGAGGTTCATCTTGTTTTTACTCATTTGTATAATATAAAGATGGATGATTTTATCTTAATACTATATGGTGTGCAAGATTACCCCGAATGAATTCTGTAAGCGTTGCAATGATTGATGTTTTTTATAAGATTTTTGTAGTATACTTTTATGGTTTTTATTCACCTAATAAAGTGAATATGACTGACTGAGTACTCCGTAGTTAGTATTTCGCAACTGGATATTTTGCAACCAAGTTTTGATCAGAAGGAATGGTCAGAGGCTGAAAAGGAGGATGCTGAGCTGGGTTAAATAAAAAAAAAGTATTGAATGGGTGGAATGATATGGAAGAAAGAATGTAAATGATGAGTTAAGAGGATTTTGGAAAGTCAGAGATGAGTTGAGTTGTTTGACCATTTTTGGTAAGGGGGTAGAAATGTTTTCCACCCAGAGCTTTGAGAGAGATGATCATACATTTCTGTAATGAGGGGCATTCTGCATTCCATGCACTAAAAGGAGACTCACAGACCTGTATATGTGGCCCTGCATGGACAGTGCGTTGGAGAGATTTGTGAGGATGTGTGCAAGTTGTGAAGTGGCAGATAAGTCTAAAAAAAACTTTAGTTCTCCTTTAGGTGTGTTGAGCTGTCCAAACTTACCATGGGAAGAGTTAGCATTGGATACTATGGGACCCATCAGTTGGTAAGACGGTGGTGTTAAGTACATTATTGGAGTAACTGATATCTTCTCAAGATGGGTTGAGATATGCATTGTGGATAAAGTGGATACTAAAAGCTTTATTGATTTTCTAGACATTGCGTTTTTGAGGGAGGATTTCCACACCTCGTTCCTCACAGACAATGGGGTGCAATTTAATTCCAAAGAAATGATTGATTATATAAAAGCTTTAGGTGTAAAGCAAAATCTCACAATTCTCTATCATCCCAGTAGAAATTGTGTTGTGGAAAGAATTAATAGAATAATAAAAGGTATATTGCAAATCTCCAATAAGGTGAATGTTTCATGAAAGAATTAATTGATTAAAATGGTATGGGCATACGGAGTAACATGTCATGGCTCCATTGGAAATAGTGCATTTTCATTTATGGAATGGAGAGTTCCTTTCTCAAAGGTCAATCTAGGATGCACATACAGGCTAAGAGTGTCTATTATCTACACATGTGTTACCATTGATAATATCATTCATCTGTTTTAGAAATTTCACATTTCCATCATTGATGATGGCCAGGCATCATAATTAATATAGACTAAATATATACATTATCCAACCCGTAATTACGGGAGTGTACATTAGTAATACATAGGAGGCATGGAATCTTCATGAAAAAATATGGATTTATTTCTATTCTTTTTGTAGATGTAAACATGAATTCAGCTCAGCCAACGCATTTTGTCCTAAACAGACTTCATCAGGGTTGTAAGTAAATACTCAAAACCAGGTGTATCATCTCTAGTTAAGCTTTATGTTGTAATTGGATGGATCCCAGACGACAGTATCAAAGATGAGTCATCAAATATTCTATGTTCAACTCCAATTTATTTATTCCAACCCTCCATCTTCCTCATCAGAAGTGAATTCATTATGATCAATGATATTGCTCTTCCATGGATCCAAAGCAACAGCTACCATCTACCGTGTTCAGAGTGTAACCCACTGAACCCAGTAGATGGTAGCTGTTGCTTTGGATCCATGGAAGAGATTCCGTGACTCCTGTGTATTACTAATGTACACTCCCGTAATTAAGAGTTGGATAATTTATATATTTGGTCTAAATTAATTATGAAGTCTGGGCATCATCAATGATGGAAATGTGAAGTTTCTAAAAAAGATTATTAATATCATCAATAATAACACATGTGTTGATAATAGACACTCCTGTCCTGTATGTGCTAAGTAGTTTTGTGTAGTGATTCGTTGGCAGTAGAATCACAAACAGTTGAGTGTCTGGGTCTAACTAATATGGATAAATACTAATGCGACTGTCCTATAGGCTTACTGCCTTTCTTTGTCCTATAAAATTGTCAATCCAGGATGGATGAGAAGAATGGTGAAGTGTGATGTGGAGGAGTTGAAGAGGAATATTAAGGAAGCACAGAGGAAAAACAAGGTCTATTATGATGTTAAGCATGGTACCAAACAAGTTAATTTACGTGTGCGTGTGAAATGTGGGAGGAAGGTTGCTGAAGCTGAGAGTATATTCAGTGAACCAAGAAAGATTGTGTGATCAAGAACAACACTGTTGTTTTAGATAATGGAGAAGTATGGCACATGGGTCAGCTTGCAGTGGCAGGCTCAAGTTACAGGAGTGAGAAAGAAAAAAAAAATTCCACATAGTAATTACTGGTGGTTTAATGTGAAGGTATCAATTCCAGATGAGTGCGTTGAAAGTGAGTCAGACAATGTTAGGGAACATAGCAGTGGAAGGGGAAGTTCCGATGTGAAAAACAGTCCTACGGACAGTGGGACTTGTGGGACACCCCCGCGCCGCACGGCCACCAACTGCTGTGTGTGCCCCCTTGCCTGCCCTCTGCCTCGCTGCCGGCTGTCGCCGCTGGCGTCTGTTTTCGCCTGCTTTGTCGAAAATTTGTGCTTGCTTAACCGCTCTTCTCCCCGTGTTAACTATTTTTTTTTCATAGCGTCTGTTCTCGCTTGTTTTGTCAAAATTTGTGCTTGCTTAAACTGCTCTTCTCCCCGTGTCAATGTGTTTTTCTTTTCTCCTGACATTTGTGCCTGCATTTTGTTCGTGTCTTTTTCAGCCCTTTGCGCCCTCCTGCCTGCCTGCCCGCCCACCGCGCCGTCCTCCCTCCCCGCTCCCCGCTTCCCGCCACCACCGCTGACCACGCCCCTTTTTTCTTTCTGTTCCCTCCCCGCTCCCGCCTCCCAGCTGCCCCGCCCACCCGCGCACTTGGCCTTATATGGCGACCGTGCGACGCAGGTGAGTGTGACCCACTTGTGGGACACCCCCGCGCCGCACGGCCACCAACTGCTGTGTGTGCCCCCTTGCCTGCCCTCTGCCTCGCTGCCGGCTGTCGCCGCTGGCGTCTGTTTTCGCCTGCTTTGTCGAAAATTTGTGCTTGCTTAACCGCTCTTCTCCCCGTGTTAACTATTTTTTTTCATAGCGTCTGTTCTCGCTTGTTTTGTCAAAATTTGTGCTTGCTTAAACTGCTCTTCTCCCCGTGTCAACTGTTTTTCTTTTCTCCTGACATTTGTGCCTGCATTTTGTTCGTGTCTTTTTCAGCCCTTCGCGCCCTCCTGCCTGCCTGCCCGCCCACCGCGCCGTCCTCCCTCCCCGCTCCCCGCTTCCCGCCACCACCGCTGACCACGCCCCTTTTTTCTTTCTGTTCCCTCCCCGCTCCCGCCTCCCAGCTGCCCCGCCCACCCGCGCACTTGGCCTTATATGGCGACCGTGCGACGCAGGTGAGTGTGACCCACTTGTGGGACACCCCCGCGCCGCACGGCCACCAACTGCTGTGTGTGCCCCCTTGCCTGCCCTCTGCCTCGCTGCCGGCTGTCGCCGCTGGCGTCTGTTTTCGCCTGCTTTGTCGAAAATTTGTGCTTGCTTAACCGCTCTTCTCCCCGTGTTAACTATTTTTTTTTTTCATAGCGTCTGTTCTCGCTTGTTTTGTCAAAATTTGTGCTTGCTTAAACTGCTCTTCTCCCCGTGTCAACTGTTTTTCTTTTCTCCTGACATTTGTGCCTGCATTTTGTTCGTGTCTTTTTCAGCCCTTCGCGCCCTCCTGCCTGCCTGCCCGCCCACCGCGCCGTCCTCCCTCCCCGCTCCCCGCTTCCCGCCACCACCGCTGACCACGCCCCTTTTTTCTTTCTGTTCCCTCCCCGCTCCCGCCTCCCAGCTGCCCCGCCCACCCGCGCACTTGGCCTTATATGGCGACCGTGCGACGCAGGTGAGTGTGACCCACTTGTGGGACACCCCCGCGCCGCACCGCCACCAACTGCTGTGTGTGCCCCCTTGCCTGCCCTCTGCCTCGCTGCCGGCTGTCGCCGCTGGCGTCTGTTTTCGCCTGCTTTGTCGAAAATTTGTGCTTGCTTAACCGCTCTTCTCCCCGTGTTAACTATTTTTTTTTTTCATAGCGTCTGTTCTCGCTTGTTTTGTCAAAATTTGTGCTTGCTTAAACTGCTCTTCTCCCCGTGTCAACTGTTTTTCTTTTCTCCTGACATTTGTGCCTGCATTTTGTTCGTGTCTTTTTCAGCCCTTCGCGCCCTCCTGCCTGCCTGCCCGCCCACCGCGCCGTCCTTCCTCCCCGCTCCCCGCTTCCCGCCACCACCGCTGACCACGCCCCTTTTTTCTTTCTGTTCCCTCCCCGCTCCCGCCTCCCAGCTGCCCCGCCCACCCGCGCACTTGGCCTTATATGGCGACCGTGCGACGCAGGTGAGTGTGACCCACTTGTGGGACACCCCCGCGCCGCACCGCCACCAACTGCTGTGTGTGCCCCCTTGCCTGCCCTCTGCCTCGCTGCCGGCTGTCGCCGCTGGCGTCTGTTTTCGCCTGCTTTGTCGAAAATTTGTGCTTGCTTAACCGCTCTTCTCCCCGTGTTAACTATTTTTTTCATAGCGTCTGTTCTCGCTTGTTTTGTCAAAATTTGTGCTTGCTTAAACTGCTCTTCTCCCCGTGTCAACTGTTTTTCTTTTCTCCTGACATTTGTGCCTGCATTTTGTTCGTGTCTTTTTCAGCCCTTCGCGCCCTCCTGCCTGCCTGCCCGCCCACCGCGCCGTCCTCCCTCCCCGCTCCCCGCTTCCCGCCACCACCGCTGACCACGCCCCTTTTTTCTTTCTGTTCCCTCCCCGCTCCCGCCTCCCAGCTGCCCCGCCCACCCGCGCACTTCGCCTTATATGGCGACCGTGCGAACGCGCAGCGGTCACGCGCAGCGGGCGCGCCGATTGTGCGCCGAAGGCGCGCCAAAGGCAAGCCCGTCTACGCCCGTCCGCGCCTGGACGGCGCCCAGTGCCAGGACCCCTGGACCTCGAAGACCCCGACCTACACGCCTGACGTACTCAGCCGCCACCCTCAGCGCTCTCAACACCGGCCGACACCCAGAATGCCATCAAGCCACTCCTGGACGTACCAACGGACCTTTCAGCTGCCACGCCTGCAAGTTCTCATGCATCCGATCCTGCCCCGCACCCACCAAGCCGAACACCAGCAGTACCCACCTCAAGTGCATCCTGCTCAACACCCGCTCCGTCCACAGACACGCCATCGAACTCTGGAACCTCCTCGACGCCACAGCCCCTGACGTTGCCTTCCTCACGGAGACCTGGATGAACGCCTCTTCAGCTCCCGACATCGCCATCGCCATCCCAGAGGGCTACAAGATCGTCCGGAGGGACCGAAACGCCAACCAGATGGGAGGAGGCATCGCCATCATCCACAAGAACACCATCCGTCTCACGACCAGCACCGACAACACCCTGACCAGCGCCGAACACCTGCACTTCCAGATCCACACCAACCCGACCACCACCCTCAGAGGCACCCTGATCTACCGACCCCCTGGTCCACGCACCCAATTCAGCGAGGACATCACCGACTTCGTCAGCCCGCTTGCCCTCCCCTCCGCTGACTACATCCTCCTGGGAGACCTCAACTTCCACCTGGAGAACAACAACGACCACAACACCAGCACCCTGCTCGACAACCTCGCCAACCTGGGACTCAAGCAACTGGTGTCCACCCCCACCCACCTTGCCGGACACACTCTCGACGCCGTCTTCTCATCCAGCACAGACATCGACTTCAGCCACGCCACAGAGCTTCACTGGACGGACCACAGCTGCGTCCACTTCACCTTCAAGAGAACGCCGACCCACCATCACCAACAACAGGCCGCCCGCAGAAGCTGGAACAAGATCACAGCAGACCAGCTCGCCACCTCCCTGAGCCAGCACCCTCCTGCCAGCTCAGCGAACCCCAGCCAGGCCGCCGACAACCTCACGAAGTGGATCAGCAACTGCGCGGACGAACTCGCCCCACTGAGGACCGCGCCCAGCAGACCCGGCAGCAAGAAGGCCCCATGGTTCACCGAAGAACTCAAGAGCTCCAAGAAGAACTGCCGAGCCCTCGAGAGAGTCTGGAAAAGGGAACCGACACCGGACAACAGGACCTCCTTCAAGCTTGCTACCCGGAAGCACCACCAGCTGATCCGCGCCGCCAAGAAAACAGCATTCAAGGACCGGTTGGACAACAACGCACACAACTGCAAGGAACTCTTCAACATCGTGAAAGAGCTTTCCAACCCCAGCGCAGGAAACAACGACATCACCCCATCGCAAGACCTCTGCAACTCCCTCGCCTCATACTTCCACAACAAGATCACAGACATACACAGCAGCTTCGACAACCAACCAACGCACAGCATGACCGAACAACCACCCCCCACCACCACCCTCCACGCCTGGACCCCGATCAGTACCGAAGACACCATCCGCACGATGAACTCCATCCACTCCGGATCACCGACTGACCCCTGCCCTCACCACGTCTTCAACAAGGCCGACGCTGTCATCGCACCCCACCTGCGAGACATCATCAACATATCCTTCAACACCGCCACCTTCCCGGAGAGCTGGAAGCACGCCGAACTCAGCGCCCTACTCAAGAAACCAACAGCGGACCCCACCGACCTCAAGAATTACCGCCCCATCTCGCTTCTCCCGTTTCCAGCCAAAGTCATCGAGAAGACCGTCAACAAGCAGATGGCCGCCTTCCTCGAGACAAACGGATCCCTCGACCCCTCTCAGTCCGGCTTCCGAGCCAATCACAGCACCGAGACCGCCCTCATCGCCGCCACCGATGACATCCGAGCCCTGATGGACAATGGAGAAACAGCGGCCCTCATCCTCCTAGACCTCTCCGCGGCTTTCGACACGGTCTGCCACCGCACCCTAGTACGGCGCCTCAGCAACGTCGGAATCCAGGACAAGGCGCTAGAATGGATCATCTCCTTCCTCGGCGGTAGAACACAGAGAGTCCGCCTACCACCATACAAGTCAGAGGCCTCCGAAGTCATCTGCGGCGTCCCCCAAGGATCTTCTCTGAGCCCCACCCTCTTCAACGTCTACATGAGCCCCCTCGCGGCCATCGTACGCAAACACAACCTCAGCATAATCTCCTACGCCGACGACACCCAGCTGATCCTCTCCCTGACCAACGACCCCGCCGCCGCCAAAGCCAACCTACAAGAAGGGATGAAAGAGGTAGCCGAGTGGATGACGACCAGCCGCCTGAAGCTGAACTCAGACAAGACGGAGGTCCTCATCCTGGGCTCCTCACCCTCCGCCTGGGACGACTCCTGGTGGCCTCCCGCCCTGGGCACCGCACCCAAACCGACAGACCATGCACGCAACCTGGGCTTCATCCTGGACTCCTCCCTCTCCATGACCAGGCAAGTCAACGCCGTCTCCTCGTCATGCTTCAACATCCTACGCATGCTACGGAAGATCTTCTGGTGGATCCCCACAGAGACCAGGAAGACCGTCACCCAGGCCCTCGTCACCAGCCGACTGGACTACGGCAACGCCCTCTACGCCGGCACCACCGCCAAGCTCCAGAAGAGACTCCAGCGGATCCAAAACGCCTCAGCCAGACTCATCCTCGACATCCCACGAACCAGCCACATCTCCGGACATCTGAGAGACCTCCACTGGCTCCCCGTCAGCAAGAGAGTCACCTTCCGCCTCCTCACCCACGCACACAAAGCCCTACACGACCAAGGCCCGAGCTACCTCAACAGCCGAGTCAACTTCTACGCTCCCAAACGCCACCTCCGATCTGCCAGCCACGCCCTCGCCGCCGTCCCCCGCATCCGAAGAGCGACTACAGGAGGAAGGTCCTTCTCCTACCTGGCCGCCAAGACCTGGAACTCCCTCCCGACCGACCTGCGCCTGACCCAAGACCACCTCTCCTTCAGGAAGAAGCTGAAGACCTGGCTGTTCGAGCAGTAGCGGCACCCCCCCCCCCAGCGCCTTGAGACCCTACGGGTATGTAGCGCGCTCTAGAAATGTCTTTGATTGATTGATTGATTGGTGAACTGTCTAATTTGAAATCTAAACAGGATGGTCCCCGAGTTCTTCTGAATTAAGAACAACACCTGGAAGAATTTTAAGTAGACCAATGAAATTGGATGAGTTCAAATGTGATTACATTTTGTGCATGTTTATTGTCATAATTTAATAAGGCAGTATTCATTTATTGGTAAGGTGTTTACTGTAATTGGAATATGTTCTTTTCCTATTAAAAGAAAAAAAATTACGGGGGAAATTGTGCAGTACTGTTAGTATCGTTAGTGAGCAAGCCTGCTGGGCAGGCGAAATGCGTCTGACTCTTTTCAGCTGACAATAAAGAAACTTCCCAAACGACACGGCGTCGACATTCCATTTTTTGGAAAGTGAGCATATTGTTGGACCGGGCTTCGGAGGTCTGTTAGCGCCGACGCGCCTTTTGTTCAGGAGGTGGTGGGTCATAGAAGCAAACAAGGAACCTACTGTTAGTATATTAGGGGCTAAGCGTAAAAGGAAAGTTGGGAAGCCAGTAAATGCGAAGAGGAAACAACCTACCCGTCCCTGTTCCTCTCTCTCTACTTTAAAATCATGGATTCACTCAACAACAACAACTCTAACACCTGTTGAGGCTCTCGTGCACGCCCCGCCGATTGAACTACCTACACATACGATCGGAACTCAAACTGAGAATGAATGTTTGTTTCCCTATATTGATAATGACAATCAAAGCAGAGCAATTGACACCAGTTATTTAGCCACTGTCATCACTGACTGTATTAAGTCTGTCCTTGATAATTTTCTTCCTTCACTACATGAGAGTATTGTTAATTTTTTGCCTGTTCAACAAGTACACCCTGCACCGCAGTGTTCGAATGATGTGCCTCAAGTTAATGCTAAGACACTCGATCTCACCAGTGCCAGTAGTAGGCAAACCACAAGTGATTCCATTAATAATATGCCTACCTTCTACCAAAACACTCATGCACCACAACCCCCAATTCAGGGAGCCAATGACTGCGTAACCTGTAATAGGATTTGCACTTGTCTTGATACGAGGGGTACTAGGGTTGCTAAAAGGCCATTGGACCATATAACTAAAACTAATGATGGTAAATTGATAAATAACATGACACTTGCCACCAATGCACCCACTAACATATCCCATAGTGATAGTCCGGCCAGGACCCTTCAAGAAGTTGATATTGATCCTAGCCATACAAATCATATCGAGGGTAATAACGTGGTATTAAATCTGCCCCCTGAGGCATGTCCATACGTTGTGATCTTAGCAGGGGTCCCCTCCCTGAGAAAAGACCAAACAGAGTCTTGGGAGCAATTACTCTGCAAATGCGTTGATTGGCTCACCAAACACAGGAGATTTAGACCTTCGCTAATTGAAAACATCATCATGGTACGACGCATGGGTTGGTTGGGAAAATCCCCCAAAACTATTAAGGGTGATTGCATTATTATTAATTTTCGGAGGCAATCGGTGGCTAAAACCATTTTGACATCACAGAGGGAACAGACTGGCCATAATACTAGCATATGCGCCTGACCCCTAGGTTACTTTCACAAACCCGTATTCGAGACACCGCCCTGTAATTCGTATAGTTCCATCCCAACTTCCAATAGATTTTCATTACTATCTGGCCTGGACTGTCAAGATTGACTACCTATACAGGCAATGAACGAAGTAAGCATGGATGTATTAACTTTAGCACCAATACTAAGCAGTCCTCAGCCCACCAAATCCGATTTACCAACCATAAGAAAAGATGATCAAACACTTAAAATATTGAGTTGGAATGTAGCCGGTCTGGCATCTAAGTTACATTTACCAGACTGGAAAGAACTAATCAACTGTCAGGACATTGTCATGTTCCAAGAGACTTGGGCAACTCAGGAATTGCATATGGAGGGTTTCGAATGTTTTAACACCTTGTCCCCCATTCCTATAGGCAGACCTGCCGGTGGACTCTCAACTTGGATAAATATTAAGTCAGGTGGTTGTTCTAGAATTTTGCCCACAAACAGTGACAAATTTCAAGTAACCCTCTATACTCGGGGGGGACTCCATTTACTTGATTAATTTTTATAATGATGATTTTAAAACAGTGCCCAATGTGAACTTTTCTTTGTTGTTTAATTTTATTTTAAAATTACAATTAGCTAACTGTGGTACCCAAACTAAGGGCATATGCTTAGGTGGTGACTTTAATGTCAAAATCCCAAAGGATATTTATTCTGCTGTTTGGCCTGCCACTAATGCACCTTTTAGCAAAAGAGGGGAACAGTTAAAGAATCTCTTAAGTTCGCATAACTTTTTGAATGTTATGCAGATTGCTGCTATCCCCCCACCTGATGGATGCATAATCCCAATTTACAGAAGCCGAGGCTCCACCTCCACTATTGATTATATTTTTGTAAATATTCCCCTAGAAGGCCATGTATTAAGGGCTGAAGTAATCCCAACAATACAAGGGAATCATAACCCTATTAGCACTATACTAAGTTTTTCTCGCTGCCCAGTGTACGATTGCACGCCTGGGGCATGTGATCTAACGGCATCTACTGATAAACTTAGAATTGTTTGGCGTAATATTGATAACAATGCCTTATTCGAAACAATGATAAAATCTCATTTGAACTTGGTCAACACATGTCTGATGTTCAGTACAAGCAATACAGAGGTAGTTGACACTTTTTCAAGGTTATGTTACGGGATTAAAAAAATATTGTCTAAACCGATTCGGACATCTAATCCTGACCCTGGTTGGTTTAATACGGAATGCTCTGCAGCCAATAGAGCATTAAGAAAGGCTCTTGTAAGTAAACCTAGAGTAAGTTCTCTTGTATCATCACTCAGGGGAAGTTACAAGAAAGCCATCACACGTAGAAAGGAGGAGCTTATTAATGACCACTGGGCAAATCTTTTGCAGGCAAATGTACTGAAAAATGGCAAGAATTTTTGGAAGGCAGTCAAAGATATGAAATCTGTGGGTAACATTTCTTCACCGGTTGGATGTAATATTTCCAGTGAATCTTGGTAGGCTCACTTTAGTAAGATTTATGCCTCTCCAATCCCTAACGAACTTGAAAAAGAATATATATTCACTACCGGACTACAGATCGAACTATCTGAGGTCGAAGAAGCTATAACCCAAAGTTTAGGGGGTAAAGCACCGGGACCAGACGGCCTTCCGATTGATTTAATTAAAAGTGAACCCGATTTTTGGGCACCACTTCTTACTAATGTTTTTAATAATCTCACTGATTCATTTATCCCTGATACATGGTCATATAGTACCATAGTCCCAATTTGTAAGAAGGGGGACCGGACGAATCCGAGTTGTTACAGGCCAATTTCATTGATAGATAATACCCTAAAATTTTTGGGTAGGGTAATATTTAACAGGATCAATTTATGGGCAGAGGAAAGCCAGGTTTTGCATCCATCTCAGCTGGGGTTTAGGAGCAAGGTTGGCACGGTGGAACAGTGCCTCAATCTCCACTTGATTATTAGCAAATACACAATTGCTAAGAAAACACCAGTATACCTGGCATTCATGGATCTCACGTCAGCCTTCGATTTTGTCAACAGATCACGGCTGTGGCAAACTCTTTTAAATCTTGGGCTAGACGACCCATTAGTCTCCTTTTTGGCATACTTGCACAGAGACCTAAAAGCCAGGGTGCGCATAGGTAGGAATGGTGAGATTTCAAAGGCTATTGAAATTGGTAGGGGGGTCAGACAGGGTTGCGTCTTGGCCCCGCTCCTTTTCATATTATATATTAATGATTTAACCAAATCTCTCCTAACTTCAACTGAAGACGTCCCAATTATTAATGGAAATAAGATTCCCGTGTTGCTTTATGCTAACGACGCTGTGCTAATGGGGTGCACTCCTAAAGCCTTGCGCGCCCTGGTTGATGGCTTTGTGGATTTCATGGCAACCTTGGACTTATGTACTAATTTTAAGAAATCATTTTTAATGTCATGTGGGTCCAAGAAATATTCTAATCTTTCAATCGTTTTAAACTCTAATCAATTGTTAAGCACTTGCACTTTCCCGTATTTAGGTTTGGTATTTGCATCAAATGGTCTATGGAACGATCATATCGCTCATTGCAAAAGGAAATTTACTAACTCTATCAACACAATCCTTAGGCTACCCAAGCCTAAAAATATAGAGGTAGTTCCCTCCATCATTAAAATTTACAGATTACAATGCATACCAACCGCTACATACGGAGCAGAGGTATGGGGGAACACTATTTGTATACCTATTCAGCGTGAAGAGAACAGATTTTGTCGCAAAATTCTGGGATCTCCTTTCTTTTCTTCCACATATGCTAGCCATAGCGAGCTACACCTGCCTTATGTAGAAGATTTTATTAAGGCTCGCCCGACATTGTTTTGGCTAAGAATCTGGAAGAACCCGGCCGCACAATTGACCTGAGAGATAATTATGGATTGCTTAAACTGTGACAGAGGGATGGATATACCGTGGCTGGTAGGAGTCCATAAAAGTTTAAATAGCCTGAATTTGGAACACCTGTTTTTAAATCCTTTAGATCATAGCCCCACCAACATTAAAATCATAGAAAAACTACTCTATGCTTCTTACAAAGAAACAAGACTAGCAACTGAATATAATAAAACTTCAGTTGCTAGATATATGCAAATTGAGTATGCAACCTCAGCTATGCCCAAATATCTTTTAAAACGTGTTGGTTGCTGGGAAAGGGGCTTATTTTTCAGGCTAAGGACAGACACAATGAAATATCTGCTGTCATTTCCCACTGGCTACACGGCTAACCTTGAACTCTCCTTCTGTCCATGTAATAATACTTCAAAATAATCAATGTTACATTTTTTATTTTTCTGTTCTTATTACTCATCCCCCACTAAAAAATTTCTGATTCCGTATTTTAAGTCACGATGTGTTACTGACTATAAGGTAGCTTACGGAATGGTGCTAGCTATTAACAATGATGAACTATTTTTTCGAGTTGGATCCTTTTTAAAAACGGCGGTACGCACTCGTAACACCATGTATTCAGTATAATCTTATTATTTGATGTGTTTGAATTACTTGCACTTTTATCTTGTACTATATTTTAACTGTACTTTTATGGATATGTTGTTTTTATCCGAATAAAGTTCATATTCATTGATTGATTGTTAGTATATGTATGCATGTGTATCAAATTCCATTTAGAATGCATTATGTCATTGTTGTGTATTCCAAATTCTTGGTATAAATGTGAGTGGATAGAATGCAAGGGGCATTGTTGCACTGGGAGCTTATGCTTGAGTATGGATACTGGAAGATGACAATAAATAAGATTTGTACCAGATTGGAATTCCCTTATTTGGATTTATCAAGGGGTTTACTACAAGCAGTATGTGGCAGGCACACAAAAACACCTCTGCTGCATTTGTCATAAGTTAAAATCTCAGAATTTCACTTTCTCATGCTAAGGTAATGTGTAAATTTTGACCTCCTCATGACTGCAAAAATGTAAGAACAAACCATGCAAGGTAGTGCTAAATCTCCAATTTGTAACCATTTGTATTGACAATGAAATCAGTAATCTTGACAAGGGACCTAATAACTCACAAGTCTGCCCCACTACATGGACAAGAGTGGATTCTTTCGTAAGAGTTGCAGTACCAAGGTGGTCCAGGATTCCAGCCTCACTGCACTGTTTGAGCAGATAGGCAGGAGACCTGCTGTATGGCCAGGATTGGGAAGAAATTAATACAGCAGCAGCACTTATGATAAAAGCTTCAAATATAATAGCTACTTTGGCAGAAGTGACAGGCAAATGTAGCATGAAATTGTTCTAAATCTAGAATATTCGCCGAAGGACAAAAAGTCAGACACAAAAACAACCTTCTGTGAGGGACACAGTCTCTGCATTCACTGTTGAGGTCTCGATTCCCATATTCTCAACGTTCACTTCCAGAGGTCAAGCTGTGAAGTGAAGCTAAAGGGGTGGGCAGCTCAGTCCCTCTGCTACTCTTAGAGTAGGGACTGTGCCTGCACCAGCTCATTTAATCCACAGAGATGTCAATTGTGATATCACCGTATTTTTAAAGAGCAAGACGTATATGTCACTTGGCTTGAAATATTTCTCCCACAAGGTGCTACCTAACTTTTTGTATTTTGTGTATAGTTGTTGTGAAGCATTATTGCAACAGACCGAGGGTTCCAAGCGCTCAAGGTGAATGTAGGGGAAGAGGTTGTGCAAGAAAGAACATCTCATAGATGGATGTATGACGATACAACGAGGGCCATTTCAACACGGTCTGTTAGATCGCGGTTTTCACTACGCAAGTCGTTACATCGACTTGCGCTGGAGGGGCGCTGGATTTAGGAATAGTGTAAATTACTATTCCAACTCCAGTCTATATACAGTAGGGAAGGTGTTGGAAACAGTAATTTACACTATTCCTTAGTCTACAGCGCCCTCCAGTGCAAGTCGATGTAACGACTTGCGTAGTGAAAACCAAAATGTAATAGTACCACGTTGAAATGGATGCGTGGTAAACGATGTCTCCCCTCCTAGATTAGGCGGTCAATCCAAATGCCTGACAAGTGAGGGGCATCTTATGTGTCTGCGCTATCTTCTGCAGAGGAGCAAAGGCAGAGAGTTCCATAGTGTGGACCTTTGGAGTGCCAGGTCCTCTCTCCATATTGGACCCAACCTGCTGTGAAATGATTCTCTGCAGCCTACCTTATGTGTATGGTCAGTAGAAGGAGAGCAGCCGTTTTGATCTGTGCTCAGGTACAAGGGAAAGGATTTTGAAGTCAACTCTCTGTTTGAACTATGGTGTGTAAATAGTAATACATTGTGTTCAAGCAACAGGCGGACAGCGATGTACTATTTGGAGCTTGCATGGTGGATAGCCCCGGCTGCATATTTACACGTTGCATCAATAGTTTATACACGAGATAAAAGAGCAATTCGATGATTTGTCTACAGAGGCTATTTTGTACCTCAAATGCCCCTGAGGTGATGGAAAATCATGTTTTCTATGCTGCGTACTTGAGGGTGAGACAAATCGGATGTAAAAATGAGTCCCAGCATTAGGCTGGCAATAAAAATTAGCATAACAACGTACATTCCCAACTTGGCCCTGGTAGGTATGGGTTTGTTAGGCTTGTATGTGTCTCTTTAATGGCATGTAGCTCTACCGGTAGAATGTAGCGATGTTCTATAATATAAGTGATGTCATGGAGTGTTGTAGCGGCAGGAAGAGTTGAAGCTGAGCTGCATAGGCTGTGTACATCCTTGTCCTGGAATACATTAAATAAATTACTTGAAGACAATCTCACGCGTATGTGCTTACTGCAACGCCCGACTTTGAAGTGCATAGACTGGCACAGATAAGAGGCATAAGGAAGAATACTTCTTTTAGTTCTAATATTCTTTATTGTTATAATAAAGGAATACAAATAATTAAGATATAATATAATGCAATACAACTGATCCTGTGAACCAGAACAAGATGAGCAATTCATAAATAGAAATATATTTCATATAATAAATAAATCCTATGTAATGTATAAATATCTAGTTGAGCAGAAAAACAATTTCATGAAACTGGTTGTACTGCATAGATAAATCAAACATGCAAAATAGAGAAAAGAAAGAAAGAGCAAAGATAGAAAAAAGGAAGAATACTTCTTGAGCGATGTGTTCAGGTCAGACGGCTAAACCCGCTGTCTACTGGGCGGGTGGGTGCAAATTAAACCCTACAAAAGAATTAAAGTTCAATTGCTCCAGCCAGCGTGTCAACCTGTGACATGGAGGCTGCGCACAAAAATCTGCAGCAAGAGCATTATGCCGCTGAACTATCTTACAGGCTACATTTGTAGAAGGATAAATGCTGTGACAGGCCCTCCTCTACCGCCACTTGCATTTCAGAGGTACCCCCCTGAAAATCTTGTTCCCATTTTCAGTAGCTCATTTCTAAAGTTATAGCAGCAATACCCACAGGCTTATTTTACTGCTGTGATAAAACAACCTTAGCGCTTGTTCTGGTTCAGTGCCTGTGTAGCCACAAAGCACTGCATGGCATAAACCATATTTGAATAAACGCATGTTAACGCAGAAGGTCAGCCGTAGTGTTAATCCCCCACACACCTTCAATTAATTCTTATATTGGTATTAATTGACAAGGGCGTGGGCGTGATATATTCTATTTTTCAATAAGATGTTGGTACTGACCATTTCGAGATATGGTGTCATTTTTTTTAACTCAATGAGATTTAAAGTGGTGTTTGTGTAATCACATGGACATTATGACACATGGACAATTTAGCTGCCTAGCGACAACGCAGGCACCCTTGCACCATAGTGCAAGGGTGCCTGTGTTGAAGGGGAAGATTGTTTATTGAGCGACCTTTGACCCTGCCCGCAGGTAGGTGGCCCCCCCAGCCGCCACACGGTCCTCCTTGTGCCCTGCTGCTGCCTGTTCTCGCCGCCGCCGCTGCCAAGTGAGTCCCCGCTCGTTGTGCCCTGCTCTGTGCCCCAGTGACCTGCTTTGCTCTGCAACCCGTTTTTTTGCTCCCCCCGCTCTGTTGTGCCGTACTCTGTGCCCCAGTGAGCTGCTTTGTTCTGTAACCCGTTTTTTTGATCCCCCCGCTCTGTTGTGCCCCACTCTGTGCCCCAGTGACCTGCCTTTTCTGTAACCCGTTTTTTTGCTCCCCCCGCTCTGCTGTGCCCTACTCTGTGCGCCAGTGACCTGCTTGTTCTGTAACCCGTTTTTTGCTCCCCCGCTCTGTTGTGCCCTACTCTGTGCCCCACTATCCCGCTCTTCGTTCTGTACCCCGCTCCAGACCGCGCCCCCCTGAGCGTCCACCTTTCCTGCCACAGAACCCTGCGGCCACGCCCCTCGCTGCCCCATTCGCCACCCCGCTCCCGCCTCCCAGCTGCCCCTCCCTCCCACTCCCACTTATATGGGGGCCGCGCAGCGGACGCGCGCAGCGGGCGCGCCACTGGCGCGCCGAAGGCGTGCCAAAGGCAAGCCCGTCTGCGCCCGTCCGTGCCTGGACCGCGCCCAGAGCCAGGACCCCTGGCCCCCGAGAACGCCAGCCAACACAACGGACTTACGACCCCACCACCCTCATCGCACTCAACACCGGCCGGAACCCCGCCTGCTACCGAGCCACCCCAAGACGCACCCACGGGCCCTTCACCTGCCAAGACTGCAAATTCACCTGCCTCCGGACCTGCACCGCTCCCGCCAAGTCAGACACCAGCAACAACCACCTCAAGTGCATCCTGCTCAACACCCGCTCCGTCCACAGGCACGCCGTCGAACTATGGAACCTGCTCGACGCAACAGCACCAGACATCGCCTTCCTCACTGAAACCTGGATGAACGCCTCCTCAGCGCCCGACATCGCCATAGCCATCCCGGACAGATACAAGATCACCCGGAGGGACCGCGTCAACCAGACGGGAGGAGGCATCGCCATCGTACACAAGAACACCATCCGCATCTCGACCAACTCCGACGAAACCTTCACCGCCGCCGAACACCTCCACTTCCAGATACACACCGACCCCAAGACCACCCTCAGAGGCACCCTCATCTACAGACCCCCTGGACCACGCACACAATTCAGCGAAGACTTCGCAGACTTCATCAGCCCGCACGCCCTTTCCTCCGTTGACTACATCCTCCTAGGGGACCTCAACTTCCACCTGGAAATCAACAATGACAGAAACACCACCACCCTTCTGGACAACCTCGCCAACCTCGGACTCAAGCAACTGGTGAACACCCCCACCCACTATGCCGGCCACACGCTTGACCCCGTCTTCTCATCCAGCAAGCACATATCCTTCAGCCACTCCACCGGACTCCACTGGACTGACCACAGCTGCATCCACTTCAGCTTCAGAAGAACCACGAACCACCACCACCCGCAAAAGGTTCCTCGCCGGAGCTGGAGCAAGATCACCGCCGAGCAGCTCACCGCCTCCCTCAGCCAGAACCTTCCCACCAGCACAACGGACCCCAACGAAGCCGCCAGCAACCTCACCAAGTGGCTGACCGCCTGCGCCGATGACCTCGCACCACTAAAGAACCCTCCCAGCAGACCCGGCAGCAAGAAAACCCCCTGGTTCACCGACGAAATCAAGGACTCCAAGAAGAACTGCCGCATCCTCGAGAAAGCCTGGCGGCTCGACCAGACCACAGACAACAGGACCGCCCTCAAGCACGCCAACCGCAAACACCATCAGCTGATCCGCGCCACCAAGAAAACAGCACTCAAAGAATGACTGAACAACAACGCCCACGACAGCAAGGAACTCTTCAGCATCATCAAAGAGTTCTCCAACCCCAGCGCCGGAAACAACGACATCACTCCCTCGCAAGACCTCTGCAACTCACTCGCCTCGTTCTTCCACCGCAAGATCGCCGACATACACAACAGCTTCAACGCACAGACCACGCACCCTACCACCGAACCAACGCCCGCCGCCACCACCACCCTCGGCAACTGGACCCCGATCAGCACCGAAGACACCACCCACACGATGAACACCATCCACTCCGGATCCCCCACCGACCCCTGCCCCCACCACGTCTTCAACAAGGCCGACGCCATCATCGCACCCCACCTCCGGGACATCATCAACACCTCCTTCCACACCGCCACCTTCCCGGAGAGCTGGAAGCACGCCGAGCTTAGCGCCCTCCTGAAGAAACCAACGGCGGACCCCACTGACCTCAAGAACTACCGTCCCATCTCGCTCCTTCCTTTTCCTGCCAAAGTCATCGAGAAGACCGTCAACAGACAGCTCGCCGCCTTCCTCGAGACGAACGGATCCCTCAACCCCTAGCAGTCCGGGTTTCGGGCCAACCACAGCACCGAGACCGCCCTGATCGCAGCAACCGACGACATCAGATCCCTAATCGACAACGGGGAAACAGCGGCCCTCATCCTCCTGGACCTCTCTGCTGCGTTCGACACTGTCTGCCACCGCACCCTAGTGCAGCGCCTCAGCAACATCGGAATCCAAGAGAAGGCACTGGAGTGGATCATCTCGTTCCTCGCCGGAAGAACCCAGAGAGTCCGCCTCCCCCCGTTCAGATCCGAGGCCACCGAAGTCATCTGCGGCGTACCACAAGGATCATCACTCAGCCCAACCCTCTTCAATGTCTACATGAGCCCCCTCGCAGCCATCGCACGCCAACACAACCTCAGCATCATCTCCTACGCCAACGACACCCAACTGATCCTCTCCCTCACCAACGACCCCGCTACCGCCAGAGCCAGCCTACACGAAGGGATGAAAGACGTCGCCGAGTGGATGAAGAACAGCCGCCTGAAACTGAACTCAGACAAGACGGAAGTCCTCATCCTGAGATCATCCCCCTCCGCCTGGGACGATTCCTGGTGGCCCCCTGCCCTGGGCACCACTCCCAAACCAACGGACCACGCGCGCAACCTGGGCTTCATCCTGGACTCCTCCCTCTCGATGACCAGACAAGTCAACGCCGTCTCCTCATCATGCTTCAACACCCTGCGCATGCTCCGCAAGATCTTCAGATGGATCCCCACAGAAACCAGGAAGACCGTTACCCAGGCACTCGTCACCAGCCGACTGGACTACGGGAACACCCTCTATGCCGGAACCACAGCCAAACTTTAAAAAAGACTCCAACGCATCCAGAACGCCTCCGCACGACTCATCCTGCACATCCCCCGACAAAGCCACATCACCGGACACCTGAGAGACCTGCACTGGCTCCCCGTCAGCAAGAGAATCACGTTCAGACTCCTCACCCACGCACACAAGGCTCTCCACGACCTGGGCCCCAAGTACATCAACGACCGCATGACCTTCTACACGCCCACCCGCCAGCTACGATCGACCAGCCACGCCCTCGCCACCGTACCACGCATCCGCAGAGCCACCGTCGGAGGAAGATCCTTCTCCTACCTGGCAGCCAAGACTAGGTACTCCCTCCCCATCCACCTTCAGCTAACCCAAGACCATCTCTCCTTCAGGAAGCAGCTCAAGACCTGGCTGTTCGAGCAGTAACATACCCCTCCCCCCCAGCGCCTTGAGACCCTTCCGGGTGAGTAGCGCACTTTACAAATGTCGTGATTGATTGATTGATTATGTCCTGGAAGGTGTCTCTTCCCGCACATAAACAATCTTTAAATGATGCTTAATGCAGCACACCTAGAAGTTGCAAAACGTCATTTTTTAAATTGATTGTTTATGTGCAGGAAGGGACACCTTCCTTCACATCAACAATCAATGGTATTTTGCTGTAGAAACAGCAAAAACGAGGAGAAATGAAAAATTTCTCCCCGTTGCCTGATTAAGACCAGGTTTTCCCTGGTCTTAATTTTGGCCCTGCCCCATATTTACGCTGCCTTTGTAAATATGGGGCAGCGTCAAAATCAATGGGTGTTGCGGCGGAACGCCCACCACAACACCCATTGCCCGCCTCTTCCACAGTAAGTATAGCGTGAAAGGGGGCCTTATTTACAAGGCAGAGTTAAGCCACGTTAAGTAGCTTAATGCTGCCTTGTAAATAAGGTGAAGCCCATATCGCCTACTAAAAGTAATGTTCCTGTGGCAATAGCCGCTTGTAAATATTACCTTTATTGTTTTACAAATTAGGCACTGAAATATCATGATATTTAAAGAAAAGTCTCACTAAAGGATTAGTCTGTATATCCAAATCACCAGTATAATGTAACAGAAATTTTTAATTATAGAAGTTTAGAACAACATCATCAATATTGTAAGACAATCTTAATTCCTCAAATGAGAGAAGCCGATTTAAGTTAGTCCATTGGCCTTTCCAAATGCCCTCTTGTTAAACCCAGTGATGCAAAACTTTATCCGTAACACTACCTGGAAAAAGTGGGTTGTCGTAGATTGAGGTAAAATGAGAAATAGCTGACAATCTCTGCATTTTACATGTATCAAAAAATTAACTAGAGCTAACATAGTCTTTAGCCTAACCTGTATAAAAAATGAAAGTGATGGAATTTGTTCTAGGAGCTGAATTCTGTATCTCTGAAGGAAAATACATTTTATAAAAGAATATTGAGTTTCTTTATTTTTTGACATTTCGTCCTTGGTAGATATGACTTTCTATTGATATTAGACCATACTATCTAAAAATATAGAGATCCAACCCACCTTCAGAGATCATCATTTTAAAATGTATTATGAACCTGTTGGTGTTGCCCAGAATGGCACATAAAACATGTAACAAAAATAATGGGACAGCACAAGTTAATACACACAAAAGCTAGACATACCTTGGAAGAATTGATATTTTAAGCTAAATTAACCCTCTAATAAGGAAGGTGGTAAATTATACCATTTTCTTAGGAGTTGTTTGGTTTTCAGAATGAAAGGTTCAAAGTTAGCAGCCAATCCTAACCCCTAAATACTCCACTTTGATTGTACCTGGAAGATCTCCTCAGGCCATATTAGACTACTGAATAACAGAACATCAAGGATTGCAAGGCCAAGAGATATTAGATGAAAATAAATCATTTGGTATCCCTTATTATCAGCAGTGTCAGCATTAATCCAATGTATAATTTTGGCATGAGAAACATAATGAGCCAGCTTACAGTTTAGGGAGAGCTACTCCTACATGAAGGAAATCTTACACATATATCCTCACTAAACAATTGACAAGCACAATCGTAATGTCCTTATCATTATGGAAACAGTTCTCCATCCACCTCCAGCATAAAAAGGAGCCTCATATGTTCAGAAAGAGCTGCAACCGATCATTCAGCCTTTAGATTAAATGTTCATGCAGTGGTGTCATCACCATATTCTCCAGCCAGTCATCAAGGATGAGTGGTGCTTTCTTCAACCAGATCTAGAGAAGACACAGTTTTGCTGATGCAAGGGCAGTGAGCATCCATCTCTCCTAAGAGTAGTCAGGCCTGGTATATTCCAAGTATTGTGCAGCATGGCAAAAGCTGGTGAAGGGATGAAGTTAATACCACAAGCGCCCATGATTATATCCAGCAATTTGAAGTGCAGTCAGTTTTGCTCTAAAGAGTTTATCTAGGAACCAGTGCCAGAAGTGGAGGACTTTAAGCAACTGAACTTCATCCTAGCTTCTCTGATGGCTCTATCAAGTCTTTCATACGTTGGGCCCAATCAGATGATAAGTATTGAAGTTGGAGCCGATGTTGCCATCTGCGGTGGAGAAGTTATCCAATGGGTCAGGGAAAGGTTTTATTACTAAAAAATCATAGAGCCCTGTGAGCAGTTTCTTGTGATGATCCGGCAAGGTTTCAGTCAAACCTTGCCGAACCAGACGATTAAAACGAGGACGGGCTCCACTTTCGCCGATTACACTTTTTCTGCTTCCGTGACCTATTGAATTGACTCAAATCTTAAAATCGAAAACATAGATTTCAAATCGATTTGTGTTCTGTTTATTGATGACAACCTGAATGAATTAATACTCTTTACAATCTTAAGCCCTGAAGAAGTCTGATTGAGGATGAAACGCGTTGGCTGTGGCTGTTCTGAACTCTTTTAAAGAACATGAATAAAGAATAATTTTTAACATTACAAGATTGGATCGACTGCTTTCATTTGGGAAAATGACTATCTACTGAGAATTGCTCATGTTATGGATATACACTGCAAAAAATGATTTGGATGTTGATTTAATTATTATAAGAGTGCAGGGCTATTTTGTTTATATTGTTGTAGAGTGTACAAGATTTCTTGTCTTTCTAAGTTAGGACCTAGGGGATTGTGTCCTAAGCGTTTTTGCACCTGAAATTTCTATCTGTGGGAAGTTAGGACTAGTGCAGACACCAATGCTGTGATCCCCTTTCTTTGTGTGAAATATTCTTGTGATGATCCCATTGTCCCAAATAGCTGTAGAATGATGAGAGATTATGGATCCATTTATGGGCTTTCTGCTGGGCCACAAAGCACTGTCTTATATACAAATATCTAGAGCAATGAGATTTTGGTAAATGGTGTTCCTCTAATAATTTTGCAAAAGTCTTAACTGATCCATCTGTCAGGAGGTGGTTGACCTCAATGATCTTGAGTTTCCAGTCTACTCGTACAAATGGTACCACAACAATGGTGATGGCTTTGTTATACCAGAGGGGGCCTTGGAGTGCATGAAGCAGTCGATTATGAAAAGATTGAATGTAGTCTTTCAGATACTATCCATGTTTTTCAATATCGAATTATGAGGATCTATTGAAGCCTTGAGAGCGTGTGTGCTCCTTTATAGAGTTGTTGCTCAGTTTTAACCAAGAGAGGCTTTTTTGCACCGGTTTAGAAGGAAGGTTGTTTGGGAAAGATGCTGTCCCTATAGTAGGACAGTTGGTGGCGAAGGTGAAGCACACCCAGAGTTGTGGCATGATTCAGTTTGGTCAAAGCTAATCTTGGAGGCGTGCACCCCAGATTTGTTTGTTAATAGTATCTATCTTTTATAAAACTCCAGTTGATATGTCAAATGTTAGCATACTAAATAAGTAACTGAATCTGGGTGTAACAACCATCTTAACAGTTGGGATCTTGCCCCGTAGCCTCAGCTGGAGTGTCAACCAAGTTCTTAAGTCAGCCTTTGTTTTTCTAATAGGGACATGACATTGTCTTTAATCATTGTAGGAAGTCACTTGGCCTCTGATTCATTGTGTCATGCACTTATCCAGTAATCTTAGGTTCTTCTTCTATTCGTGCTATTGTGAACTCTGTCCCTATCTGCTCAGTGCCAGGATGCTCCTTTAGGTGCGAAAGTTGCGCTCTACAAATATAATATTAATTCATTCATTTACAGCTGACAAATTCTCCTAGATATTTTTAACCCAGTTTATATTTACTTTGCTGGTAATCAATCTTGAGATTGCCGTGTTGCATGGGGTATCATTGGCATGGTCTGATTTGGTCCAGTTTATTCTCTATCCTGAGAAGCAGGAGAACTCATCGAAGGGATTCATATACAGCAATATTGACATCCTAGGGTTACTCAGTGTCAAAAGCACATCATCTGGATACAGTAAGAGTTCAAGCTCAACAGCTGGAGTATGCAGACAGGACACCTCAATGTTGGATCTAATGGTGATGGCTAAGAGATCCAGGGCAAAAAGAAAAAGCAGGGGTGGCAATGGGCAGCCTTGTCTCATTCTCAATTTGATTTCAATTGGATCTGATCGAAACCATTGCTAAAGAGTTGTGCTAATGGGGTGTTGTAAAGCCACTGAACCTTCATAAAAATGTTTTGACCAATGCCAAAGTGCTTTATAGTATAGAAGAGATATGACCACTCAACGCAAACGCTTTCTCCTCATCTAACTATAGGAGCAGTTTGTCATCCATATCCAATTGAGTCTGTAAGAGCAAGTGAAACAAGGTGCGAATGTGATTGCATGAGGAGCAGTGTGGAACAAAGTCAAATTTGTTATCATGCATGAGGAAGTGAATCTCTCTACTCAGTATAGATCCCAAGATTTTCACCATGATCTTATTATTACAGTTTAAGAGGCAGATGGGGCTGTAACTGGCACAGGTTGTGACCTCTTTATCTGGTTTAGAGAATAAGCTAGATGTGCGCCCTGCTAAACTCTGCACGTAGTGATCCACTGGATTTTGTCTCTCTGTGATTTTATAAAATTCTAGCAGAAATCTAACCTCTCAAGGCACCTTTCCTGTATTCATCGGTTTATAGCCTCACTCACTTTGTCCTCCGGTATACCTTGCTCCAGGTTTTCCAGGGATTTCTTTGGCAGTGTAGTCAGATGGATCTGCAACTAAATGTATATTCTCTCATTGCGTCCTCTGGATATCCTGAGCTACACAGTGCTGAGTTGAAACATGCAAACTCACTTACTATAGCCAGAAGCTGGGTAAGAATCGTGCCAGAAGTATTGCAAATAGCCGGTACAGCAGACCTGGCCTCCCTCTGCCGTAACTGCATGGCCAGCAGTGTACCTGCTTTCTCGCCATGCTCATAGTTCCTCTCTTTGAGCCTTATCATTCTTTCTCTGCCACTTGGGTATATAATGTATTGAGTTTGAACTCCCTTTATGTTACTGAGCAGTGTACAGGAAAGTCGACATTTCAACCCCAAAGGGGAGAAGAGGAACAATGATTCCTTAAAGCAGGGTCTTCATCTGGGGCCATCAGACTTAATCTGTTTGGAATCTCCATGTCACGTTTTCCAGAGTTCTATGAGAAAGGAGATTCCAAAAAGATTAAATCTGACTTCACACACATGACGCTTTGAAACATTCAACCAACACAAGCTTTGGTAATTGAGGAGCCTCTCTTACCTTGATTGCCTCTTTAGCCCCACAATTGATTATTATATCGTATATGGCGATCATCTTGGGTTTGTCATTTTTCTGGAATTGGAGCCTATGGGCCCAACTTTAATTTCGCATTGGTTGTGTTTACAGTGGAAGCAAGGTCACTCCCTTTGTCCTAATGAAGATCCCTCTTTAAGGAATCATTGTTCCTCTTCTCCCCTTTGTGTCCGAAATGTTGACTTTCCTTTACACAACCTGTACTACAATTTCGTCCACATGTAGATAACAGCAATTATCTTACTGCATCGCTTAATTGTGTCCCTCTTTAGTTATACATGCAGAAACTGATTATTAGATAGGTTTTTTCAACTACTGAATATAAATATTGTGATATATTTTTTACCCTCATCTCGCACTTCCTTGAGCACTTTTTCACTTATACTTGGAGCACCTATTTCGATAATTGCTGTACAAATTGATTTTGTCTTGAAGAATATGATATAAAATTGTGAAATTGATTTTCAAAAAATTGCCTGGGAAAATGTGTTTATTTTGGGTGTTGTAGACTTAAAATGTATTTCCGCTGGGACCATTTCTTCTGTACCAATCTTGACCCAGGTCCGGCGGATTACTGGGTTTCCCCATTGTTATGTAACCATTGTATGTATATGCACCATGTGTTTTTCACTTCGGAGAGGATGGCACTCGTCTAATAAACCTCGAGGAGATTTGCTAATGAACGGATGAGGAGTGCCATGGTCGGTTAGGAGATAAGTTGGCATCCTATGCGCACGCTGGAACTTCAGTGGTGGAAAAAATATGTAATCCTGTTTTTTTTGGTGTGAATGTTAGCAGGAAGATCAGAACCTCTTGGGTTTCCTCCGTTTCACTGACCCCAAAGATTCTTATATTATTCCTACAGATCCTGTCCTCCAAGCCCTTTGGTTACTTTTTCATAGTTCTGTGCTCCAAGTAATAGTCTCCATTAGTTTAAATTCTAAATCATCGAATAGTATCCAATTGATGCCTTATATGAGTCATTTCCCCCTTTAGTGATTTGAGTTCTTTATTCATTTCTTTGGTGGACTGATCCACCATAACTATCAAAGAGTGGATGTTTTTAAGTTAACAAATGATGGAATCTAGTGTCACTCCAGAGGACATCAAGTCTGTCACAGTGCTGGATGGATGTTTATTACAGGTGGCTACAAAAACGTGAGCTGTTGGACTGCCTTACTACCTGACATCATTGCTGTATCTTGAACTAAGATAGTCGAGCAGAGAGGCAGATCACTTCCACAAACTGAAGCTTGCAATGTCTACACTTCTGTGGGCAACAGTCCTTAGATCAACCTATACCAAAGGGTAGCAACAGGAGTAGTAGAAAGGTCGTGGATATACTTGGGAGACATTAGCAATTGCAACACAGTACGAGAATTAGAAGGTTATATAATGCAGTTCTAGGACAATCTACCAGGTGACACAAATTGAAGTAGAAATGTGTCAAAGGAAGAGCTCTGAGTTCAGGACAGACAAGACTCTGCACCCACCTGCTATAAGCGAGTCACCATGTCCCAATCGACAGTGGTGGTCCTCGCAGGTACATCCAAGGCACAGGAATCAACAGGGTCAAGTGCTTTCCAGTTATAGCCATCCGTGCAAGTCCCAGGTAAGAGTCACCAGATTATCCCCTCTCATAGGGAGCCATGAAGGTCGCACCTTCAGGGAGATAACTTATGTGACGAATAGCAACCTAGGAAGCGACTTGCCACCAGACACTCAGGCAGTAGCACCAGAACCTCCTGTATGTATAGGCAGCATGCACCTGACATCGAGTCTGTGTGGATTAAAAGTCGTGGTTGGCGCTCTCTATATTTAAGACAGCTGTGACCAATTAAGTTTTTTGTTTTGGTTCTCCAGGACCAGCTAGTCAAAGATTTTATGTTTTTTATATATTTGTATTTTTATTATTGGACAGTTTTAATTTTATGTTAATGGGGGCCAGTTTTCTTGTGACTTTTAGTTATTATTCCTCAGTGCAGGGGGTGCACAGGATTGTTGGAAAATATAATTATTATTAATATTATATTTTAAAGAGCAGCATTCACCAAAGCAAACGAAATAATGTTGAGCTCACCTTGTGCTATAAATAGGACGTGTTCATTTGTACGGTATACACTCAGAGAGGGAGAAGCATGCCTGAGCATGCTATTTTCAAGCTGCCTTGTGGGATTAGTGAGATGGGAGTTTCACATGTTACGGGTATCCTTGGTGATTCCTTGAGCCAATGACCAGGGGGACCCAGTGGATGGAAAAACCATCTGTGAACGGGTGACGAGAGCGACCACAACCCAGTGTCTATTGGTCACAGGAAATCAGATCCCTAAAGGCTGTCTGTACCAGAATGATGCCTTGCTAGACGAAAATCTTCAACTTTAGCTTTCTGAGATGTTACTATAACTTACTTATATCTAGATTTTGATACCATTTTCTATTTTTCCTAACAAGTAAATACATTTTGTCAGTAACCTAATTGTGTCCCAGCATTTATACCTCCAACACAGACTCTTCAAGGAGGAGTTTCCAAACATCCTATTGCGCAATGTTTTGATGCTTCAGTAATGATGTTGATCTCCCCTCTTGCTCACTATTATTTTCTTCTTCTGTGGTAGAGACCTTTTTGTCAAGGGTGTCATACTTTCTCCCCCTGAGTGCAGAGGTTACCAAACTCTGTGAAGATTAGTATTTTCTTGAAGCTGCCACCTGTAGCGAATCTGGCCTGAATATAGTTCTTCTTTTTTTTCGCCACTAAGGGTGGAGCTGAGAAAGGTGGCTGTGGTATAACAGCAACCACATCTCCCATACATTATTCATAAGAGGAATAGGATGGGGTTATTTAGGCGTTGGGGTTTGCAATTGGTATGTAGCTGGCGTTTTTAACTTTAGGCTGTGAAAAGTAAACATAGTTTGCCACTTGTTTTACTAGGAAAGGCCTTCCCAGGCCTTGCCGGATATAATACACGTTTCAATTATTTCCATCAATGTACAAAGTTGCCTTAAATAGGGCTTAAGCTGTCCTCTTTGCACATAACCTTCCATTCCTGGAGATGGAGAGAAGTCTCAAGGGATGCATGAAAAAGCAGACCAGCAAGTTCTGGAGCTGTCATAGCTGATCTAGATAAGGAATACTTTGATTGGGTGCCATAAAATTTAGGCGCTGCTTGAAAGAAGGTTGCAGAAGGGGTAGTTACATGAGAAAGTCTTCAAGATCTTAGTTAGAGACGCCAGAGCGTCCCATGGTTTTGTAGCTTGGGGACGTTAATGCACTAGAATATTGCAATGTGTGCATGCCACTACGTTTAGTGGCATATTCGGCATGCAAGGCTGAGATGGAAAGTGTTTCATATTGTGCTGCAGTTCTAAACACTGATTACTTTTCTTTCTCCTATTCCATTAATAAATGATATGAGACACAATCCATAGACCAATGATGTCATCAGGTACCTTATAGGCTGAAGCTGCCCTTGAGTTCCTCCACAAATATTTCCAGATTGACATCAGGCAAAATATCATTAGATGGGACAGTGCAACCTACTCCTGGCAGCTGGAACATTAAGGTGCTACATTGTTGAAGTGCAAGATTTTGCAGCATGGATGGAGTCATGTGGCTCAATGCTGAGGAATTTAATTAGAGAGGATGACAGTCCCAAATATTGAGTGCAAAGAAGCAGATTTGACTTCAAAGTCAGGCAGGGAGTCCTCGACCTTTACCCACTGAGGGCAGAATGTTCATAATTAAAAAGGGTGAAACAAAAAGACAAACACTGGAATGTTGGAGCTCTGGGCTTTTATCAGCCATTATTAGTCCTGCGCCACTTCATTGTACTCAATGGAGCTCCCTACAATCCAATGTTATAAATGTATAGAACTTTTATTTAAAACACAGTTGTATCTGACACGGCTATGTTTTCATGTAGTGAAGATTCCCAGACTGACTATGGGAAAAATACAAAGTCATGTGAATCTAGGAAATTTAAATAAAGGAGAAATGAGGTGCTGGGATTCATAGTGTTTGTGTTTTGTGAGTTTGCATAGTTGTGCATGCGTTTGCCTTCGCAAACAGTATAAATGGAATGTATGTATGTGATGTAGCGGAAAATTAATTTTCATTTGTAGGGGTGCATTATTATCGCACGTGTAGAGAGCACCCTTATATAATCCTTTGTCGTGTTAACATAAGGACTTTGAAATGTAATAACATAAATGTGATGTATTTAGGTTATGAATAATAAATTGGAATTGTTAAAGTGTAAATCAAATGTAGCTAGCAGAAAACACTAATGTGAGGAATTTGTGACAAGCATTCATTATTTACTGTGCTTATTAATCATGTAATTTTATATTTAGGTAGGAATATCAACTGAATGTGTTGTATTTTCTATGCAATCACATACAGCTCATGCTCCATTTCTCTTATGTTAACTGAATCTTGTAGGCCTGAAATGCAATTTCCCAGGAAGCACTCGGTTTATAATTAACAGTTTGAATTTCATGTGTGCTGTGGATTCCGTTCTTTCTCACGTTTGTGTTGCAGGTGGAAGAAGCGGCCTTGTTAGTTAGAATAATGTTTCTGTTTTAGGAGTTAGGCAAGGAGAGTAGAGGATACATTGAGAGTTAAGGCCAATAAGGAGAACTGTTGTACTTTCACACCGGAGAAGGCCTGGGAATCAAGGTCATCATGCTGCTTTTCAGGAACATCGCTGTCCTATGGAAAAATACCTATGAGAACGCTGTCAGAGGGGATGGCGTTACCCGAAAGGAATCCTGGAAAGATACCTGTAATATTGGGACAATGCAAGTAGGGAAAGTGCCCCACTTCTTCTCTGCCTTTGGAGAGAGAGCATCTCAGAACGAGGTCAGTCTCGATAGCTTTATGCTATTCGACCCATCGATGGTGGAAAGATTTCTTAGGAAGACTCCACTGCTGACATCTTTCTATTCTCTTTTCCCTGAAGGATGCTTAAGTAGGGATGTCACGTTAGTGCTAGTTTAGGGATAGATTGATGCTTTATATTCGCCAACTCTTGATGCAGGGAAATTTTCACTCATGCGTTTTGATCCTCAGCATCCTATTCCTCGAGATAATTGTCTTGTGCATGTTGCCCCAACTCAACTTTATTCGCAGATTTGGCTTTATGTTGATTCCAATGTATTTCTATACTCTCATTTTGACGTGTCTTTATGTCCAGTTATATTTGGCTTTTTAATAAATTAACTAACTTTACAAAGTAGTCGGTGGTCATTATGTGTCAGAGAAATTCCTAATTGAATTGATTAAATTGTTAACGATTTTTCCCCTTTAAGCTCACATGCTGCGAAAAAGAACCATTGGATTGTGACTCTAGAACAAATCTAGAACTTATGGGCCCAGGATATGCCTAACATACTTGCTATCCAAGCACCGAGATGCCTGTTCAAGGACAAGGCAATCAATCAATCAAACATTTGTAGAGCGCACTACTCACCCGTAAGGGTCTCAAGGCGCTGGGGGGGGGAGAGGTGGGGGGTGCTGCTACTGCTCGAACAGCCAGGTCTTGAGAAGTCTCCTGAAGGTCAGCAGGTCCTGGATCTGTCGCAGGTGGATGGGGAGGGTATTCCATATCTTGGCGGCGAGGTGGGAGAATGATCTGCCGCTGGCGGTTGTTCGGTGGATGGATGAAACGGTGGCGAGGGCAAGGTCAGCGGAGCGAAGCTGGTGATTGGGAGTGTAGAAGGTGAGTCGTTTGTTGAGGTATGTTGGTCCGGCTTCATGGAGTGCTTTGTGAGCATGGGTGAGGAGCTGGAAGTTGATCCTCTTGTTGACGGTGAGCCAGTGCAGGTCTCTCAGGTGGGCAGTGATGTGGCGGGGGATGTCGAAGACGAGGCGTGCAGAAGCATTATGTATGCGTTGAAGTCTTTTCTGGAGTTTGGCCGTGGTTCCCGCACAGAGGGCATTGCCGTAGTCCAGCCTGCTGCTGATGAGGGCCTGGGTGACCGTCCTTCTGGTTCCGGTGGGGTTCCATCTGTAGCTCTTGTGAAGCATGCAGAGGGTGTTGAAGCAGGAAGAGGAGACGGCTTTGACTTGCTGGGTCATTGACAGTGTTGAGTCCAGGATGAATCCCAGGTTGCATGCGTGGTTGGTGGGTGTCGGCACAGCTCCCAGCGTGGCCGGCCACCAGGAGTCGTCCCAGGTGGAGGGGGTGGAGCCCAGGATGAGGACCTCCGTCTTGTCCGAGTTCAGTTTCAGGCGACTGTTCTTCATCCATTCGACGACAGCCTTTATTCCTTCGTGGAAGTTGGTTTTGGCAGTGGCAGGGTCCTTGGTGAGGGAGAAAATCAGCTGGGTGTCATCAGCGTATGAGACGATGTTGAGGTTGTGCGATCGGATGATGTTGGCGAGCGGTGTCATGTAGAAGTTGAAGAGGGTCAGGCTGAGGGATGATCCTTGGGGCACGCCACAGGTGATCTTGGTGGCTTCGGATCAGAATGGAGGGAGGCAGACTCTCTGGATTCTGCCGGTGCATAAGGAGGTGATCAAGTTCAGGGCTTTGTCGCGGATCCCTGCGTTATGGAGGCGTGTGCGTAGGGTGTGGTGGCAGACGGTGTCGAAGGCGGCCGAGAGGTCTAGGAGGATGAGGGCCGCGGTTTTGCCATTGTCCAGCAGGGTCCTGATGTCGTCGGTGGCGGTGATGAGGGCGGTTTTGGTGCTGTAGTTGCTGCGGAATCCGGATTGGGACGAGTCCAGGGTGTTGTTCTTTTCGAGGAAGTGGGTCAGTTGCCTGTTGACTATCTTCTCAATGATTTTCGCAGGGAGATGGGCCTGAAGTTCTTGAGGTTCTTTGGGTCTGCCTTTCGGTTTCTTGAGTAGGGCGTGTTTCCAGCTCTCCGGGAAGGTGGCGGTCTCGAAGGAGCTATTGAAGATCTTCCGGAGTTGGGGTGCGATGATGGAGCTCGCTTTGTTGAAGATGTGGTGAGGGCAGGGGTCGGATGGTGAGCCAGAGTGAATGGTGTTCATGATTTTGACGGTGTCGTCGTCGGTGACGTGGTTCCAGGAGAGCAGGAGGCCGGTGTGACTGGGGGCGGTGAGTCTGAGGTGTCGGCGGCTGTCGGAGGGTCTGGGTGTTTAAGCTGTTGTGGATGTCTTGCGGTGGAAGAAGGTGGCTAGAGAGTCACAGAGGTCTTGTGACGGCGGGATGTCGATAGAGCTGGAGCTGGGGTTGGCGAGTTCCTTCACGATGTTGAAGAGCTCTTTGCTGTTGTGCGCATTGTTGTTGATGCGTTCCTTGAAGGAGGTCCTTTTGGCGGTTCAAATGAGTTGGTGGTGCCTGCGTTTGGTGTTCTTGAGATCTGCGTGATTGTCCGGTGTCTGTTCGTGGTGCCACTTCTTCTCAAGTCTTCGGCAAGTCTGCTTGGATGCCTGGATGTTGGTGGTGAACCAGATGGCCCTTCTGTCGGTGCGTCTGTTTGAGGGTTTCTTGATCGGGGCGAGAGTGTTGGCGCAGTCGTCGATCCATTGCCTGAGGTTGCTGGTGGCTGTGTCGGTGTCGGTGGTGTCGGTTGGTGGGTCTTGGGAGAGGGTGGTGATTAGCTGGTCTTCGGTGACCTTGTTCCATCTGCAGTGGGGGATCTGTTGCGGGTGGTGGTGCGTGGTGGGTTTCTCGACAGTGAAGTGGATGCAGTGGTGGTCGGTCCAGTGGAGTTCGGTGGTGTGGCTAAAGGTGACGTGGTTGCTGGCGGAAAAGATGGGGTCAAGCGTGTGTCCGGCAGAGTGTGTGGGTGTCGTGACAAGCTGTTTGAGTCCGAGGTTGGCGAGGTCGTCAAGCAGGGTGGTGGAGTTGCTGTTGTTGGCGTTCTCGAGGTGGAAGTTCAGGTCTCCAAGGAGGATATAGTATGTGGATGCGAGGGCGTGCGTGCTGATGACGCCGGTGATGGAGTCACTGAACTGTGGCCGGGGCCTGGGGGTCTGTAGACAAGGGTTCCTCTGAGGGTGGTGTTGGGGTCGATGTGGATCTGGAAGTGCAGGTGTTCGGCAACACTGAGGGTGTCTTCGGTGCTGGTTGAAATTCTGAGGGTATTCCTGTGGATGATGGCGATTCCGCCTCCTGGTCTGTTGGTCATTGCCCTATACTAAGTTATCATAACATAACAACATATGCTTGGGTATTTGTGTACAAAATAAGGGAGTTACTATCGAATATGAGGACTGGGGGTCCAGATAAACGGAATGGGTGCTAGGAGTTGGTAGTGCGAATGTGTACCGGCAGTAAGTAACCTTATGCCCAGGGCAGTTTTTAGTGCTGGTGGCTCCCAGTGTGACAATCTTTGTTGGTGCCCCCACAAAAAACCTCCTTCTCTATGAATTTCCTCAATACCACGCTCCACCAGTGTCCCTCATCTCTCTACAGCCCCTCTCTCACATGCATTTAATTTGTTTTATAGCGCTACTCATACCAGTGTATGGTGTCAAACACATTCTATAGAGCCACATACGTGTGTAAATCAATCTGTAGGAAATATTAAATAAGACAATGAGGAGGTGTAGGAGTCACATGTCACAGATTCTAGTTTGCAGTATATTTGAAGAGTGTTTGGTCTGGAAAACCACACATTCAGGATTTGAAACAGACCACAGTGGTTGGCTTTACTATTAAGAATGTATTTCTATCCAACTGAACCCTTTTTATCTCCATTGAGATAATGTTTGGTGATTTGTGTGGTACACGTACTTCGCAGCAGACATATTAACTCTCTGCACTACATTATCATGAGTGGAAATTGCCCCTAGAGAAAACTCCATCTCTCTTCAGCTGAAACATTGATCATCAGAGTTATCTTGACATGTTTGTATAGACTGAAAACTGATGGACACACAAGGAATTCTGCAGCAGGTGTATGTTTTTTAACCGTCTTATTTCTAAACACAGTCCCATGTGCGGCTACACCGGTGGCACCACCCTAGAGTCGGCCCTGCTTATGCGATCATGCCAGAAGCTGTGTGTAAGGGAAATGCAATCAAGAAAGACATCTGAAAGGCAAACAGGTAGTTAGGCAAATTGTTGACTGTGATATACCTGGGTGTCTTCCCAACATACATTCCAACTCTTCTAAAGCATTGCATCCTACGACACCCACCCCCCCGACCCGGAGAACAGGGATGGATACACATTCAGATGTTGTTTCTGTGTGTATAAGGGGTAGAGAGAATTTAAATTTACCTGCACATTGCTTCAAAGAGCCCTGCGTATCCCGCGCACACGCCCTTCCGGGCCCTCAGGATGTGTTCTGGGTCCGCTGAGCGACGGCTCTTGTCAAGGAGGCCTTCCAGGTCATACTCTGTGAGAAGAAAAGGCAAGATTAGAACATCGAATCAATACTGTGGTTTTCCATCAAACCTGACCAGCCTGCCGCCTCCTCTATACTGCTCTCGAGAGCGAGCGGAGACTTACCTCACAAGAACTTTAAAGTGACCTCAAACCAGTAACGAAGATGCTGCAGGGCCGTACCAATGGCCACCATTTGAAAGAGGACTATTTCTACTAGCTGTGGAAATTTGAGAAAGAAATTGGGTATAGTAAAGTGTGCGTCTACCCAAACCCAAATGAGAATATACTTCTAAATCCTGTATTAGATGTGGGAAATGCACTCCTGGTATGTTTGCAGGCATATTGCCAACACTGATTGAGAAAATCAATCAGGAAAAAAACCTTTACTTAGGAATTTGACAATTTCAAAGCTGTTAGTAAGAGTGTGTACCGTGAAAAATGTATTGGCTCATCATATGTATATAACGTTTATAGATTAAAGAGAGACTGCTAACTAAAATTGTTAGAATCAACTCTACACATAAGTTGGTGCCTCTCTTTCGTTTATTTGATTCTCTTATAAGAAAGGTGAGGCCACGAAGCTGAGGCGATTGACTGCTGCTGGTGCAGCTGTAGGCTCATCGGAGCCGTAGCTTGCCTTGAGCAGGGCAGGGCAACGTCAATGTTCAAGAATCAGTTTGTGTACTCTTTTTACTTCTCAGTTTTTGGTAGCCCACATGCGCCGAGCATTTTAAATGACACAGTTAAGATTACAGACTAAACTAGGCAAAAGTGAACAGTACATACTTTACAGCATAACATTTTGGAAACACTGGGAAATTAAGGATTATTGGATGGGGAAATAGGTCACCATACGATACATTAGTCAGATGTGTTTGGAAGAGATGTGCTTTCAGAGGATTAGTAGGATTTGTTTTAGAGGAGGAAGTGATAGCAAAGGATGGTTTGAGCACTAGTGATGGATTGTTCCAATGCAAGCAACATTTTGTATTTTGAGGTATTCAGATGTACAGTATTTTAACTCCAGAAGCCGTTCTGTTTGCTTGAAATTGTGAGTAGTTTGGTCAGATAGATTGGGTGGGTTTCTTAGACGCAGGCTCTTGTCAGACAACACATTTTGACATATAGTTTTGCCTCGATGTGAAGCCAGTGAAAGTCCTTCAGAACTGGAAAGATGTGATCATATTTAACTTTTTCAAGATGGGGCAAGCAGTGCCATGGAAGCAAAGCTTGACTGGGCAAGCAACTACCGGGGAGCACCAGGCAGAATCATATCAGCACAGACTAGTCGCAGAAGGCGCAGGTTTTGATTATTCATGGGTATGAATATTTTTAGATTTCTTAAATTAACGGAGAAAAAAAGTTGGGCATTAGACAATCCTGTTATTGTGAGGTGATAATAATAATGTATTAAAAATGGTGAGGCCCAGGTATTTTACAACCAGTCAACGGCATGGGTAGACACCAACCAGTTTAATTTCATCATGAACTGCAGGATCAAATTTGGGTTTGGACTTGGGTGTGATGAATTTTTGGAAATTACCCTTTTTGTAGGGTTACCCCAGACATTTTGCCTTCCTCCTTTTGCAGAATTCTTTTTGTTGGCCGTAGGACTCTAGGCACTTTACCACTGCTAATCAGGGGTAAAGTGCATGTCCTTCTCCCCTAAACATTTTGACATTGGTGTATACCTGATTGGCATATTTAGTTTACCTGTAAGTCCATTGTAATTGGGTACACCTTGTACCCAGGACCTGTAATATCAATGCTACTAGTGGGCCTGCAGCAGTGGTTGTGCCACCTGCACAGGTATCCTTTCAAACCTGTCATAGGCCTGCCATTGCACTTTTAGAAAGTGGACATTTCTCTGCTCTTACTGCTCTGTGTGCCTGCAAGCCTGTCTCTAATGCATATCTGGGCTTGGTGACAAGTACGCTTTGTGCATTCTCTCTAGACAGTCACAACACAGGAAGAACTAGGTGTGACCGGTGATACATCTGCATTCATCTACATACTCATAGCCTTCCTGGACAGGAAGGGGAAGAGGTGGCTCACACTTACATCTGAATAGATTGTGTCCTGCCCTCACACAAAGGCCTGATTTACCCCCACTGATAGTCTGGAGCCAGGGCTGGTTGAAAGGAATCCTTGTGCACTTCTGGGAGTTCCTTTGAAGTTCCCTCCTACATCAAAAGCACTTTTGGGTACCAGGGCTCTGGCCCCATCATATCAATACACTACTGGACCTGGGAAGAACTCTGCTGGAGTAAAGACTGCTGTGCTAAAAGGATTGCCAATTTGCTATGGCTGACTGTTCTGAGGAACTGGTTGTCTGCTTTGCTGAGCTGCCCTGCTGCCTGCAGATCGCTGCCCTGCTGAGGACAAGGACTTAAACCTCTCACTTGTACTGTACCCAGAGTGACTCCAAGGGCTTGCCTCCTGTTTCTGTAGTCTCAGGGACATATAAACCTTCTTGCAATCCTGTTTCTGCTGCCACCTGTGAGTCCTACCCTTGCCCAAAGTGCCCTCTCCAGTCCTGGGCCTCGGAAGAGATTTCTGCAGCTGATTTCTGCAAAACTCTATGCATTTCCTTGACTGCGTGAGAATTACTGCTGCAGTGCTGCTTCAATGTAGATGCAAAGGCTGTTTGACACAGAATCCATAGCCTGTGCGGCTCAACGACAATGCAGAGGCCCTCTCTGCATGGCTGGACGGCGACGCAGTAGATTCTTGACATTGACAAATGCTCAATCCAAGGTATTTCATCAGCAAGACCTCTCTGGGTCCTGTAGCTGGCCTGCCCTCCATAGCGGTGCCCTCCATAACTTTGACTTTTCATCGGTACCTCGTGACCTCAAGTAACCTTTGACCGCTAGTGACTTCTAAGCACTATTTTTAGTTTATTCTTTAACAATTCATAGCTCATCTTCAGCTTATCGGATTTTGGTCAATTTGCTCTTGTTTTACTCAGATAAACATTCCCTATTTTTCTAAACCTGTGTGGAGTCTTTTTGTGGTGTTTTCATTGAGTCACTGTAATTTAAGGGTTGCACAAATGCTTTACACATTGCCTCTTAAGTTAAGCCTGACTTCTCTGTGCCAAGCTACCAGAGGGTGAGCGCAGGTTTATTTAGGGTGTATATCTGGCTTACCCTGACTAGAGTGGTGGTCTCTACTTGGACAGGGTGCAAACCCCTGCCAACTAGAGACCCAATTTCTAACAATAAAGAACTTGAAAATGTGAAAGTTCAACAGGTGGAAGTTGTTGGTCATCCACTGCTGGAGTTTTAAGAGATAGACCCTGAGGTTGAGAACATCTTAGATAATGTCTTTAAGTAAAGATTCGTACCATCGGCATCCTGCCACATAGTAATGCTGGATCCCTCCAGTAAATAAATGAAAGATTCAAGGTATAAACTTAACTATGTAAGTGGCAGTACGTGGTCTTTTGAAACACTACTTCTGATTGGAGAGCTGCTTAAAAAATGATCTTTCTTCATCAAATGGTCTTGGTACAACAGAATAGGCGAGAATCGCTTCATGGCTTGATTGTGCAAACCAATATTCAGAAGAAACTAGGCATTCTTGAAAAGGTGTGGATTTGACTTGATAATTTTAGCTGGTTGGATGTTATGACACTATGTTGGTTTGTGCTGCTTTATCAGCTAGGAAAGGCTATCAGTGGTGTTTGTGCAAAAATTCTAGATGGTTATTGTTCTTGGTAATATCTGTTCAGCTAGAGAGTGGTTTGGGAAGATTTTGTCTATTATGGTGTTACTTTTGTCAGTGAAGAGTGATGTTTATTATATTAAGCAACTTATGATGCTAGTGAAGAGATGACTGGAGAACAAGAATGTGCATGTATGAATTAGGGCAACATGTCTATAGACATATCTGATAGGTTCATACTTAGGTGGTAAGTTTGCCTGGAAAAGATTGGTTTGCCGAGATTTTGACTTTGTCATGTTCATTTTATTGGGAAACAAAGAGAGGAATCTGTTATAGTAACCGACTGAAAGGTTTACTGGGGAATACCTGTGAATTATGGCCATATCAAATTGGGACCATTTACTTTCGACCATTTTGAGCTACATCATCCACAATAGAGTAACATATTGTTGATAAATTGTATGCAATACCTATTTAAAACTTTGAATGATTTAGATGTTTTTTCAACATTCAAAATTCATTCATTGAGTTATATAGATTTTAAAGAGAGATATGTAAAGCTAGAAGACTATTCAAATAATTGTTGGCAAATGTTCCAATAAAAATTGGTTTTGTAGAAAACATCATGAGGTATAAACACTGTTTCAGCTGATAGTGCTAGCCCACATGTCTACCTGATGGCTATTTGTGACTATTTAGACATTATTGTTACTGGTCCCACAAGTGGGGAAGCAAGATTGCTGGAATTTATATTTTTCACAATATTCTGAAAACAATTGGAGGTCCCAGATAGGAACTATAAATTAGTCACTGAAATAGGCTTCTCGCATATATGTATGAAAGTACATTTGGTCAAAAATGTGTGCATACCAAATAGATACAGAATCAAATACTTAGCGTCTCCAAATAGTGATCCATCATAACGGATTTCTTAATAGCGAATTGCTATTTGAATGTATGAAAGATTTGCAAATTGCGACTAGTCACAGAATGATGATTTTGCACATGCAATTTAGTAACACATGGAGGAAGGTGGTAATAAGGTGCAACCTATATAAACAGCCCAAGAACGTATCAGTGCTTTTCACAATGCCAGCTTTGTATGGAGGATACTGGTTAGTCTACAGAAGTAGAAGAGGAGCCAGAAGGGATTTTTAGGGTGAAATAGCCCCATTTGGACAAACAGATGAGGTGATATTTGATAAGTATAGACTTAACAGTCATGTTAATTTAGACCGAATTGCTGAACTTAATTCTATGTTTAAAGAAACACTGACAGAAGTAACACCAGACCTACCCGTGGGCAAGTACTCTGTTCACTTCACCTGTTAGCCTCTGATAGTTACCAGGGTGTTACTGCAGTGGTAGGTGGTGTTTTACAAAGTGCATGTTTAGATTCTTTGTATATTTTTGAATGGAATACTTGGAAAAATGAATAATAATATATATTTTGCCAACACACAACAGGACATAGAGCAGCCAAAATTACTATTCTATTATATTGCACATTTCCCCATTTAATTGGCTGCATTGATGAGACTCAAGTAGCACTATGCCCACCATCTGCAAATGAGTGTTGTTTTTGTAACCATTAAAATATGAACTCTTTAAACATACAGGTTGTGTGTGAAGCGCCATGTATCATCGCAACCTTGTTGCATGTTTCCCAGGCAGCACACACAAGTCCTATTTAGAGTGGCATATTTTTACTTTCATACACTGCTATCCAAAAAGTGGGGGTAAGTGAAAGTGACAACATTTTAATAACCTCCCCACGCTATGAGTTCAAAATCCCACAGTAATGGGTCCATTGCTTTTTTATTTTCAAAATAAAAAAAAGATATCGTCAGTGTGGCATATGTCTCCGTCATGTTGTAAGAGATGTCCCCTGGGCTGGCGGATGTCTAAAAATACAATGGGCAGAGTACTCTCAGTCAGCATGGCAGTCTTAAAGCCCTCCTCATGCCTACGGAATCCTAGCGAATCACGAATGGCGGCAGCACTGAGAGGTGGCACACAGTATTTTTCTACAATAGGGGGGAGGGTCCCTGACTCAATCTTTTCGCCATCACAGAGAAAACATAATGTCCAAAGGTTTGCGAAGTGAAGTTGCCAAGGCTGTTCTCACGCTTGCAGTTGCCTTTCAATTTTGTGCACACCTTCCCGCTGTTACTTCTCCTGCCAAAAGTTCTGAAGACGATAAGGAACAAATAGCCCAAGTCATTCTAATGGCAAGGAGAGTGTGATACCCAGAACTATTCCTGATTCATCTGCCTCTTTGAGAGGACTTACTTTCACAACAACAGGGCAGGGATCTGCACCTGAGCCTGAGCAACCTACACCTCCATTTTTGGCGAATTTTAACAGCTGTCAAACTCACTCTGATTTTGGAAGCTAGGTGTCCCTCTACTATGACCTTCTATGCAGGACTTTAGGAGATGTTTGGTGTTGTTCTTGGCACATCCAAACCTTACGGGTCCAGTTATAGGATGTTGTTCTTTTCTCCTTGTCTTTAGCTCAACAAGGATTTGCTGAGACAACAATTAAAGTATTTGTCAGCCTTTTAGGCCTTTCTACGATTACCTGTTCACTCATCTTTGTTTAAATCACTGGTTGTGCTCTGTGTTATGAAAGGTCTGATCTATATGTTCCAGCCACAACCTTTTCGATACACCAAAGGAAACTCAGTCTGGTTCTTACATTCTTCACCCCATTTGAGCCTATGTACAGCTACCCTTTGAGATTGTTTATATAGTTATCTTCATTGTGATCACGTCAGCTCTTCATATGTGAGAACTGCAAGCATACTCTGTCTAGCGACCGTACACCACATTCTTCCCAGCCAATTTAGTGCTAAGAACCAAGGCAGTGTTTTTCCCAAACGTTGTAACACTTTTCACTGTGGGTATTCTATCGCCCTGCCAACGTTTTTCGCTCCATCTCCTCATCCATCCTAAGAAGAAGAAAGACTCTATAGCCACACCCTAAGAGAGCTCTGAGTTTCAACATCAATCTTACCAAAGATCACTAGGTGGACGATCAGCTCTTTGCGGGTTTCTCTGGGGTAAAGAAGGGAAGAGCAGAGCAGAAATGGATCATCTCCAGATGGATTAGTCTTTGTATAAATATCTACTATGGACTGGCCAAGAAACAACCTCGGGAGCGCCTGCGGGCTCATTCTATCAGAATCTAAGCTGTTGATTTTGGGCATCTGCGAAGCTGTGGCGTGGGCATCAATTCACACTTTCTTGAAGCACTACTGTCTGGATAGCCAGGTCTGGCCGCAGATCCAGCATCTGTGAGATACTGCTTTGGAATCTATTCACAAGGTGAAGAATCTGCAGTTAGAAGTATCTGTCAGAAGAACAAGTTACTTACCTTCAGTAACACTCTTGTGATGGAAACTCTGTCTACCCACAGATTCCTCACTGACCCACGCTGCTCCCCATTCTCTGGAATGGACTCTTCTGGTCCATATTAAAAAGATTCAAATTAGAAATCTGCACACCAATACAATCTGATTTCTGATGGCTCTGTGTCGGGCAGCGCAGACGGATATCAATAAGAAACTGATGATGAGCACCGGTGGTGGTTATATTATGGCCCGAAGTTACTTCCGGCTGAGATGTACCCCACAAAGAGCCGCACAACAACACCTACCAGTGCACGAGGGAAATGTTGATCAAAATGTCCAGATCCAGGTCCAGATCCAGTTTGGTGAGTGGGGGTATTCATAAGGAGAGGAATCTGTAGTTAGATAGAATATCCAACAGAAAGTGTATTACTGAAGGTAAGTAACATGTTCATCATAATAAGCTGTAGGTCACCAAGCTCAAGTTCAACTTTCACTGTGTGGCCACTATGCTGATGGATGGACCCGTGCCATTCCTGAGGGAACAGGGAACTGCTTGCCAGGAAATAGTGAGTGCTACAGTGACGCTCTGGTGGGTGACAAAGAGGTAGTGGAATCCGGTGTCAGCAAATGAGGTTTTGGTAATAAAGCCTGAGCACTGTAGCAAACTATTACAGATTTGTGAGTGCTGACAGCAGAAGATACTTGTGTGTAGTCATTGTTAAGATTACCGTGGGGTTGACACGACTATCTGGGAGGTGACTTCCTCATATGATAACAGGCAGACAAGTGAGAGGCTATTTGAGGGGGACACTGGTTTTCCCGGCTGCATCGTCACCTGGCAATCCAGGGATTCCAGGGCTGTGCTTGGAATGAAGTCTTCACTCTCCCACACTACAGGTGTGGGACGTAGAGAATCCTCACTATGCATGCTTTAAACCTCTCCAACCCAAGCTGTCTTAGACAGCTGGGTGGAGAGCAGGCACAGGCCCCCAGTGCCTGAGGGAGCGTTGCAGCTGCCCGCTCCAACCAATCGTGGTGCCTCTTTCATGCTGCTTAACATTATCAGCCGCATGGGAGCAGCATCAGGATTGGTAGAGGAGAAATTGGTTGAGGCTCTAGGACTCATGCTCGGCCTGCAAAAGAGGAGAACGCTGTGGACCCGTGGGTAAGTAAACATTTCTTCTCTTTTATTATTACCTTTTTGACCGACTGACAGGCACTGTGAGAAAGTGACTTTGGCTTCAACCTCAACTCCAGAGCTCTCAATAATGGCCTGTTAAATAAAAAAACACTGTTAACGAGCCATTATTGAGAGTTTTAGCATTGAACCTATAGGCTTGTTGGTTTATCACAGAGAATTGTCATTGGGTTAAAATATTCACTTCACTCGTGAACGCCCCTCCACTATTAAAAGTCACCACCGGCCACTGCCTTTAATGGCATGCCACTGCTTCATTTCCTCTACTTAGCAGCTATGCCATTGATAAGCCAAGGCCATTGGTCCTAACGTGACTAAACACGGCATTACCGCGAACAGTATACCCTATTAACAAACAAAACACTTTGAGTAGAATATTCTTGCCTAAAAGCTTTTAAAGTCCCATTTGATGTCCTTCCTCTTCATAATGGAACTGATTCACAGACCCATTTGTTTGCACAAGTCCAACTTACATGTGGAAAGAGCTTGATCTACGAGTACAAATATAATTCATAAAAAGTACATTTTCAGTCATAAATGGATATACCCTAGTATGGTGAAATGTTTTGCAGGAGTAAATGTTGTCCTAGGTGTATTCACAAGCTTCTCTACAACCCATTCCCTCCCTGGAAGCAGTTGGAGATTTACTCCCTTCAAGGGAAAAAATAAAACAGTTTTCAGGTTGAGAATGGGAAGGGAAACCCTCCAAATTGGTGGGGTATAGGGAAAAGGTTTTCTCCAAAGTGAAACACATCATCATTATGAAGTAGAATATAAATGAAAAAAAGCCAAGTGCACTCATATTGTACTTTCGTAAACTATGCGCACTTAATCATGCAAACAGCCTTTGCATAAACGTAATTGGGAATTTACAAGATGTTTCCTTGAGTACTCCTTGAAACCTGTGACCATTACAAGTTTGTAGAAGTACTCTTGAAAATCTTTGTAAATTCAAAACATTTATAAATCTGCATCCCAGCAAGGGAGAAGATCTACAAGATCAGATATATTTATTTATTAAGAACCTTTTAATGCTGCGCCCCCTCCAGAGAAAAAGGAAATCATCAGGCCCCCCCTCAAATTTTTCACAATTATTCTATTAAACTAGCAATGTTTAAATAGGTCTAGACTTATTTAAACATTGCAGTTAAGTTCTTTTACCGTTTTAAAAATGCAATCAAATACAAGATTGGCAAACAAACTATTCTTGTCAGGCAGGCCTTACTAACCTGTAAAAGTATCCACAGTGTTGTTATTAGAAATGGGGGTCAGTTTTTTAAGAATATTTGGAGTCTCTTCCCTTTTGACACATTCTTTCAGCCAGGATATCAATGACAAAAGATGTTAGTGATGACCCATTACAGAGCGGCTTACTGCCACTCATTCTTTTCTGCTGAAAACAAAGCACTGTTATCTGTATAATTCTTATTGTGGCCAGAGCCTGGTGCTCCCCAAGGAGACCCCCCTTGTGAGGCCCATGCTTCAGATTGAAGACTCCTGCCCTGGAGTCTTATTTTGTTTTATGATCCAAAGTATTTATTGATACTTCAATTATCATGTCCTCTATTCTCAGCACCATCCTGTTATGGAAGCCATATCTGGATAACGTACAGCAAAATCAGGTACCAGGAACAAATTACTGAGTCTAGGATGCCTTTGGGACCTATGGTAAGTATGTGTGTAATTTAAGGGAAGGTCAGACATGCACAGATCCATTTTGGGTCAGATTCACAAAGGTAATTTACACTTTTTTTTGTTGTTGTAAGTTTACACTTTTGAGTAAGTCTACTACTTTTTGGTATTCACAAATTGTACTTTTGTAGAAACATACACTTGTGTAGTATTACACTTTTGTAGTAAGTCCTGCACTACGGATGGCCAAGCAGTGGTACTGCAACACCCTGCCACAGAAAATAACATAGGTTGGGAATTACTACAAAAGTGCAAGTTATTACAAATGTTTAAGTCACTGCAAAAGCCTATTTTGTGAATACCGAAATGCAGTAAAGCTACTCAAAAGTATAAGTTACTACAAAAGTGCAGTTGTGACTAACCCTTTGTACTAAGCTTTGTAGTACTGCTATAGTACTATAAAAGTCATACAAAGTGCAGTTTGTAAATAGTACCTTTAATTTCACACATACACTTTAATTTGTGTTAAAAAAAAACTTGTCTTTCAATATCTTTTTGATCCAATGCATATTCACTATCTGGATCAGTCACAGTACACCACCTCCACAGCCTGTAAAGATATTCTCTCCACTGCCAAAGCAGGGCCACTGGCAAGCCCTTGAAATAGTACCTGTAAAACTAAATTATCCATTATATTCTGTCCAAGGATCCTTGTTTCTCTGATCCCTGCTTTACCTGTGAACCCAGGAGGACACAACTGAATGTAATGGGTTTGATAAGAGATCCAGGTGCAGCGCCTGTGGATGTCTAGATGCTGAGTATTAAAAGCAATTTTCCTTACCTATGTGATTGCAGATCCATATCCAGATGGAGCGCACTTTTTCCAGATCACTGTATGCTTTCCTCAGCAGAACTCTCACAAGATCCTCCACACTGCTCTTGGTTTCCACCTGCATAGTGACAATAAAAGTATTGGATGCTAAGTATCCATTAAAGGTTTTAAATATTTGACTGCAGAGGTCATTTGCTCAGACATTTGATTCTTTACACATGGTCAAACGTGGGTAGTACCTCTGAATCGATTGAGCAACAGCATAGACCCTGTGCCCTAATATCATGTTATCACTGGGACACTGCTCCCTTAACTGGTAACAACCATGTCCCTCAGCCCAATAACGCAAGAAAGCAACTAAAACACAACACAATAACACTACCACAGAAAAAAAACAGTGAAACAACCAATAACACAATACCAACAAAGAAGGCACCCCAAAATATAAGCACGAGACAACGCAATCACAGTGTTGTCACAGGAATATCCCCTGCATGATGTTTAGTCGTGTACCCTGACCTCCATGCCCCAAATGCACACCTGTGATCCAGGATTTGTGATTTTTGGTCATGCCACACTCTAATCCTGCGTGCATGCTTTGATCAAGGCCTGGTCTTAGACAATGATAAGTTCTGGACCTAGTCCTGTACTAAGAGGGATGAACCAAGCAAACCATCAGAGTGACAGGGAACTATTACCCACGTTGTGAATTTCATGCGTGGAGGACAGTGGTGGCAGCATACCATGTAAGTGAATTCTAGTGACAGGCCTTTTTACCGGTGAGACAGGACTGTGTAATTACAGGTCCATTCATCTAAAGTTCCACAGCTCACAATGAACCTGAAATCCTGAATGTGACACCCTGTGTGTTGTACATGGGCGTATGTGTTAGGAGTAATAGTGTGCTGTGAATAAGTGATGCAAGTCTGGGGTTTACATTTTGGAAGCCCACAACCTGGACCAGAGTACAAGATGAAGGGCAAGTTGCTTTCTCAGACAGCATATGTGTATTTCTGACATCTCCCAGATGGGAGGATGGAGCACCAACCGCTATGAGGAAAGAGGAGACAGGGCTTCCTTAGAATTGCTGATTCATTAAGCTGTACATACATCTGACTGCGGCTTCTATTTGGTGGATGGCAGTGCATGCAGAATGAGGCCTGCAGAACCTGTTGATAGGGAAAGGAGTCATTTGAAGGGGAACAGATTCTTATCTCTCTTCCTGATCTCTGTGAGAAGAGGTCAGAAATAGCTTGGCCCAGTCTGCTCTCACCTTTTTGTACTTCTGTGGTGGGCACTCCATCTTGAGGCTATCCTGCTAGGCAGAGCATCCTTGCACACAAAGGCCAGGCTTGAAAGGTGGCCTGGTCAAGACACAAGAAAGGGGATCTAACCCAAACTGGTTCTAATAAACATACATGGAATACACATACTCTGTCTGTGAAATTGTTATTAAGATGAGAGGTCAAGAACCATCATTTTTCATTGTTGTGGTCTCTTATACCAATGAGGGGTGTACTCTGTAAAGTACTCTGGGACTACTCTGCACCCAAAGGATGGTATCATACTGACAACCAACTCTCCAAAGGCGAGGGACCATCACCTGGAGTCTGATTTGATGGGGGAATTACAGGATTGTCCTGGGTTCTAGAATACCCTGCCTGTGAGCAAGCAAAGCAAGCACCAATCCTGCAGGAGGAGGAGGGGATCGTGGGAGGGAATGCTGTAATTGATCCTGGCATATGGGCTGTCTGACAAAGACTTGGTAAGCAAGTGGGCCAAAGGAACTGCAATACTCCCGAAAGTGACAGTGTGACCTTTGCAACACATACTCATCGTAGCGGCCAGGCCTCTGGAGTCGTTTTCCCTTGTGATAATCCCAACAGAAGCTGGGTTCTAGTGGCTTCTGTGCCCCATAAGTGAATTGTATAACTGCAGCACTGCCAAGTGTGCGGCTGGGTTGGTATCAGTCCTGAAGACTAAGTGAACCGATAGGTGCCCTGAAGTGCCTTGTGAAGAATTGAGGTCATCACCTTAAGGCACTGTGTGTCGAAGTTAGCACCTGGCATCCGCCATGCTGAAGAATCATCATCTGCAGGTGTGTGGCCAGCGTACCTAGTGGAGTGCAGGAGGAAGCCATGATTGGCTGCAGCAGCCCAGAAGATACCCACAGACAGAAGCCTCCGCTCGTGCTGCAACCCTTTGAATGGTGTGCTTTGTGCCTGGCTGCCATGTAGCCATGAGAGTATTGTTGTGTGCTACCTGGAGGCTCTTGCCTGCTCCCAATGAGATCCTGCTGCTGCAGGATTACCAAGTGCACCCCCTCACTGCTACTGGACTGGTGCGTGCCGCCTAGAGGGTCCTGCTTGCTGCTTGTGAGATCTTGATGCCACAGGAGGGCCAAACTAGAGGGTGTGGATTATCGCACCGACTTTAAAGTTGGGGAACCAGTTTCGAGTCTGGCAGGAGGCTCAAACATCCTGTGATTCTGGGCAAATCACTTAATCTCCCTGTGCCTAGAAATGAATGTGTGCGGCTGTAATGCAACTCGCACTCATGTAAAGCTCTCTGATACCTTTGGGTCAAATTCTTGCTATTTGAAACTGCAAAAGAGAAATGCAGCCCCCAGTGATATTACAAACTTGGTGAGAGGCAACCAGTGACAGGGGACAGGCACAGTATGGGATGGGGGGGCACTAGAGACAGGTGAGGGCCTAATCATCAAAGGCTGATGAGAGCACAAATACTTGCACCTGTGACTCGTGTATTCACTCACGATTTAATGTGTACTGGATTTCTATGTTTTTTGTGTAATAAAGTACTTGTCTTTTCTACAAAAAGAAACACTGAACTGTACGATGATGTTTTTGCATTGCTGGGGGTGGGAGGTGGCATTGATTCTTGAGCCTCAGTAACCCCCACACTAACCTCACTGAGAAACTTGTGACTGCTTGCCTACAGTCAAGTGCGGAAAGAGTTGTACTTGGCCCAGTTTGTAAAGCCATACTGTTGCGGCTCCTGGAAAAGCATTGGCAAAAGGCTTCAAACCCCACGGTTGTGGCCAAATAGTCCCTGCCTGCTGTGTGGTCTCCTTAATGCGGGCATTAAACAATACTGACACAAAGCACACCACAACAATATTATAGAAAAACAATATCAACACAACCATATACACCAACACATTATTGGCATAGGCAACAATGAAGCACCACTTTACCAATAATTAGGGAACAGTAGAATGAGCAGGTGAATGAGAGCCAGAAAGCCTAATCTTTAAGACATTATGGGCCCCCAAAGAGCTAGCTTGAGGAATCTGTAGTTGTGTTTTTTTTTCAAATCTTCTCACAATGGTAGCCAGTTGCATATAGGTTGACTAACAAAATCCAACTTTTTTTATCTACTGTGGTTGAGCAGCAAATCTCTAAAGAGTCAACAGACTGAGTGGCAGTTTTGCTAACAAGGTCAAAGAGAGGACACCATTTGTTTACAGCAAGTGCATAGTATGTGCCATGGTGGCATACCACATTGACTTAGAGATGGACCATAACATCAACTCGAAAAAGTATCACCATTGAGAAGTTAATAAAAGTTAAGCTTGATAATGATCACAATATACAATGTAGAATAATATTTTAGGGATTGATATTGTGACAAACAACGATATGCCAGACTCTGATAAGAGGATGCAATAATATGTAACATACTGAAGCATACAATAGTATCACGGAAGCCATTATTGTGACAGGAAATGTTATATTAAATGACAGGTGATGCCCAACTTAATCACAAAGCTGTGAGAGGAATAATATGGCAAGTACCATGCAGAGATAATCAGAATGCAGTGATAATGAAATACAATAATTAGCATGTAGTGATGGGGCTACATTTCTAAGAGTCAAAAAACGATCAAAGGATTAGAAGTCCAGCTCTTCAACATTGATATTTAATGCTATTTCGTACAGTGGCAGTCCCATACTCTGTAAAGTGCAATGTACTGATCATTGGTTTCCACTATAGGTGATATGTAGGGAAAGGGAAATTAAAACGTAAATGCTGTTATGGGAGGAATTCTACCAAGTGCCACACGCTGCCATGAAAGAAGCCTGTCAGTGCCAGAAGATGCCATTATATATTTTTAATTCATAATATGCTGCCTAATTTTCATCTTAAGAAAAGCATAAATTACCATTCATGTGGTTTACAGAAAAGACTATTAAAGCTTTGCCAATGAGGTCTTACCACTGAGGCGTAGGCGTCCAGCATCTGAAAGTCCTGTAGATTGATAGGCATAGATTTCAGGCTCGACTTATCCCATGGGTATGCTGGATGGAAAGATGATAGCATTATCCTCAAGTTTATGACACCCATCTTGAACATAATGTGCGTCTAGGGCTCCAACATTTGTGATTAGGGGAACCCACAATTCATGTGAGACGAGTTTGTGGCTATATTTATCATACACTGACAAATACACATGCTGCCAGTTACCTATCAAGTTCTTTCACTGTTTCTATCTTGGTTTTTTGCTCTTTCCATCTTGGTTTCCTCTTACCATAGTCTTTGTTTATTTTTTTATTTTTTGTATTTATGCTTCACTTTCATGCCGAGCAAGCCAGTGTGTACGAATTAATTCCGATTGTATTACATAATGTACATCCATTGTAAAACAATCCCTTTTACCTCCTTAACTTTTGGTGCTGCCTTCTTTCATCCAATGTACCCTATTTATTTCCTCTTCGTCTTTTGCTACTCTTTCTACTTTCAAATCAATATGTCATGAGTAGTGTTAAAAGCCTGAACAAAGTCTCTCTCTGGAAATGACCTCCTGTACTCAATGCAAATAGGGTAAAATATGTTTTGCTAAAAATAAAATTGCCTGGTTGCTCTAAATGATTATAGTTCAATTGAGCAATTCCTACAACGGCTATGTAGTCGGCATTAAGCATGACAGCAATGTTATATGCACTTACTGTGAAGATCCTTTGCACTAGGAGCCAGGGTCTGTGGTTGCTCCTGTAGTTTCAGCTGTGGATCTTTGCAGCCTATTCCTATACATATTAAATGAAAAGAAGTTAAGAGAAAGCCTTTTCATCTGTGCTCCAAATAAACATTAACAAAAATCCACCCTGGGAAAGAGCAGAAGAGGGCCACATCACCCAATGAGAACAAAAGAGTGTAGCTTGCACAAAACTATAGGGTGAACTTATTATTCTGTCAGCCATGCTACAACATACTGTTAAAATGATATTTTAAATACAAAATCACAATGCAAGATGGTAAAGAAATAGCCATTGTTTAGTGTACCAGGATACTTTAAATAAAGTAACAGGGTTTGACAGTAAACATTTGTAAAATTATCTGAATGACAATAGGGTAATGGCTTTTACAATGGACACCTATACATCCATTAGCCCAACCACACCTGTGCTCCAGGCAACCTCATCAGCACAGCGAGGAACAGCATCCTTGTATCATTATCCCTCACTGCCCATCGACCTAAAGAACACTTCCAGTTGTCACTGCACTAATGTGCAATCCTATTCTTTCCCCAGTGTTGTTGACACCGACATCCATGTACAGTGTGATGGTGGTTGTGGTGTATGGAAAGTGTGGAATGTGGGAGGCTTTAAATCAACAGTGCTTCCACAATAGCCTGGATTGAGGATGGTTGGGCAAAAAGCTATACGGAACCAGTCAATGCCAATCTAGCTAATAATATATATTTTAAGTAAGGCCCAAACAAGTAATGTACTCTTGGATTGAACCAACATGTCTTCAAAGCCACTAAACGTGCAATGAACACGTTTATCAACACATGGCTGTTGAAGTAGTCTTCTACCTCCAAACTGATCTAGTCATAACCAGAGGAATAAAACAAGTTACAACTGTTACTTTATCTTATAGTCCTCTTTTTTGTTATTATGAACTCTGACATTACGATTTCAGAACGACAAAAAATTATTGTGATTCAGGTTTACTGGTTAAATACATCTAAAAAAACATTTCTTACATCAAACATATAATGGCTAGGACCTATTTTTTATTGAATGCGTCAGAGGGGGTTTGGAAATATCTGTTTAGGTGACCAGTATATTTCACGTGGGAGTGCACTCCCAGGTAGTTATTGAACAAGGTGGAGTTAGAGGCCTAAAGCAAAGCCTAGGGCCTACTCTACACCAAACAATAACTACCAGGTAGTGCACTTACCTAAGGAAGTTATTTATATTGTGAATCAAAACCCTTGAAATGTTGCATGCAGTGGACTGTATTTCTGTAATATGTTTTTTTATGAGGTGTTACATAAATGGAAGACTCCATCAAGGATATCTTCTGCCCTGCATTTAGTGATAAGGAACTAACATTTATTTTACCTGATACTACAAAGACTTTCTATTGAAATGCACTTGAGTTGATGAGAAGACCATAATAAAGGCTCATGTGACGAAAAGATTAAAATAGCTTGTTGTAAGAAATCAAATTAATTCAAATTATGAATTGCCATTGACAGGCTGATTTTATGATTTGAGGTGAATTTTAAAGCTTTTTGTGGTCTCCTGGAGGTTTAAGCATTATCTCTAAGGAAAAACTATTTTCATTCTTTTTTTAATGAAAATTATTGCGATTCATGCAAAAAGCTGAAATGAGGTTGCATTTTCTATAAATTCATGAATATTCTCCATCTATCTGAAATAAACTTCTAAGTTGCTTAGTGGATCACTTTCTTTCCACCGCAGTTAGTTGAATCCACGTTGGTCTACTGTAGCTTAACTGCAACCTCATTAATCTTTATAGAGGATTGGATTGCTAACATTCTGTGTGGCTGACAAAGATATTATGCCATATTACTGAAACTGCAGCTGTGGTACTCAGAGTAACTGCTATTATACAGGCTGCAAGAGTAGGCAAAATGTGTGTTAAATTGTATACTATACTGTTTTTTTATTTTTTATTATTTTAAAGAAAACCATTCACATACAATATTGATGCGGTTAAATTTTCAAATTTGAAAATAGGTAACATACAGTATTGTTACCAATACAGAAAGAGTCACAATGGAGGCTCTGCACATACTAACAGGGTGAGCACGCAATCAAATTCCTCCGTAACCCGCATTGTACCATTAACATAAAGAGGGATTACATCTTGCATATCTGAGGAATTTGTCGATGAAGGGTGTCTAGAGGTTATATTGGGTCCCAACTGAGTTCCTGTCGTATCACTAAGTCTTCAAGTAGTTTTAATCATATCTGGTCAGTTTCATTTTATCTTTTAAGATGGCTTTTTCTCCAGTCTTAAGCACTAAGAAACCATGTGGGACAGCTATGCGCTTTATAAATCATAAATATAAAGATAAACGTCTCCTAGTTTTCATTCTTGTACATCTGTTATTCATTCTGATTCCTTAGAGTCTTAGAGATCATTCAATGTACCATAATTTGTCCTTCTGCTAATGCAAGTGTAAATGTTTTTACCCTTGTCCTTTGTTGGTCAGTATCGCTCTTGTGAGAAGTAAGCACAGTGATCAGCTAATTTACCTTACCTTTCTCAAGGAACTTCTGGAAAAGGCTGGGGGTTGTGTTTTTTGGATGAACTTCGATAGTAACATGTCCCTCTTGAGTCTCTTGCCTCACTCTAGTCACAAGTGCCTCTGGAGTTACATTTACAGCTGTAGATGGCGAAATTGGGGAAAATCAGATTGTAGTGAAGACAAATGCTATGAGTACAATTAACCATGTGAAATAAATGCAAAATGTTCCACTCAGGAGTACTATAAGTAGCGTTGCCCAAATTATAAAATCAACATCTTGAATAAACAATCATACACAGACAAGAAAAGGTGGAGAAGAGTGACTTGCACAGTCCAATGTGTGCAGATCTAAAGTGACTCTGGAGCTACTGAGAAGAAGGGAGAGACAAAGCAAACCTCAGTGGAGTCCAAAGGTATTTCTTAATTGAGCATTACAGGGACTAATAAACACCTTGTTGACTTGCTATAGAAGATTATACATTTAAGCACAGAAAATAATGCATTACTCAGACAGTGTGAATCAGTACGTGCTTTCCCTACCATTTGTAGATCTCGTGTTAGCCAGGACCTTTTTATTTTACTACAGTTACATGTATAGTATACTTACTCCTATTGGCTTTCAGCCATCCCTCATCATCCATTGGTGTTTTGTTGTGGTATTCAAATTTTTGTTCTGCCCACTATAGTAAACAGCATGGGTTAATGGGTCAGCTCACTTTAGCCATTAGCTAACTCGTCTGTGAGTGATGGCATTCTGCTTGTTCACAAGGAGTACACCTACCCATAAAGTAATTCCCTTAAGTGTCAAGTACTAACATGGTAAAATGTGCTTTTCGAGATAAAATTGTTTTTCAGCCAACTTATTTTTGTTTATTAATGAAGACCCAGTAGCTTCCCCAACAATACAGTTTTGCAAAAACCATGACAAAACAAATTATGACAAAGCTAAAAAGCTGACAGCCAAAACCAGGCCTTCTAGCTTTACCAGTCTTTGCTTCATATGTTGGGGGGATTCATTATCTTCCTACATCTGAGAATCTGGAAATAATGCCTTGAACTTGATCTCTGTGTTCTTACTCAAGTCCACCCCATGCAGTACCTCTCATTACTCCATTTTGATACCTTATTTGAATGTTAACTCTAAAGTTTATGGAAGGATATATACTGTTGAGATGTCATTCACTACTTTTTGGCTGTTCTGTTTTTTACAGTCTGTGTAACCTACTCATGTACTGTACATGTGTGTCCCAATGCTTCATTGTAAAGGATTCTGATTTCTTCCGGCGTGGCACATGCAATATAAAATCACAAATTATTACAAAATGGCCAGTACTTCATTGTGAAAGCTTGTAAGGTAATTATATGGTAAAAACTACTTCTGTAGAAAGGAGCATCAAAATAATTTGAAAAACATTAAAACATCTCAAATACGCAGACAGGTTCGAACAGTAGCACAAAGGAAGAATCCAATCTAGAGAAGACTGAACAATGTTCATACTTTAGAAACCGATGAAGTCTATGGATGCATCCAACATGTGACAGGACATTGATTTTAACTCTGCATTGTAATCAAAAAGTTGTAACCACCAAGCACTGGGTTGTAGACAAAGCAGAGCCTGTTCAGAAATCAGAAGAGCTTTACATACAGTAACACCCTAATCAGCAGGTAGGGAGGTCCATTTTCCTCTAGAACCATACAGACTGAAATTAACATCTTCAATCAAAAAGAGATCCTCAGTTCTGGTCTGTGCAGACTGCAGAGCATTGAAATTATTTGCTTGAATTAATAAATGTGTATCAATATCTGAGCATTCCAGCCCTTTACAGGTTTTTCAGCAATGTTAGGGGTAACCCAGCATATCTGGCATTCCCATAGCACGGGTTCTTCAATACAAGGCTAGACCAATAGCCTGTAATCATAATCTCATAAAGTTGGGTACAACCAAAATAACATTTATCATCGTAATAAACAAAGAGTGAAATTGGTATGATGGATGAAGATGCAGAGGCATACCTCACAGCAGCCCATGCCTCCGAAGAGTAGAACCTGTTTACAAAACTGCACATCGGTAAACAACCTTTACAACGCAACTTTTACAACGCACTACCATTATAACGAAACTTTTACAACGCAAGTGGATTTACAACGCATGCCATTACAACGCAAGTCTTTACATCGACTTGCGCTAGATGGCGTGCTAACATTACAAATAGTGTAGTTTACTATCCCAACACCTTCCCTACTGTTAAGTGGACTGGAGTTGGAATAGTAAATTACGCTTTTCTAATGTTAGCACGCCATCTAGCCCAAGTCGATGTAAAGACTTGCGTTGTAATGGCATAGCGTAGTAACATCGCAGTCGTTGAAACAACCGCGATGTAACTGCACGCGTTGTAATGACTCGCGTTGTTACGTCATACATCCTTGCACATCCTCATTAAATAATTGAATAGCACTACTGACATGATAATCCTCTTGGCATATATAGTCATCGTTTTGGCATAATTGAGTGTCACCATAGCTGAATGTTACATCTCTTTTGCATAATTCAGTATCATCCCACTGAAAAGTATTGTAAGGAAATGCCTCTTTTTGCATTATACCCTTTAAAATTTTGGACTGATGCTGCTTGTTTTTTGACTCGTAGAGTGCACTGAGGCCTGGTAACCAGACCTCAGTCCCAGTGTTCTAGCCCCTTACAAAATGTATGCTTAATTGGCTACCCCGTTGGTACAATCTGACTTACTTATAAGTCCCTTGTATATGGTACCATGGTTACACAGGGCATGTAAGACAGAGTCTTCTTCCAGGGCTGCAGCACTGATTGTGCTGCCCTGTGTGTGACAACTGTACTGCCTCTGTAGACGGAAAGAGCAGTTTTAAACTACAGGTTCGACTTTCCCATTTACACCAACAGCAAAGCCGCACTTCCCTTAGCAATATATATGTATTTCCTAAAGAAGGCATGTGGAGCACTACGGCAGGGAGCTGTATATTCTTAAGTGAGACATATACCTTTACTATTGCCGAACAGTAAAACTTCCAAATTGAGTTTTTTATTGTGGAAAAGTGAGTGGCCCGATTGGCTAACACAAAGTTTTTGGATGACCACTCAGTCCGGATAACTTATAAATGGGACTACTAAAATGGTACTTCAAGCTATCAAAGTAAGCATGGCATAAAACACACCTTGATGCCCAAGTTGAATCCAATGTCACTTATAAGGAAAAACAACTTCTAGAAAGTTTCCACCCAGTTTGTCCAGTGGCCTCACACAGTTGTGGATCACCAGACAGCCTTCTGCCCTCATGGGGAGTGGTGTGAATGATTCTCAGGAAAAATAGATGTCTGCTACAGGGAGAGGTGTTACCTCCTCCTTGCAGGGAGCCACTCAGGGTGTTGGACCAGAAGACGAGCTTCAAAAGTTAAGCTGCTTTTGGTGGGCAAATGGTGATCACATTCTTGAATGGTTGCCCCTTTGTTCAGGTAGACAGGTTGGCAGTGGGAACAGAGAAGGGATATCAGTGGCGGTTTTCCTGTGGGTGCGTAGCCCACAGATAGCCACACCTCTACGGTGGGCTACCAAGCTCTGAACATATAAGGAAGGTTTCCAATATCTTGGTAGTGGGCAGAATAGTGCACTCTGGGACTGTTAGATGCCACACGTAGCTGGTACTCATCACAGGGTGGGAGGGATCCTGGTAGCCCATTGGCTAGTGACTGCATTCTTCCCGCCTGGTCACGTCCTGGGAATAAGTATAGCACCCCTGGTACCCTGGACCTCAGATCACAATAGAACTGAGAATGGACCAAAGAAGAACTGCCCTGCTGACCCTGGGCCTGGAAGGAGAGAGGCTGCACCGACTGCTGAACTGCACCTGCCGCATCAGGGGCTAGCAAAGAGAGGATTATGCCTGTGGCACCTGGCTTGTGGAAAGCTCACTCCAGAGCCCTAGAAGAAAAGAGTGACTGCAAGGGTCAGCTGGCTGACATCCCAGGAACCAGCACCAGGGCATCAAAGCAGAAGAATCCCATTCCGGAAAGCCAGTGACAACATTCTTTGTTTCGCTGCTAGCCAGCGCTGGTGGCCCAACAGATTGATCCTCGACAGAAAAAAGTTGCACCTTAATCTGCTCAACCTGGGAGTTTTGTCTGAGTCCAGATAGGTCACAAAAGCGGGACATCAGCTTTCACCAGAGGATACCGCTGAACCAGCTGTGTCCTGAGAATAGCAGCCCAGCTGCAGATGGCCTTCTACTGACTCAAATAGGACTTCGAGGGACACTAGCCCCTGTGGACAAAGTCACCCCACTGTATCTGTAGACTGAGGAATAACCACAAGGACACTTCCATTGACTGCAGAGTACACAGAGCATCTTTCAGCATCCTTTCCCCAACATCAGCACCACTCCAATGAAGTCTATGGTGGTCTTGATATAAAGTGTGGAACTGGACTTTAGACTGCTTTGGCAACCAGGTGGCTCTCCAAATACTCCTTAGAGGCTTCCCTGATCTTTTCTCTGTTTGATTTGGTCGCCCCACTCGACCAGAATAACCAAACACAACTCTTTCTAAACTTTACGGTTAACAATGCTTCTGTGTGCTTTGAACTAATAAGCTGAGATTTACGTTTTACTTTAAAATGTATATCTCCAGAACCCTCCAGTGGCTCATCTTGGTGTCTAAAAGTTCATAAAAATATATGTTTTTATAAATTGGTGCTGGATTTATTTTCATGTTGTGTGACTTTCTTGTTTCATTGTTTGAGGCTTCTAAATGCCTTACACTACTTCCCTTTGTTTAATCCTTGCTGCTCAAAGCCGCAGCTACCAAAGGTTAAGTTAAAGGTTTTACAAACAGCCTGACTGGACCCAAGACAGGTTTGAGAGTGTATTACACAGTAAGGTTGCACGCCCATACCATATAATACACCACAATCCTCACAGGCGTTACTGGAAAAATGAAGCATCCACATGACAGAAGTGATCCCCTAACTTTATTGAACATGGTATCATTCGGCATGCCTAGATTCATTGAGTGATTAGTGTGAAAGTCATGATTCAGCAATTCACGGCACTGCTGAGCAGTCTCGTGGAATAATTGAAAAAAAGAGTGGAATACTTGAATTAATTTCAGCCTCTGGTAATTTCTCTAGGCATTCCAGTACATAACGTTTTTGCTCAATGTGACACTTCAGCTTGGGACCAGTCTTATGTACAGAATGCTTAGCCCTGCACTAATACATTCAGTCCAGCATAAAGTGCCATACTTGAGAGGTCCTCTGGCATGATTATGCAGCACACAATGGGTAGTTGTAAATCCCTGCCCCATGTCATAACTCTGCAGTACCCGAGTATGCAATCAAACGGTCTGATAACAAAAGTGGGTAGTCACAGTGGCATACCCATCTGTCCCTACTGCTGTATATGAGAAGCACGGATTGCCATAATGTGGAGGAGTTCTGTACGAGTTTCAGCATCCTCCACAATCCTAATGGAGGAGCTCCCTGTTATTATAAAAAAGCACTGCATTACATATGAGACCTATGGGCATGACTGGCATCTCCTGGCATCATAGAGCAGCACCACTGATATCCTTTCCGATTGGTTTAATTGATCACACCCCATTTTCAAACTGACCAGTAACTTAGTATGATATACAATTTCTCTGGCATAACTATGCATCGCCTTTTACAGAAATGAATATCCACACATCATAATGTAACATTACAATGTCTGGTGTCAGGCTGTGTAACTACCAGAACAATTCTTCTCTCAAAGACTTACAGGCACATGCATCAAAGGAAAAACGGGTCTCAAACAGGCAGATTCTCAGAATCTGCCCCTTTGCGACTGGTTTTTTTGCATTTGGGATGCATCATCCCAAAAGCAAAAATCGCAATTTAAGGAATCTCTAAATTGCGATTACTTAAATTGCGATTGCATTTAAGGAATCCCAAATTGAGATTCCTTAAATGCAATGCATTAAAGTAAAAAAATTAGCGATTTCGCTAATAGGGGGAGCAAATTACCATGAAGTTGAACTTCATGGTAATTTGCAAAAACTTTGAAAAATGCACTTTTGTGCATTTTTCAAAGTTTCATGTTGCGCACACACATGCCCTTAGAGCATGTGTGTGTGCAACATATGTACACAGATCAATTTCAGGGGTGCAATAGGGTGTCATTTTGATACCCTTGCACCCTTGAAATTGCATGAGCAATTTGCGAGTACCAACTGGTACTCGCAAATTGCTCATGCAATCTCCAATTCATTCCTATGGGCCTGGAGGCCCATAGGAATGAATGGGACGGCATTCCTTAATTGCGACTCGCAATTTGCGAGTCGCAATTAAGGAATGTGTAGGAATCGCTATTTTTATAGCGATTCCTACATGCATAGGCTTTTGCAATTCCTTAATTGCGATTCCTTAATAATCGCAATTAAGGAATCGCAAAAGTCTACGTTGATGCATGTGCCTGTAAATAACTCAGAAGCCCAGATCTTGTGGCATATGTCAGAATTAATCTCCAATTCAGGAGCTGCCTTGCATTGCAGGTTCATACTTGGTTTTGTAGCAGTCAGTATGGTTTTCCCGCTAAGGATTGTATTTTCTAGAATACCCCTTCTGTATGCTTTATTTCCACTCATGCAGGTGAAAATGGAATCATTACATCTGTCAGCACAGGTAACGGCGGTGGGGCGGGGCGTGGGCGGGGTGGGAGTTGATAGACGATGGGACAGGGAAAGTGAAATAAAAAATAAAATAAAACCACTTACCTTGTGCACACCTCATCAGCGAGTCGGCGAGCACAGGGTAATTGGTTTTATTTATTTTTTAGTTTACTTTCCCTATCCCGTCGTCTTTCAATTTCCCCCCATCCTGCCCTACCACTGGTGTGTCCGGCCGCGCCTGTCTGCTTTCCATGTTTCTCTTTTTCTATGTCCGAGCAATTCATTGGTTCCTGAACTCGCACTGTTTTGCAGTGCATCCTTGTTTCTTAACTATCTCACAGTGCATCCTTCTTACCTGAACCTGTACTGTCTAGCTGTGTATCCTGGTTTCTTGAATTAGTACTGTCTTACAGTACAGTACACCCTTGTTTTATGCACCTGAACTGCTTTGCAGTGCATCCTTGTTTCCATAGCTAGTACAATGCAGCGGTGACTCCCAGTTCATGAACCAGAACTTATTCAATGCAACCTTCTTTTTCTAGCTATAATTTTTTTCTGTAGTTGCCATTTTCACAGCCATTGTCTTCCTTTCCCTGCTTACTTAGTTCTTGGTCACAGAGTGCTGCCTTCCTATCCCTTCTGCCTTAGTTCCCAGTTTCCTAGTGTGAATTGTTTAGTTGCCCTTACCTTGCTCTTTCATGTTTGCACCGTTACTGGTACTGCCTTCCATGTTCCTGTGTGATCATCAGACATCTTGGTCACAGCTGGCAACTTAGGATGACAGGCACCAACCCACATAGGGGGCGTGGTGCCTTTAGTGGCAGCAAAGGGGCAGAACCAAGGTAGGAACTCTTCCGGGTTAAGTTACCCGGAAGAGCTTGAGCATTGCGGACCCCCCCCAGAAGTGCGTCAGGTGGCAGGAAACTGGCGGGGGATTTAAAAACTCAGAGGGCGAGGCAGAACCCCCTCTTTGTCCTCTCGCCGCGTGGACGGCAACATCGGATGTCGTGAAGTTACGGAATCGAGCAAGCGGTGCCGGAGCTGTCTGCAAGGTGAGAGGGCCTCATTAGCGTAGTATTGGAGAGTTAGAGTAATTAGGGAGAGAATATTAGGCGTTATCGGGATTCTCGCTAAACCGGCGGTAAATTGGCGCGCGGCGCGAATGAGTCGTGCTGGGGGCAGGGACTTAGCTGAAGTGGTGGAGCGTTTAGCATGCAGCGAGGTTGAGGATCGATGCCCGAATTCTCCAAAGGGCATCGCTCACTTTAAGGAGGTTGCATCCTCCGGTAGCTGGGCGCGCTGAGGGATAGGCACCGGAAGAGAGACGCGTGGCGCTCAGGGGTCGCGTTGTGAATGCTCCGTGTGGGAGACGCGCGGCGGATGGCATACAGGGCCGGGATCGTGATAGTTCATTGTGGCTGAGACTCGCAAGCTACAGTTAACTTTAATTGGGTGAAAGGATGCTTCGCGTGGGAGACGCGCGGCGGATGGCATAAAGGGCCAGGACCGCAATATTTCATACCGGTTGAGACTCGCAAGGAGCAGGGTAATCTCATGGGGTGAAAGGGAACATGTCAAGGCAGTCTGTTTGGCGGCAGGTGAACCTCGAGCGCTCTTTTGTTAAAAACAAAGTGTTTCCTCGAATGTCAATGAGGGGTGAGAGTTCTAAAAGGAACGTATGTGCACGACTTCAAGTTGCCAGCTAGCACATAGCTGACTGGGTTCAGATGGCGTATGTGGGACATTTTTTTTTTTTCATAACCTTAGTGTAATTATGTCAAGGTTACAGGTTCAATTCCCATTGAGGCCTTTTCAGTAGATCTCTGTTAGGAAGAACGATCCAACCAGGGGTGTACAAGGGAGAGTATCATAGCGCCGGTTGATGGGGCACTGTGATATGGCGCTGTACAGCACTACAGCAAACGCGCACTTAATCTGCGGTGGCGCTGGCGAAAGATAGGACACAGCATGCGCGGACTTTAGAGTTGGTTGGTAAGAATGGTGATTAACAGGGCACATCGTGGTAGAGAGTACCCCAGTGAACCTTGGGTCAAATTTGGCGGGGGGAAAAGGGGCAACGTCTAACTATTATGTTTGTTTTTATTTAAGTACAGAATGCCTCCAAAACGGGCCCAGACGGGCAAAGGCTCCCCGGCCAGCAAGGATGATTTCCGCTCTTTGGCAGAGCTCTGGGAGGTCGCAAAAAAAGGGGGCATCGACTGGGCGCTACGCACGCTGGCCGAGAAAGGAGAGGCGAGCGGGCAGCAGGACGTCACACGGGCCAAACGGGCAAGGCGGACACCGGAGCGCTTCAAGGATGCCCACCAAGACAAACGCTCTAAAGTTATGGACTCTCAGACTGGTACCCCAGGTGAGGCAGGGTTGAGGGGGCAATCGGCCTTGGCCACGGACATGATACAGCCGACAGGCTCAGCTCCCGCAGCGCAACTGAACGGGGCAACCACACAGGCTTCAGGAAATCCAACGTCCACAAATTTAGCGCAGGCAGTGGGCCCCCCAGTGATGCCGGGGCAAGGTGGGGGGGCAGGGACAGCAACACCAGGTGCAACGGCGCAAATGGGGGCTGTAGGGCCCCCAACACCACAGGCGGCTCCGCCGGTGGTAGCGCACCAGGGCATTGGGATACCCCAAGTGTGGGTCCAATCTGGAGGGGTGGCACAATCCCCAGTGGTAGTGGCGGCAACATCCCAGGGACCAGCCAATAACAGCGGGGCATCAGGGCCAGTGGGCCCCTTAGCAGCACCACCCCTTGCCTTGGGGACAGTATTAGCAGGGCAGCCCCTTCTCGCGCATAGTCCGCTGATTTACGGTTCGGCATCTCTGGCGGTGGCCCCATCAGCCGGGATCACTTGGCATGTACCAGCGGAGACCAGAGAGAAAATATTCAGAGGGGAGTTCGTAGATGTCTTCGACCTGATCAATGCTGGGGTAATTCCGGGCAAAAGCAGGACAGGGAAGGAAGGGGAGTTGAAACAGAAGAGAGTGTGAGTGGACTGGACTATTAAGAATTGGGTCACTGGGTTCGCTATTTATGCGTCTATCATGGTCAAAAGGTATCCCCAAATGGCAGCTCAGTTAATCAGTTACATTTCCATGATTCATGGGGCTGCGTCGGAATTCCCGGGAACGGGTTGGTTGCAGTACGACAACAAGTCTAGGTAAATGAAAGCAGTCCACCCTGCAGTAGCTTGGGACCAGCGGGAGATAAACATTTGGCATGGGTTTTTTTATTCAATGGGGCCAGTTAGCAAGACGACTCAGCCCTTTCGGGGTGACAGAGGGACGGGCGACAAAAAACAGGCCTGTTGGCAGTTCAATAAGAACGAGTGCAATAGGGGCACAGCATGCAAGTTCAAGCATTTATGTTCCTTCTGCGGGAAGCTGGGACACCCAGAGAGTAAGTGTTACAAAAAAATGGGAAGGCCACAAGAGCAGCCTACACAGAACCAACCCCAGACCAGGGGTCGAGGTGCGCAAGCATCCTAAGACATTACCAACTCCCATAAAGCACCATGTATTGACGCACCTTCTTAATAAATACCACAAGACAGAAGAGGCTCAGTTCTTACATCAAGGTTTTAAATTTGGTTTTCGCATCCCATCCGATGCTACGCCATCAGCCACCCCACCGCGCAATCAACGCTCAGTCCTACGAAACCTAGAGGTGGCTAGACAAAAAATTAAGAAGGAAGTGTCCTTAGGGAGGGTGGCAGGCCCCTTCCAGCAGCTGCCTAGGCATGACTTAGTCTGCTCACCCCTGGGTTTAGTACCTAAGAAAGAGGAAGGGAAATTCCGGTTGATCCACAACCTGTCAAGTCCCCCAGGGTTGTCAGTAAATGATAAACTTGACCCAGACCTATGCACGGTGCGTTACACTACCTTTGATGCGGCAGTACAGAAGCTACAGGGGCTGGGAGAGGGAGCGCTGAAGGCGAAATCAGACATTGAGGCGGCCTTTCGCCTCTTGCCAGTTCACCCAGAGGACACCAGGCTTTTGGGTTTCACCTTTGAAGAGGAGTTCTACTTTGACTTATGCATGCCAATGGGTTGCTCTATAGCCTGCGCAGTGTTCGAAACCTTCAGCAGATTTCTGGAATGGACAGTGAAGGAACTATTACCGTCAGGGGAGTTGGTGCATTATTTGGATGATTTCTTATTTCTTGGGCCGCCGGGCTCGTCGGCTTGCAGGAAGGCCCTGCTGGGCTTCCAGCAACTGGCAGAAGCACTGGGGGTCCCCTTAGCTGCAGAAAAAACAGAAGGGCCGGCGACACGGTTAACTTATTTTGGTATCGAAATTGACACAGAGGAGGGAGTGTGCAGACTTCCCCAGGAGAAAGTAGCGTCTTTTGGGGCTGCAGTAGAGGCCTGTTTGATGGCACGCAAAGTGACACTTCACCAATTGCAAATCCTGGTGGGGCAGCTTAATTTTGCACTCAGGGTGATACCTATGGGCCGTGTGTTTTCTAGAAGCATAGCGCGGGCAATGTCGGGTCTGAGGGCCAAGCACCATCACACCAGGCTTTCTGCCAAAGTCAGAACTGATTTAGGGATATGGAAGGAATTTTTGGTAGGCTTCAATGGAGCGGTCATTTGGCAACAACCCAGTCAGGCAAATGTGGAGTTAGAATTATTCACGGACGCGGCAGGCAGCGTAGGATTTGGAGCGGTCTTAGGGACCAGGTGGTGCATGCAACATTGGCCGAGAGAGTGGGCGGTTTCAGGGCTCACCCGCAACATCACCTTTCTTGAGCTATTCCCAATCATTGTGGCAGTGCATTTGTGGGGTGACATGTTGAAAAACAAACATATTATATTTTGGTCTGATAGCATGTCTGCGGTTATGGCCATCAATAATCAGAGAGCGACTTGCCCCTGGGTCCTGCGCCTGCTGAAAGAATTAGTGCTAGGATGTTTGCAGCGCAATGTATACTTTGCAGCAAAACACGTGCCGGGGGTGGATAACTCAGTTGCTGACGCCCTGTCCCGTTTTAAGTTGACAGAGTTCCGCACCAGATGGCCTCATGCAGACAATCAGATGACGAACTTCCCGGAGGGGTTATGGAAGCTTGGTGCCCCACAGCTCCCGAGTTGATAACCGCGTCATTGGCTCCCAAGACTAAGAGTATGTATGAGAAGTCATGGCAGGCATACTTGTCTACCATTGGGGGGTCAGACGCAATAGAAAGTTTGTCACCACGAAGTGTTCTGGTATTCATAGAAGACAAAAAGAGGGCGGCAAATCCCTGTCCATGGTGAGGAGGCAGCTAGCTGCAATAGCCTTTTGCGCAAGTCTGGGGGGGGTGGCAGACCCTACGAAAGACCCAAGAGTAAAAAGGGCGATGAGAGGGTGGGAACGCCTTCTGCCGGGGATCAAAGACAATAGGAGACTGATTGATGCTAGCAGATTGTCCAACATCTTAGAAGTTTTACCGCGCATCTGCTACTCACCCTACGAATCACATTTGCTGAGACTAGCATACTAATTAGCTTTCTTTGGGGCCTTCAGGGTTTCGGAATTACTCCCCGGGTCAAAGTCAGATAAAGAGGGGGGCTTACGCCTGGAGGATGTGATCTTAACTAGGGATGCAATGCAGGTCAGAGTTCGGACCAGTTGGGCAAGGGGACGTGGGTCCAACTGGGAGCAGTGGTAGGGGCCCCTTTTTGTCCGGTAACCCTGGCTCACAGGTTTTTCCAGATTAGACCAAGTGAGGTGGACCAGAGGGCGCTGGTGCATGCGGATGGTATCCCCCTTACTAGATTTCAATTTACCAGGATATGCAAGAGAGCTTTAGAGAATCTGGGGGTGGAGACGACACATTTCAAGTCTCATTCATTCCGCATCGGGGCAGCCACAACGGCGGCAGCGTTGGGCCTCCCGGGCGACACGATTAAGAGGGTGGGACGATGGAAGTCGTCATGTTTCGAACGTTACGTATGCCCTCACCTCGCGTGAAGTCTGCCCCCCCCTCCCTTTCCCCTCCGGTGGCTGATTCTGTCTCCTTTACAATTTTGATCCAGGTATCCCGGGTCAGAGAACACAGGTTTGTTGGTGCGGCCACTCCTTTATATGCAGAGCATGGCTCTTCTTCAACAAATCACATGAAGGCAGAGGGCCGCAGGTTGTCGACCACCATTGGGTGGAGGTCAGCGGACAGCGTCTAGCAGGCGTGCCAAAGGACTTGCGGGACGCCTTGACCAGGGGCATGCCGGTCCCTGACGTGCTGGTGATTCATTCAGGTGGCAATGATATGATCCCAGCGGGAAGGAGGGGAGTTAAGGAAGCGCTGTTCTCTGCCCTGTCTGCGGTGAGGAACATGTTACCGGACGCCAAAATATTTTGGTCGGAGGTGATCCCACGCCAAGTATGGGCCAATGGGGCGCCGGCGAAAGCAATTAATAAATCAGTGAAGAGGTTGAATCAGTCGGTGGCTGAAATCCTGAAAAAATCTCGCATCAGTGCCATTAGGCACAAACTAATACAGGTGACAAGTCCGGGAATGTACGCACCCGATGGGGTGCACCTGTCACAGGCAGGGATGGAGTTGTTTGTACACACCATCTTGGGGGCCCTTGCGGTGGAAGTAGAAGCAACTAGAGGGGGAGGGCAAGTCCGCCAGGGAGCGCCTCGCCCTGTGGCGGGGTCCTGGACAAGAGATATGTCAGGGACTCCGGTTGGCGGAGGCTGCTTGGCCCCAGAACGGGGCACGCAGCCTATTGTGGGCTCTGGGCTGGCGGGAGAGTGGGCTGACCTGCTGCTGGCCCTGGACTCTCTGGCCCTACCCAGGAAGCCGGTGCTAGTTATCAGCAGGGATGAAACTACCTGCGGCTCTGTTGGCCGGTGGGCAGTCAGCCCTAAAGAGAGCAGAGTATCTTGGTTGGGGCCTGCTGGCACAACCCGCGGCAAACGCCCTGTGGAGAGTCAAATGTAAATACAAATGTGGAGATGAAAATTATAACCGGATATCTTATTGGCGTGCTGTGGTGTATTGAATAAAGAAATAATAAAGTTGGTGAAGAGATTAACAGTGATTGAGCCAAAGTTTAAAATGGCGGTAGCATGTTTTAAAATTAATAAAGACTACGCTGTGAAAACCAAATACAGCCTGGCGTGTTTACTGGGGATATTCTACACGGCAGGGGTGGGGAGAAGGATGAAGTTGTGGTGAATTGCACAGTGTCTGCCAACTATATGTTTCTCGTCCACTATGCGTATTATATGTTACCTTTCATTACATCACCAAAGTTATCAGTGTATGAGACTCTACACTTGCATGTTTGCCCTAAATACATTTGGCTGACAGCATCTGTAACCGCAATTGTGTGTGAGGAACTTACTGTTCTTCATTTGTACCATTTGGTGCTCCAGAGGGCCTTACCCCATATCACCTTTAATAATAATATTAATGTTGTTATCTGTATGTGTCAAAAATCCCCGGATGTTAGTTATTCTGAATGCTGAATTGGTTCTTGACCACCTGCTCTTTAACAGCCTTAGCCTCGCTCAATACCCTGTGTAGTGCTTCCATTTTGGACTGCTTTTGTCCTCTGACTCCCTGTGTGATATAAGGCAGCCCTGATACCAATATCTCTCCCTTTGGTCTTCCTTGTTAAAGTTCTTGATAGGGCAGCTCTATGACTAATATCTCTCCCTTTGGACTTCCCTGTTAAAAGACATTGACAGGTCCTAGATGGCTGGCTAATAAAAGCATACAAAACAGTATCAAACAACTGGGAGGTTGGTGCAACATCAAGATGGTGGAGACACTTATGAACAAAACATACAGAGATGTTTTAAGGTATGGGCAACGTGGCCAATTGCCCTGAGCCTCCACCTTCTATGGGGGCCCGCTGGAAAACTGAGATTTCTCTCTTTTTGACCTCAGTATAGCTCTATTCTATAGCTCTACCTACACCTCTCTTCCTCTCTGCCTACCTCTATCTCTCTAAACCAGTGTCAATATTTGGCGTGGCAGGCAAGAAATAAGTTAAGTGTTTTGTGTGACCCTGTTAAAATGTAACATCGAATGTAGTATTGTTCAACATAATGTGAGTCATCAGGAAATAAAATTAAAAAGTATTTTTTAGAAAGGCTCCCCCAAAATGAGTTTTGCCAGGGGCCCCCCACATCCTTAAGATGGCATTTAATACAAAAAGTTTTACAAATTAGATCTCCCGTTGACCAGAATTAATCAGTGCTAAAATGAACACAGTTGTGTTATTTGTAATTAAGATAAATATTAGCTGAGCAGCATTATTTAGGAACCTGTGTCCTACTAATAAATATATTTGAAAGCCCTGTGTACAAACTATTGCAAAAGCACTTGTGGAATATCACTACAGCTAGGACAGGACACTTTTTGTGGGGCAAAAACAAAAAACTGAGTGGATATACCTCTGCAGTTGTGGTTGGTGCAATGCATTTTGATGACTGTTTAATAGAGGGATGAAATAAAGGTTATTGTCATATAGGAAACTCAGGTTTTGTTCTTTTGGAACTGACTGTATTGGTGAGTCAATTGAACACAGCTAGATGACAGAAAAAGAGCAGAGAGGGGTCGATGTGCTTAAGTGCTTGACTTATGACTTTTGCTATTCACAAAGAGCCCTTTCTTCTTTCAGACACTATATTGCCTCATAGTAATTACGTGATCGCTCCTGCAGTTTGAGGTAGATCTGGGTGCATCGGGTTGCTGATGGCACGGATTCCAATAATGTGAGTCTGAGAAGCCATTTATATATGGTAAAAAATCCAAATGAGATGTCAAAGGGGATTGCAGTGTTAATTAAGAGGAAGGTACTCACTTTGCCTTGATGAGCAGGGTTAGCAATGGAGGATGTAAACTAGACTAGTGTCACTTAGGCCAGCAGGCAACATTGGGCTGTCAAGGGTAATTTGTGGTTGTCAGCAGAAGAAACTGAATGGTGAACTTTTAATATTCAGGTTCAAGATATCCTTTATCTGGGGAGGTGAGTAACTCTTACCTAAGGAGATGGAAGTCTGATGGATTCATTGTTGATTGTTAATCTTGAGGTGGGTAGTTAATTGTATTATGAGAACTGACTCCACTATTTTTATAAACTTGACACACACCCCAGATGGATCTGAAATTAGAAAATATCTCAGCATCTGCATTTGTTTCTTCAGAAGAATGTGATAATCACGTGTCATTGTGTGTGGGGTTTGCCTAACAGAGAGTGATGTGCTGATGAAGTTGGTGATGATTAATGCTAGAGCTTGGGGGCTAATACTAATGGCTTTTGGGCTGCAGACATCTGGCAGTGGAGCAGTTTTCTTGAATATTGAATGAATCTTTAGCATTTCAAATTCTTGGGAGGCTCTCAACTTCCGGAAGGGTATATCAAGAGTTTGTGAAGTACTGTTTGTGGCAAAGGGTTGAACCCAATCTGCAATGTTTATTCTGAGGTGTCACTCTTGCTGTTTAAGAAATTTGAGCGGTCACAAAATAGTTATAAGACTGGAGTGGCACAGTTAAATCAAAGCTTGAAATCATAAATTAGTTGTAGACATTCAGTAGTACTCATGTAGAAATCCACCATTTGCGCCCATGTTTATCCTGCGTGTTAACCCCTGGATTGTATTATTCTGCTTCCAAATTCAACTTACTACAGTTGGTGTGGATACATTCCAATCTGTATGCCAACCCCTGCATGTCCAATTCTGAGACTTGAGGTAAACAGTGCACCACAGCAATTTTCTCCTGATAAATTTCAGTTTTTCAAGATTGACAAACTTTTTCAGGGAAAAACATGTTGAGTGCATTCCGATGCATGCAGAATTTGGTGCGGAGCCTACCAATTTGGCATGCAATTGCCCATTCTCAGAGAAAAACTCGAAATAGGAGGTATTTTGGTATTTCGGTGTCAGTATTTAACGGGTTTATAAATCATTTCTGAATGAATGCCATATGCCCCGATTATGGGGTTGGTGTAAATTCCGACCTGGTACGAACATCAGTCTGAGTAATGCAGTGAGTTTACCACATACCCTTAAACTTCATAGTTCAAACCAGCAAAAATTTTATATGGGGTAAATTTATTGTAAATTCTGAAACAAGCAGAATTTGGTGGGGAAAAACAGATTATGTATGTAATTCCTCATTTTGCAGAGGAAAACTCTGGAAAGGAGTTTATTGCATTCAGAAGAGAATGCAGCTTTGGTCTATTTAACAGGTATAGGGCCAGATGTATCAAAGGGTGTTATCCATTCTGTGTCTATGGGAAAATGTGTTGGTACATATGGCCCATAGTAAGTATTTCACCCTGTACTCCCACTTCGTAATCAGGGCCTAAGAGAAGAAACAGAAGATAGATCTCTGACCTTATTAGTTTAAACAATATATTTTCCCTATCGGATATATTTTGGACTTTATATGGCATCGACGGGGAAGGTGTAAGATTATGAGCTACTTGTCATCGAAGGGGAAGGCGCAAGGATACTGGCTACTTGTTGTCCTAAATATTAAAGAGCAGGGCTCTAAAACGCTTTTTTCACGGCCTTTGCACTGATTCCAAATCTTACCTTAGATACATCCTGCTTGTATTATGATAGCAATCAATTGCATCACATCCTGTAAGAGACACCAAACTGTTAGAGGTTTTCAAGGATGTTGCAAATACATCATGACATACCTCGATTGTAGCTGTAGTTAGGGATCACTCGGTGCCGTAAGGGTGGTTGTGGCTCAACTGCTTTTACTAGATAGAAAAGAGAGCATTGAAGAGATCAATGAAACAAGTGGTTTCCCATAAAAAGGGGTCATGTCCAATCTGATACTTCAATGTTGCTGTTGATGCACCTCTCCTTGTTTGCCACTCCCTGTGGGAAGAACACGTGGCTTAACCTGGAAAGACTCTGATCTATAATTTACATTCAATCTGTTTTATTCAGAAGTTAAAGGTGTTGTTTCTTGTAATTATTTTATTGTTTTCATACTACACACCACAGACCAAATTTTCTTATATTCTGTCACCATTATTCTTAGTGTCCACTTTTTCTAAATCACCTTTTGCAAATCCAATGTTTGAGATTACTCTGCTGTAATTCAGATCTGTGATTACACACAGGATTTCCACGTTGGGCACAGAGTCCATTGAGATACCTCGCCAGTAGAGCGATGGAACAGCTTGTGCTCAGTGGCTAATAACACTCATTAGGTGGTACCGGATTATGGATATCTGATATGGCCCCCTAAGTGTAATGGGGGCCATATTTCAAAGACGTCAAAGGGCCATATTTCAAAGAGGTCAAAGATTGGTTTATCATGACTGTGTTTAATTAGATAATTGGCACAGTACAGACCTAGCTCCAAGAAGTAGTGAAGCACCTTTCCAGGAACATTTTTTAGTGTAGCCGGATCAGTATGGTGAATGGGGTCCATATAAGAGAAGACTACAGAAACAAGGATGTGGTGTGGAGTGTGAACATGTAATTTAGAGTGCTAAACGCCATGCGTTACCTTTGGTCTTCACTTTCCATACTTGTATTATACATGTTTACAATTTGTGGCACAGGGAACTCAAGTGATTTTCCTAAAGATACATCATTTTGTTAGTAAGGCCTAGCTGTCAAAGTTGAACTTAGGTCTTTCGATAATGAGATCAGCAACTTACCCACTGCAGCACAATTCCTAAATGTGTGGGAAAAGTCTATGGCGGCTCCTTTGCTGGGGGAATTCTAAGCAAGATCCAGGCCCTTTAACCATATTAGTCCTCAACCACACAACCTGCTGAACAAAAGAGTTTCCCCATTTTTTTTTCAGCATCTAGTATCATGGGTACCTTTCACCCTTACTAGCATTTGGACCCCCCCCCCCACCAGAGGCCCCACTACTTGAAATACTTTCCTTTCACACTACTGCTCTGAACCTCAGATCAAGAAAACATGTGAAAATCATATGAAAACATGGACGTTCCTGAGGGTAGGAGTGCCTCTGAAAGCAACGCTTCCAGTGATCTGAGAATTATGCACCAGGGCTCTATAGTAAATGCGTTGAATTCAATTAGTTGAGAAACGGGACTTGAGTGTTTGCAGAATGAGGATGGCGTCTACATAGCAGGACACTCCAACCACTGCTCTTGCTGCTGCAAAATTATAGATTTTTCACTATCTAGCAATTATCTTTGTAGGCACCCCTAGAAAGAGTTAGTTGCAATTGTGTAAATAGGAGCCAATACATCAAATTAGCAGATCTCTGTACATCTTCCAAAATGGATGTAATTTCTACAGAATACAGAAAAAGAACCAACAATCATTAGTGAAATAGTTGTCATGTTCTTACAGAATAAACTATATGTATGTCTCCCAACATCATACAGTTTTACTTGGACTTTGACCCAAGAACATCAATGTCAATATGTCATTTTGGTGTTTTACATTTACAATGAACAAGATGGGACAACTCAGTGAGCCTTAGGGACCTCTATCCCTCAAATAAGAAACCAATAAATCTTCGGACTTGAATTGCAAGACCTTCTTCATTGAAAAATATGAAAACCATCATTGGGAATTGTCATCTAAATCCGCCACTAACATCAGTCTTTCTAGAAATATGCCAATGTGAATAGTATCAAAGGTAGTGTAAAAGGCCCAGCAGCACAAGTTGTGCAGCCTTACCATTTCTACTGCCCTCGGCAACGGTCACAGAATCCCATACCTCCCATCCTTGTTCCTATCCAAATGTATCTGTCTGTAAATAGTGCTTGAAAGACGCCTCTGGCTTTTCTACTTAGAGACTGTGCTTCTCAGATTCAGTGGCATAACTAAACTTGAGGGGGCCCACTCTGCAAAGTACATGGAGGGCCCCCTGACCCAGTCAGGAGCTCTCAGGCCAGGGGCTCGTGACCCGTGCCCATTGCTAGAGGGGGCACCCTGGAGCTCAAGGCTCCCCCGCACCACAGGGCTGATGTTATGCTACTGCTCAGATTCCAAGGAGTTCCTCATTCCCATTACATAGATAGGTGCCTGCCTCATTAGGCATTTCACACATAAGGCTTCTACACATACCATGATTGTTGTTGAAGTTGGTGATCTCTCGTGAACCAGAGAACGGCAGGGATTGAATGACTGTACCTGTAGAGAAAGAGAGAGAAATGAGAGGATATTTTCTTATTTCTCAGTCAATAGGTGCTGACCAATAAGTCACGTTTTTCTTTTCAAATGCAACATTGGTACAACCTGGTATAAGTACTTCCTGACCCAAAGGACTGGCCGCGGCGGGCTGTGGGTCTTCCTGACAGGATACCTGGGGAGGAACCATACCCCTCCTGATTTCTCTTCAAAGTAACCTGCCCCCAGCACACACCAAGGAACCTAACACTAGACCTAACATGTCTTTATTTTACTAGCCATGATGAAGCCAAACCCAGGGGAGAGGGAGGAACTGACCAGAACCAGTTTTAGGGTGTGGCAAAGGGGGTTCCACAGGCTTTCACTGGACATAAAAGGGGTATCCCCAGAACATGAAGGTGAGCCAGACTTTTCAACTTTGGAACTGGAAGACAGCTGCAGCAGAACCATAGACAGCTGGATGGAGAAGACCCCAGATGCCCTACTATGATAGACTAAGGACTTTGCCTGCAGCTGACCCCAAGCCCAGATGAGTCTCTCCAGGGCCAGTGATGTTGGTCCTCTTACAGTCCCTGATGACTGGTTGTGGGAATATTTGGACTCCACTGCTTTCCTGGTTGCCCTGGAAGATGGCCTAGAGAGGCAGGTTAGGCAGTGGAGGAGGCTGGCGCATGTAGCTAGTAAAACCAACCTCCTGCATAGTGTCACCCTTTTGAATACAGGGGGCTGTGATTAAACTGTTCCAGGTGACTAGAGCTCACCACCACGCATACAATGAGCCCAAGATCATTAGAACCAGCCTAACTATGCCCACGTTATGCCACTTTAGAGATTGTGACCTTTGACTATAATCAGAGAACAGAGTGCGCTGCCTCCTTTCCCTTAAGTACCCCCGGGATTGGCCAGTGCCCAGGGGTCAGCGTAACACTCATTATTGAGCTGTGTGTGGGGAGCTGGCTGGGGCCGTGGGGGACTTAGGGATCCCCCACAACCCCCACTGTACCAGAAGGATTGGAGTTCACAGACTGGAAACACTGCACCCTAGAGAAAGACAGAGACACAAAGGAAAAGGAAATGGAAAACAAAACTGCCAGGAGCCGCTATGATAAAATGAATGCACCTGGTGAAGAACACACCATAATGTGCTTCTAGGGCTAATTTACAAGCGTTTTTGCTGCTTGTGGTGGTCCTATCTGTGCGCGGCACCACCAACAGTTGCCAAACGGATTGTGGGGGACTGCTTGTAGTGCAGCATTGCACTCCTACAAGTATTTGCAAAACTTGCCCTAAGTGTCAGGGGTCAATGAATCCATGACCCCCATACAAACTCAACTCGTTTTCAAGCACTCTTGATAACAAATGCATTTTAAATAACTTTTCCCTGATTCCAGGGATAGTATGATTATTTTTTTAGCATGTGATTATTAGTCTTCAAATGTGGTGACTCTGAAAAATAACACACAAAAAGATGATGGATGGAAGGCTGTACATTGTCAAACATTCACTTCAAGTAGAGAGGTCTGGGCCTAAATCCATTGGTTTTTTGCTCACTGTGTCATTCTAGTTTAGACCCAGCCATATGCAAATCAGTCTTGACCGTGCTCCTCATGGGAACAGTCCAGCCGGAACTGCCATGCCAGTCCTCCTGGACTGAAAGCAAGCATCCTGGGACCAGTTTTCGGTTATCCCCCTTATCAGCCAGGCTAGCTTAAGTCCAATGGCATAGTGAGCCCGGGACCCATGTCCGGGCATACCCTTCCCCCTTGGGGTGACTACAAGAACACAAAAAGATAATGGATGGAATGCTGTACATTGTCAAATATTCACCCCAGTACAGAGATCTGGGCCTAAATCTATTGTATGTTTGCTCACCATGCCATTGCTGTTTGGACACAGCCATATGCAAATCAGTCTTCACCCTGTTCCCCATGGGAATAGTCCAGCCTTAACTGCCAGGCCAGGTCCTCCCTGGACCGGAAACGAGATTCCTGGGACCGGTTTCAGGATTTCACCCTCATCAGCAGGCTAGCTTGAGCCCAATGGCATAGTGAGCACAGAACCTAAATCTGGGCATACCCTTCCCACTTGGGGTGACTATAACAACACAAAAAGATGATGGCGGAATGTTAAAAATTGTCAAACATTCACCCCCAGTACAGAGAGCTCAGACTAAATCCATCGTTTTTTTGTTCAACCTACCATTCCAGATTGGACCCAGCCATATGCACATCAGTCTTCACCCTGTTCCCCAGCACGAGCTGCCAGGCCAGGCCATTTGACAGAGCCAATAGGCTTGTCTCATATTATAATTTGGTGATACCTTTGTCAAAGCCAATAGGCATGCCTTATATTTTAATTTGGTAACCCCTTGCCAAAGCCCACAGATTTGTCTAATATTTTGATGAGGTGACTCACTGAAAAAGCCAATATGGCCATCCTCCTATATTGTAATGTTCTGCCAGGTATTGGGGGATACTGTGATTTTGGGGGTTATGACTTAGAAGTTGTCAAATGTGATTTTGGAATGTCTCTATAGATAATTCCATCTATCTTAAGTATATAATTGTAAATTAATGTGCAGTATTTGATAGTGTGTGTGTGTAATAATTGTACTCTTACTTTTTCAAAGAAAAAGTACTTGACTGGACAATGATTTATTGAGTGTTAGTGTTGCATGCCAGCAAATGGTAATTACTAGACCACACCACATCCCCTGAGTAGGCCTTGGACGGCTCTGCTTCACTACTCTAAGAGAGTCAAATGCTACAATGGGGTGCAGGTGTTCCCAGTAAAGAGACAATAGCAGACCTACTATTTGCACTGGCCTCACATCCTGCACAACTAATAACCTAATTGCTTACATTGTACAACAAATGGTAAGTATCAGGGCAAAACTATCAGTTCTTAGGACGGTGCGTAGGGAAGGGCTGGTTAGAGACTTAGGGTTATATTTACAATGACCCTGCAGCACTTTTACGCTGCAGGATCATCACTTTTGTGACGCTCCGGAGGAACAGTGTGTCGGCCCATATTTACAAGGCCACGCAAAGCCACCCTGCGTGGCTTTTCATATCCTCATAAATATGGAGTATGACAATGCCATACTCTGCGTGGAAGGGGCATTCCATGGGTTTTGCTGTGGGTGTTCCCATGCAACACCCATGGTTTTTTACACTGCCCTAGATTTACAACATAACGTAAATCTTGGGCAGCACCAAAACTAACGCCTTCCCAAAGACAGCATAGCGAGGAGAAATGCTTACATTTCTAATTGTTTTTTTCCTCTTTTCTCGTGTGCTGCAGTACATAGAATGAAAAAAACACCTCCTTTGATCATTTTTGTGCAGGAAGGTGTACCTTCCTGCACAAAAACAATCCTGCCAACAACACAGACGCCCTTGCGCCATGGTTTAAGGGTGCCTACGTTGGCACTCAGCTGAAGTTTGTGCACCGGCACTGGTGAAACAATAGGAATGTGCTGTATCTTTTACATATGGAGCATTCCTGCCCTTTTCTTTTGATGTAGGACATTGCAGCTAGAAGGCTTGGGGCGCTGCCCGACGCCTAAATATTGTGAATGTGCTCCTTAGGATCAAGTGAGAGCATTCTTTGTGATGTGCCCAGGTAAACAAAAGGACTGTATTAGGCAAATTCCTTGAAATAGAAGAAACGAGGCTATGAAATAGCCTCGTTGAGGAGATTAAGAAAATTGAGATTACAGTCATCCAGTGGAAGAATGAGAAAACATGCATTTATGGATTGCCCATATATGGACAAGCGGATGAGTAACTGGATCCTGTTCCAGGAATATTGGCACTAATAAAGCATTCTACTATGGACTTAAATTCCTCTCCTACTATTCTGAGTAGACTCTCTTGGGTAAAATGCAAATTTGCTGGTGTAGACATGACATCATTACCTCAACTGTGATAAATCATTCCTGCAACTAATTCATACACAATTAACCCATAATACTATGCCAACAGCACAGCAATGTCGGTCTAGTTATATATTTTGCAATACATTTGTGATCTCTTCACTTAATGTTAAAATACATTTTTCTCATTCTATAAACATTGATAGATATCACCTCTCACTTACTATTCATATGCACCTTTTTTCTCTTCTTTAATCTGAAATTATGTGTCATCCAGCGGACAGCTCATGAATCTCCATCATTAAGGGACACATGCATTAAACTCCTCATTTGAGATTACCAAATAGCAATTTTTAAGGAATCGCTATTTGGTCATTGCAAATGCCTATGCATTTAGGAATCGCAATAAAGTTTGAGATTCCTTAACATTAGATAATAGCGATTCTGAAATTGCGAATCGTTATTAGCTAATGTGACTCTATTAATTCCTATGGACCTACAGGCCCATAGGAATGAATGGTAATGCTTTCGCAAATTGCAGCTAACAAATTGATAATCGCAAATTGCCCCCCCTGAAGCACCCCCCAAAAACAGGTAAGTGTGCACATGTGAAGCACACACATGCCCTTTACATGGCACTTTAAAAAATGCATTTTTGTGCATATTTCAAAGCATGCACAAATTACTATCAACTTGAAGTTGATGGTAAATAGTGTTTCCTTAATGCACAGTTCGTATTTGGGAAAGGCTACATGCATTGGCAAATAGGGATTCGCAAATTGCGATTCCCTAAATATATTAGCAATTTACGTAATGGCAAAGAATTGTGATTACCTAAATTGTGAATGTCAAAAGGTACATGCATCTGAAAAGGTCTTTTTCAGTTCGCAAACGGGCCCCTTCTGTAAATCGGCCCGTTTGCGGATCCGAAAACCGCTTGATGCATGCGCCCCTGAATTCCTTACAAGAAAATGATTCTAACATGCCCTAATTTATGACTCGTTGACATGGTGCAGATTTCCAACACTGAGATAAGCATGTGCATGCAATTTGCTCAAAACCCTGATGAAACTTGCTCCCCCTCCTGAGACTCCTGGAATTGACCTTCTAGAGGAGAGATGTCAGCGGATGATACTCAAATCAGTGGACTGCAATCAAATGAAAGTCTTCTTTCAGCCAGCGTGATTTAAAGATAACCCCAACTTCACTGGTAGAAAAGCAAGTGATGGTTGACGTTTTGCACACAGTATGGGAATTACCTATATGTCCCATATTGCCAAATTATAAGATGACACAGGAAAGAGGGTAGGCCCAGCACAGCCTCTTCCGAGCTTTTATGAGCGCAGTCGGACCTGCTTTTGTTCCATTCTTCTCCTGGGATGCCAAGGTGTTTCCCGGGCCGTTGAGAATGATGCTGTACTATAAGTGCCCTAGGTCCCACCTCCAGCAGGACACCTCCTTCATGTGTAAAGGGTTTCTGGGCTATGTAGTCTTACCCCGACCCACTAGCAGCCACCTCATGTCCTGCGCGGCACGGAGTGATGCTGCGCTAAAAGGGTGCTAGGTTACACCTCCACCAAGGCTCCTCCTTCATGGAGAAAGGGTCTCTGTAATTCTGCCAAGACGCACCAGCAGCCTCCTCACGTCCTGCGCTGCGTGGAATGAAGCTGTGCTATAAGTGTGCTAGGGCTTTCCTGGTTCCCCTATCTCAGAGCCTGCAATTGAACAGGAAAAAAAGTGGCGTGAAGCTTCGCGGAGTATGTGAAAAGATCATTAGCACATTTGAGTGTTTCTCTACCCCCACTCAACCAGAGTCAGTCTTGTTTGAATCCCTTTCTATGAATTGTAGTCCTGATTGCCCAACACTCAAAGCCATTACATGATCAACTGGATCACTTTGAGGGGTCACTGAAAGCCAAACTGAGAGGGTCCGCTAATGACTCTTGCTGTTCTCAATCACCTGGATCACTCACTTTCCCTTTAGTCATCCCTGAGCCTAAACACTCAGCAGGTGGCAAAGGCTCCTTGTCTTGAGTGGAGCACTCTTCTTCCTTGGCTGCCATTGGTCCATCTAAATTTGCGAGTGGCGTTGTTTCTCATGCCACAGGACCACAGTCACAGAGCCCCACCACAAACGAATCCTGGCTGTCAATGTGACATCTTATCCACGACCGAGCCCAACCTTAAGTCTCCCACTGGCGGCCTGTCCTCACACTCTCATTTAGCCAATGTTCCAACTTTGAGCATGCTAGTGAGAGGAGGAGTCACAGCTAAAAAATAAAGTCATTCATTGGCTTAAAAAAATGTAACTTTAACACATACAATTCCTCATATATCCTCCCAGTGAGAAGAGTTTCATGGATTGGGCCCTCACAGAAACCATTTAAAGGAGACTGTATGGTTATTCATTTTAGCAAGTCTGCTTTTGCTAGAACTCTACTTGCTACCCAGTTTAACCCAGAGGTGAGATGCAGTAGTGTTCATGTTTTGCCTTTAGGTTTCTTTTAAAGGCCATTTGTTTGCCCTGCTAGTATCTTCCATGGCCCACAATAATGGCCTAGAATTCAGTGCCCATCTTTAATAGGTCTTCTGAAAAGGTTTGACAATCCACGCCACAGCAGGCCCATCCTGATTTCCTGCATGCTGACTTCCAGGGCAAAGTTGTTCTAGCTGCTTTCAACCTCAACTGCATTGTAATTTTAACTTCAGTGACTCCAATATCCGGATTTTTAGTTGGAATTTTGATGGACTGGCTTAAAAAATATCTAAAAAAAAATATCTCACTTCTATCAGTGTGTATTATATTGTGACTCTACAAGGAACTTTGGGGGCATATTTACAAGAATTGGCGTCACAAAGTTTTACCGCTGACTTTCGCCGAAATCCAACGCCATGTTAATGACGTATTTAAAATACGTCATTACATGGTGTTAGGATCAACTTGTGGCGGCGAAAATTGTTGCTAACTCTAGCATAACAGCGAAAAAAATCTTGACGCTAAAGTGAAGAAAGTGACAGCCGACCAATAAGTGGCAAAAAAGATTCACGTTAGTCATCCCAACATTACTTTTCAGCCTCTAGAGGCAAAAAGAGCCTAAAAATACACCTCTAAGGAAATAAAAGAAATTAAAAACACCAGAATGCAGAATGGAGCTGCCAGGACCAAGTTCAGCCCAGGTCATTAATCCCCCCAAACCCCCGAACAGCCAGGATGACAAGCCAGAGTCCCAGGGGAAGAAAAAATGCAGAATCAGGGCCTCATTAATGAAAAGTGGAGCATCACTGGGGAAAAATAGCAATGCAGCACTCTTCATTGTGCCATCCTTGCAACACCATGGCAGCCATTGCCTGGAAGTGCGGACAGTCCCCGGAGCCTCGACGCCTCGCTGGGCCTGCGTCTGAGACCCAGAGTGGGAGTCACCAGTACTGTGGGGCTACTGCGGCCTGACGCTGGAGGCGGGCCGTGCCAGGCACGAGCCTGTGACCCGCGGCTGTAGATATTGAGGAGTCGGTGATCACCCTTACCTGGTGGCAAAGTCAGGCAGGTCGCATGGAGACACATTGCTGACTTGTGTGAGAAGACCGCCTGGTGCCCCTTTGAGCTGTGATCTGTAGAGGCGCTCCTGTGCACCGATGTGGGGTGGTCTGCATTGCATAACATGCACCACCACTACACCGGGATGCACGGAGGAGATTGCTGATGGTGGGCTGCGCCTATCTGCAACACAGGCCGGAGGAGGTAGTGCTGCCTGGATGCTGTGGAGGGTGAGGCCGCTGGGTTGCGCCAAAGTTGTGGTGGGAGCACCGCGACTTTGTGCCTGAAAGGGCCCTGTTGCATCACCTGCATCAAGAGGTTCCCCAGCGCACTCGGAGGTGACTGCTGTACCAGGCTTGTGAAATCAAGCCTGGTTGAGGATCCTACTGGCTGAGTCACAGATTCGGAGACAGTGGGGAGAATTGAGCCCTAGTGTCGATGTCCAGGTGGGGAGAATGTGGGGCGGGGAGTGAAGGAGGCCCGGGGGTCATGTCGGGTCCAGGCCTAGTGCCTGTGGGTGGTGCATATCGTGTCATGAGCAATCCCTGCTCTGCGGCAGACCCACATCACTGAGGACACCGCACAAGACTGGCGGGGGACTCTGCTACTGGCTCAAGTCACTGATATCAGCTGTTGGTGGCAGTGGGTGCCAGGGGTACGGGGTCGATTAGGGCCCAGGCCCTTGGGCGCGCAGCTTGATCCGCCGTTACTCGCTGGGGCACTGGGGAACATGGAATCTGGTTGCCAGTGTTAGATCGGAGGAGGTGACCGGGTGGTGCTGCCTTTTCTCCCACCCTGCTAGTGGGCTTTTGGGTGTACGGGGTGCTATCCCTTAGTGGACTTGCTCCTTTCACAGCGCAGTGTCATCTGGTAGCTACTGCTGCTGCCTTCACCTGCTGCTGCTGGTTCCTCTAACCCGGAGGTCAGGAGTTCAAGGCCCTCCCCCACCCAGAGGTGCTCTGCTGCTTGACTGCCCTCCCATCCCTCTTTTCTGTTGTTTATGTCCCTCTTTCTGCTCTTCTCCATTGCTTTTCTACCCCAGGCTTTGTTTTTCTAACTTGCTTTATTTGGCTTTGTTTTTTCTGTGCTTTTTTTCAGTTCCTTTTTGCCTGTCCTTTCCCTCGTTGCCACTGGATTCCTGTGGCCCAGCCCTCCTCCAGTGTCCTTTCCCGCGTTTCCTGCCTCCCAGCTGTCCAGCACCCCCGCAGCCAGTGCCTAATTTGAGCCGATGGTTTCCACTGCTCAACACCGGCACTTAATTGTCAGCACCGGTGCTTACGATGATCTGCCACGTGGTAGTGTTGTTTATTTAAAGACAAGCGCAACAGCAGTTGTTTGTCAATTCTATATATCTTAAAAATGACTAATACCTACCCCCACGCACATTCTTATACGATTGGGGTGCTGGAATAGTCTGAACTGCTACACTTGAAGGAGTGTACTAGCAGTTCTGTTGGTACTGTCATTGGCAGCGCTGAAGGGCAATGGGTGGTGAAAGCTGCAATGGTCTCCTGACAAGGGCCCGGCACCTATTTTTTCACAAATTAAGCACTGGACTACTTAATGGTGGCCCATGTGCGGCCGTGTGTGTGCCGCTGGAGCACCAAATGTGCACCAAATGCAAGCCCATCTGCATCTGTCCGTGACTGGACTGCGCCCAGTGCCAGGGACCCAGCCTCTCGGACACTCCTCACCCTCATCCCTGGACATCATGCCACCTGCCATCTAGCATCACTTAAGAATACCCTTGGACCCTTTGCCTGCTGAAACTGTAACCACACCTTCTGCCATGCCAACACACCAGCTCCTCTCGCCGGCCAGCTGACCAATAGCGCACCTGACTGGCTCAACTGCATCCTCCCCAACGTGCTATCCCTCCACAAACAGGCCTCAGAAATCTAGGACCTGCTCAACGCCACCTCTCCAGACATCACCTTCTTCACGGACACCTGGACCAACCTCTGCTCCAGACCGGACATTGCCACCCCCGACGGCTACAAAATCACCCACACGGCCCACCCCGACCGCCCAGGACGAGGCATTGCCATTGCCCACAAAAGCTCACTCCGACTGACCACCGCTCTAATGACCCAACAGTGACCACGGAACACCTCCGTTACCAGATCTGGATCAACCCCAACACCACCTTCCGTGGCACCCTCGTCTACAGGCCCCCCGGCCCCTGACACCCCTTCCCTGCCACCATCATAGACCTCATCGCACCCCAGGCTCTTGCATCCACTGCCTACATCCTGTCGCAGACCTCAACTTCCACCTGGACAACCCCAGTGACCAGAATACCACCTCCCTCCTGGAGAACATCGCCAACATCGGACTCAAGCAGCTAGTCCCCCACATCGACCCACATAGCCGGACACATGCTCGACCTCGTCTTCTCCACCAGTGGGAATTTCAACTACAGCCATACCACTGAACTCTCCCTGAGCGACCATCATTGTGTACATCTCACCTTCACCATGCCCACCGCCATCATCATCGCCCCCAAAGAACTTCTCATCAACTCCCTCAGGACCACCACTCCGCCAACGCCCACGGACGCCAAAATTGCAGCGCGCAACCTCCTCAGATGGATCTCCAACTGCGCCGGCACCCTGGCACCCCTCAAGAAAGATCAGGCAAACAACACTCCAAGAAGGCCAGCTGGTTCACTCCTGCCCACCACGAGTCCAGACGCACCTGCGGACATCTCGAGAAGAGATGGAGACACGCAAAACCCCATAAACTCACACAACCTTCAAATCTGCCATCAACACACACTAACTCCTTCTGAAAACCACTAAGAAAATGGCTCCCAAGACAGAATCATCACCAACGCACACAACAGTCAGGAACTCTTCGCCATCGTCAAGGAGTTTGCCAGGCTCAACAGCAAGACAATAGATGCACCCCCTCCCAAGACAAACTCGGCACCTTCTTCCACCACAAGATTCGGAAGATCTACGACAGCTTTAGCACCCCATATCCGGCCACCACGCCGGCCACCAATGTACACAACCAAGCCTCACCCCAACAGACCATGCTCTGCTAGACCCCGCTCACAACAGAGGACACACTCAAGACCATGAAGATCATCTACTCAGGTGTCCCTGTCCGTACCACATCTTCCACAGAGCAGCTGCACCATCAACTGCTCTATCAAAACTGCCACCTTCCCCAACGCATAGAAACACGCAGATTTCAACCCTCTGCTGAAGAAGCCATCCTCAAACCCGACAGTCCTCAAGAACTTCAGACCGATCTCACTTCTCCCCTTTTCAGCCAAGGTAATAGAGAAGGCAATCAACGCCGACCTCTCCGAGTTCATAGAAGTGGACGACATCCTGTACACCTCCCACCCTGGCTTCCAAAGCAACCATAGCACAGAGACTGCACTCCTCGCTGCCACAGACGACATCTGCTCCCTCCTCTTCCTGGCAAGGCTGCGAGTGGTCTCAGATGGTAAGACGCGATTCTGTGACGCTGCTGAACAGGTCTGGACCTGGCTGGGATCTACTGGTCAACAGGTGCTGCAGACAGGGAGTGAAGGGTTTGTGCAACAAGCTGTCATTCGCAGAGCCAATCATAGTGGGAGGCATAGGAGGAGCAGGCGCCCACTGCCACAACTACAAGCCACCCCCAATCTGGAGCAGGTTATAAAAGAGAGGCGGAAGGCAATGCATGCGGTGGCGACAATGCGCGATTGTACTCAGAGACAGGATCCCAACACTTCCCCTGAATGCTCCCCCAGTGACAATGGCTCCACTGCAATGTGGCCATCCGGTGTGGAGTCTGGGCGGCCCTCGGATGTGACTTCTCAGGCAGTAGATGACCTAATTTAAGGTTGACTGTTTGTGCCTCTCTCCTTCCACAGTTAGAGACGGCTCTGGAGAGTCTCTGGCTTTCTGCGGCTCCCAGTCTCCAGCCTCCTGTTGCTGATGTTCCGGTCTACCGAGGTCAGCACTTAAAGGGGATCAGGTCCATTCATCACCCAACGGGAACAAAGCAGTTCTACAGGTGAGTGACGTATGACAGGGGTGGTGGTGGTGGTCTCCTTGGTGCTACTAGCTGCAATTTCAGGAGGTCCACGGTGTTGTTTACTTTGCCAGGGACGAATTGTGGGAGTTCTTCTATTATCCAAGGGCCTCATTATGTAGCAGCAATTTTGCGTCGCTCGAATGTCACTTTTTTTACATTCGGGTGGCGCAATGTGCCACAGCATGTTTACAAGGCCACATAAAGCCATTGTTTTCATCGCCTTGTAAATATGTGCCCTTTTCACACATGAAGCTGCGTGAAAGGGGCGTTCCATTGGTGTTGCTGTGGGTGTTCCCATGCAAAACCCATGTAATATGAAGCATTCCCGAATTTATGAGAAACCAGAAACTTGGGAATGCGTCAGAATCTAACACCACCTCAAGGGTGGGGTTTGGGAGGCGCGACGAGGATGAATGTTTTCATTTCTCCTCTTTTTTTCATTTTCCTGTGTGCAGCATTCTGCAGCACACATAGGAAGAGGAAATCGATTGGATTGATTGATTTAGTGCAGGAAGGTGTCCCTTCCTGCACAACATCAATCAGATCTGCAACGAGGGAACCCTTGGACCATATTGCAAGGGAGCCTTCATTGGTGCCAGCCATTGTGCGCCAATGTAGGGGAAAAATACAGGAATGCGCCCTATCTTATCGAAAGGGCCTATTTCTGCCCTTTGTTTGGTCGCAGGACAGCACAGCAAGGCTTCCTGCAGTGCTGACCAGCACCAAAACCTCTTAAATGAGGCCCCAAGAGGGGATGCATCATTTTTAAGACCAGGTATTTTCTGACGTTAAAAAACTGCCTCTAATTAAACTTAGCGGTAGTTTTTTTTCTTTAGCGACGTACAAGGAAATCCTTGTAAATATTGTGTTGTGTGTTTTGCAGGAATTTTTACACTGGAGTGCCCACCTTGCATCTCATTTTTGGTAAATTACGCTAACAGAAGTGGCGCTAGGAAAAATTTGTGTTAATGCTAGAAATAAGCCGCTAACTGGAGTCAGTGGCAACTTGTAAATAAGGTGATAAAAAAAGCCACTGCAACGTCAAAAAATTTACGCTACAGTGGCGTTAAGTTCTTGTAAATATGCCCCTTGGTCTGTTGCTGATATTTTTTGTGATCGCTATACTTGTTTCTCAGTCCCTGCAACTAAGGGTAACTATGGCAGGGCTAGTGGGGGGGGGGCTTACAATGTAGTTTAAGTATGCACTTCACATGAGTATCAGCAAGATACCTGTTGATCACATGGGGATTCAAGCTTTTTACGTTGAATGTGTGAAGAAGTTCACATTTTAGTTTATTAATTTTTATAATAATGAATTTACTCATTCCAATGATAAGAATTAACATGATTTGTTTACCTTTATGGAGACTATGCCTATTTCACAGAGGCTACCTTCTAGTGCTCCTAATAGGATAGTATGTGAAGACTTTAATTCTAAGCTGACTCTATATGTTAATACAATATATTATGTGTATACTTCTTCACCTATAGAGGCAGTTAGACTTTGCAACAACAACAGAGATATATTGCTGACTTCGATTTGGTTAACATCCATGAAAGACACGATTTATGGGAACCTTATATTCCAACTTTTTTGGTATGGTCTATGCAACAGTTATTAATTACATATTTCTTTCCAGGCGCCTTTTGTGTGGTTCGACTTCATGTGATATCCTAAATTTGAATTATGTTGATCATAATTCATAATCCATTGACAGCGGTTTTGCAGACTCCCTCTGTAAGAAGGTCTGGCCCTTTCAAGGCATGTGATTGCCTTTGTTCCACACAATATAATCTACATATTGTATGGAAAATTCAGAACCCAAATGTTCTTTTGGAGTTTTGGTCAAGTCGAAACTTTTGGTGACTTTAAAATGTTTATCTGCAACGGAAGGGGGTGATGGTATATTATCTGCTTATGAGGATTTATGTGTTGCTATTCACAGTTTTCTATTGACACCAGGTGTCTGTATTAGGCACCATTCTCCAAGGTGGTTTGACTTCAAATGTTCTGCAGCAAACTGCTGCAAACTGAGGTCCGCCCTAAAGGAGAAATAAATGGACACCAACATAGCATTCCACCTAGGCACCAGCGCTCCATACCTAACTACTGAAGGTATTGGAGAGAAAAAACATTACAAAAGAGTGTGTTCAAAATATAAAAATAGTGCATTGGCCCCTCACTCTGTTTTATGTAAAAGAGCCCTTGTAAGTGATAAATACTTTTTATTACTTGACGCTTCTGCCTCACAGGTATCAGATAAGGCAGGGGCATTGATCCGATTGGTAAGTGTTAGCCCCTGTCGTTCAAGCCTAACACGTCCTCACCCGTCCTGGAAGGAGAACTTGTTGCAGTGGAATGTGGCTATTTAAGACTATCGGTAATTTCTTTGAAGGAAAAATTCCTTTTCTGTGTGGAGTTGAGTTGGTTTTCGTCTCAAATAACTACAGCAGGCACACCTCAGTTCACTATTGTGTGTGGCTATCTAGGAGGAATACACAAAGCCCAACTGTCCGCTTCACCCAGTCATGTGAGCCTGAAATAGGCTGAAGGCACTAAATGGCTAAGGCATGAAAATGCCAACTTTCTAAAAGAGGCATTTTCTAAATTGTATTTTAAAATCCAACTTTACCATAAGATACGTTTTTTCATTACAATTCCAAAGAATCCAGATATGAGCTGGTTACCTGTTTCCATTTGGGAGCTATCTCTTATTAGATGTAATAAGACAACTCCAATGTTATCCTATGGGAGAGGTAGGCCTTGCATTAGTGAAAAACAACTTTAAGACGTTTTCACTACCAGGACATGTAAAGCTTAAAAGTACATGTCCAACTTTTAAATACACTGCATCTTGCCCTCAGTGCAGTCCAAGGCCTACCTTAGGCGTGACTTATATGTAATAAAAAGGGAGGTTTGGGCCTGGAATTTTTTTTATTTTGCCAGGTTGAAATGACAGTTTAAAACTGCACATACAGGCTGCAATGGCAGGCATGAGGCATAATTCAAAGGGCTACTTAAGTGGGTGGCACAACCAGTGCTGCAGGACCGCTAGGGACATTTGATTTACAGGCCCTGGATACACAGAGTACTACTTTACTAGGGACTTACAAGTAAATATTACTATCAATTCCACTAAGCAGCTCTCATTATGCATGCCATGAGGAACTGGGTCTTAAGTACATTGAGGATTCTATGAAGGTAGCCCCTTTGCTACTTTGGATGTCTGTATAGATGAATGAGAATGCATCTCTTACTCGCAGGATCATCAAGGATTGTTTCAAATGTAACAGAGAGTTTAGGAAATCTAGCACTAGATGGTATTTAGTGCTTAAGACTACTCCATGCATTGAGCCTTACCTTGTAGGCGAGATTGCCCAATGGGTTGTGGGCCTTGTTGTTTAGATTTAGAACAGGTATTCTTGGCTCTTTGTTATGTTTTTCCTTGAGCCAGTATGCTATGCATTTTTAAATTACATTTTATGTTTTATATTCTAAAAGGTTTTTATCCCGCCCTTAAAGTCGCGACATCTTAAAAGCTATTAATCTGCTTTGCAGTTTCCACGATTTTTAACTGATGATGAAGTATGCCGGGTCGTTAGCTCGTTGTCAGTATTCTAAGTTTGATTAATTGTTGCACGTGCCTGATGCACTTTAAGTGATTTTAATGTCTGTTTTTGTATACATTTTCATGATTATCTGAGATATAAACGAATCAAGTTTTTCTGATGATGATGAAGATGATGAATGTAGAACCTCCCTTTTACAGTTGTTCAGGTGAGCTACTCTGCTTTTCGTTGACCAGAAAATGTGACTCTTTATTTAGGAATGGACTTGAAGCATATATAGCAAGTCGGAAGAGTTGGCTCCATGTCAATCACAGGTCAGGCACTCTTCTGGCAGGAAGGTTGAAGTCGGTTAAATGCATTTGAGCCGTGCACCTCTGAACGGCCAGTAAATGTGTCGAGAAATTGTCTTATGGGCACAGAAACCAAACTATTTTGTTGCCATGCCTTAAAAAGCCTTAAGAAAGGGAGTAGATTGTGGCTGTTGCCACCCACGCACAGACACAGGGGGACACGTGCATACATTCATGCAAAGAAAGGCAGTGACAGACTTCTTTATTCTCACAGACCAATAACCATACAGGTATCTAGTTACTATGTCTACAGACATAGTCACCCGTGCATACAGACAATGCAAATACATACACCCATGCACATCTCTGTGCTTGCAAAGGAGTGAGTCTTGAACTGATGATGTCCACGTGGTACCCGATCAGTGTGTCTGTTTGAGATGCTCTTAAAATGCTTACGCTACACCGGTTGTGTCATTTCAAAGGAAACCTGCATTCATTGGTGCCTAGTATTTATGTTATTGGGGGAAGTATGCGCAGTGGCTGCCTGTGCTGAGATGTTCAGTGTGTGCAAAGGAAGCTTGCACCTCTTCCACCAATCACTTTCCTCCCTCCTCCTTTGTATCCTCTTGCACGCAGAGCATCTTCTTGTATGCTATGCTTTCTTACCTCCCTCTGCCTCTTGGTAGTAGAAATTATTTTGGCTTTTGTTTACTGAAACGGCGTTATCCAGGCTTCACTGACATACTGCACAGGTACAGCATTGGCATCGGCAGTGATTGTGTCCCTGGCACACTGAGCCTCAGGATAGTTGGCAGTGACTTGTGATTGTCACACTCTTAGAACAAGCATACGATGTGTCTGAGTGAGGTGCGGGTGTGGCAACACTCAGAGAATGAGGTGGAGATCCTGCTCCCGTGGCATGTTGGGGGGTATTCCCAGGAAGAGCTGTATCAATTAGACAATTTATTTAGGCACCAGAAAGAGGGTTCTGCAGCCTTTGTGAACCTCTGTTCACTGTGCAAATGAAAATCAGCAACGCGGCCTGCCCTGTTTCCACTACCCTGGAGTCAAAAGGAGGCTCAGGCTGTGCAGGTTCATGCAAAGATGGCGGCGAGAGGGCTCTTTCGCTCCAGGTGAAGAGCTGTCTCCTTTTGACACATCTCGTCTTTGAGATCTAGAGCTCTGCAGTTAAAGAAGAGACGCTCTCCTAAAGACATTGAGCGCTGACGTCTTTCAGAGGAGAGCCGCCTCCGCCACAACACTTCGGAGATCGGCAGTTAATCCAAATGAAGACCGCCTCCTCTCAAGAATTCCCACCCTGCAGTGCTCTTGTGAGTGGATCTAACATGCTTTTCAGTGGAGTGCAGTGGTGCAGAGTAGAGTGGCAGAGAGCACAGTGTTGCTGTGTAGAGTGTTGTAGAGTGCAGTGGTGTAGAGTTGAGTAGCAAAGAGTGCAGTGGCATAGAGTGTATTGGTTTTGAGTAAAGTGATGTAGAGTGCAATGGCGTAGGGAGCAGTGGCATAGAGCGCAGCGGCATAGAGTGGTGTAGAGTTGCAAAGGATAGATTTCAGTGGCGTAGAGTGGAATGGCACTAGAGTGGAATAGAGTAGTGTAGAGTAGATTGTTTCAGAGTATTTTTGGTGTAGGTGCAGTGGCGTAGAGTGTAGTGTCATAGAGTGCAGTGGTGCAGAGTAGCTTAGAGTTGTGCAGAGTGGATTGGCATAGAGTGTAGTGGTGTACAGTGAAGCGATGGAGAGTAGAGTGGCATAGAGTGTAGTGGCGTACAGTACATTGGTGTAGAGTAGAGTGACACAGAGTAAAGTGCAGTGGCATAGAGTGCACTGGTGTAGAGAAGAGTGGCAGAGAGTGCAGTGCTGCAGAGTAGTGTGGCATAAAGTGAATTGGCATAGCATGGAGTGCAGAGTAGAGTAGAGTGGTGCAGGGCAGAGTGCAGTGTTGTAGATTGTAGTGATGCAGAGTGTAGTGGCATAGAGTGTATTGGCGTAGAGTGGTGTAGTGTAGAATGGTGCAGAGTAGACCCCACTGGAATAGAGTGCAGTGGCATAGAGCAGCGTGCCATAGAGTTCAGTGACAGGGAGTGCAGTGTTCCAGAATAGAATGTTGTAGAATGCACTGATGTATAGTAGAGTGGCACATTGGTGTAGAGTCGTGCAAAGTAGAGTGGCATAGGGAGCAGTGGCATAGAGTACAGCGGTGTAGATTAGAAAAGAGTGGCGTAGAATGCAGTGACAGAGTACACTGGTTTAGAGTGCAGTGGTGTTTAGCCCTGTGGCATAAAGTGTTGTAGAGTATAGTGGCGTAGAGTGTATTGGTGTAGAGTAGACTGGTGTAGAGTGCAGTGGCGTATAGTGCATTGGCTTTGAGTAAAGTGGTGTACAATGCATTGGCACAGGCTGCAGAGGTGCAGAGTAGAATGCAGTGGTGCAGAATAGAGTGCAGTGATGTAGAGTGGGGTGGCGCAGAGTAGTGTGGAATGGAGTGGTGCAGAGTGGAGTGGCACCAACTGCAGTGGTGCTGAGTGGTTGGCGCTAAGTGTGGTGGCCCTGAGTTCAAGGGCGTAGAGTAGATTGTTTCAGAGTAGAGTTGAGTGGTGCATGGTAGAGTACGGTGGTGTAGAGTAAAATGATGCAGAGTGGATTAGAGTGGCATGGAATGGATTGGTGTAGAGTGTACAGGCATACACTGGACTGGTACAGTTAGAGAATATTGGCGTAGAGTGCAGTGGCATTTAGAGTGCAGTATAGTAGATCAGAGTGACATAGAGTAGAGTGGCGTGGAGCAGGGTAGGGTGCAACGGCGAAGAGTACAGTGGTGCATAGTAGAGTAGTGTGGGGAAGAATGGTGTATACTAGAGAGGCGTAGAATGAAGTGGTGTAGAGTGGAGTGGTGCAGAGTAGAGTGAAGGGACACAGTGTGGAGTGGCTTGTAGTAGAGAGTCGTAGAGTGTGGCCTGGTGCAGAGTAGACCACAGTAATGTGGAGTGGTGCAGAGCAGAGTGGATTGGTGTAAAGTGAAGTTTGCATGGTGTGGTAGTGTACTACCATAACAGACACATCCATTGTGTTACCAGGCAAGACAGCCCTTGCTGCATGCTTTGAAGCCAGCGCCCACACCAAGAAACTTTTCAACATCGACAAGGATTTCTCCGACCCGGCTGCCAGCAAAAACAACATCATACCCTCACAGGAGCTGTGCGACAACCTCGCCCACTTCTTTAACAACAAGATCTCAACCATATACAAAAAACTTAGAACCCCAACCCACACCTAGGGATTTCCTCGACAGATATGCCACCACTGTAACCAACAAGAACCACACACTGACCACCTGGAAGATCCTTCCCACCCAGGACACCACCATGAAATCCATCCACTCTGGAGCTCCCACAGACCCATGCCCGCACCACATCTTCAACCTCAGAAACCAGAGGATTGGTCAGGAACTCACCACCCTACTCAACTCCTCTACCACCAACGCAACATTTCCAGATGCCTGGAAATACACCGTAGTCAGACCCCATTCAAAAAACCCTCTGCCGACCCCAGCAAACACAAAAACTAAAGGCAAATCTCCCTGCTCCCATTCCCAGCAAAGGTACTAGTAAAGATCCTCAACAATCAACTCATGACACACCTGGAGCAAAACCAGCTACTAGATGCCCCCTAATCCGGGTTACGCAGGAACCCCAGCACCAAAACCACCTTGATCGCAGCCTCCGACATCCAAACCCACCTCGACTGAGGAGAAACAGCAGCTTTGATCCTCCTCGACCTCTCAACACCTTCAATACCGTATCTCACCACGTGCTAATCGAAAGACTCCACCAGATCGGCATCAAAGGGGACGCGCTCAGATGGATCACCTCCTTCCTCACCAGAAGAACCCAGAGGATCTACCTCCCACCTTTCACCTCTGAACCCAAGGAGATCACCTACGGTGTCCACCAGGGCTCATCCCTTAGCCCCACGCTCTTCAACGCCTATATTGATCCCACAGTCTCAACATAATTTCTTATAAGACGACACCCAACTCATTATCTTACTCACCAACAACCTCAACACCACCAGAACCAGATTGCACAGATGTATGACAAGCGTCACCGACTGGATGAAGAACAACTGACTGCAGCTGAATGCAGACAAGACTGAAGTACTGATCTTTGGCAACAACAACAAAACGAGGAACAACTCCTGGTGGCCATCAGACTTAGAACCCGCACCCACTCCCTCCGACCATGCCAGAAAACTCAGAATCATCATTGAGAACAAGCTCACCATAAAATCACAGATCAACGCCATCTCCTCCGCCTGCATCCTCACTCTGCACATGCTACATAAAGTCACTAGCCCTACACACGAGACGCATCGTGACGCAGGCCCTCATCTCCAGCCGACTGGACTACTGCAACACCCTCTACATAGGAATCCCTGCACACCTCCTAAAGAGACTTCAGGCTATGCAGAACACTGCAGTCAGACTCATCCTCGGCCTTCCCTGACGAAACCACATCACGCCCTCCCTCAGGCAACTCCACTGATTCCCCATACAGAAGAGATGTCAATTCAAGCTGCTGATCCACGCACACAAGGCTCTGCACAACCAAGGGCCCGCATTCATTAACTACCGCCTGAACTTCCACCACCCCCGAGAAGCTTATGCTACGCCTCTCTTTCAATTGCCCATACTCCCCGCATCTACTGAAGCAGAAGTGGAGGATGCTCCTTCTCCCACATCGCAGCAAAGACCTGAAACAGCCTCCCCATGCACCTCCAGACCATCAACTGACTTACGGAATTCCGAATGGCCTTCAAGACCTGGCTGTTCGAATAAGCCTCCATGACCTGTAAGCGCCTGGATACCTTATTGTGTAATTAACCGCACTTTATGAATCCTGATTGATTGATCATCAATTGAAATGACCATTACATGTGCACTGACTTACAGTTTTACTTATAAAAGTATGCAGAGCACAAATGATAATGTGTGGAAATGTCATCACCCAGTGTAATGATTTGCTTTGATAGCATTAAAATATTTGTTCCCACAACACTTCAAAATTACCAAATATTGTGCTTCATTTGTGCTTTTCTAATTCTGACATATTCTGAGATATCCGTACTATTCATGTACAGAGATTACATTTTATTGTGTGCTAACAAACAATAACATTGTATAGCCTTCCTCAAGCACACCCCCAACAGCCAGCATCATTGCCACATAAATCCTCACACTTCGAAGTCAGATCAAGAAAAGTAAACACTAAGCTCCCTAGAAGACAGAAACTGACATTGGACCTCTGTCTTTGAATGCACAGCAAATATGACGAGATAAGAACAAGTTTTGAAGGCCTGTTTACAGAAATCGCGCACAGGTGGATGAATTCGGTAAGTAGGGTTTTGGCAACAGAAGGGACAAACTCAAGCTGGAGAGTCTAAAACAAATAGAGCCAGCAAATAGAAAGCAAGCAAATGTGAGTTACAATCCACAAAGCCAATAGTATATAATGGGTGGAATGTATTCCCAGGGAAGCTTTCCGAGTTTCCACAAGATGTACTTAGCAAACCATACAGCTGTGCTGTCTGGTAGGCTTTGACCTACAAAGGAACATTTGTATTTTCTTGCAGTATTTCAACACTTGCAACATTTTGCACAATGAAACTTCCTTTCTGACCTGGGTGGAAATAAAAAAAACATGTAAACAACCATTCCTAGAACAGATATGAGTAAATTCACTGATTTTAGAATATGGGTGATTTCCATGTACTATTAGAAACAGTGCAGCGCATAAGTGACACTGCGCTCCAAAGTAGGGGCTGTACTTCCAGCCATCTCACAAAGCACACAGTGCAAGAGTCACTACTACACACACTTTGAAATCAAACCAACCAACACTTGATGAGATATTTTTGTCTTTAGCCATTCTTAAGAGATGGTACTGACCCTGGCAAAGGACATCTACAGCGTCTCTACATTTTTTACAATGATTTATTTAAATATGTATTAATATATTTAAGTGATTACAATGATTTCTTTAAATATGTATTAATATATTTAAGTGAGAATCACCCATACTTGAAGTTGGAGATCTGTACATTCATACTGTATCCTTTAACTCTTATAACCTTGATAAGAACTGGTTTACAAAGGATTTTAAATGACACTCATCAAAAATGCAACATCTCTCTTCAGAATTGTCCGTTGCCGCACTTAGGAATGTAAATAAGGTGTGATTTTTTTTCTCTCACAATAACAGACATTGTTCTGAGCTAGGATAACAGTAAGGGTTTGTGTCCCAAAACAGAGGTTTCAGATATGGGTTTTTCTTTTTCTAACAAATGAAACTTTATTACATGTATTCTGTTGGTTTTATTGGGAAGCCAGACTGTAACACTCAGAATGCATCTAGTTTACAGTGGTGACTTGAAACTAGCGAATTATTTAAGTAAATTAATAATGACAGAATATCCTAAAATTAGAAACAAGGGGGCATATTTGCTAACCATTCGCGCAATGCAGGGCAGCAAGCAATGTTGCTACACAGCACGCGTTGCGTGAAATGGGGAGGGCAGAAATTGTCCATATTTACAAAGATATGGAGTATTATTGAGAGCACCATTGAAGGCAATTGAGTGGCTCAGGGCCAATTGTGGCTGGGATGTGTTCGGCGCCAACATTCCACAGTTTGTTTTGCTGTTTCTCCCTTTTTAATTTAGTGCACTTTACCTTCAGTGGGTGGAAAGTTCTAAAATTATAGTCCTTCTGCCTCAGGCTATACTTTTTGTTAAAGACCCAATTCCTTGTTCTAGCCTCTAACCTGCAGCTTGGGCCTATATGTTGGGTTTACAAACCGGTATACACCCCAACAGCAAACTACAGTGCTACAGAATATCCATATGCTGCTGTACATGTATTCCTATGCCCACAAAACCAACTGGAACACATAAAAACATTACATTAGTCAAAGGTTACCTTTAAATCTTCACTTGAGTTGGCTGCACTGTCAAAACATCTGTAAGCTTGGGAATTCAGAGCACACTCATTGCCAACAAACTTTTTCACACCACCGGTTGTGTTGATCATGTGTTTGCTCTAAGAAAGCTTACTGTAGAATTGTTAAAGGCCAGGAACCTGAGTTATAGGCCGGAGGCGCATGCCAGGGCCTACAACGAGGCATAAGCCCTCAGAAGGACTATAATGCTATTAGAACATTTCACTCACTGAGGGTAGAGTGTTCTATTAAAAAGGGAGAAATAGAAAATCAGAGATTGGAATGCTGGAGCAGAAGGCATATACCAGCCACTGCTAGCCCTGAGCTACCTCGTTGTCTTCAACAATTCTTTCAACATTCCAAAGTTCTAATGTTATTTATAGATGACTACTTTCTACATACTATATATCTACCAGATAAAACATTTGTGTGATGATCCAGGGGAATTTTGAGATGTAAAATTGTCCCTTGGGATATGGAATTATCCCGTAAGATGTGGCATGATACACCACACAGTCAATAGTTTGAATTGAGAGAGAAATACTCCTCCTGACAGTGACAAAGTCCACTCTTTGTATATTTTCAAAATATATTTCCCCAGTAAATAGCTTGGGAGCTAGTGGTAACTCTCCTGCTGCCTGTAAGCAGCTCTCCTGTGTGCAGCCCAGTCTACTAAATTAGAAGCTTTTACTTGGTTGAATTCATATTAGCAGGATAGGTTGATTTCCAGTGAGCATAAGTAGCTCTTATTACAGAAAAGGTTGAAGAATACTGAAAAAGAATTGGTAGCAACAGGTAACAGGCAGCTGCACTGTCAAGCCAGATCTGATGATTGCTTTCTAGACGGAATTGAATGGGAGGTGTTCAGGGCATATGGTGCCAACAATGAGATTGCAGAGTCTCTTATGCTGCCTCTTCACATGGGGCGTTCTTTTTAGACTTTATTTAAAAGAACAAAGAGGGGCACTAAGAAATGGTAGGAGTCTTGTCCCTCAGGAAGACTCAGAGCTGGTGTGGTCTTAAAAAATGACCTGCACCAACAAATTACAGCACCCAACAACTGAAAATAGGCACTATATGACAAATCCTACAAAATGAAAGGCTGTCCTCTTATTACATCTTGTAACTCAGAGTAAGCATGAGTTATTTCTTGTGCAAGGTGGCTACTTCACAATCGTGCCAGGACACTGTGATTACAATCATGGGCTGTGCACTTAAGAATCATTGCTATCAAGTGTGTGTGAGGCACACCGAGACTACAGAACCCAAAATGCATCAAATTGTCAAAGAAAAGAGCAAGACTGGGGTTTGTTGTGTGGATGAAATGGAGTCAGGCCATCACTTTAGTTATAAGGGACTCGGGCCGGCTTTTAACCCCCCCTGCCACAGATTCCCTTACCTCCACCCTTTAACAGTGCCCCTCAAGTCTCCATAACCACTGTCTCTCAGATTCATTTAGTTTTATAGCACCACTCATACCAGTGTAAGGTGTCAGGGCACTTTACCTCACACACACATTACAAAGAGACAATCAATCATGCGTGTGTAAATCAGTGTATAGCAAATGTTACATAAGACAGGACTACAAGGTGTAGTGTAGGAGTGACATGTCATCGATACTGGTAGGCGATATAGTTTAAGAGTCCGTAATCTGGAAAAGCACAAATTCAGAATTTAAAATGTAACATCATTGTTAGGGGTTCTCTTAAATATTAAGAATTGTTTTCTACCCAAATGAACCCTTTTCACAAGGTTAGGATGATGAAAGACTGGGCAAAAACAACACATAGCCCTAACATATACCTTGCAGTTTGCATGCAGCTCTTTGATGACAGTTAATAGCTCAATCTGCTATATTAGGATTTTGATTTATAAACTGAAAATAACAAAAGAAGCTCTCTTACAGAAGCAGTAACCCACTGACCTATTTACATTATATGCACTTTGTTATCTGCATAGTACACGTTCTTAGCAGCAGGCATTTTAACCATCTGTGCTACCTTAGGATGAGTCAAAACTTAAACTAGACAAACCTCCGGTCTCTTTCCAGGAAGACGATTAATCACAAGAGGTATATGCGACGTTACAACACATGCGATTACATCGCATGCTGTTGCAACGCAAAACTTTACCCCAACTTTCTGTCGGGGGAGCGCTGGAAGTTGGAATAGATTAATTTTCTATTCCAACTTCAGTGTGTGCAACAGTAGGAAAGGTGTTGGAGTTAAATCCAACACCTTCTACCCACTGCTGCACACCTTTTGCGTTGCAACGGCATGCAATGCAATCGCATGCGATGTAACGGTTGCATTAAAAAGGCTGTTTCCCTCACAAGAGTTATCTTGACATTTTAATTGATGCCTGTAAATTGCTAGAGGCCAGGAACGGGGCAGCAGGTGCTTCTAACATGATAATATACTTGCAAAAATGACGCCCTCACCCCAAGTCAGAGCCCGGTGCGATGGCACCAATCGCACTGCCTTAGAGCCGGCACTGAAGGGACTAGACCGAAACTACGCATGTAGTTACATACGACTCATCGAAAGCACCATGTTTTACTCTAGAAACATCAGTGGCATTTAACTAGGGTGACCAACCGTCCGTAAATTTCACAGACCGTCCGTAATTTGGATCTCACGCCCGTGACAAACCCTTTTACGGACGCCTTTTGTCTGTAATTTTGGGCATTGGGGAACATCACTGTTCCCCTGCCAGAAGCCTGAGCTCCCTGATGGGGGCCGCCTCGCACTCATCCTGTGAGCGCAAGAGCAGCCTCATCCGCCCATTGTCATTCTGTCTGCAGCTGATTGCCACATACAGAATGACAATGGGACAGTCTGTGCTCTTACTGCATGCATTGGGCCGTTTGCAGCCTCGGTCTAGGGCAGGGCATTCAGTCAGGTGGAAACAACGTACAAAAACGCCCATGCTGCTAGGTTATAATCCAGTTCATGAAAAGAAGGCGGTATAACAAGTTAAAAATAAAAAAGGGTTATGGGTCTTTCACAGTCTCATCATTTTAAAACGGACTCATTTTCAGTGTTATATTCAACAAAGCCATGGTTGCTGCTTTTTTATTTTATGCAAGTGACACCCATTGACAAAGCCAATAGTCTGGCTTGTAGGTGTAACACTACTTGTTGTTGGATGCAATGAAAGAAGCAGCAAATTACCAGTCGTTGGAACACTATGCTGAGCACAGATTTTTAGCTTAGGTGTTTTAAGCCATGCCCTTAATTACATTAAGCACCCCCTTTTGAGAGACCCCCCCAGTTTTTTCATCCCACTTAAAGCCCTGGAAAAAACACCATGTCACAGTGGCACTGTGCATCATGCATGACCCATGACATCCACTTTTTCAGATTTCCTATGTACAGGGGCATAGTGAGCCCTCCCCCGCCCCACCCCTTGCTTTAGGAACTACAGCAGAGGTGAAGTCCTTGATGGGCCTCTTCTGTCTGCAACTCTGCAGACAAAGGCTTATCTCATATTTAGGTGCCGATTACGATCCGGCAAAAACCGGGTACGAACCGTCGGTCGGAGCGTTTTCTCCGTCCGACTCGTACCCGGTCGTAAAACTTCACAAACATGGAATTATGATTCGCACGGAAACACCATTTCCGTACGAATCGTAAAAAACACCGACCGACGAAAATATAAATACAAATGTGCTCCGGGAATGCTGCGACGTGACGTCGGGACGCTGTCAGGCAGCGTTTCACGACCCAGGAACCACGATTCGAACCGACAGCAGTCCGGACGGCAATATTTTCACGGCACCAAAAAAGTGCCGGAAAAGCGAAGTACGTCACGAAACGACCAGAGTAGGTGGCCCGGTACGCGCCGTACCCCCCCCAGCCCCCGTACGTACGCGCCGACCCCCCCAGCCCCCATACGTTCGAGACGTACCCCCCGTGTATGTACACCCGTGTACGTGTCGAACCCCCCGTGTATGTACACCCGTGTATGTTCGAGTCATACCCCCCGTGTATGTACACCCGTATACGTGTCGAACCCCCCGTGTATTTACACCCGTGTACGTGTCGAACCCCCCCGTGTATGTACATCCGTGTACGTTCGAGTCGTACCCCCACCCGTGTATGTACGGTGCGTACCCCCAGCGCGTAGCGCTGGGGGTACGCACCGTACATACACGGGTGGTGGTACGACTCGAACGTACACGGGTGTACATACATGGGGGGTTCGACACGTACACGGGTGTACATACACGGGTGGGGGTACGACTCGAACGTACACGGGTGTACATACACGGGGTGGTTCGACACGTACACGGGTGTACATACACGGGGGGTTCGACACGTACACGGGTGTACATACATGGGGGGGTACGACTCGAACGTACACGGGTGTACATACACGGGGGTTCGACACGTACATGGGTGTACATACACGGGGGGGTACGACTCGAACATACGGGGGCTGGGGGGGGTTGGCGCGTACGTATGGGGGCTGGGGGGGTCGGCGCGTACGTACGGGGGCTGGGGGGGGGTCAGCGCGTATGCGGGCACATATCTCCATGGTTGCTATGGGAGTTCGGTGCGGACGTTTTTTTTTCCATACGGTTGTAACATCGGACGCACGGGATGGATCGTAATTCCTCGGTCGGACTTCACTTTTCACATTTGTACGGTAAATCGTCCGTGGACGTGTCGGACACATTTTCCGACCCGAGGACGTGTGGGGAATACTTCCCAATGCGATTCGTATGGACTTTTTACCATGCGAATCGTAATTGGCAGTTTGTACGGCACTTGTGCGATTCGTACGGTAAAAAGACCGGATACGAGTCGTACGGGGAATTTTTTTACCGGATCGTGATCGGCACCTAAATGTGAAAAGGTGAGCAAGTGAAGGGATGGGTGGATGGCTGGATGGATTAGTGAAAGGGTGAATGGGTGAATGGATGAATGAAAGGGTGAATGGATGGATAATGAGAGAAAGGATGGACAGATGAGTGAGTGGACGGATGCATGAGAGAAGGGAAATATATGGATGTGTGGATGGAAGGATAGATGGACGGGTAAATGGATGGATGAGTGGATGGATGGATGAGTGAAAGGGTGGATGATGGGCGAGTGAATGAGTGGATGGAAGAGTGAATTGATTGATGAATTGATAAGTGAAAGGATGATGGATGAGTGAAAGGGTGGATTTAATGCTGGATGAGTGAGTGAAAGGGAGGGTAGGTGGACAAAAGGGTGGATAGATGAGTGAAGGAGTAAAAAGGTGGATGGATGAGAGAAAGGATGGATGGATGAGTGAAAGAGTGGAAGGGTGGATGGATGAGTGAAAGGTTGGATGAGTGATAGGGTCAATGGGTGGATTTATGAGTGGATGAGTAGATGGATAGGTGGATGGAAGGATGGATGGGTGGTTAAGTGAAAGGGGGATGGGGAGAGAAAGGGAGGATGGATGGATGGATGACTGAAAGGGTGAATGGGTGGAAGGAAGAGTGACTGGGTGGATGAATGAGTAAGTGAAAGGATGGCTGGATGGGTGAAAGGTTAAATGGTTGTATGAATGAGTGAATGGATGGATGAGTCGAAGAGTGGATGGATGAGTGTAAGGATGGATAGGGTGAAAGGATGAATGGAGGGATGGATGAGTGAAAGGGTGGATGGAGGGATAGATGAGTGGAATGATCGATGGATGGAAGGATAGATTTGCAAATGGTTGAATATTGATATGGATGGGCACACAGATGGAAGGACAGAATGAATGGTGAAAGATTGAATGATGGATGAAAGAATGATTACACCTTGTAACCCCCATTATCTCAAGTAACATTTCCTATACATTGACTTTCACATTTATATGAGTCATTGTCTCTATATAATATGTGTGTGATGTAACGCACTCCGACACCCTGTCCTACTTACTTGGGATGAGTAGCACTATAAAAGAAATTAAATACACATTAGAGAGGGTTTTTGTGAAGATGAGGGGCACCATTGGAGGGTGGTAGCAAGGTGGCCTGGCTGGACCAGGCATCAGGCGTTTCCCTGGGAGGCTGGAAAGGTGGGGTGGGGGCGATTTTGTTACCACAAAAAGACCTGCACATTTGCTCAAAGATGCGCGCACACTGAAAAACCATGAAGTGCACAATTGCCTCTACCTAATATAAACGTATTTTAACTTGTGCTTAAGTGGTTGTCTATTTACTTACTTATATACTATTGCACAACCTCCTCTGATGTGTCTGTAAAACGTACCTTTTGTCCTGAATTTTGACCTCCTGTCCTGAATTTTTGTACATAATGTTGACCCTTTGTCCTGAATTTTTACACTAACGGTCCTGAATTTGCCATCATGCCAGGTGGTCACCCTACGTTTAACGCGCTTCTGGACATCCTGCCTAACTACCCTTGAACACACACAGTAGCACGGACAGGTGTTGCCAGCCTTCTTACCATGGACTTGGCGTGAAGAAGATGTTGTAGTGATGCCAACCGTGTGCACCTCGTGCCCCGTCTTCCTGTTCCCATTGGCGCGAACCGTGAGGAGCCAGTCAAATGTTATTGCCTGAACCTCGCCTGTGGCCTCCATAGCTTCCCCCGGGTCGTCGTACAGGGCAGTGCAAGTCAGGCTGTGCAGGGCACGGTTGTCGCAGCGGGTCTGCCCCGCTCACTACCCAGCCAGCCCCTGCACTGCCTATGGGGCTGAAAGCCAAGCCTCGAGCAGCAGCTTGGACAGGCTGCCAGATGCCAGGTCTCCCTGCTGAAAGATGGGTGCTGGCGGCCGCCTGGCCTCTCAGTTACAGAGATAAGTGAACCCCCGGTGGGATTTCCTCTCAGGGGTCTTAAGGGCTTGGGCATGGGAGCGCGGTGCGTGCGGGTGGCACACCTGTTCTGCGCCGCCAATCGCTTAAACGACTGCCCAGAGCCGTGTAAGCTCCGAGGAAGCATGCCAACTCGCGACGGGAGTTTTAGTTTCGCGAGTAGCGTCTTCCACGTACTCGTGCTTGCTTCCCAAACTTTCTTGGGCTCTGCTCCGTTTGCGGTTCCTCTGTCTTTTTCCCAATGTTTAGCCCAAATGCGGATTGCCCAGTGTTTCATACCAGGTCCGCAGTGCTTGGAAAGTAATTATCATTTTTTTTATTTTATCCTGCCGATTCCTTGGATTTAAGGAATTTACACTTTGTCACGATTACGAATGGACCGGAATCGCTCACTAAACTTTCTGTTTTGTCCCGTTGTGATTGTGTGTGATTGATTGTGTTCATTTCCATTTCTCATTATCCATTTTCTTACAAGTGTTTTTTCGATTTTGCCAGTGGACTCTGTAAATTTGAGCTGCAATGTTGCACATTCTCAAACCTGCCATGCTCAATATTATTAATAATTAACATTATTAGAGCGCAACTTTCAACTCAAAGGTATCCTGGCGCTGACCTCATTAGAGTAGAAAACAAGTCAAGTTAGATACTATGTCTAGACATGGCTTTCTTCAGTGAGGACCAGTTATATGAGAAACAGCCAGGATTTAAGAACTTTTCTAAATGGAAGGCGGTCATTGCTGGCTCTCAGCGGGCCTGATAATTTGTTCCTTAGCTGTGCTGGCCTCACTAAAAAAGTCCACCCTCCAAATCTCACTCTTCAGTATGCATTGGAGATTCCCAGAGAAGGAGCGTACATTTCTTGATGGTATGTTTGAATTTCCTCTGTATGGGTCCTGTCTCCTGCATTGCCTTAAAAACCATGCAGAATGACTTGAATGCAATTCTTCCCATTACAGGAAGCCAGAGAAGGCCCTTCATGGTTCCAGACGAAGAGGCAAATCTTGGTTTATTTAGTGCCATTCTTGCAGCTTTCACTCTGCTCAGTCTCTTTATTGGATAGTCGGTGCTCCTAATAGCAGGGCGTTACAGCAGTCATGTCTACTTAAGACAGTGCTTTGAACTACTAATGCTCTTGCTGGCTGTGGCAGCATTGGTACAATGTTTCTTAGGTTACGGCGCAGTGCAAAACATGTTGCTGCTGTCTTATTGAATCAACAAAGAAGGGGGGGCCAAATGGGCTTTTGAGAGAGAGAGGTCCAGCTAAGTATGCCCGAAGTATACAACATGAAAGTGACAAAGCTGTTCCTAAAGGTAGGGGGGGGGAGGTAGAGGACGGCGTACCATGTAAAGGGGATTTATTCTTTTGGATATTGGAACCCTCACACAGCCATCAGGATATCGTGAATCACGTACCCTTCAGGATGTAATGTAACATCATCGTGCTGCTCCTACGTCGAGTCGGCTGGTGCAATACCCGACGGGCTCTTGTTTAGAGAGCACTCTTGTGGAGATCTTTATATCCAAGATAGCCGATAGTTGAAGTGTGAGTATGGGGCTCTTTGATAATAGGGGAGGGAGTGCTATCTCAACAGTTTTATTATGATGCCTCCTCACCTAATTAAAATTGTGAGGTAAAGTGTTAGTAACTCAGGTCAATGTTCTGGGTTGTCTACACTGCCTCATCGTGGTCAACATGTTTCTCGCTACAAATGAGGTGTACTCATGCGATTCTTCAGGACCTAAAAAAGGAATCTATCTACATATATATACAGACTGAGTTGCATGATTAACAAAAAGCATTCTCATATACAGCTGGTATTTTACCTGCGGCTCGGTCTACCCTATATACTCCATAGGATAAGACACTGCAGTTCCTGGTAGGCTACGCAAGGAGTTCCTTGCGTTAGACACGCCGAGTCCGTGTCGCCCGTAGACCTACCCCGCACTACCAGGACTGGGAGGTGACTGCAGTGTCTCATCCCTCCCTTATTTTAATAAACAACCATTGTCTATTCATCTACATTATCAAAGAGCCCCAAACTCCCACTTCAACTATCGGCTATCTTGGATATAAAGATCTCCACAAGAGTGCTCTCTAAACAAGAGCCCGTCGGGTATTGCACCAGCCGACTCGACGTAGGAGCAGCCCGATGATGTTACATTACATCCTGAAGGGTACGTGATTCACGATATCCTGATGGCTGTGTGAGGGTTCCAATATCCAAAAGAATAAATCCCCTTTACATGGTACGCCGTCCTCCCACTGCTGTCTTATTTACATGAGTCTCCATAGAGAGTTTATTATCAAAATATACTTCAAGATTACGTGCCGACTGAGACGTTTCTGGGTGCTCTTATTTGTCAATGGAATGGCATGGTGAGCAAAAAAACGATGGATTTAGGCCCAGATCTCTGTACTGGGGTGAATGTATGACATTGTTCTTCATTCTGTCCATCAATAGTTCTTTTTGCATTTGTCACCCCGAGTGGGACGGGTATGCTCAGACGTGAGTCCTGTGCTCTCCATGCCACTGGAATCAAGCTATCCTGGCTGAAGAGGGGTGAAACCCCGAAACCGGTCCTAGGATGCTTGTTTCCAGTCCAGGGAGGACCTGGCCTGGCAGTTCGGGCTGGACTGTTCCCATGAGGCACAGGGTCAAGACTGATTTGCATATGGCTGGGTCCAAACTGGAATGGCATGGTGAGCCAAAAAACAATGGATTTAGGCCCAGATCTCTGTACTGGGGTGAATGTATGACATTGTTCTGCATTCTGTCCATCAATAGTTCTTTTTGCACTTATTTGTCAATGGCCAGAAATTATCAGGGAGTATATCTCGAAGTTTGGAGGCTGAACAGCATAAAAACTCTGTTTTGTCTCCATTAAACGTTAATGAGTTGTTAGTAAGTCACTTCACCACCTCCCTTATGCAGTTGTGAAATGCTTCTAATAAGACTTGTCTGTCATTGCCTAGTGAGAGGATCAGCTGGGTGTCATCAGCCTAGTTTACAAAGCTGATAACATAGGATCGATTAAGTAACATCAGAGGAAATAGATAAATACACCATGCTCTACTGTTTTGAACTCTGAGCGAAAAGGAGGAAGTGAGATCACTTGAGTTGTGTTTGTTAGATAAGATTTGATCCAGTCCATTGCTGTGTACAGAAACCTGTTGACAGCCCAAAAGAGTTAAAGGTTGCATGTTGGGTCGCTTCCCTACTGACACAAATACAAATGAAGCAGATAAACGAGCCTCGGGTCTGCTAGAGCCTGTCTCCTGCCAATCACCTGCTACTCCCAGCAGAGCCAGTATGTCCAAACTCCATCTATTTGCGAAATTACACAGCACCAGAAAGGAAGATTTCTTAAGTTGACCGAGGTCCGGATGTGGCAGCACGTAATATGTCTCGACTCACTGCATCCTTAGTGAGTCATGGGTGATACACGTGGATTGTGTGGTAACTAATAATCACGATGTCTTGAGGGTGCTGATGCTCAGTAACACAATATATAATGGGGAAGTTCCGCCACCAGCATATAGTTTACCTCTTAAGGTTTTTCGACTTTGAATCTCAATTTTTAACACATTTAGGAATTGCGAAATCGTCCTGGTCAAAAGTAGGCCCTTATTCTTTCTGTTCAAACTTGGGCCTATAAACTACTCTGTTCACATTGGAGAGCGGCAAAATCATCTGTTAACAACTGGCGTGACAGTCACCAATCCTTTTTCGTACATATGGTATGAAAAGTCCTGAAGTTAAAAAAAAGAACATGTTTTACCACAAACCTACACAAATATAAAAGCCACAGCCATTAGCGTAACATCATCTAACCCTCCCGTTGAGCCATTGGGAGCGTGGCCTTATATTTCGCCTCAGGGCAGGCACTATTAAATATGCACTTAGCTTTCCTTTATGGAATTTTAACGACCAATGTGTTGAGCCCTGCCCTTGTGACTCCCAGAGTAGGCAAACAATTTTACATTTCTTATTTTTTTGTAAATGTTACATGAAGTACATTAAAAGGTTTTTATCTCCGTATTTTAAAAAACTAAAGCCACTTAGCCTGGAACTTGCATTTTCAATGATTTTGTCCCTGGATGACGATGAACTTGTCTTTCGCGTGAGCTCTTTCTTAAAAACGGTGGTTCGTGCCCGGTTAACAATGTCCTAAAGTAATATGGTTTACTCTTCATGTGCAAAACAGTATTTTAGTGTCTAATTACATGATTTTATAAATGTTTTGTCTTTTTCTTGTACTTTTATGGATTGCAATGATCCGAATAAAGTTTTCATTGATTGATTGAAAAGCCACAGCCATTAGCGTAACATCAACAACTGGCCTGAGGGAATGCAGTGAATCATTTAATCGGTTGAGTATGGTCCAGGATCCAGCACAAGCAAAGGTAATGTTAATGTGACACTGATCCTTTGTTTTGTCATCATAGTCAAGGTAGTTGTCTTAGTGACCACAGTTGTAGCACTCGCAACTTCAAACCTGGTTTACAATTCTTATGTGATACCGCTGTGACATGTGTCACTGGCGCTTACATTCTGGTTCTGTAAAATTAGAACATATTAAAGATTCCCTGAACAAAAAGCTACCTTCAATTCACGAAACATGTCTTCTGGCTATTTATTATGGCACCTGCAGTGGAGCTCCTCTGATGCTGTTGTTAAAAACATACTCATTAATTCATGATCCATCACAAATATAAATGGGAATTTTAGTCATTTTACTTGACCATAGCTGAGACATCACCTTTATCATAGAAGCCTGCATTCACACTGCTGCACCGTAATAGAAGACTTACAACATATTATGTCATGACTGCAAAGGTCATTGTGGTGTCCAGCTGCGTGTGTCATTTAAAGAAGCCGCTGATAGTTTGTCCCTTACCACTCCAAACTTCTAACCTATTGAGGCCTTTCTATGCAGTTATATCCTCTCCTCACAGTTACTTTTGATCCGTAGCATCCCACAGAAATCTATTTGCTCTCTAGTGGCATTGCTAGAAATATTAAGCAAATTATCATTTTCTCATGCTAAATTAGTGTTTTGGGAGAATTTAATCAATGATTGATGCCACTGAACATCCAGGTTTTTCTAAACTTCTTAACAACCTCAACCTCTTTCATCTTGACCACTGTGAAGTTAAGAGTCTCACCAATTGTGCACGATATATAAATCCTTCATTATAACTTATAATGAAGGATTTATATATCGTGCACAATTGGTGAGACTCTTAACTTCACAGTGGTCAAGATGAAAGAGGTTGAACTTATAATTTATAAGTTACATCCAGAGAACTGATCCTTCCGAGGTCTGACCACTCCAGAACCCAGCTAGCTCCTGTTCCCTTTGAACAAACACATTCTTACCGGGAGTGGTCATCACATGCAATTTCATTTCACTAGTTGCATTCCAAACATCAGGGTATACCACACACCTCCCCCACAATAGTGATGAGACATGTTAAACCCCCCCATATGTTTTGCCTACAATGAATACAATAGAATATAGATAGACCTTAACAATATACACATTACTAGAAGGTATATAACATAAAAGCTTCTCCAACTGAATTCATACAAAATCATTAAAACAGGCTGGCCTCTTACCCACACATCCACTCTACCTTTTTAGCTCTCTCCTAGCGTTGCAGCGCATGCGGTGCTCGCTTTGCGAGGCATGCAGTATGCACTATAGTGTAGAAGCTTCATGGAAGCTCCGCCCACTCTCCGCCCATCTTTTGCATTGGCTTAGGTCCTAAATGCTGCCTTCTGATTGACTTTAGGCTTGTTAGTCCCTCCTCAACACGGCCATTTTGTCATTTGTATCCTTCCATGGCTACTGGCCCCTTTACTCAAAACACAATTTTCTTCCCTGTGTCCCCCCGCCCCCTCCCGCAGTCCATGGCTTCTCAGGCCCCCCCTCGCTGCCCACACCCTCCGTTCGTGCCTTTTCGCCGCTGGTACTCCCATTTACAATGCAATAGGTCTCGCGTAAATGCGAGTCCTTTTGCATTGCAAAAGCTTGTTTTTAAAGTAGCTTGTGCTCGTTATCGTCCGATCGCACTAAGGAGGAGTAGACAGCTGGCACAGCTAGAGTGTCTGTGCAGAAGCATGCGCAGTCAGACGTGGGCTCACGGCTCACAGGTTGAGTCACCACTATTGTCCGGCCGCACTAAGGAGGAGTAGAGAGCTGGCACAGCTAGAGTGTTTATGCAGAAGCATGCGCAGTCAGACATGGGCTCACGGGTTGAGTCACTGCTATTGTCCGGCCGCACTAAGGAGGAGTAGAGAGGGCTCTGTTCAAACTTGGGCCTATGAACTACTCTGTTCACATTGGAGTGCGGCAAAATCATCTGTTAACAACTGGGGGTGAAGTCACCAACCCTTTTCATAGATATGGTTTGAAAAGTCCTGAAGTTAAAAAAAAGAACATGTTTTACCACAAACCTACACAAATATAAAAGCCACAGCCATTAGCGTAACATCAACAACTGGCCTGAGGGAATGCAGTGAATCATTTAATCGGTTGAGTATGGTCCAGGATCCAGCACAAGCAAAGGTAATGTTAATGTGACACTGATCCTTTGTTTCATCATCATAGTCAAGATAGTTGTCTTAGTGACCACAGTTGTAGCACTCGTAACTTCTAACCTGGTTTCCAATTCTTATGTGATACCGCTGTGACATGTGTCACTGGCGCTTACATTCTGGTTCTGTAAAATTAGAACATATTAAAGATTCCCTGAACAAAAAGCTACCTTCAATTCACGAAACATGTCTTCTGGCTATTTATTATGGCACCTGCAGCGGAGCTCCTCTGATGCTGTTGTTAAAAACATACTCATTAATTCATGATCCATCACGAATATAAATGGGAATTTTAGTCATTTTACTTGACCATAGCTGGGACATCACCTTTATTATAGAAGCCTGCATTCACACTGCTGCACCGTAATAGAAGACTTACAACATATTATGTCATGACTGCAAAGGTCATTGTGATGTCCAAGTGCCCGTGTCATTTAAAGAAGCAGCTGATAGTTTGTCCCTTACCACTCCAAATTTCTAACCTATTGAGGCCTTTCTACGCCGTTATATCCTCTCCTCACAGTTACTTTTTTTTTTTTAAACATCTTTTTATTTATTAAAGATAGGGCAAAACAGATTCATACCTGTAAACACATATATGCAGTTGGTTGGTACAGTTTCCTATTATCATTGTACACATCTCTGTTACAGTTATTACATTGTGGCTCACACCTGACATCCCTCTTACGCGGCCGCATCTCCTCCCCCTTTCAGATCAAGTGTTCCTCACTCGGTACCTCCGGTGGTTCACAGATAAAGCTCCTGTACTTATTCCAGGCTCCCCACACCTTCCCCAGTTCTGGGGGCAATCACAGTTACTTTTGATCTGTAGCATCCCACAGATATCTACTTGCTCTCGAGTGGCATTGCTAGAAATATTAAGCAAATTATCATTTTCTCATGCTAATTTGGTGTTTTGGGAGACTTTAATCAATGATTGATGCCACTGAACATCCAAGTCTTTCCAAACTTCTTAACAACCTCAACTACTTTCATCTTGACCACTGTGAAGTTAAGAGTCTTACAAATTGCAGATGATAGATAAATCCTTTATTATAAGTTACATCCAGAGAACCGATCCCTCCGAGGTCTGACCATTCCAGAACCCAGCTAGCCCCTGTCCCCTTTGAACAAACACATTCTAACTGGGAGTGGCCATCACATGAAATTTCATTACACTAGTTGCATTCCAAACATCAGGGTATGCCACACACGTCCCCCACAATAGTGATGAGACATGTTAAACCCCCCATATGTTTTGCCTACTATGAATACAATAGAATATAGATAGACCTAAACAATATACACATTACTAGAAGGTATATAACATAAAAGCTTCTCCAACTGAATTCATACAAAATCATTAAAACAGGCTGGCCTCTTACCCACACATCCACTATACGTTTTTAGGTCTTGCCTAGTGTTGCAGCGCATGCGCTGCGCACTTTGCGAGGCATGCAGTATACACTATAGCGTGGTAGCTTCATGGAAACTCCACCCACTCTCCGCCCATCTTTTGCATTGGCTTAGGTCCTAAATGCTGCCTTCCGATTGGCTTTAGGCTTGTTAGTCCCTCCTCAACAGGGCCATTTTGTCATTTGTGTCCTTTCATGGCTACTGGCCCCTTTACTCAAAACACAATTTTCTTCTCTGAATCCCCCTGCCCCCTTCCACAGTCCATGGCTTCTCAGCACCCCCTCCCCACCCCCACCTTCTGCTCTTGCCTTCTTGCCGCTGGCACTCCCATTTACAATGCAATACGTCTCCCGTAAATGCGAGTCCTTTTGCATTGCAAAAGCTTGTTTTTAAAGAAGTTCATGGTTGTTAACGTCCAATCGCACTAAGGAGGAGTAGAGAGCTGGCACAGCTAGAGTGTCTGTGCAGAAACATGCGCAGTCAGGCGTGGGCTCACGGCTCACTTGTTGAGTCACTGCCATTGTCCGGCCACAGTAAGGAGGAGTGGAGAGCTGGCACAGCTAGAGTGTTTGTGCAGAAGCATGCGCAGTCAGACGTGGGCTCACGGTTCACGGGTTGAGTTACCGTTATTGTCCGGCCGCACTAAGGAGGAGTAGAGAGCTGGCACAGCTAGAGTGTCTGTGCCGAAGCATGCGCAGTCAGACGTGGGCTCACGGCTCACGGGTTGAGTCACCTCTTTTGTCCAGACGCACTAAGGGAGAGTAGAGAGCTGGCACAGCTAGAGTGTCTGTGCAGAAGCATGCACAGTCAGACGTGGGCTCAAGGCTCACAGGTTGAGTCACCGCTTGTTCCTTTTTATGGGCGATTTGTGCAATTTCTTATAGAAGCAATTTGTGTTAAATAAAGTCAACTATTTTACTTCAGACGGAGACTGTGTCTGAAACTGCCCATGCACGAGTGACCTAGTTGTACAAACCGCCGCTAAGCCATATCGCAAGGACTGACCACTTCCTGCTTTAAATGATTTCCGTCTGGGGAGCTCTGCTGAGCAGGGGACTGACTGCCTGGACGGTGTGGGTGACGCGCTGCGAGCTTTGAAGGGAAACCTAGCTTTGAGGGGGAAACTTTTTTTTAAACCTTGGATGCGTGTGACTGGAGGGCACGTCTCGAGGAGATATTAACTTTTTCGGCACGGCGCATGCTCATAGAGAAAAAGATGTTTATTTTTGAGAAATATTAACTTTAATGTATTTGCCAGTATCGTTGGCATTTCTGTTGTTTGACTGGTAACTGAAACAATCGAGATTTAAGCTATGTTGTCACATACGAATGCACGCTAGTATTTGTCAGTGGTACTACAAGTTGGATGTCAATCTCAAATATATTTTACATTCCTTCCATTCTCCTTAATTTCATTTTAAATTAAATACATTGTACTGCTTTTCTAGATCACCTATTGTTATTTTCATCTGCACTTCAATTTCTTCCCTCCTTAGCCTTCTTTCCAGTGGCCCGTCTCTTACATTAGCCCTTTTACTGTTAACCTCCCTTGCAGCCAATTGATGCCTGAGCTGAGGGGTGAGTAAATGATTTAACAGATGGATGGATGAGTTAGTGGACAGAGAGTGAGCTGAATGATGAATGTGTATTCTTGGAAGGTGAGGTGAGTGGGAGGGAGGATGCTTTGTTTTGCCCTTGCCCAGTGCATGCTGAGCGCTTCATTTTGGGCATATGCGTGTGCTTTCAACATAGTGCTTTGGGAGATACCTGCCTGCCTCTCAGGGTGTGGAGCATGGTGTTGGGCCATCTCTGTCTGGTATCGTCAGTAATGCACGTGGAGCACTGTGTGAAGGCGCTGAAGCAAAGCGCTAGAGGATGCTTCGCTCCCGACCTCAGCCTCACCTTGCACCACATAGACGGTACCTGCTTCAGCTGGGTGAAGCCAGGGGGAGCAGGAGTCGCATTGGCATCTCCCAATGCAGCCTCGGCATGAAAAAGGCTGCCTAGCAACCTTCGGCAAGGAAGTGCGTCCCTATTAGATTCCTGGAGAACATGGAAGCCAGACTGGAGCTGCAACAGCTGTTGGGCATCGTGGGAGAGGTCCACTGACTTTGCCAGCGGGTATGTCCCGAGCGAGACATGGGCAGACCCACCTGCATCTCAGTCAGCACCGCGGCCTTTGCAAGCAGTGCCTGAGGCTCTGCATGGAGCAGGGGGATCAAGATACCCGCCCGCCCCAGTCAACCACACAAGATCGGGAGAGGTTTCCGACGTGTTCCTTGGTATTACTCGCAGCTGCACCTTGCGATCGTGGATAGCTGCCTTAATATGTGCTTTCTGGCCATAGTGGGCCCCACTAGTCGGGCGAAAGGGAATCCTCCATGGAGGTACCGTTCGGCTCGTTTCCCTGCTGCATTACTGTAATTTTGTATTAGTGCAGGTGAGATGACCACCAAAGGCCCCGATTTTATATTAAAAACAGAGCTTTGGACCATACCATTTCCCACTGAAAGGCAATATTTCTCTCCATGTGTTCCCAAACTTGGCGTGTCACGCAGTTTGGTGCTTATTTTCCCTCCATGTTAAAGAACAGTAGATGTTTCAGCACCCAGGCTAATGTGCTGCATAGCTAAATACATATAAGGTCCCAAAGGCGAGACCGATTGCATTGCAAATGCTGGTTGTAGATTGCATTCCCTCAAATACGTTAATCTTTTGTTTTTACAGCATTTTTAGAGGTTTTAGTAACTTTTATAGGTTAGCTGAAATTACCCAACAAAACAGCTCTCCTTGGGTTTTTTACTTTCACCCAATCTCCGATCTCAACCTCTGTGTTTTTCACAGCCATCTGGTCATCAAAACGTTTTAATCCTTTTACTCAAGATCCCTTCTTCTCTTTCCACGCACGTATTACTTTCCATTCTTAACCTTTCATCTTTGGTTTCCCCCTTAATACCTTTACTTTTAAACTTGCTCACCCATGCTGGACTCAGCATGTTATTCAGAAATCTTTTTTTAAACAATATGAAAGGCAGAACCCCTGTAGATGAATGAGGAGTTAGCAGATACATGCAAACTTTTCTCTTTTGTTCCTCCACCCAATTCAAACCATTGTCCAATGCTTGCTGGAAACAATCATTGACCACTCTGTTGAAGCCCCCGATCATACCGTTCACCTTGGGATGATATAACAATGTTTTTGGTACTTAATGTCCCTCTCCACTAAGAACTCTTCCATCAACTTAGATGTCAGCTGAACACCATTGTCAGTTAACAGAGAAACAGGAAGCCCTTCTGTTCCAAATAACTCTTCCAAAAACAGAATTACATCACAAGTCTCTACTCAGTTCACCAACTTCACTTCAGGCCATCTAGAATGCATGTCAATGGATGTACTTATGAATTTTTCACTACTCTCCACCCTAATGGGACTAACAATGTCAAGTGTTAGATCAACCCAAGGACCAGTTGCCATATCGCTAATGAGCATAGGTTGATTCCTGCATTTCAAAATCTTGTCACACTCAATACAATCATAAACAACCCTTTCAATCAAAATGTTCATCCCTGGCCACCAGTAATTTTCTCTTTCTCTCTCCTTGGTCTTCAATGTTCTAAGATGACTTTCATAAGCCCATCCAATTAGATGCATTCTTACTCTCTCAGGCAGAACTAGCCTACCTCCTCTCATCACCAAACCATCTTCCAAGGGAGGTTTGTCCCTTACCTGCCAAAAACCTTTTAATTCATTGCACACCTTATCCCTTCCAGACCAACCATCCTTTACCCTGCATGGTACATTTTTCAACTGCAAGTTCCCTTCCAGTGTTTCCTTTCATTCCTCTTCTTGTACAATGCCATCTGAAACTATACAAACTTTGACTGTTTCATTTCCAAACTTATCTTTCATTTTAAAATTATCCTTATGGCCTTCCTCATCTACACATAATCTTGAGCAACAATCAGCGATAATGTTTATCACACCCGGCAAATATGGAACAACAAATTCACATTCCTGCAAAGCCACAACTGATCTTCTTATTCTCCCAGATATGGCATCAATATGGAACAACAAAGTCACATTCCTGCAAAGCCACAACTGATCTTCTTATTCTCCCAGATATGGCATCAATACCTTTTTTTTTAAAATGACTTCAACTAGAGGTTTATGATATGTTTTAATCTCAAAAGCTCTACCAACACAAGAACCTTATAAGTCTTCTAGTCGCCCAATAAACAGCCAAAGCTTTTTTTCAATGACTGAATAATTGTGTTCAGCTCAACATAATGATCTGACAAAAACAAAATAGTAATCACCCTTCCTTCGATAACATGTTCAAGCACTGCACCTAGACCTTTTTCACTTGCATCAGTCTTCAGAATGGTCTTCACTCCTGGTTGGAACCTACCTTGGTTTGCCACTCCAGACAGATTTTGTTTCCTTGCAAAAATTCTTCCTCACACTCCTGTGACCACTCAAATGTCATCCCTTCATGGCAACTTTCAGCAAAATTGGAATTGAGCTTGCTGTAAAATTCTGCAGTTCTTAAGAATTTCATCAACTCATCTTTGGAACTGGAACTTGGCATGTTTTTTATAGCATTGACCAAATTCTCTTTGGGGTGAATTCCATCCGCAGAAATTAAATGACCTAAATATTTAATTTCCAAAACCCCAAGCCTACATTTTCCATACTTAAGGGTAAGTAAGTAGCTTTATATAGCGCGGCCCTGTTCAATTCACGCAATTCAAGTTCACAAAAAATGGAACCTCTCCATTTGTCTTCTGTGCAATAACCACTGGTGACAGCCATTCTGATGCTTCTAGCAACTGAATCACACCATTTAAAAAAGGTTTTCCAACTCCTTTTTCATAGCCTCCTTGATCATCAAAGGCATACTTCTCCCCTTTGCCAACCTTGGGACTCAAACCAGACTTAAGTTATTTACAATGCACATAATTCTGCAGATGCCCAGGCTCTTTCCTGAAGACTCAAGGGAACTGCTTCTCATAATTGATTTTCTCCGAAATGTTGCACACTTTTGTTTCTAAAACATCTTTTTTGGCAACCCACCCACCTTTCAATCTTACCGAAGGAGTTTCATTTGGATCAAGAAACACTGACAATTCCTTTTGAAGAAACCAACTGATTCACAGACATACATTTTTGCTGGAGTAACCCTATCATGCAATTCAACAGTGCCACAAAAATAGCTCATCAACTTGATGGGCTGCACACCGTACCCCTTAGGTTTGACATTGGGTCTCATTAGTTTTACAGAACACTTACATTTTCCTCAAAGAACTTTCTAGGAATAAGCATTATATTAGATTCTGAGTCAAATAGCATTTCCACAGGGGAGGAATTAATTTCACCACTTCCAGTGGTCACTCTTCTTTTTGATCCCCAATCTGTAAAACAAATTCTTCAAACTCATGACAAGAATCATAAAGCACTTCTCTCACATTCTTCGTATTTTTAGCAGATCTGCAGCAAGACGTAAAATGTTCCTTTCTTCCACATATTTTGCATGATGCCTTCCACCCAGGACAGTCTTTGAAATTTACCACGTGATCCACATTACCACACCTAAAACACTTTAGCTGAGGTTTCTTGATTGATTTTACCTCTTGCTTGCCCACTACTTGTTTGCTAATAGCACCCCCAGACCCATTAGATTTCACAAAATATACAGAATCCTTTCTTTCATCACCACCCTTTTGGTTCCGGGTTAACCCCTACACAAGCCTGCAAATGTTCACAAGACTTTCCTGTGGTCAAAACTTCATTAAGTGTGGGATTGTCCTTTAAGAGCAAAGCCTCCCTTGCTTTATCCAAAGCACATCCTAACATGAACTGATCACATAGCCTCTCATCCATTGAGACACGAAACTACAAGTGGAAGCCAATTTTCTGAGAGCAGAAATATGTGCTTCCGCCAACTCTCCAACATGCTGCATTCTTCTTCTGAAATGATACTGTTCTAAAACAGTGCTCAACTTCGGTAAATAGTGCAGATCAAGCTCCTTCAGAAAAAATTGCGTACTCATTAAACCCATTTACCTCTTCCGTAGTTGTCAGGCAGATGTTCGAACACATCTTGCCCCTCTGTCCCCAAGCAGTGTATCAATAAAGACATCTTCCTCTCCGCACTTAAGAAGGTACCACAAACTCTGGCATAAAGTGTAAAGACCTTCTTCCACCTTTTCCAGGATAACACAGGTTCCCCAGAAGAGGAATGGAAAAATGGTGGGGCTGTAACATTCTGCATAGCTCCCAAATGATATATACCACAATGAAATAAACAAAACACTCAATACAAACAAATTATATCAAATTTGCTCCCTACAGAGAATGCAATGAAATAGACAGTGTGTGTGCGTGTCACAAATGAAGACACGCAGCCCGAAAACACTCCTGCGCCACTCTATCCATGCAGTACATTAAGTGTGTGTGTATCACAGATGCTCACACACGTCCATAGAGTGAAACACTGCTGCACTACTCTATCCATTCAGTATATTAAGTGTGTGCATATCACAGATGTTGACACACCATCTCACAGCTGATAGCCCGCAAGCAGGTCCCAACACTACTTCATTAAGATTACCACCGTAATCACTGCTGAATCAACATAATGAATAGGCTCAATGTATCAAAGGTAGACAAAATACATCCAAGATTGCCGCCAACGTAAATGTACTAAATCTTCTGTTTTCCAACCTGAGCTTCTCAAGCTCTCTCTCTAATGTCCCTCTCTTGTCGCCAGTCATCCAGCTCCTCTGGGGACATATTCCTGGATGACACAATGCTGCCATTCCTAGAAGTTGCTCCAACAGGCAGATCCTGAGCATCAAACCCCCTTGCTGGTTCTGAAATTCCAGGTCCACATTCTCATCTTCAACCTCCCCAGCCTCTTTTGCTGCCTAGAAGGCCCTCATCGCATTCTGCAGCTCCTCCTTCCTGGCAAAGCTTTTTATTGGGCATCCAAAATCTTTGCAAAACTGTTGATCCACTTTGTAAGACTGCAATTTCCCAATTTCACACACATTTTGCAACATCACTTGCTGGCTCACCGGAGAGATACATGGTATGAAGATACTTCAAGGGTTATTATAAAAATAGGACTAGAAAGTCAAAAAGCAGTATGTTGTAACGTAATGGTCTGCACTCAGCAGTAGCGTACACAAATCACTGGATGTCAAGTCCAAATACAAGTCCAAATCCCACTACTGCTACCAGTGTTAGAAATGGGGGCCTCTAGTTGGCAGAGGTATGCACCTTGGCAAGTATAAACCCTTGCTTCCAGCCATGATAAGGGGGTTACACAATTTAGATAACCCCTTTTGACCCCCTTGGTAGCTTGGCACGAGCAGACAGCCTTATCCCAAAACAATGTGTTAAGTATTAGCACCCAGACACACAGTTATACAGTGAAAACACTCCTAATGAACACAACACCAGTTTGGAAAAATAAAGTATCGTTATCTCAGCCAAACAAGACCGAAACATTCACAATTCAAAAGATGACGTTTAAATGGATTACTGCAAAAATACAGCTCTTAGAATCATAGCTTCAACTATTGGCTATTACGACGTCATGAGAGGTACAAATCCAAAGTACAGTGCTGACCGTGAGGTGCACGGGCCAGCCACGGAGTCTTGGAAAAGGAAGTCAACGGACAGTGCACTGCGCTGTGAAGGTGAGACGTCGATGGGCAAGGCAAGGCCGGCTCCTTACTGCCACAGGGGAGGCGAGGCGAGCTGTCAAGTCCGTGAGGAGGCAAGGCATCGAGTCTGGGCTGGCAGGGGAGGTGAGGCATCGTCGGTGGCGAGGCGTTGGTTCTGTTCATGAGTGCCAGGTCGATGAGTTCGGGAAGTCAGCCACGTCGGGTATCGGCTCCACGATGACGAGATGTCGACGCGGACGGTGACAGGCATCGGTGCGATAGCTGGTGTCGACGGGCGATAACATGTAGGTGTTGGCAGGCATAGGAGGGTATTGGAGCTGTAATGCAAGCAGGGTGGTGCGTCGTACACTTCACGAGTGGTGCCCACAGCCTCAGTGCATGTCCCGACTTCAGAACAGGAGTGTTTACCTTGTTTACCTGTCGGTGGTCTGACAGATTCACAAGCCCACAGTTGCCTACGACCTGAGCGATGGATACTTCCACTGTACTTACGTCAGTGTAGGAGACCTTAACCGCTTTTGCGATGGAGGTGGAGGATTTCCGGGGAAAGAATTTAGATTTGAGAAATGAGATGGGCACTATGAGGCGTGAGGTAGTGGGTCTCTCCCATTTGAGCCCTAAAGGCGTTAGGCGGGGGACTCTTATATTAAAGACTGGACGCTACGTCCTCCCTTAACTGCCCATGACACTGATTCCAGACATGCGGACCATGTTCAGGGAGGGGGTGCACATGGCGCTGGGCCCTTCACTTCCTCGTTTTCCAACTCTTCCCAAGTATGACCTTCTTCCGTACACTTCATCCAGCCCATGCAGCTGCCCATAGCCCCTCCAAGAAGTTTGGGATATCTTTGGGTCAGTGTAGACTACATTTCATGTGCAAACCCACTGTGTTTTCTACTGATCAGGCCAAAACAGCCTTTGTTATGTCCTATTTGGGTGGTAATGCGGCTAGCTGGTTCTTTGCCCTGATAGACAGAGACGATACAGTCCTGTATAACTTTTCGGGTTTCTGCATCGAAATGCGCGTACCCTGCACTGCGGTGAAGGAGGCACGAAATACGGTGGCGGACAGCAGCCCTAGAAAGCCAGAGTGCATGTGGGCGGCTGTCCTCACTCCCCCGCCATTTCGAGTTTACAAACTTAATAAACTCGGTTCCTCTCGCAAGGCGAGAGACCTCACTTGAGGTGTTTCTTCCTTATACTTCCCAAATTGGGAGTAGGAAGGTTTTACAATTGGGAACAACAGTGGTGAGAAGTCCTGAGGAAAGCCGGGTTATATTTTTTAGTGCTGGCTGAAACATGTTGACATCTATGCAGAGTGGGGGGGTTGGAACGTCATTATAAGCTCTCCAAACCCATCACCCACGTTTTTTTATTTTTCTAATTCCAAACTGGGCACCTAATATTAAAATTGGATCAAGGTTTTCCCAGTATTGGTTTTTAATCACTGTCTATCACTGGTTCTGCACTTTCAACTCACCGTTGGCTCCACACCATTTTGTATGTTGTATAGGTTTTTTTCCCCTCCCCTATTGCTCCACCTCCATGCGCTTGGCCGGCGCGGAGGTGTAGTAGCAGCCCTATGATGAAGCATGACACAGCTTGCTGTGTGTGAGGGCAGTTTTACAAATTTGGTGTATCTCTCACTCACTTATTGGTCTCTACGAAACTTGTTTTTATCCCTCTTCTTTGTGTGATATTCAATTCCTGAGCGGGAGGTCGAAGAGGGATATTCCTCTCACTCCTCTGTAGTTTTTGTGTTTTGCGTGACAGAAAAGCACATCAACTATCTCCAGACAAAGAAATTATCACCCTCAAACAGGGCACACAAGACCTGCTTACGTATATTACGACCTTTAACAGACTTCTTTTTTAAACCAATTGGCCGATGAAAAAAAGAACATCCATGTTCTATCAAGAGTTGAAAGGGGAATTGAAGGACGTATTGGCACAGGTTGTGCATATACCCGATAACTGTGAGGAAATAATCGACCTCACGGTTAAATTCGGTCACAGACTTCAAGAACGGAAATGAGACAAGTACCGAGCGGAAGCAAAGGTCTACCCACCACGTCCTAAACCAGTTTAGGAAGAACACTCTCACACCACTGATGGAACAGAACCAATGCAAGTTAGTGGAATACGAGGATCATTAAGCCAAGAGGAACGAGAAAAAAGAAGAAGATAAAGACTTTGCATGTGCTGCGGGAAACCCAAACATTTCATCAAGGAATGTAAGACTAGATCCAAGTTTGTGAATAAAGCAAACCCCGGAGCCCGAAACCTAACCGTGGTAGATTACGCCACAGATAATCCGGGAAACTAACGTACTCAAGTAAGACTGAGACCTCTTGTTTGAGGCCTGTTCGAAATGGGATTTCTGGTTGGCTAAGGCTTGCGCCAAAGTCAGGCAGAAACCACCACTCTAGTCAGGGCAAGGGAGTTACACGCTGAAGATAACCCCTGCTCACCCCCTTGGTAGCTTGGCACGAGCAGTCAGGCTTATCCCAGAGACAATGTGTAAAGCATTTGCGCAACACGCACTCACAGCAGAAACACACTAGGCACACTACAAAAGAAACTCCACACAAGGTTATACCAAAAATAGCCTTTGTATTATCATAAACACATTAGAAACATAATCACACATTACACTGTGCCAACTGGCACTAGGCAATATTCACAGGGGATTATATACAGGCTCTTCTCGATCGTTGATGGCGGTGATTCCTTTCTCGGCGCTGTAGTGTGTGGTGGGCACCTGCCTTAGAATAAAGCACAATGGGGGTGAGCACCCGCGAAAGGCACCACAATGTGGGTTGGGCACCCCCATGTCAAAATAACTCATAAAGCAGGGTGAGCACCCGCTCAGCTTGCCAAATGCGGGGTGGGCTCCTGCTGATGAGAGCAACAAATGCGGGGGAATCCCCACATCGAGATTCCCTCTCTGAGCGCGGCAACTCCACGCTGCGAATCCCACACTCTACTTAGGCAGGGAGAAAAGCAGAGCACTCTCAAGGTGCTATAGTCCAAAAAGAAAGAGTCCTTAGAGGGGAAAATTAAAATATAGCGCTCACGAGGCGCTAAGTCCTGGAAAACAAAATGCAAAGTTTTAGGGACATAGCTGTGCCCAGGGAGGCCAGCACACAGGGCCCTCCAGCAGGGAGGCAAGCCTCGTGGTGGTTCCTCCTGGGCCCCCAGTAACAGCAAGCCCCTAGCAAGTCCAGGAACAGCACTACTCTCATGGGGTCACAGCCCCCTATACTTATACCACATTTTGGCTTTGTCTTCAGTACAGGGCTTGGGGGAACCAGCAAAAACTGGTTCAGGGGGTAATTGGAACACTCTGTTTACCAGGCTCCTCTTCCCCTTTGCCAGGTGGAGGCTCAGTGATCAGACACACCACAGGGGCGGAGCCAGCATTCACTATGGCAGGCACAATCCTATTCAGGGTCAGGGGACTACTCCTCCCACTACTCCAAATGCAGATGTCCTATTCAGCCTAGCGCTGACTCACCCTCCCCACCTGGAGCTTCACACACCTCACCAGCCCCTGTCACTCAACGCCAGACATGCAATCCACATCAGGCAGGCAGACACATACCACACAGAAATGCCAACTTCTAAAAGTAAAAACAACAATTGATGGACAGAATGCAGAACAATGTCATACATTCACCCCAGTACAGAGATCTGGGCCTAAATCCATCGTTTTTTTGCTCACCATGCCATTCCAGTTTGAACCCAGCCATATGCAAATCAGTCTTGACCCTGTGCCTCATGGGAACAGTCCAGTCCGAACTGCCAAGCCAGGCCCTCCCTGGACTGGAAACAAGCATCATAGGACCGGTTTCGGGGTTTCACCCCTCTTCAGCCAGGATAGCTTGATTCCAGTGGCATGGAGAGCACGGGACTCACGTGTGAGCATACCCGTCCCACTCGGGGTGACAAATGCAAAAACAACAATTGATGGACAGAATGCAGAACAATGTCATACATTCACCACAGTACAGAGATCTGGGCCTAAATCCATAGTTTTTTTGCTCACCATGCCATTCCAGTTTGAGCCCAGCCATATGCAAATCAGTCTTGACCCTTTGCCTCATGGGAACAGTCCAGTCCGAACTGCCAAGCCAGGTCCTCCCTGGACTGGAAACAAGCATCCTAGGACCGTTTTCGGGGTTTCACCCCTCTTCAGCCAGGATAGCTTGATTCCAGTGGCATGGAGAGCACGGGACTCACGTCTGAGCATACCCGTCCCACTCGGGTGACAAATGCAAAAACAACAATTGATGGACAGAATGCAGAACAATGTCATACATTCACCCCAGTACAGAGATCTGGGCCTAAATCCATCATTTTTTTGCTCACCATGCCATTCCAGTTTGAACCCAGCCATATGCAAATCAGTCTTGACCCTGTGCCTCATGGGAACAGTCCAGTCCGAACTGCCAAGCCAGGTCCTCCCTGGACTGGAAACAAGCATCCTAGGACCAGTTTCGGGGTTTCACCCCTCTTCAGCCAGGATAGCTTGATTCCAGTGGCATGGAGAGCACGGGACTCACGTCTGAGCATAGCCGTCCCACTCGGGGTGACAAATGCAAAAACAACAATTGATGGACAGAATGCAGTACAATGTCATACATTCACCCCAGTACAGAGATCTGGGCCTAAATCCATCGTTTTTTTGCTCACCATGCCATTCCAGTTTGAACCCAGCCATATGCAAATCAGTCTTGACCCTGTGCCTCATGGGAACAGTCCAGTCCGAACTGCCAAGCCAGGTCCTCCCTGGACTGGAAACAAGCATCCTAAGACCGCTTTCGGGGTTTCACCCCTCTTCAGCCAGGATAGCTTGATTCCAGTGGCATGGAGAGCACGGGACTCACGTCTGAGCATACCTGTCCCACTCGGGGTGACAAATGCAAAAACAACAATTGATGGACAGAATGCAGAACAATGTCATACATTCACCCCAGTACAGAGATCTGGGCCTAAATCCATTGTTTTTTTGCTCACCATGCCATTCCAGTTTGAACCCAGCCATATGCAAATCAGTCTTGACCCCGTGCCTAATTGGAACAGGCCAGTCCGAACTGCCAAGCCAGGTCCTCCCTGGACTGAAAACAAGCATCCTAGGACCGGTTTCGGGGTTTCACCCCTCTTCAGCCAGGATAGCTTGTTTCCAGTGGCATGGAGAGCACGGGACTCACGTCTGAGCATACCCGTCCCACTCGGGGTGACAAATGCAAAAACAACAATTGATGGACAGAATGCAGGACAATGTCATACATTCACCCCAGTACAGAGATCTGGGCCTAAATCCATCGTTTTTTTGCTCACCATGCCATTCCAGTTTGAACCCAGCCATATGCAAATCAGTCTTGACCCTGTGCCTCATGGGAACAGTCCAGTCCGAACTGCCAAGCCAGGTCCTCCCTGGACTGGAAACAAGCATCCTAGGACCGGTTTCGGGGTTTCACCCCTCTTCAGCCAGGATAGCTTGATTCCAGTGGCATGGAGAGCACGGGACTCACGTCTGAGCATACCCGTCCCACTCGGGGCGACAAATGCAAAAACAACAATTGATGGACAGAATGCAGAACAATGTCATACATTCACCCCAGTACAGAGATCTGGGCCTAAATCCATCATTTTTTTGCTCACCATGCCATTCCAGTTTGAACCCAGCCATGTCCAAATCAGTCTTGACCCTGTGCCTCATGGGAACAGTCCAGTCCGACTGAAGAGGGGTGAAACCCCGAAACCGGTCCTAGGATGCTTGATTCCGGTCCAGGGAAGACATGGCTTGGCAGTTCGGACTGGACTGTTCCCATGAGGCACAGGGTCAAGACTGATTTGCATATGGCCATGTCTGAACTGGGGTGGCGTGGTGAGCAAAATAACAATGGATTAAACCCAGATCTGTGACTGGGGGTGAATGTTTTGCCAATGTGCAACATTCCGTCCATCATCTTGTGTGTTTTGCTGTTAGCCCTATGTGGGAAGGGAATGCCCAGACGTGGGTCCCGTGCTCACTGCGCCACTGGAGTCAAGCTATCCTGGCTGAAGAGGGGTGAAACCCCGAAACCGGTCCTAGGATGCTTGATTCCGGTCCAGGGAAGACATGGCTTGGCAGTTCGGACTGGACTGTTCCCATGAGGCACAGGGTCAAGACTGATTTGCATATGGCCATGTCTGAACTGGGGTGGCGTGGTGAGCAAAATAACAATGGATTAAACCCAGATCTGTGACTGGGGGTGAAGGTTTTGCCAATGTGCAACATTCCGTCCATCATCTTGTGTGTTTTGCTGTTAGCCCTATGTGGGAAGGGAATGCCCAGACGTGGGTCCCGTGCTCACTGCGCCACTGGAGTCAAGCTATCCTGGCTGAAGAGGGGTGAAACCCCGAAACCGGTCCTAGGATGCTTGATTCCGGTCCAGGGAAGACATGGCTTGGCAATTCGGACTGGACTGTTCCCATGTGGCACAGGGTCAAGACTGATTTGCATATGGCCATGTCTGAACTGGGGTGGCGTGGTGAGCAAAATAACGATGGATTAAACCCAGATATGTGACTGGGGGTGAATGTTTTGCCAATGTGCAACATTCCGTCCATCATCTTGTGTGTTTTGCTGTTAGCCCTGTGTGGGAAGGGAATGCCCAGACGTGGGTCCCGTGCTCACTGCGCCACTGGAGTCAAGCTATCCTGGCTGAAGAGGGGTGAAACCCCGAAACCGGTCCTAGGATGCTTGATTCAGGTCCAGGGAAGACATGGCTTGGCAGTTCGGACTGGACTGTTCCCATGAGGCACAGGGTCAAGACTGATTTGCATATGGCCATGTCTGAACTGGGGTGGCGTGGTGAGCAAAATAACGATGGATTAAACCCAGATGAATGTTTTGCCAATGTGCAACATTCCGTCCATCATCTTGTGTGTTTTGCTGTTAGCCCTATGTGGGAAGGGAATGCCCAGACGTGGGTCCCGTGCTCACTGCGCCACTGGAGTCAAGCTATCCTGGCTGAAGAGGGGTGAAACCCCGAAACCGGTCCTAGGATGCTTGATTCCGGTCCAGGGAAGACATGGCTTGGCAGTTCGGACTGGACTGTTCCCATGAGGCACAGGGTCAAGACTGATTTGCATATGGCCATGTCTGAACTGGGGTGGCGTGGTGAGCAAAATAACGATGGATTAAACCCAGATCTGTGACTGGGGGTGAAGGTTTTGCCAATGTGCAACATTCCGTCCATCATCTTGTGTGTTTTGCTGTTAGCCCTATGTGGGAAGGGAATGCCCAGACGTGGGTCCCGTGCTCACTGTGCCACTGGAGTCAAGCTATCCTGGCTGAAGAGGGGTGAAACCCCGAAACCAGTCCTAGGATGCTTGATTCCGGTCCAGGGAAGACATGGCTTGGCAGTTCGGACTGGACTGTTCCCATGAGGCACAGGGTCAAGACTGATTTGCATATGGCCATGTCTGAACTGGGGTGGCGTGGTGAGCAAAATAACGATGGATTAAACCCAGATATGTGACTGGGGGTGAATGTTTTGCCAATGTGCAACATTCCGTCCATCATCTTGTGTGTTTTGCTGTTAGCCCTGTGTGGGAAGGGAATGCCCAGACGTGGGTCCCGTGCTCACTGCGCCACTGGAGTCAAGCTATCCTGGCTGAAGAGGGGTGAAACCCCGAAACCGGTCCTAGGATGCTTGATTCCGGTCCAGGGAAGACATGGCTTGGCAGTTCGGACTGGACTGTTCCCATGAGGCACAGGGTCAAGACTGATTTGCATATGGCCATGTCTGAACTGGGGTGGCGTGGTGAGCAAAATAACGATGGATTAAACCCAGATGAATGTTTTGCCAATGTGCAACATTCCGTCCATCATCTTGTGTGTTTTGCTGTTAGCCCTATGTGGGGAGGGAATGCCCAGACGTGGGTCCCGTGCTCACTGCGCCACTGGAGTCAAGCTATCCTGGCTGAAGAGGGGTGAAACCCCGAAACCAGTCCTAGGATGCTTGATTCCGGTCCAGGGAAGACATGGCTTGGCAGTTCGGACTGGACTGTTCCCATGAGGCACAGGGTCAAGACTGATTTGCATATGGCCATGTCTGAACTGGGGTGGCGTGGTGAGCAAAATAACGATGGATTAAACCCAGATGAATGTTTTGCCAATGTGCAACATTCCGTCCATCATCTTGTGTGTTTTGCTGTTAGCCCTATGTGGGGAGGGAGTGCCCAGACGTGGGTCCCGTGCTCACTGCGCCACTGGAGTCAAGCTATCCTGGCTGAAGAGGGGTGAAACCCCGAAACCAGTCCTAGGATGCTTGATTCCGGTCCAGGGAAGACATGGCTTGGCAGTTCGGACTGGACTGTTCCCATGAGGCACAGGGTCAAGACTGATTTGCATATGGCCATGTCTGAACTGGGGTGGCGTGGTGAGCAAAATAACGATGGATTAAACCCAGATCTGTGACTCGGGGTGAATGTTTTGCCAATGTGCAACATTCCGTCCATCATCTTGTGTGTTTTGCTGTTAGCCCTATGTGGGAAGGGAATGCCCAGACGTGGGTCCCGTGCTCACTGCGCCACTGGAGTCAAGCTATCCTGGCTGAAGAGGGGTGAAACCCCGAAACCGGTCCTAGGATGCTTGATTCTGGTCCAGGGAAGACATGGCTTGGCAGTTTGGACTGGACTTTTCCCATGAGGCACAGGGTCAAGACTGATTTGCATATGGCCATGTCTGAACTGGGGTGGCGTGGTGAGCAAAATAACGATGGATTAAACCCAGATATGTGACTGGGGGTGAATGTTTTGCCAATGTGCAACATTCCGTCCATCATCTTGTGTGTTTAACTTCTAAAAGTGGCATTTCTAAACTAGTTATAATAGATCTGCGCACACCATTGCGCAGCATTTATATTACAATTCCAAATATACTAATCGTGACCATGCTGCTCCTCTCATATCAGGAATTACCACTGAAACACTTATCAAGGAATCCCCAATGCATTCCTATGGGAGGGCAGTAGTGAGAAACCAAAATGGCTTTTTGTCACTACCAGGACATGTTCCACACTTATGGTACATGTACTATCTTTTACCTTCAATGCACCCTGCCCATAGGGTTAGCTAGGGCCTACCTTAGGGGTGACTGATATGCAGTAAAAGGGGATCACAGACATGGCACACACTTTAGGTGCCACGTCACAGCGGTAGTAACACTGTGTGCACCGGCCCTGCAATGGCAGAGGCCTGAGAGAGGTTTGCAAGGCTACTTTGGTGGGGAGCGCAATCAGCGCTGCAAGCCCACCAGTAGCATTTAATTTACCAGCCCTGGGTATCTGAGATACCACTTTACAAGGGACTGACAGGTAAATTAAATAGGCCAAACAGGTGTAGTCCAATCTTACCATATGTAACACAGAGAGCACACGCACTTTAGAAACAATCGGCCAATTGGATTTGTTGTATTAAGGCTCCCTTGAGCCATTGGGCCGATGGGCCCTGGACCAGCACCTGCGCGCCATGAGTGGTACGTTACCTGTTAATACGTTTTTGGCAGTCTACGCGGCACACCCATACACTCACCTACTCCCTGCTGACGAGAGGCAACTACCTCGAAACACGTGTCCAGGGATGGCTAATGCGACACTTACTTTCTTCTAACATTGTGGCACAGGCGTACTCGCTGTCGCCAGTACATGGACCATAGTTCCTTGGGGCAACTTGCTGGTAAGACGAGCAGAGTGCGGCCAATTGGATTTGTAGCACACGCACTTTACACTGGACAGCAGTGCTAAAGTGCCCAGAGTCCTAAAACCACCAACACCATGTCAGAAAAAAGGCTAGGAGAAAGGCAAAAAGTTTAGGGATGACCCTGCAAAAAGGGCCAAGTCCAACAAGGCCCATGGAGAAAGTGGTCTCTTCAGCAATGGCTAATACAGTACAAACTGCAGTGGCACATATGAACTTGTGTGTTTCACTGGAGCTGCCCAATGGGCAACTTATTGAGGTCCACGCATTATTGGATTCAGGAGCTACTGGCAATTTCATTGATCAGCAGTACGCCCAGGAAATAGGTGTTCCCTGTATAAAACAACAAAAAAAACACCTGAACCATTGAAGGCAGTAGATGGTACAGCATTAACATCAGGTCCTGTGCGTTTCTCTACACAACTGATTCTGATGGAAGTAGGGGTGCACCACTGTGAATACATTCAGTTTGACCTGATCAATGCTCCCCACTTCAAACTTATACTGGGAATGCCCTGGCTGACTTATCATGATCCTTTGGTACAGTGGGCAGCACGCACCATCTCCATGAACTCCTCGTTCTGTAAAGAACGCTGCACAAGAGACTAGGTACAGAACACTGCGGTGAATCCTGCCGACCTGCTCGCTATGGGATAAAGCGAAAAGGTTTAGTGTTGTGTCTCCACGTTACCGGAGTAATATAAACAGTTCCACTCCATATTTGGCAAGCAGGACTCAGGGAAGTAGCCCCCTCATAGGGACTATGACTGTATGATGGATAGGATCTGGAGCCAGGAGCCTTCATTCCATGCAGTCATGTTTACGCCCTTACGGAGGCAGAGACTACATATCTACAGCAGTATCTTGATGAGTTGCTTTCCTCCGGCTTTATACTCCCTTCTTCCTTCCCTGCCTCATCGCCACTCTTCTACATACCAAAGAAGGAAGGTGGCTTAAGGGCTTTCATAGACTATAGAGCCATCAACAGAGTGACCATCAAGAACAGGTATCCTTTGCCCTTGATACCCCTTTTATTAGACCAGTTGAAAGGAGCCAAGGTATTCACCAAACTGGACCTAAAGGGAGCATACCATCTCATGCGGGTGCAGCGTGGGGATGAATGAAAGACAGCCTTTCGGACGAAGTTTGGGTTATACGAATGCAAGGTTATGCCCTTCGGACTCTGCAACGCACCCACCGCTTTCCAGTTTTTCATAGATGAAGTGCGCCTAGGCCTGTTGGAAGTGTCCTGTATCGTCTATATCGACAACATTCTGCTTTATTCTGCATCTACAGAAGAACTTGTTTTTCATGTGACTGCAGTACTGGAATTTCTGCAACAGTATGCTCTCTATGCCAAGTTGGAAAAGTTTATTTTTCACGCCACAGAAGTAGAATTCCTGGGACACATCATAGGACCAAACGGACTATGCATGGACAACAAGAAGATCCAAGCCATCGTTCCGTGGGAATCACCCTCCAGTGTTAAGGCCTTACAGTGCTTTCTGGGCTTTGCAAACTTTTATCGAAGGTTTATAAAAGACTTCTCTCAGATTATACAACCGTTAACACATCTATTGAAGAAAGGAGCTACGTTCCTCTGGACGGACTCAGCAGAACAGGCCTTCCAGACACTCAAGAACCGCTTCACACAAGCTCCCTTATTGAGGCATCCCGATGCCACTCTTCCCTTTGTAGTGGAAACGGACGCATCCCACTACGGGAGGCATCCTGTCCCAAAGACATCCGGACACCGGCCAACTCCAACCTGTGGCCTACTTTTCGAAGAAGCTGTCATCCTGTGAGCCAACTACAGTATTACAGACAAAGAACGCCTGGCTATAAGAAGAGTGGAGACACTACTTATTGGGGGCTAAGCACACCGTGGATATATATACAGATCATCGGAACCTGCTGTTTCTAAAGACCGCTAGAGCCTTAACCCCGAGACATCTTCGTTGGTCACTGTTCTTCTCCGACTTTGATTTCGTGATCAGAATCAGAAAATGCTCTATTCGATTTTAGACAATTAATAAAATCATAAAAGCAGAATTTAAAAAGCAATTCATACAGATAAAAATTAACGACACAATATGTAAAAACATCTGACCCGACAGGGCACAATTTTCAATATTAGAATGTATCCAGTTATACTTTTCCCTTTCCTACAATATTTTTCAAGAGTCCAGTCACAATACCTATACAATACATATTGTCCAATAGTTGTAGATATAAAAAGGCCGGGCGATATTGCCACCAGGCTTCCTTCTTCAAAAAAGGCATGATCCATCTTGCTCTTTCCTTGGAATAAAATTTACAAAAAAAGGTCACATGCTTTGTTGTTTGTACGGATATGTTATCACATGGACAATAGCAAAGATCCCTGGACCAATCATTGATAACTGGAAATGTAACCAAACGATGGAAACTATCAAACCTAAACCTAGTGAGGACATATCTGTCATACCCACCAGCACACCACACCAGGTAAGGTTGAAAGCAATGGGTGACCAGAGTCAATTGATGCTGGATCACTGAACTTTTATTAATTTCCACAGTGATTCTAAGAGACTCAAGATGTGTCAGACATAAAACTTTAAACTCTTTCCTAGATATGGAGCATATAGTTTCTGGTTTATTATAAAAATGAAGTCTGCTCAAATCATTTAAAAATGTTCTTACATAATTCAGCCAGGGGATTTTTTTTAGCCTGATCCAACTTCATAGAGTCCTTAATAATTTCTCGATTCAACCCTATACTAGGGGAAGTCCAGACTGTATGCCAGAGCAAAATAGGTTGCATTTTAATTACATCAGATATGTGAGGAATCCGCAATTCACTGTGGCAATTATAAACAGGTGTGCTCTGGGGAACAGCTAAAATGAACCTTAAAAAAGCATTTTCTACTAACTGGATTGGGGAAGCATCAGAAAAACCCCAAACACCCGCCCCATATATTGCAATGCTTATGCATTTGGCTTGATTGATTTTGAGAAGGATCCCTGGGGTCCTTTTGCCCATTTTTGGAAAAATTCATCACCACCGCGGTCGACCTCTCAAAAAGAAGGGTCCTACTCTTAACCGCCGGTCCCCAGGATCCAGTGTCCTCAAATAGAACGCCAAGGTTAGAGAACATTTTGGTTGAATCTATCCTTCCATTCCCAGCTGTCATACTTCTACATTTGTTTTTCCCCTTCCCACATGATATCACAAACGATTTTGTGACCAAATACCATCCTAGACCACAAAACAGAAAAGCAGATGCGCTCTCAAGACAAACCCTGGCTCCTGAATCTAGCCCAGTTCCACTGGGAGAACCCCCTGTAATATTGCATAAAGCCTCTTTTCCTGAAGATATCCTGGCCTTGACGACTACGCAGGACTCTCTGGATGAGGTGAAAAAACAGACGTCAGGAATAAACATCCAGGCATGGATAAACGAGGATCCCGAAAAATGTTCGATCAGTAACGAAATACTATACCACGATAATAGACTATACGTACCAGAGGGACCGTTACAACAACAAGCCTTGTGATGGATTCATGACTCTACGCTGGGTGGACACCTGGGGATTCAGAAAACTGTTCAGGCTATGAAAAGGCATTTTTGGTGGGCGACTCTGCAGGCGGACACAAACAAATATGTTTCAGAATGTGCCATTTGTACCCAAGGAAAGGCCCAACATAAAAGACCCTGTGGATTACTCCAATCCATTCCTATACCCCCGATACCTTCGCATACATTGTCTATGGATATGGATTTCATCGTGAGATGCCTCCCAGTTCAGGTTATAATATCATTTTGGTCGTTATCGATCACCTGACCAAGATGGGACACTTTATTGCTATGACGAAATTACCAACCTCGGGGGAACTGGCCCAAGTGTTTCTGCTGCACATCGTGCGTTCTCACGGAATCCTAGTAGTTATCATCACAGACAGAGGAACCCAGTTTACTTCACGGTTTTGGAAGGCACTGTGTGATGTTATGAAAGTGGATGCTCGCCTCTCCACTAGCTACTACCCGCAGACAGACGGTAAAACTGAAAGACTGACCCAAACGCTGGAACAGTATCTCAGATGCTTTAAAGTGCAACACGAAGAGGACTGGAGCACGCTTCTGTGGATGGCCGAATTCGCGTATAACAATGCAGAGCCTTCCTCTTTGGGGTGTTCCCCTTTCTTTTGCCTAACAGTATACCATCCAAACATGTTGCCTTTTGAATGGCCTGTGCATTCCCGACACCCTACCATACACGAACATCATGCACATCTCCGAACAGTTTTGCAGACCGCTAAAACACAGTTAGGTAAGGCCCAAACCCGTGACAAGAACCATGCTGATAAGAAACGTTCCCCAGGGACTTCTTATACTGTTGGATAGAGTGTGGCTCGATACTAAACACTTGAAACTGAAGGGTAACGCCCGCCTGAAGCCTAAATTCGTGGGTCCCTATCCTATAGTAAAAGTAACCAACCCTGTGGCGATGAGACTGACACTCCCGTCTTCCTGGCACATTCATCCTGTCTTTCATGTCTCTTTACTTCGGCCCTGCCTTCTGCAGACCAGATTACCCCTAAAGCCATTGCCGCTAGACGTTGAAGGGGAAGAGGAATACGAAGCCTTTGGAATTCTACGCCGCTTCTCTGCAATCCGAAAGAAGGAAGCCTCCTTCTTATCTTCCCCCGTATATTTTTGTCCTGTCAGACTGTGCTGACATTCACCTTGCCGTGTTTCCTCTTCGGAAAGTTTCCTGAGGAGCACATGCGCTGGAGCGCATCCTTGAGCTGTGTGGAGGCTCACTTTGAACAACGTGCCTCGTTCCCTCCACAGAACATTTCCCGGGGAACACACGCGCTGGAGCGCGTCTTCAAGCCGTGTTGGCTCGTCTTGATGTTCCCTTTTGGACTTTTTAATATCAGAAAGGGTGCAACGTGTTAACGCGCTGAAGCCCGTTAACTGAGCCGCTGCTAGGCTCTGATGTTTGAATTCCCTTTGCCTTTCTGTGGACTTAGTGAGCTCACTGTGAAGTACGCTGAAGCGTGTTTAGAGCTATGGAAAAGCTCGTAACTGCTGCCATGAATAGTTAATGAAGCGGAACGTTTAAAAGCCGTTGAATGGCTCAAGAGGAATATGTCTTGTTTCTTGGGTTTCAACTAAACACAGCTTGGAGCAACGTGTCGTTCCAGTTTCTCTTGTGTTGCCAGTACCTGTAATTCACTCTGCAGCTGACAGGATTCATACTCAGCCAAGTACACTTTAGTATTTTGAATCCTGGAAAGCTGGAATTTCCATTGAAGGAGTGTTCATTTATTTTATGCTTTATGTTTGGATTTTGTGCTTTAAACTCAAACTTAAACTTAAAGTGAGTGCGGCAAGCTATAACGTAAGTACAAACACATAGTTTTAATGTGCCTTACTCATTCTACACCCTGTGGCCTTTATATATATATATAACTCTTTCTTATAACCTTTAGGTGTGAAGATGTTTCCCGGTTGCAGGTCTTGAGGGTTCTGGTCTATCGGAGCTAGGGGCGACCCTTTCTGGTAGACACAGTGCTGCTAACAATTCAACATCAGGGCAGACAGTGCCTTCCCAAAGGAGTCCCCCAGAGGAAAAAACCCTGAAGGGAAAAACTTCTGATGGAAGTGGTGACTCCAGAATCCAGGTAATTGGACACGTCAACGATGGTAGTTAGCAAGGCAACGACAGACCTGAGAAGGAGTGAACTGTGAAAGAAGGAGCCCACTGGAATGAATACCAAACTGGAGCAAAGAGTCACCAACAGGAGGGAAGAGACACCAGCAGGAGCGAAGAGTGTTGCAACGCAAGAAAGATGAGAATTCCAGACCCTTAAATACCCAAGGGCAGGAAGAGAAGTGACTGCAAAGGAGAACCACCATCCTGGTTTGGGATGGAGAAGGGAAAAGGTTAGAAAAAAGCACCATCTTGGAATGGTGAAGAAAAAACCCCACCCAAGGCATTCTGGGAATTATGGAAGAAAGAACACGAAAAAGAGGGCCTCTAAACCATAACTGCAGGCAACTGATGAAGGACTCTCACAGATTCAAGTAAGTCTACCCAGGCGGTCTTCCCATCAAGGCACTAACCACACCCAACCCTGCTCAAACTCTGAAAATAAAGAAGACCAAGTGCCTTCAGGGTGCTATGGGCATAGGCAGCTGCACACTACATTGGCGGCATGCACCAAAGGAGACAAATGCTGCAGGGTACGTCTTTGTGCTCAAAAAGTAACTTCAGGCTGCCGCACAGAGCTGCGGCATGCCCTGTGTCCAGGAGCATGTGACACGGGTCGGGTCACGGCAGTGAGGCGGGAGGTGCCACAGGCCGTGACCTAGTCCGTGGTGTAACAGATTAGATCACAGAGATAGTTCAATTGATAAACATAGAGAAAATACATATGCTAGTTTGTTGAGTGAATGTGATTTGGTAATGAAAGTGTTTACTGTTAATCTGCATCTACTTGCCTACATCTATTTCAGATGGTGTAATGTGTTTGCACCCTCCTCTTTCTCATGATTTAGTTTGCAGGATATACCTCGACCCTTCTTTTGAGACACGATTTTCTGAAATGAGTAGTATGAATTTTAGTTTAGCTATAGATACAAAGGAAGAATGGGTGGCTAATAGAGGGGAAGAAGAAGAAAGGAGACAAGGATTGATAGATGCATGGATGTAAAAACAACAGAAAGAAGGATGCAGAGAAAGAAGGAAAGAAAAAAGATAGAAAACTAAAGATCAACAGACAGGTATAGAAGGAAAGAAAGAAATGGTGGAAAAGACAAAACAAAAGATGAGAGAATGAAATACAGATGAAAGAAAAATTAAAAAGAGAGAAGAAAGAAAAAGGAAAAGGCAGACAGAAAGATGAAAGAAGGGAAGAAAAAGGATGCAGACAAAGAAAAATGGGACAAAGAACGAAATGAATGAAATGAGGAAGGAAAGCAAAAACAAAGGGAGATAACGTGGAGAAAAATAAAAAAGCTATGAAAGAAAGAAAGGGTGATAGACAGATATATGGGGACGATGGAAAGAAAAAGGAACTCAAATGTAGAAAAGAAAGTAAACAAGAAAAAAGACAGACAGAAGTTGAGCTGGAAAGAAAGAAAGATTGAAAGATAAAAACAAGGGCAGAAAACAAGAAACAAAGATAGAAAAAAAAGAAACAAAGATGGAATGATTGAAACTAAAAACACAAGGTGAAGAAAAGAAGGAACAAAACAGGAGGAAGGATAGAGATACAGGAAGAAAGATGAGTGAAAGATGGCATAAATGAAGCACATGCTGGAGGACCCACTTCATATCCCTGGGGTGGCTAATTCTTGTTTTACTCTACATAAATGTATCAAATGTACCATAAAGGTATCCCTAGGTTTCATGACAGCCCCCTAACAACTAGTTGTACAAACTATAGCTTTTTAGACAATTTATTAGAGAATTGTTCTGTAAAAGCAAAATTTGGCCCCATTTATCCTAACTTCTCCTATGGAAGGGTGGGTAAAAATACATCTACATGGTCATTCTTTAAGCAGGATGCATTAGTCAGAGATTGTTACCTATTGGTGCCATGTAAAACAACATATGGAAAGCAGGTGTCCGACCACCAACAGGTAACCACTAACCTTCAAAGCCGGATAGAGCGGGAGCGATGAATAATGCTGCGTAACCCTATCCCCGATATGGCGCGACCTGTGAGTATGTAAGTCTCACTCAGCAGACAACACCATAATAGGGGAAAGGGAAAAAAGGAACAAAGGAAACAATATAGATGCGGCTGCGAAATCACAAAATGGGGAAGCAACTCGGAGCTGTAGGCCTTGATCCTATTCTTGTCAGTCCTGCTTTCTAGCCCCGTGTTCTCTGCAGCAAAACACAAGAACAACATATATATATAAGCTAAGCCTTACAAAATTTTGAAGCACACTACATGCAACACAGAGTTTGCAGTTTATGCTTTATTTTGTCCATGCAAAAAGGCATACATAGGGAGTACTATCCACAAGGCCAAGATCAGGATCCTTGAGCATTTACGGGCAATAAAACATGGCGACAAACAGTATCCCATAGCACGCCATTTCACAAGTCATCACAATCAAAACAGCGATCTACTCAGCTTTTGTGTCCTGGACTCAGTCAGATTGAATGAAAGAGGAGGCAATAGAGTTCAGGATCTTAGGCGTCTAGAATCCAAACTCATAATTCAATACAGAACTCTGACCCCTTTGGGCCACAACTGTGACGAAGAATTGGCCGCCCATTTGGGTTAATAAGATGTGTGCACAATATCTTATTGTCGTCGAGCTGTTTTGACGTTGTCAAACTGTTTTTATAGGCAACCTTTTGTATGTTTTATATAACAGTTGTTTTTTAATTGATTTATTCAAATGCCAAGAAACCAGGAAGTGTAATTGTGAAACAACACTACAGAATAAGATTTTACAGACATGTTTTTTTCACTTTCTAGATATTCAAGGGCATGATGAACTAAAGAAGTGCAGAAGAACCAAAGGCTTCAGATTACGTTCAATTTGATGAACCATTGTCACTGTTTCAATTTGTGATGAATATGATTGGGTCGTTATGCCCACTGGGGCAGGAATCAATTTTCTTTAAGTTTGTTGCTGATTAATTAGTATGAAATTTTGATTACAATTTGTAGATCATTTATTAATTGCCCACTGGGGCTAAACCGTAAATGTTAATAATTGAAAATTGCTTTCAGTAACGTTTCTTAAACCATTCAATTAAGAGGTCTGTGACTCATATATGTATTTACAGCAATGTTGACAGTTTGGTTAAAGTTATTTAAAAGAAAAAAATAGCGGTATCGTGAGGGAACGAAAACCGCGAAGTATGTCTTCTATGTTTATTGATAGTGTGGTCACATGATATGTTTAAAAACACTTCCTTGATGGCTGGCATTTCACTCGTGAGCAAGGGTCATCCCGAAACGCGTTGAGTTGTCGTTGCTACATTGCACAAATAAAGGATTGTATTGAAGCTTACTGGTGTCCGTGGCTGCTGTTTGTCAAAGGAGTTGACGGAGTACAGCGTTCGTGTTGATTTAAGGAGGATAGCCACCTCGCTGCGGACCACCATCGCAAGTGAGTAGGGGGAAGGCTATTTACGGCGTTCGCGCTGTGTTTCAGTTTCGTTGTTTCTACCCCCCTACCCGCGCAGTTTCTCACTCAGGCATTACTGTCGAAGACTGAATAAGATCAAGAAACTGTGGTTGAAGAACCTTAGAGTTTCATTCCTGGCAGGAGATAGTCTTGAAAATGTTGTATGAGTGAGTTTAAAACGCGCTGATGGGAGGAAGTGATTTGGAGAAAGCCAAACAACATTTCCTAGCAATATACAATCCCGCTTATCAAGCGGTGAATTCTAAGAGCAAAAATGGCAACGACCAGAAATGTCAAACGGACCGAGGCAGCGTGTAAAATGTTTGACAACGTTGAGACAATCGAGGCAGTTGAAACAGTGCCATCAACAAGTAACAGCACACTAACACCAGGCAAACGACAATTGTGGGACCAATTATGGAGAGCTCTTAAGACGGAGCAAAACAAATGGTGGGAAGCTACCACCTTGCAGAAATACATCGATGTTGGGAGAATCCCAAGAGGATTACGCATCTTCATTACACCCACTTTTAATGATCCAGATCCTGATTTGGTCAATGACTGGGCCAGCAACAACCACAATTGTTCGACCAACATGCTAGTGTTGCTAGTTAAATATGCAAAGAGAGACTGTGAAAGACTGGCAGAAACCATCGATAGCCTGACAGAACAGATCAAAGCCCTGTGTGGACAAGAAGAGTTCAACAAAGAAATGGAGAAAATTGAAAGGAGTCTTGAAAAAATCGAGGATGACATCAAACTTAAAAAACAGAGGAAATTTCAAAGAGATTTGGTTGATTATCAAAAGGGACAGATCCTGACTTTTGCTAAAAAATATGATCAGCTTCGAAAAAATCCTCCCGCACCCAACCTAACGGCCGTTAATACTGGTAAAGTGACTGAGAATCTAGAAGAACAAGTAGAAATTGAAACTACAACAGATGGAAGTGTTAGTAGTAGCGAAGTTTCAAACATTTCTAACTTTGATGGGGTAAAAACCAGCATTTTAACCCCTTCGGTGCTCATGACGGAATGGTTCCGTCATGACCCACGGTTGAGCTGTGCTCATGACGGAACCATTCCGTCATGACCACGCCCGCGCAAGATTCCGCCAGCACAGCGGCGGAATCTGCGCAGCATCGAAGGGGTTAACAGAATTCAATCTCATGGCGAAAGGAAGACAAGTCAACAACAAACAAGGATTCACACGAGGTCGTGGAAGAGGAAGCAGAGGCGCAAGAAGAGGGAACAAAACTACACAAGGAAAATCGGTGAGCCCAGTGGGAAGTCGTACAAGGGGCCAAAGCAAAACGAAATAATGGATAAAAAAACTGTCATTAACCTATCGGATAGAGTGCTCAGCGATTCTGAGTTGGAACTGTTGTCTCTAGGACTGACTTTCTGCCCATCCAATGATTTTAATTACACCCAAAGTCGAATAGATCTTTTTTATTTCACGAGAAAACTTCGAATAAAAAAATGGTATGCAACCAAAGTGGGCATTGAAAGAGAAACCGACGGTGACACACCTAGCACTGTAAGTATTAATGATATTGAGCTGCTCCACACCGCCAGAGTATTGGCAGGTGAGGTAAACGATGACGACAACCCATTTTCTGATGTTTTAAATGACAACACCATCCTTAACCTCAATGTTAAAAATCCTTTCAAACCGAAATCCATTTTTCTACCGCAAATTAAGAACGATGCAATTGAGGTGTTCGAAAAAGGAGTCACGCAAGAACTAATTAAGCTCACGAAGAAAAAATGGTATGGGTGGAATAATATCACTGCAGCACAAAGAGAAGGAATTAACAACTTGAAAAATCATAACTCCATTGTGATAAAAAAGTCTGACAAGGGAGGGAATGTAGTGGTACAATCAAGGCAGAATTATACTAGAGAGGGCATACAACAACTATCTGATACAGAGAAGTATCAAAGAAGCAATAGGATGGAATACGAGCATTCTATCAGAATATTTCAGGCGAGTCTTTTGAAATGGAAAACCGAAGGCATTTTAGATAAAAATGAGTATGACTTTCTAAACTGTAAATATCCAAAATTGCCTGCCTTGTACCTACTCCCCAAAATCCACAAAAATCCAGCTGCTCCCCCGGGAAGACCCATTGTGTCTTCAAGAGGGAGCTGCATGGAAAATACTTCAAAATATGTGGATTTTTTTCTATAAACATATGTTGCAAATCTTCCATCCTACATTAAGGACACGAGTCATTTTCTGAGAGAGCTAGAAAATACCGAATGGAAGGATGGATATTCCCTCCTTTCATTGGATGTCACAAGTCTCTACACATGCATACCGCATGAAATGGGACTTTTAGCATGCAGACACTACCTTAACGAAAGATCTATCTCTTACTTTCATCACACCGAAATGTTAGTAGATATGATGTCTTCCTGTCTGAAACAGAACTTTTTCACATTTGATGGCAAAATTTTTAAACAGTCCCTCGGTACTTCAATGGGGACCTGCTTTGCTCCTTGCTTTGCGGGTCTCTATTTGGGGTACTGGGAGGAGAAAGTGGTCAGAGAACATGAGATGTTTAAAGACAAGGTGATAAAGTGGAGAAGAGATATTGACGATATTTTTTGCATCTGGAATGGTAATGAGATTGAAGCTAATGAGTTCGTTAAAAGCCTTAATGTTAACACTTTCAATCTCCATTTCACTAGTCAATGGTCAAAGACGAACATTGAATTTCTTGACCTTGCCCTTACCATCCACAATGAGGGCTTAAAAAGTTCCCTCTATAGGAAAAAAACTGCAGGAAATAGTCTTCTCCATGCCCGTAGCTGCCACCCAAAATCGTTACTTGGCAGTATTCCCCTAGGTGAACTATTGCGAGCAAAACGCAATTGCAGCTCAGTTGAGAGTTTCAAAATAGAAGAAGAGGTAATGACAAAAAGATTTTTGGAAAGAGGATACACTGAGACGGTGATCAATAAAGCTAAAATAGAAGTAGCTAAGAGATCAAGAGAGTCACTGTTATTTGATAAAGCCAATGATAAAGCTAAGGAGATTGACAAAATTAGGTTCATTACCACCTACCATAATCAAGCTCAAGAGGTCCGAAAAAGCCTAACTAAATTCTGGCCAGTACTACACACAGATAAAGACCTAACAAACAGTGTAGAAGCTATTCCACAGATAACTTTTAGGAAGGCCAAATCATTGAAGGACACACTCTGTAGAGCGATTGAACCCAGTAAAGTTAACACCCTAGGAGTACAAGGCTTTTACACATGTAGAAGATGCAAAGCATGTAAACACAGCAAAAATCACAAAGATTGTATACTCTCTCCTGAAGCTAAGCCTTACAAAATTTTGAAGCACACTACATGCAACACAGAGTTTGCAGTTTATGCTTTATTTTGTCCATGCAAAAAGGCATACATAGGGAGTACTATCCACAAGGCCAAGATCAGGATCCTTGAGCATTTACGGGCAATAAAACATGGCGACAAACAGTATCCCATAGCACGCCATTTCACAAGTCATCACAATCAAAACAGCGATCTACTCAGCTTTTGTGTCCTGGACTCAGTCAGATTGAATGAAAGAGGAGGCAATAGAGTTCAGGATCTTAGGCGTCTAGAATCCAAACTCATAATTCAATACAGAACTCTGACCCCTTTGGGCCACAACTGTGACGAAGAATTGGCCGCCCATTAGGTTAATCGGCAGTTAACAACCGAGGAAATAAACCGTTTATTTCCTTGGTTGTTAACTGCCCATTCACGGCGTTATGATTTGAATATGGGTTGAATCGCATTAAGCACAATGAATTGAGTGTTTACCTTGTTTGATTTGCCTTTCTCGATTTCGTCCTTTGTATATAACATTAAGGGCAAATGAGGATCTGACGAATTCTGTCTACACGCAGGCCAATGCGCTTTGAAATGATATGCATAGATCATTATTTTCATGGTCAACCCAATTCTCTTGCTTGTACATTTGTGTATAATATATCTCTGTATATAACATCGAATGAAATAGCAATGATATGACCCTTCAAAGATGGCGCCTAAGAACATTCGGTCGCCACCCCCTCTGACTACCTTTATGTTTACAAAACAATCACGTGTATATAAATAAGCACTTTGTTATGAATCGAGTAACAACACTGAAGAAGGACTAGTTCCGAAACGCGTTTGTTGTTTTTTCCGTAATAAACGAAGCTGCCAAACTATTCACCCGTGAGTGCTCAAGATTCCTTTTTTCATCTGGGAGGAACCTGGGAGCGTTAATAGAGACTGCGGGGCACCGCCGCATTTGAAGCACCCGCCCTTAGCGTGCCGCGCTTTCTCTGGTGCAGAGGAGCGACATATATATATATATATTACCTACTGGCGGTCGCCAGTAGGTAGTTATAGTTAGGACCCCTTTTCCATAGGAAATCCGCAACATTCTATTTTGAATAACTTTGGCGCCGGTCGACGAATCCTCGCAAATTTCTCAAAATAGGTGGGGCGCTCCGCTCCTACCCTGAAAGTCTCGGGAGGATTCGTCAAGCGGGGGCTGAGATAAAAGGGGGGTCCCAAAACGCGTTTTTCCCATGCATTTTTCCATAGGACCTTTAGACAGGGCTACAGCCCGAACGGCTGAACAGAATTACTTGAAATTTGGCAGAGAGGTAGTCCTCAGGTCAAGGAAGTGCCTTTTGTAGGTTTGGTGTAAATCTGTTCAGTAGATTCTGAGAAAATAGCCTTTAAATCAATATATATATCTGAGCCAGCTTACGGTACGCTTACCGTAAGCTTACCGTACGCGTACGGTGGCGTGCGCGAGCGCGATTCTGATTGGCTCTTAGATCTTAGTAAACATTCGAATCGGCCGAAACCAGGAAGCGGCGGCCGCCATTTTCTCTCTCGCACTGAGAGTTAGGTTGTTAAATAAAACCAATACACATGTAAAGGAGCTGTTTTGACAGCTCACACACACATAGCCATGTTGAGGGAGTCCCCCAAGACCCCCCAAGGCCAAAAATGCCATTTTTATTTTTTCGCTAATTTCGCCGATTACGCTTACCGTACGCGTACGGTAAAAAAAGTAAAAAAAAAAACACTATCCACACGGTCCCCACCCCCTGCGCTTTTGGTGGCTGCAGGCCATCAAATGTGCAGGGCTTATTAGTGGTGTGAAAAACCACAATATTTTTAACAAAAATAATAAAAGAAAAAATTATCCACACTCTCTCCACCCCGTGTGCAAATGGTGCCCGAAGGGCACCATTTGTGCATGGCTTATAAGCACCGTAAGCACAGTAAGCACCGCGTGCTTACCGTGCGCGCACGGAACGAACTGCGTTAAGTGGGCGCGCACGCCACGAATGGCGTAAAGTAACTTAGCATTTAAAAAACCGTACAAATTCACTGAAAAAACCATAGGTTTCACACACGTTATAGTTAGGAATTAGCATTTAAAAAACCTTGCAAATTCACTGAAAAAACCATAGGTTTCACACATGTTATAGTTAGCGGAAATTTTACTGATAAAAAACCAGTGAAATTCCCCCGTTATAGTTAGTGCAGGCAACTATAACTCACGCGACCGCAATCTTCTGCTGATGACATATGTGTCTTTATGAAAAAAAAATATTTGTAATATATGTATAGCTAAAAATGTATGGAAGAAGACATGGGCAAATAAGTGTCTAAATACAGTATTAGCATCAGCAGAGGATTGCGGTCGCGTGAGTTATAGTTGCCTGCACTAACTATAACGGGGGAATTTCACTGGTTTTTTATCAGTAAAATTTCCGCTAACTATAACATGTGTGAAACCTATGGTTTTTTCAGTGAATATATATATATATATATATATTACCTACTGGCGGTCGCCAGTAGGTAGTTATAGTTAGGACCACGTTTCCATAGGAAATCCGCAACATTCTATTTTGAATAACTTTGGCGCCGGTCGACGAATCCTCGCGAATTTTTCAAAATAGGTGGGGCGCTACGCTCCGCTCCTACCCTGAAAGTCTCGGGGGGATTCGTCAAGCGGGGGCTGAGATAAAAGGGGGGTCCCAAAACGCGTTTTTCCCATGCATTTTTCCATAGGACCTTTAGACACAGCTACAGCCCGAACGGCTGAACAGAATTACTTGAAATTTGGCAGAGAGGTAGTCCTCAGGTCAAGGAAGTGCCTTTTGTAGGTTTGGTGTAAATCTGTTCAGTAGATTCAGAGAAAATAGCCTTTAAATCAATATATATATCTGAGCCAGCTTACGGTGCGCTTACGGTGCGCTTACCGTATGCGTACGGTGGCGTGCGCGAGCGCGATTTTGATTGGCTGTTAGATCTTAGTAAACATTCGAATCGGTCGAAACCAGGAAGCGGCGGCCGCCATTTTCTCTCTCGCTCTCTGAGTTGGGCAGCAAAAACGATGCCAATAAATGTCTAAAGAGGCAGTTTCTTGAGATCCTAACCACCCAGCATTGATATAGGGGTCCCCAAACAACCCCCAAGCCCAAATAAAAAAAATTGTTTTTTTCGGAAAATCGCCGATTATGCTTACCGTACGCGTACGCTAAAATTTTTTTTTAAAAAACAATTATCCACACCCTCCCCACCCCGTGTGCAAATTGTGCCCGAAGGGCACCATTTATGCATGGCTTATTACAGGTAAGAAATAAACAAAGAATAGATTTCACAAAGATGCGCATAATATGTCCCCCATGTGCGCACGGTGCGCGAAGCGCATCGTGCGTACATGGCCCATCCCGCATAACGTGGGCACGCGGTGCGTGCAGCGCACCGCGTGACCACCGTGCGTGCACGGCACTAACTGCGTAAAGTGGGCGCGCGGTGCGCGAAGCGCACCGCGTGCTCACTGTGCGCACACGGTGCGCGAAGCGCACCGTGCGCGCACGGAACGAACTGCGTTAACTGGGCGCGCACGCCACGAATGGCGTAAAGTAACTTAGCATTTAAAAAAACGTACAAATTCACTGAAAAAACCATAGGTTTCACACACGTTATAGTTAGGAATTAGCATTTAAAAAACCTTGCAAATTCACTGAAAAAACCATAGGTTTCACACATGTTATAGTTAGCTGTACATTTCACTCGTAAAAAACCAATGAAATTCCCCCGTTATAGTTAGTGCAGGCAACTATAACTCACGCGACCCCAATCTTCTGCTAATGACATATGTGTCTTTATGAAAAAAAAATATTTGTAATATATGTATAGCTAAAATTTAATGGAAGAAGACATGGGCAAATAAGTGTCTAAATACTGTATTAGCATCAGCAGAGGATTGCGGTCGCGTGAGTTATAGTTGCCTGCACTAACTATAACGGGGGAATTTCATTGGTTTTTTACGAGTGAAATGTACAGCTAACTATAACATGTGTGAAACCTATGGTTTTTTCAGTGAATATATATATATTTATATATATATTTGCTGCAGGGAACACAGGGCTAGAAAGCAGGACTGACAAGAATAGGATCAAGGCCTACAGCTCCGAGTTGCTTCCCCATTTTGTGATTTCGCAGCCGCATCTATATTGTTTCCTTTGTTCCTTTTTTCCCTTTCCCCTATTATGGTGTTGTCTGCTGAGTGAGACTTACATACTCACAGGTCGCGCCATATCGGGGATAGGGTTACGCAGCATCATTCATCGCTCCCGCTCTATCCGGCTTTGAAGGTTAGTGGTTACCTGTTGGTGGTCGGACACCTGCTTTCCATATGTTGTTTTACATGGCACCAATAGGTAACAATCTCTGACTAATGCATCCTGCTTAAAGAATGACCATGTAGATGTATTTTTACCCACCCTTCCATAGGAGAAGTTAGGATAAATGGGGCCAAATTTTGCTTTTACAGAACAATTCTCTAATAAATTGTCTAAAAAGCTATAGTTTGTACAACTAGTTGTTAGGGGGCTGTCATGAAACCTAGGGATACCTTTATGGTACATTTGATACATTTATGTAGAGTAAAACAAGAATTAGCCACCCCAGGGATATGAAGTGGGTCCTCCAGCATGTGCTTCATTTATGCCATCTTTTTCTCATCTTTCTTCCTGTATCTCTATCCTTCCTCCTGTTTTGTTCCTTCTTTTCTTCACCTTGTGTTTTTAGTTTCAATCATTCCATCTTTGTTTCTTTTTTTTCCATCTTTGTTTCTTGTTTTCTGCCCTTGTTTTTATCTTTCAATCTTTCTTTCTTTCCAGCTCAACTTCTGTCTGTCTTTTTTCTTGTTTACTCTCTTTTCTACATTTGAGTTCCTTTTTCTTTCCATCATCCCCATATATCTGTCTATCACCCTTTCTTTCTTTCATAGCTTTTTTATTTTTCTCCACGTTATCTCCCTTTGTTGTTGCATCCTTCCTCATTTCGTTCTTTGTCCCATTTTTCTTTCTCTGCATCCTTTTTCTTCCCTTCTTTCATCTTTCTGTCTGCCTTTTCCTTTTTCTTTCTTCTCTCTTTTTTAAATTTTTCTTTCATCTGTATTTCATTCTCTCATCTTTTGTTTTGTCTTTTCCACCATTTCTTTCTTTCCTTCTATACCTGTCTGTTGATCTTTAGTTTTCCATCTTTTTTCTTTCCTTCTTTCTCTGCATCCTTCTTTCTGTTGTTTTTACATCCATGCATCTATCAATCCTTGTCTCCTTTCTTCTTCTTCCCCTCTATTAGCCACCCATTCTTCCTTTGTATCTATAGCTAAACTAAAATTCATACTACTCATTTCAGAAAATCGTGTCTCAAGAGAGGGGTCGAGGTATATCCTGCAAACTAAATCATGAGAAAGAGGAGGGTGCAAACACATTACACCATCTGAAATAGATGTAGGCAAGTAGATGCAGATTAACAGTAAACACTTTCATTACCAAATCACATTCACTCAACAAACTAGCATATGTATTTTCTCTATGTTTATCAATTGAACTATCTCTGTGATCTAATCTGTTACACCACGGACTAGGTCACGGCCTGTGGCACCTCCCGCCTCACTGCCGTGACCCGACCCGTGTCACCTGTTCCTGGACACAGGGCATGCCGCAGCTCTGTGCGGCGGCCTAAAGTTACTTTTTGAGCACAAAGACGTGCCCTGCAGCATTTATCTCCTTTGGTGCATGCCGCCAATGTAGTGTGCAGCTGCCTATGCCCATAGCACCCTGAAGGCACTTGGTCTTCTTTATTTTCAGAGTTTGAGCAGGGTTGGGTGTGGTTAGTGCCTTGATGGGAAGATCACCTGGGTTGACTTACTTGAATCTGTGAGAGCCCTTCATGAGTTGCCTGCAGTTATGGTTTAGAGGCCCTCTTTTTCGTGTTCTTTCTCCCATAATTCCCAGAATGCCTTGGGTGGGGGTTTTTCTTCACCATTCCAAGATGGTGCTTTTTTCTAACCTTTTCTCTTCTCCATCCCAAACCAGGATGGTGGTTCTCCTTTGCAGTCACATCTCTTCCTGCCCTTGGGTATTTAAGGGTCTGGAATTCTCATCTTTCTTGCGTTGCAACACTCTTCGCTCCTGCTGGTGTCTCTTCCCTCCTGTTGGTGACTCTTTGCTCCAGTTTGGTATTCATCCCAGTGGGCGCCTTCTTTCACAGTTCACTCCTTCTCAGGTCTGTCGTTGCCTTGCTAACTACCATCGTTGACGTGTCCAGTTACCTGGATTCTGGAGTCACCACTTCCATCAGAAGTTTTTCCCTTCAGGGTTTTTTCCTCTGGGGGACTCCTTTGGGAAGGCACTGTCTGCCCTGATGTTGAATTGTTAGCAGCACTGTGTCTACCAGAAAGGGTCGCCCCTAGCTCCGACAGACCAGAACCCTCAAGACCTGCAACCGGGAAACATCTTCACACCTAAAGGTTATAAGAAAGAGTTCCGAACCTGACAGATTGCAACACCCAAGACCCCGTTTTGAAGCCATGGATGCTCCTTCGGCAGAACCTACAGAAGGATCTGTAGAGGTGGCACAAGCACTGGTGCAGACCGTTCAACAACAAGCTCAGGATTTGCAATAGTTGGGAGAGGAGAATCTGGCATTACGACAAGTGCTGGCAGCCAGATCTTCTGATGTACCAATGGTTTCAGCCACCATTCCTCGTTACTCTGGCGATCCGAATAAATGTAAAAAAAATGTGGTTTCCCTGACGGTGTTTTTTGCTTTCCGTCCAGTCCAGATTACGTTATTTTACAAACCAATTAGATTACTGCTTTATCTAGTCCGGCATTAGCATGGGCAACACCTTTGGTAGCCACTGAAGAGCCATGTTTGTCCAACTATACAGCATTTGTCGCTGCTTTCAAACAGATGTTCAAAAGGTCTGGTTTGGAAACTTCAGCTGAAGAAGCCCTGTGTGATATCCCACAAGTGAAGCTAGACATCCTGAAGTACATAACCCGTTTCAGACAACTAGCTGCAGAAACCACCTGGGTGGAATGCACCCTGGTGACTCTCTTTTGTCGAGGATTTCATGAAGAAATCAAGGACGAACTGGTGCCTTTGCCTTGAGCAGTTACCATGGCAGGTCTGATTGCTCTGGCTTTGTCTGTGGAACACCGCCTGAATGAACATCGGTTGGAGAGGCGTAAGGCTCGTTTTCAAAAACACACAGGAAGAACACGACCAAATACTCACAGAACGATGTTTCCATGCCTGAAACATCCCTTCCAACAGATGAAGAGCCAATGCAGATAGGCCTGACTCATGGACCATTATCCCAGACCGAGCTGGAATACAGACGGAAACAAGGGTTGTGCTTGTATTGTGGTTCTCCTGGTTATATGATTTGTAGTTGTCCCACCCGCCCATGAAGGCCATCAGGAAAAGCCAGATCCTGCCCTCTGTAGGAAGGGTGAGGGTGGGATGGTCTAGCACACCTTCAATCTGTTCCTCAAAATAAACATCTGAGTCCCTCTTTCTGTTGCCTATGCTATTTATCTAATGGTATGTAGGAAAAAGTAATAGCCTTATTGGATTGCGGAGCTAGCAGTATTTATTTGGATGAGCAGTGGGCCACGGAGAAACAGATACCTCAAGTTCCTAAGAAAAGACCCAAACACGGTTCATACGGTAGATGAAACCCCGCTTGTTTCTGACCCAGTTAAAGAAATTACACTGTCATTACCGCTGACCTTCGGAAGGCATCAAGAGCATCTGTCCTTTAATCTTATCTCCTCTCCCAGCCATATCATGTTCTTAATTATACCCTTGCTTGTTAGGCATAACTCTTATATCAATTGGGAAACCAGGACCATCTCCCTGTCCTCACATTTTTGCCATCAGTTTTGTTATTCTTCTGAGGAATACTGGTCACCTAAGGAGATGCCCATGATCAAAGAGGAAGTGTGTAACACCATCAATCTTGTACAAGGAGTACTTGATCATTATCAGATGTATGCGGACGTGTTTCATAAACCAGAACATATGATGTTACCCCCTCATAGAGAATACGAATATGCCCTTCCTCTTGAACCTGGGGGCCATAGTATCCTTTGGACGAGTATACTCCCTTACTGAACCAGAAAAAGACAAACTTAAGCAATATCTTGAAGAGATATTCAAAGTGGTCCTATTACACCGTCTTCATCACCTGCTGGGGCACCTCTCTTTTCGTACCTGAGAAGACTAAAGATCTTAGACCATGCAGAGACTTTAGAGGGCTAAATAAGGTCACAATAAAAGACCGGCACCCATTGCCTCTCATCAAAGACATATTAGAGTCAGTCAGAGGGGCACAGTTGTTTACCAAGCTTGACCTTCGGGGTGCCTATTATATCCTTCGAGTCAAAGAAGGAGATGAATTGGAAGATAGCGTTCAGAACTCCTTTAGGCCACTTTGAGTACAGGGTTATTCCCTTCGATTGACAAATGCTGCTTCTATCTTCCAAAGATTCATGGATAACGTTTTTACAGATCTCTTGATCCAGACTGTGGTGATGTATCTGGATAACATTCTTGTCTATTCTTCCAACTCCAGCCTTCATCACACACGTCACTCACACCAGAAAAATGTGTAAATTTGATTGGCCCGAAGTGGTGTATATGTATTATCGGATCAACAAGACAGGAATAGCCATGAATCCCCAAAAAATAAAAGCCACACTCGAATGGCCCTCACCATCAAACTTTAAAGAGACTCAGTGCCTCCTCGGCTTAACAAACTTCTACAGTTAGTTCATTGTTAACTTTGCCCATCAAACAAGTTTCATTTCAAAGACATTAAAAAATGTATAATCTGCAACAAGGGTACAAATGCACAGACGCAGCAGAAAAGGCATTTCTGTCAATAATGACGTAGATGTGTCATGACTCTCCCATATCTGGTCACCGTGGTTTCAAAAATACCTATGAACTAGTGCTTCGTTATTTCTGATGCCAGTCAGTATGAAAAGATACCGAAAGATATGTATTTTCCTGTCCTGTCTGTGCCCAAGCCAAAACCCGTCATACTAGACCAGTAGGGTTGCTTCAGCCCCTGCCTGTTCCCCTGGCACTGTGGCATACAGTGTCTACAGATTTCAGCTTTTTTTTTACCCCATCTGTGGGCAAACATGTAATTATGGTAACTGTGGACTCCTTTTCTAAAATGGTGCTTTTTACTGCACTAAAGAAACTGCCCACTGCAAGAGAGTTAGGAGGGATATTAATACAGGAGATCTTTCGTCTTCATGGACTTCCACAGGTCATAAAATCTAACCGAGATCCCCAGTATATATCCCAGTTCTAGAAGCACTTCTGCATGTCCCTTCACATGGAGGTAGCCTTGTCCTCTGATTTCCATCCTCAGACCAAGGACAAACCAAACGCCTTAATCAAGGCTTGGAGCAGTATCTTCGTTGTTTCTGCAATGTCACCCATAGTGATTGGACCACTTATTTGCCACCAGCCGAGTTCTCCTACAACAATGCTGTCCACAATGCACCCGGGACCACTCAGTCTTTTTGTCTTTATGGCGACCATCCTAGAGCCTACCCTTCTGTTTTGCAGGACTCAGCTTCTATCCCAGCAGCAGCCTCCTTTACCCGTCGCCGCCAAGCTGTAAGGCAAAAGATGCACTCCAACCTACAAGAAGCTAAGGCAAGATTGAAAAGTACTGCTGACATCCTTCGACGGGAGTCGCCTTCAAATCAGGTCAGTATTAAAGTCTGGCTCTCCTCAAGATATTTGCCCTTTCGCCTGTCCCTCAACAAATTCAAGCCATGCTTTTAAGGACCTTTCAAGATCACCCATGTAGTAAATCCTGTGTCTTTTTGTTTGCAATTGCCTCATACTTGGAAGGTGCACCCTGTGTTTCATATTTCCCAATTGAAAGCCTATGTCACTGACCCCTTTAATCGGGTTTTCTCTCTTCCTCCTCCAGTATAGTAAATAATATTCCTGAATACGAGGTCGAGGAAATCTGTGACTACAGGGTATTTTAGGAACCGATTACAATTCCTGATTCATTGGAAAGGCTATCCACCTAGTGATCGGTCTTGGTCTTGGGAAGATGCTGATACTGTTCAAGCTAATCTCCTGGTTCGTAGGTTTTTCTGGCTCTGCCCTGCTAAGCCCTGAGCCTCGGGAGGAGGCCCTACTGTTACACCACGGACCGGGTCACGGCCCGCAACACCTCCCGCCTCACTGCTGTGGGACAAGACCGGACCAGCAGCACTTTTTCCTGGACACCAGGCCTGCTGTAGCTCAGTGCCTGCCATCGATTTTTTGGGTGCCCTGCAGCATGTATCTCCTTTTGTGCACGCCGCCAATGTAGGCAGTTGCCTGCCTATGGTCATACAACCGTGAAGGCACTTGGTCTTGTTTATTTTCAGAGGTTGGGCAGGGTTGGGCATTGTTAGTGCCTGGATGGGAAGACCTCCGGGCAGACTTATCTTAATCTGTGAGAGTCCTTCATGATTTGCCTGCAGTCATGGTTTAGGGGCCATCTTTTCTGTGTTCTTTCTCACATAATTCCTTTGTCTGGTTCCCAGAATGCTTTGGGTGTGGCTTTTTCTTCACCATTCCAAGATGGTGTTTTTTTCTAATCTTTTTCCTTTCCCATCCCAAACATTGATGGTGGTTCTCCTTTCCTGTTACATCACTTCCTCTCCTTGGGGATTAAAGGGGCTGGAATTCTCATCTTTCTTGCATTGCAACACTCTTCGCTCCTGTTGGTGATTCTTCGTTCCTGTTGGTGTCTCGTCGCTCCTGTTTACATCTTTTTACTTCTGTTGGTGACACTTGCTGCAGTTTGATATTCATTCCAGTGGGCTCCTTCTTCGATGGCTCGCTCCTTCTCAGGTCTGTCGTCGCCTTGCTGACTATTGTTGACGTGTCCAGTTGCCTGGCACCTTCAAATATGTAAGTTCACTATTTCTGCTGTACAAAAAAACTTTGTATTTACTAGACTAAATGCTTGCTCCATGTATAACCAGAATCAAGCCCATATATAGGGTATACATGATCCCTGTCTTGCCTCTTAGTTCACTAATAGCATTGTCATCTGGGCAAGAGCAGTAATAATTCCCAGTTCATGTTTAAAAACTCATTTTTCATAAATATGTTACTAAAGCATGATGGTGTAGTGTACTTTCATTTACAGATAGACATATTTTCCATTGAAATCGCCACAAAACTTTGCTACAAACATTTAGTTTTACTGAGAATAGTACCTAAACGAGGTTTGGAAATTGGGTTTCAGCCAAAATATTTAAATTGTGCACATCACCAAGTAAAGTGTTCTAATTTGTTTTGATCCTATTAAAATGTTTTTTTCACCACATAATTACAAAAATGTGTCTTTATAACTAGTGAAGTATACTTACGATGTTTGAACAGTTCACATTCTATTTCAGTGTTGTGTTAGAAAAAAGCCTGACATCTTACAGCCTTCCATTTCACATGTTTCCACAGTTAAATGGTCACACAATTCACTTTACAAAATCCTCTAACTTCAGTCACAGAAAGAAAGATGAGTATAGGAATACCAACTGACTTTTGATCTCTGTCTCTGAAAGCCAGCAAATGTGACAAGATAACAAGATCTAAAGGCATCTTTATTGCTCTTTCACCATGTGAGTATTAAAGATGCCTTTAAATCTTATCTTGTCACATTTGCTGGCTTCCAGAGACAGAGGTCAAAAGTCAGTTAGTATTCCTATATTTATTTTTCAATCTGTGACTGAAGTCAGCTGTCAGAAAGGATGAGTAGTCCCTAACAATAGCTTGTCAAGTGGATTTTTCGAGCCCTGCCTAAAGGTTAGAAGAAAGAGTTCTGAACCTGACATAATCTTTTATCCCTAATATTGTTATTGTATAATGTGTAACTGGAATTGGTTCAGGCATGCCTAATTGGAAAATATAGACTTACCAGAATCCTTAAGTATCTTTAAAACCAAGCAAGGTTTCGGTGTATGAAACCCTTTTCTTAATATAAAAATATATCAAAAACAGAATCTAAGAGGTAAGCCTGGGAAATGGGTGAAGGTGTGGGGCCCCTGGAACTCCTATTGTGGCGGGATTTGTACCCCGCCACTGACGCCTGACTTGTCAGCGGCCCAGTCTCCCTAGTCTGCTTGTTACCTTGATTCTGTGTCGTCATGCCCACTTTGTTTCTGTCCCGGCCCCCCCCCCCCCTATTCCTGTGGATCGGTGGGGTCCTCCCGAGGGGAGCACATAATGCTGCTTAGACTTCTGCTGCCTTGTGGGTTTGTTTGTAGTTTTTCATTAAAAAATGGAACCGCCATTTGGGGGGTCTGGACGGTGTGGCCGCGAACGCTTCCTTCGACTTCTGGGACCTTTACCACTTGCCGCTTGTGTTTTATAACTGTGTTTTATGGTACCACTGCTTGCTAGCGGCCGGCCTGAAGGTTGTAGGCCCATACTTGTATATCTATTGCATTCTGTAATAAAGGTTTAAAAAAAAAAAAAAAAAAAAAAAAAACCAGAATCTAATTCTCTGAACAAGGTGCAAAATCTCACAAATCCAAAAGTTGTATGCAAATAGTCTATCAGAAATATTTAGGAAGGGCTAATCAAAAACTAATGAAGACATAAGAAGTCATACAATTCATGTAGCCTAAAATTCAATTCAAATATTCATGAAGTTACTTAAAGTACTATCTTCAACCGGAGACCTTGGACACAAAATTAATCTGCTTCTAATATAGGCAGAACAGGAAAATCAATCTTCTTTCAAATGCGGCCATGCTATCAAAATGTGGGCAGAATATACTTTTGCTTCAAGTGCAAGTAAAATCAAAAAATTTAACTTGGAGTGTAATATTGGCACACTAAACAAATAATAAAAAAACAAATAATTTCTTTTTAAATAAAAATAAATTCAGCTCCATCACTTCAGTCAGGAATGTATTCAATGCTGATCATTATCATTTCCTATTTTATAACAAATTCACAAAGGTTCTTCAAACATAAATTGATAACCATACAAATCAATGTTTCTTTACTCTGCTTCAATCTTTGCCAGATATGTCCATTCAGGAGGGGTGTACTTCTTGTTTGGCACTCTTATCCTTGTTCATTTTCTGACTCCAGCTTTGTGACTGGTTCATCTGATTTTTTTTAATTATTTGTAGTCTGTTGATTTTCTTAAACATTCTTTTTTTTTCTCACAAGGATTCTGAAATTCAGCTTGTATCAAGCTTCCATATTCAGTTTGATGCCCATCACCTTCCTATTTTGGTCTTTACTAGTTCTTGATTTGTGTGATTAACAACTGTAACAATCTAAATTGCTCTTAGGGTTTTCAGAATTTGATTTTTCAGAGTTCGACTTTCTTGAGTTTATTTTTGTTCTTCTTGTTAAACTCATTGTTCTCCCCCTTCTGGATCCAGGTAGCAAACTTGAACTTCATTCTGTGAATCAGTGGTTTGTCTCACCACTTCTTCATCTGCAGTCTTCACTATTTTCATGTGAGATGCGTGGATCTACTGTGGCAAGCTTCCACACTTAGCAGCAGTATTTATCACCAAGATCACTTGGTAGGGTCATTTCAACAACAATGCTTGCACACATGCTTCTTCACCACAACCCAGTCTCCAGACTGTAGGTTGTGAAGGGGTTCTTCACTTACTTACGGTGCAGCAAGATTTACTTAGTGAGAGATAGAGCTTACCATATTAGCAAGACCTTTGAACCAGACAATCAGTAATATTCATATGACAGAATACCAGGAATCCTAATAGCTTGGCCATTATGATTTCACGACGGTACAGACCAGTGATCTTGTGTGGTGTGCTTCTTATGGTCATCAAACCTAGTGAAAGGGTCATTTCAGTGTTATGGATGCACAGACCTTTGCAAGTTTTGTCTTCTGGCTAATAAGGTCTCTCTTCACAGTTCCTGGTCCTTCTGTATGAAAATGACAATGGAACTTCTGTCACATCTTCAGTGCCATGCAAATCACTCACATCAACTCGTTTTTAAAATGAGTTCCCCTATCTGATTCCAGAGAAGTTGGAACAAATCAAAGGAGTAATTCCCTCAATAAATGCTTGGACACAGTGAGGGTGTCACATCTGAGTATGGGGTAGGCCTCAATCCATTTGGAAAAGAGAGCCACACATACTAAAATATATTTCAGGCCATTACAGTGGGACATCTGGGTGAAATTTATTTGTAATCTTGTGAAAGCACCTTCTGATTGTCCTACGTGGCTCATGATTACAACTACCTTTCTACCTATGTTCATCTTCTAAGAGGTAGCACATCTCAAACAAGGAATTTCTGCAACTTTTCTAAAATAATTTTTTAACCAATACTTCTTGAAAGATAGCAACATATTGTCACGTCCCATACGTGTACATCTGTTCATGTATCTTGCAATCTGCAACAGCATACAGTCTGGCAATATAACTATCTGACATTTGATAACCAGATGCCATTTTTGTCTTTTGTACATCCTGCTTTTCCACATCCTTTCTTTTCATCCTCTGGCACTCAATTTTGCAATTATTTTAACTTCTCACGAGAATGAGTTTCATTGACAAACAATTACTTATTGTTTCCATTTCAGGATTACAATTTTAATTTCTGACCAATATACCAGTCAGAAGCGCACAACACTTTTCAACTCTGTCTGCAAAAGGATTTCGGAGTGTGATCATATCATCTCCACTCTTTGTGTATAACACATTTCACCACAGCAGTTTGCTTTAGAAGCTGCAAAGCTGTCAACAAATCCGGCTTTTCTGGGTCATTTCTAATACAAGTGCCACTGGTTGGCCCAAATCATGGCCCACTCAAAAACCATACTGACTATCCATGCAGATTGTAGCACTTAATGCGTTGGTTACACAGCATACTCTTGTTATTGCAGTCAGCTCTGACAATTGTCCTGAAGTTCTAACACACAATTATGATGGCTCCACGCTATGTTATTGTACAGACTGCATATGTTGTTCTCAGGGTTCCATGACGATCTCTCAGATAAGAATCACCCACACAAAGAAAATCAAATCAGCCAACTTGAGTGTTACGCCTTGAATGTCTGGTTCTGGTTTGGTGTGTAATCATATCACATCAACACAATCATGATCACTGTCTGTTTTATCCGTTTCATCAGTGTTTTAATTTTTGGGCAAAATAGTGGGTTGTGGGCACCTATGCCAAACAACACTATACTGCATGACTGCATTCCCATTTTAGCATGACTAATGTGACAAGTCTTGCTAATGTAAATGCATGGCTAGGGTACAATTACACACAGGCCCTTAAGATGAAGGGCATATCTTAGCCACTAAAATTCAGAGTGGGGTAGTAGAATCTCAAATGTCCAAACTAAAACTGCAGCGGACCACAGGGCGAATGTGTGAAGTGACCAAGTTACAGGATGGACTGTTGCCGTGAGGAGTTGGGTCTGCATTCGTTTGCATTAGTTGAGCCTCTAGCATTAATTGAAATTTGGCGGACAGGTACTCTGTTGCAACGGCAATGGTTTTTCCTTTTCCCCAAACTCGAGGTCCACCCAACCAATTTTGAGTGTGGTAGACTTTAAGTTTTATGCAACAGAATAAAATGTACTTTGTCAGTGTAAAACTTCCTATGACGGCCCGACAAATTAGGTGCCATCGGAAGAAAGCCATCTGACTGCCTAATTCTGAGTGGAAGGTCTGATGGTTATTTTTCGATTTTTTACTGACCGTCACTGCCAGGTACATCCCGGTGGTGAGGAACAGTACAAAAAATAGAAAAATGACCCCATACCATGGGAGCAAACAGGTGTAGGGGGTCATTAGTTTTTTTAATGATTTTTCAAAAGCAAACTCCCACTTCGGAGTTTGGTTTTAAAAAATTAAAAACTTTGGTAATGTTTGACAGTCAGCCATCATGTATGGCAAAGCCATCTGGTAAACTTGTCTGCTGGTGGACATCTCTAAATGTGGAGGGCATAGTAAAGGCAGTAAAGTCCTCGGCCACCGTGTCTACCTTTACTCCATCTGATAAAATCCTAAATTGGGCCCTTTATCTAGAGTGGCACAGTGCATGAAAAAGAATAGTTTGAAATGCTACCCTGATGGATTGTCATTGGATAGACTATTTGTCAGCATTTGCGCCATCACCTTTTGGGTGTTTGATTGCCAGCAGTATGCCTGGAAACCTGAGAGTGGTGTACCTTTCCAAGCCTACTACTGCCAATATCTGTAAATACTTAAAAGGAATACATTTGCATCCATTCAAGCAGTAGTTCTGTGGTGCAGATTTGCTACTTTTTTGGCAAACTTGTCCTTAAGGAGCATATTTACAAAGTAGTAATGTTGCTGCACTGCGTTGTGTCACTGAAAGACAGCAGAACTGTGCCATCTCTTCAAAGACATGCTGTATTATTGTTCTCCCCCGGCGCTAGTGCACTTTGGGCCGCCTAACTCCAACACAGGCCCCCTTGCACCATAGTGCAAGGTGTCTGGGTTATGGTCAGGGTCCTTTATGTGCAGGAAGGGGTACCTTCCTTCACAAAACCATCCTTGGAGTTTTTTCTCTTTTAATGAGTGCTGCAAAATGCACAACGTGCTGCCTTGCATTTCCTTTCCGTGCAAAGCCACAAAATCAACATTTGTGTGGTTTTGTAAATACCAAAAAGGATTTTGTGTAGGCGCTGCATTAAAAAAATGATGAACCCCTGACACAAAATCTTTGTAAAACTGTTCCTAAATATATTTAGGTTCTTGATTCGAAAGAGTCACAAGTTAAAACTTCTTAGTGAAATCAGGATGGCAAGAAAAAATGACAGACATAGCAGACCCAACTCACACCCTTCCTGCCCAAATGCAGAGTAGAATCCACTGGATGAATTACCTCCAGAATAGCACCTCCATGGTGGAAGAAATTGAACTGCTGGAATATACTCTGCATTTACAGTTTCCTCTAGAAATGTAAGGACTATCCTTTTACTTCAAATTCTAAATAGGCTCTTGTTGCAAAGTCATCCTGTGCCCTGGGCACCCCCCAACTTTTTGCTGAATGGTACTGCTGGTAACTGACTCTGACTGACCCTGGGCTCTACCTAACCAGGCCCAGGGCTGGTGCTATGCTGAAAGAGACACATTTAGAATACAGTGAAAACACCTACATACACTAGTGTACACAAGGGTATGGGGAACCCCAGTGATTGGCATGACCTACCCTATCAGACCCCATTAAATAATGGGGCAGGGGGATTAAAACAACCTAGAAGTCCCTAGTCCACAATAGGGCATGGCGGTTTAGGGGCCAGCAGCTTTTTCTGCACTTGGATGTGTGCACTGCTGAAGCCTGAGGTCAGTTTAAAAGCAGCCCTGGGTGGCAGGACTGAATTTTAAAAGTAAATTGTGCCCAAACTCGACTTTGGTGTTTGGGGCACTTAAAAATGGATAACCTACAATGTTTTGGCATATTAGGAACCCCCAGGGTCTCCCCTAGGTTTTTCCTGGGAGTGGGAGCCAGGTATGTATAAGGTGGACCGTTATAAAATGAATTTTATATGCCCTGGGTTAAGTGAAATTTCACATTTCACTCCCCACATTGCGATAAATTACTGTTCAAATTCGACTTTGATTCTAAGAGCACTGTGGAGGGAGGATCTGCAATATTTCTACAGATTCAAAACCCCCAAAGTCTCCCCTAGTTGTTCCATTGGGTGGGGGTTCCTGTAGATATAAGCAAAGTACTTATAAAATATGTTTTTGTAAGTACTGGTGCTGGAAAAATGGCTCAAGTAATTTTTCCCATTGCAAATCCCACGCTACATAGGTTAACATGGCAATAGGTTATTAACTCATAACTCCTGATAGGAGAATGATAGAACTTCCATTCAAAGACTTCCCAGAATGGTAGTGATAAACCCAACAATATGATATTCCAGTTGTCTGTCCTGATTGGTCAGAGTTAAGTGGATTAGCCAGGCTGCCTTGAAGATGTGATAAAGAGCCCCTGGGGTTAAACAGCTCTGCTGGGAGGGCAGTGTGCTGCTACACAGGAATGCCAGAGCAGGGAGAGGAGTTGTAAACCATGGTCTTCAAATAGAAGGGGAGGCCTCAGTGTCCTTTACAGATTCACTCTTTTGACCCCAAAGCCAGAGCTAGGCTTATGGAAGGAATGCACAGATGCAAGGGGGCGGGTCTAAGGAAACTAGCCATCCTAGGGGTGTGTTTAGCCAGCTCTTACCTCCCTGCTGGAAAATCAGCTGTTATGAATTTGGAGGATTTGGTGCACTCTAGGACAAAATAATGGCATACTATACAGGATGTGGTCATATCCTTGAGGAGTTGCCCTGCTCCCATTGGTCAGGAGTGACATCCTGCTTGACCCAGAGAACTTGGGATAAGTATCTGAGAGGGGCAGAGTCTCTCAGATCTGCTGCTTGAAACTTAAGAAAGCAAGACGTTGCCATGCTGAGAAGTTGGGGTGCAAATTCTAAGGCCTGCCCTCTGAAGACTGCACCAGCTGAAACTACAGCCATGTGGATTGCCTTGCTGTAAAAGAACTAAAGAGTGGACTCCCTGAAAGCTACAGGTTAACAGAGCTCACCTGGAACATCACCACCAAGGATCTTCAACCTGGAGAACTACCAGTGGATTTGTGGAACTGAAGTCCTCAACTTTCAAGGACCATCTTGGAGCTTAAGGTCCCTTGGAGTGAGTTTGAGACACGTTGGGACCCTTTGGGGAAATTCAGGAAGAAGATCCAGGAGTTTGGAGAACCTTGGAGCAACTTTGAAAAAAGCTCCATAGGGGGACTGAGTCATCCTGGCCAGCCAAGCCGCCTGCCTGCAACCGCAAGCCAGACAAGCCATCCAGGTTCGTCCTGCTAAAAGCTCCGTAGGTCCGACTTCCACAGGTTGACCAAGAGTAGAAGAAATCCGAGGCCGGCAAACCCTCACCGAATCTGGCCTGGTGAAGAGCATCGAGGGACACTCCAGGAAACTTTCTAAGTCCGAAAGTAAAAACTGTGACCGGGACGCTCAGGGTTCCATCGCTATCGGCCTGAAACTTTGACTTTGAGCCGGTCTATCGCGACCAGATGTCCCAATATGGTGCTACATTGTTTCTAAGTGCTACATAATGCTAAATCTTTGAAACTTCATATCTCCGGTTCCCTACATTGGATTTTTGTCGTTTTGGTGTCATTATAAAGATAAAAATATTTCATATTTTTATAAATTGTTGTTGGATTTTTATTATGTGTTGTGTCTTAATTATTTACTGAATTGGTGTTTTTAAATGCTTTACATACCTGTCTTTGAAGTTAAGCCTGACTGCTCGCAGCCACGTTACCAAGGGTTGAGCATGGGAATACTTTTCTGAGCCCTATACTGTTAGTGGCCTTATTGCCAGTGGCAGAACTACATTTGCCCCTACCAATAATTCACTTTCCAACAGCCCTTTAGTCAAATTTCTAGGCTGTGAAGTACAGTCCAAACCTACAGAACTTGTGATGCTTGGCAGGCATTGCTCAAAGGTCCAAGCTCTGCGTATGGGATCATTACAAGTACACTTATATGGTCAATGACCAGGCCAAAGACAAATGTTTAGGATTGATGTCACAGCTTTTGCATTATTCCACTACAAGTCAAAAGTCACCTCAACATATATTTCTTGTATTATGCCCTGAACTGCACCCTTAGGGCAGCTATTTGCACAATGTAAATTACTTATTTTCAAGGCTTTGTTAAAATACATGCGAAATGCTTAACTATCCCTTCAAAATACTCCAGGAGGGAAGTTAATTTAGTAAATACGACTCTGGGAAGATTTTGTGTAATGTTGCAATTCCTCCAAATATTTTAGTTGTAGAGTTAGAAAATAAATGTGCCCCTCCTGGGTCTGCCAGGTCCACTGCTGCCCCGTCCACTTGTGAAGGGTGACCGCATGACTCCATGTTACCAGGACACCAAGTTTCCAGTTTTGGTTTTCATTCCCAAAAAAAATAGAGCATTCTAGATATAAGCTGTAGTTTCGGGTCTGTTCTAATGTAGCAATCGGACTAACAAACCTCGTAAAAGTGATTTCTAAAAGTGAAACACGTGACTAAGCTACCTTCCTGCCACGTGCCACCTGCTCACCCCACGCGCTGGGGCCGCTTGCCGGGCTCTTCAGGCCTCCTGGGGAGGTGGAGGCGTTCGTGAGCACGAGGAACTTCTTACTCTCTCCTGTAAAGGACAAGGCGTGCTGGGTGCTAAGCCTCGGCTAATTTTAGCCGCTAGTCTCTTCCTGTCAGCCAGGCCGTGCCTGGACACGGTCCCAGGAGAGCATTAACACCTGTGTTGTTGAAGCACTCGATTGCATCGACCCACGCCGCGCAACTCGACCAGGCTCGCTGATATGTTGGGGGTAGAGTGCAACTAAAACAGATGTGTTCTTACTTTACCTCTGTATAGCAGAATCCGTAGGTGGACAGTGATGTTAATAAATAAGGGTGAGGGCGGGGTACAGTGGCATAGCAAGGGTTCCATGGGATGTGGCTCAAGAATTGAAAACGGATTCCAGAATGTTTAGGTAGCAATAATCAGACCGGTGCCACTGAACCTGCTGCACCGTTCTTACCTATACCACTGCAGGGGTATTTTGTTTGTCATTAGGAATCTAGTATGGCTGTTTCAGCACCTTCTCCTGTCAGAATATGTCAAAATTCGTTGTGCGCCATCATCCGTGATAGCGTGAGGTTGCAAACGCTTTCCATTTGAGATGTTTTGAAGGCGAAGCTTCGAGCGGACGACCGATGCTTTCTCTGTGGGACCGATGTGGTTTATTTCTTCACTTCTTGCCCTGCTCTATGTTTATATTGGGCTTTAGTTTTCGGGAAAATTAATAGCATCTCGAATTTTGTGGTGGGGTGGGGCTGGAAGTTGATCATGTTGAGGCATTCACTGGTTATCCTTCAAAACATGGCTGGTTAGTACGTCTTCTCAATCTCTTTGGCTAGATTGGTGTTGGCACGTTCCTGGCTCTGCAGTGTGGCCCCCAGTCCCTGGAGTTGGTGGGAATTCCTGAATATGTTTTATTTGGAAATGCCTTTCATAGGGAAAGATGCACAGAGACGGGGGCTCAGCAAGATGGGACCCAGTCAGGCTGTGGAAGGGTGAGACATTCACTGGCAGGACATAGCGGGCTGCCCTTTGTGAATGAGGGCAGCGCCACTTTGCTGCACGCGGAGTTATCCACACAGACTCTTTTAACTATAAAAAACAAGAAATTTCGACTCATCTCATCATAAGTTACCAGTGGCAGAGAGAACCACTTTGCATCCCCCCTCGCCTCGGTATGGAATCATTTATCACGGATGACGGAAGCACCGCCAACTGACTAAAGCCGACTTAAAGAGCAGGGACTGTGGGCCAGATGTACAAACGATTTTTGCCTATGCAACTGATGAGAATCACTATTTTGGGCTGTTTGCAAAATAACCCCCCCCCCCTCCCTTTCCTTGTGTATGAAAGGCAATTTGGTAGTTAATATTGGTTATTTTTTACTTTTGGTAATCACTATTTTTTGTATTTCCAAATAAGGAATCACAAATAGGAATTTCCAAACAGTGAATCACAACCTGTATGTATGAAGCATTTTCTAATTGTGACTTGTCACAAAATGTAGCTTTAGGAAATGTAATTGCCATCAATTTGAATCAGGTGTTAATCAGGTGCAACCTATATAAAATGAACCAAAATGCACGGGGCCCTTCCACAATGGTGGCATTATATGACCTGACGAAGAGGATGAGGATTTTGGCCTGTATGCAGAGAAGGAGACAGGAGAGGACGTTTAGGGTTAGGGTAACCGTTTTTAATCAAACTGAGGGAGCGGTATTTGATAAGTATGGGCTTAGGGTTTGTTATTTTGGATTTAATAGCTGATTTACATCCACTGCTACAGACCCCAACATACATAAGCAATGCTATTCCACTGCGTGTGCAGGTAGTGTGTTGCCTACAGATTTTAACTTCTGGAAGTTACCTGAGAGTAATAGTAAATTGCTTTTTCATGTTTTTTCCACAGGTTCCTTGATATTATGTTGCCCAAAGTTAATGATTACATTTATTTTCCTGCCTCTCAGCAGGAGTTAAAACATAGAAAACTAATATTTTATCATCTGCCACATTTTTCATATGACATAGAATATGTTGATGGTATACCTATTGCTATCTGTCCATCATCAGCAAATGAATTTATTTTTCAAAAAAATAGTCATCCCCGTAATATACAGGCTGAGTGTGATGCATCGTGTATAATAACAGACCTTGTTGCCTGATTTCCAGGCAACACGCATGATTCCCTAAATGTTCTGCCATAGTGAGATATATAATAGGTTTTCTCGAGGTGATTTTGGCTACAGTTTTCTACTTGGTAAGCCTATATACATTTTTCTATATCCAGTTTGCCATCCAAACTAATAACCCATATTAATGTAAGCTCCCTTAAGTTTTTAGGATACAGTGCTTATGCATTGCAGCCGTGGATTGAGTGAGCGGAGATACATCCGTGCTCATAAAACTACATTCTCTGTTATACAGAGGACACTGAAATACTAAAAGGGTGCTTGAGGTGTCTGCACTAGAGTGGCGGAGCCCTCCAGTACTGTTCAGAAATATGTTGCAATATATTTGTTACATTTGCAATGTTGCATTCACTTGCTATCAGAGGTGGTCTTCACAATGTAAAGATTGATTCAGAATCTGATCCATAAGAAGTCAAAAGCAAATACGCAAACAAAGTGCCTACCTGTGGAGCACCACAAAAATCTTCATTAGATGTATGTCGTCTTGATGCCTCTTCACTATTGCCTACCCTTAACTCTGCCGGCTCTGACATAGTACTGGTGTGCATATTTTCTAAGGCATAAGTGACCTGCACGAAGCCACCAACTACATCACTACATCAGTAAACCATCTGAGTTTGTTTATTTACAGTGTGCCTGAATAAATTGGTAGCAGCCTGTGCCAGATGAATCTGCTTAATATATCAAAACCGTAACCAGTGTTGGTGATGCCATGACAATGGGGTCGATTACGATGCAGTTCGGAGAGGCTCCGAATCCGATTCGGGTCTTCTGAATCCGATTCGTAACTTGTCTTTCCAACTGATTCAGAAAGGTTTCCAAATGACTGATTACAATGTTAGTAAAGCGTTCGGACTTTCTAACTTGGTGCCGGATGGCATTCGGAGGAACCGATTCATTCAGAGCCAACTCGTACAGGTCTACGGACCGCGTTTCTCACCGAGCAATTATGACGTCAGATTCGGACAGCCTTTCCGAATTAGTTGTTCCAACTCGGATTGGCAGTCGGAATCGGACTTTGGGGGCCCGTAGCAGGCCCCCCTTCACCCGGGGCCTTACGAAATGGTACTGTGTGACAGGCATCAAGGGGTGCCCGCCACAGGGTGTGTGATTTTCCCCAACCACCCCTTTCTTCAATGGGAGCCTGTGTATTCGGTTGGAACACAGGCTCCCATTGAAGTCAATGGGAGTCCGACCGACCGTATCCGGAAGCATCATAATCGGTCGGTCAGACTCCTCGGATCTGATTCGGTCAGAAACCATACCGAGACCGATTCGGTCAGAATGCTTTCAAAACAGCATCGTAATCGACCCCTTTGTGTTGTGTGGTCTTGTTGAATTATTATTACAGGCTTAGAAATAGATTCAGTGAGTTTAGCAACGTTTCTATTATTCATCATGTGATCATCCTCAACTGTTTTTCTAAAACTACCGTGCCCATTAAGCAGTTTTGACATTGTGCAATTCATACACGTTAGCTGGTGATTTAAAGTTTTAAAATTTCTTGCTTGCAGACGCTGCACAAACAGCATTGAGGCCTTTAACCCCCCAAAGCAATTGATATGTCTATGAGCATTTATTCTCAGCAAGGATATCAGCCTTACAAGAAGCTGTGGCATTACGATGATGCTGCAAAACCCAGCAACTGATCTGTCTGCCTCTCAAAGATTTTGCGGAGATTTCCCAGGCTGTGGTTGGTTCATCTGCTACATCTGTGAATTATGGGAGTGATGAAACTGTATCTCTTGTTTTGTATAGATTTTATCTGTCTGTGTAGAAGGTATGTCTGTGCATTGCTCCATATCACAAGGACTTTCAATAGTGGAATATTGCTCACTGTCATGCTCTATCTTTGTGAACCATCTATGAGATGTACTTTACTATACTGCTTTTGTTTAACAGGAAAATAAATTACATTTATGAATTGAAAATTAACTTCTCCCATTACTGACTACTTTGAATGATAGCGTCTTTAATTCTAACCAATCGTATATGTGTTGCACAACATGAAAAAATAATTTAGCCCTGTTACTAAAGCTCCCATACTGCAATAGAAAGTTACAAGAAACATTAAAATTGAGTTGTTTTTCTAAATTCAAAGAAATAAAATATTCTATCTCTTACAATCTCATTAATTTGAGAAAATAGTATAAAATCGTATCTTGCAATGTAGATGGTAGATTTGATGTTTATTTGTTGGAAACACCAACAACACTGTCAGCCTGAATTGCTGCCTCAATAAGAGTTTCTATTGATGTTCGTGTTGGCTGTTGAAATGGTCCCCCGCCTGTCCCACGTGCCTCTGCTAAGCGACTTGCCACCTTCTTTGGTACGCAATCCTAAATCATACCATCTTTTCCTTATTTCAGGGATGATGCGCTGTGTAACACCAGGTGAATTTATTTTCCCAAAGATGTCAGTCCAGATTTTATTATTGGGGGATTCAGGCACAGAGTAAGAGCTCCTATCAAAGAATTGCTCATTATGGGCAACACACTCCTCAGTAAGGAGTGTGTTCCTGCTCCTTGTCTGAAAACGTCATCTTGTGCTTTTTGCCGCTACCCTCAACATACTTCCTGTTCTTTGCAGCAGATAAAACTTTCTACAAGAGTTCACAAATTCCCTCCTGCCAAACACTCCCTTTGTGCTACAGAACACTGGGAAGTGCATGTAGCTGAACACTTCATTACTTTGAGGTCATAATTATGTTCCCAAAAAGCTACTTTTCCTATTTGCGATTTCCTAATATAGATCTGCATTTTTGTCATTCACTATTATGAAATTTTTAAAAAGAGAAGAGAATGGGAATCTAACCAATTGTCAAATTGGGAACAATTGTCTTTCGTTCATTAGTATTAGCAATTTCCTAATAGCCATTTAGATGAAATTGCTATTTGGAAATCGGTAAACGAAATGTACCTACATCTGGCCCCTTGTTCCCACATATCGCTAGGACAGTCCAGTGAAGTCAATTCTTTGCACCAGAATGAACGGGCGTCTGTTCCACACCATGCTGAGTAGACTTTGTTAGTACTGAACCCATCATAGAGAATGCAGTCTGATGGTAGCCATTTTTATAGGTGTCAGTTCTTAGTAGACTAGGGAAATGCCTTTCCTTAACACTGGTAAATAATGAGGCAGCCAGTACTGACACAGATTAGGGCATCGTCATTTCTGCCTGACACTACCACAGACCAGGGTCATAGTGATCTTTAGTGCAGCAGGTGCAGTGGTACGGGACCCCAGTGGTCTGAGTGGCCTACTTTTACCCAGTTATGACTGTCCTAATCAACCTGGAGCAGGAGATGTATTCTTTGCTTGCACTGTAGCCTTTGCTATCTGTGCTATGCCACTACCATAGACCAACAGATCTCCACACCGACAGCCACTAGCACATGGCTCCATGTCAGGCACAAGCACTCTGTTAGGACAGTGAAAGTATGTACCCTGAGCTGATGAACATATCGTTGCATAGCTGTCACAGTTCACTGACAGAATATCAACACCTAAACTATCCCCGTACCAAAGTATTGTGTCATAAATATTGATGTAAAAAATATTGACATCTTATATTTATAACAGTAAGTACAAAAAGATCCCCCCAAAAATCGATGTCATTAATATATAGTTGTACAAAATATCGTTTTTTTATACATATAAAAAAAAAAAAATATTAAATAGTAATAAATAAAATACATTTTAAAAAGTTAAACACACCTATTATATATATATATATATATATATATATATATATTCACTGAAAAAACCATAGGTTTCACACATGTTATAGTTAGCGGAAATTTTACTGATAAAAAACCAGTGAAATTGCCCCGTTATAGTTAGTGCTGGCAACTATAACTCACGCGACCGCAATCCTCTACTGATGCTAATACTGTATTTAGACACTTATTTGCCCATGTCTTCTTCCATACATTTTTAGCTATACATATATTACAAATATTTTTTTTTCATAAAGACACATATGTCATCAGCAGAGGATTGCGGTCGCGTGAGTTATAGTTGCCAGCACTAACTATAACGGGGCAATTTCACTGGTTTTTTATCAGTAAAATTTCCGCTAACTATAACATGTGTGAAACCTATGGTTTTTTCAGTGAATTTGCAAGGTTTTTTAAATGCTAATTCCTAACTATAACGTGTGTGAAACCTATGGTTTTTTCAGTGAATTTGCAAGGTTTTTTAAATGCTAATTCCTAACTATAATATGTTTGATACCTATGGTTTTTCCAGTGTCTTTGCAAGATTTTTAAATTTCTAACTATAATGTGTGTGATTCCCAAATTCAGTGAATTTGTATTGTTTTTTAAATGCAAATTTTTTTTCTGTCATTTTTTGTAAGCCTTTTTATATAATAATATATGTACTATATCCTGCATTATGGAAAGGTTTTTTTTTTTAATGCATTTTTTTCCGTGCGCGTACGGTAAGCTGACGCTACGCGCTTGTAGGATATGCGTACGGTAAGCTGACGCTACGCGCTCTGGACGTCATTAGTGCTGCGCGCCTACGTGATACGTGCGTGCCGTACGCGTATACCCGGAAGCAACGTCGCGGTTACGCTGGGGCGTGTAATGCGCATGCACGATACGTGATACGTGCGTGCCGTACGCGTATACCCGGAAGCAACGTCGCGGTTACGCAGGGGCGTGTAATGCGCATGCGCGAAAGTGACGTAAGCGCTGCGTAAGCGCACCATAAGCGTCACGTGCGCGCACGGCAGGTCATGTGACTTACAAAGATCACTTTTTATTGGTTGAAATTACTTTCACTTCCAGAAACTTCCCACACCACACCCATTCCCCTCATTACTGCTTGAAAGAACACTTTTCATTGGTTTAAACTACTTTCAGTTCCAGATTCTTCCCACACCACACCCATTCCCCTCATTTCTGCTTGTGATTCTCTAGGAGCAGGAGCTGGATTGACATTGGGATACAATGGCAGAACAGCAGACCTCTTCTGAGAGTGAGGCCAGCAGCACCACCATGATCCAGAGAAGGAGGAAACAAAAGACTTCTTTTGTATGGGAGTATTTCACTTTTCCAGAGGGGGAGAAAAAGGTGAATGCTCAATTGGTCACTTGCACACTTTGTGGTCGTGTTTTATCAAGAGGAAATCCAAGGAGGAAATATTCCTTTGGAAATCACTCTATGATGAGACACCTCCAGGACAGACACCCAAGGACCTTTGCTCGACATACTGGAGAAAACTCTTCAGTAAGTCACCAGAGCCCAGCCTCAGATGCTCAGCCGAGTACATCACCGGCAGCTCAGCTGAGCCCTTCCTCTGTTGTTGGAGCATCACCTTCTTCTTTTCCTTTGGACATCAACCCTCGATTTGGGAGTGTTGAAATGAGGTGTACAAAATGTGGTGGTCTTATTGTTTTTGGGGAGGTCAGTCTTCCCCTTATTAACAATAAGATAGACCAGCATGTTTGTAGACGCTCATAATACTCCCATTCTTTCTTTCCTCCATCCCTGTATGAACCCAACGGCTCTTATAAGAGCCAACCTTACCTCACAATTTTTTTAATTTTTTTTAAGCTTTCCTTTTTGCAAATTTTTTTTGCCGTGCGCGCACGGTACGCGTAATTCCGCGAGTTTCGCGGAATTTCGCAGATTACACCGTGCGCGTACGCTACGCGCATACGGCGATTTTTCGAAAAAAAAATAAATTTCATTTTTGCCCTTGAGGGTCCTTCTGGGACCCCCTGACCAAGGCTAGGGGGTCAGGAACTGTCGAGCCTGCCCCCTTTTCACATTATCCACCTTTTTTATTCACCCCCCTGACAGTTCGAGAGAGAAAATGGCGGCCGCCGCTTCCTGGTTTCGACCGATTCGAATGTTTACTATGATCTAACAGCCAATCAGAATCGCGCTCGCGCACGGCACCGTACGCGTACCGTAAGCTTACCGTAAGCTTACCGTAAGCGCACGGTAAGCGCACCGTAAGCTGCCACAGATATATATATTGATTTAAAGGCTATTTTCTCAGGATCTACTGAACAGATTTACACCAAACCTACAAAAGGCACTTCCTTGACCTAAGGACTACCTCTCTGCCAAATTTCTAGTAATTCTGTTCAGCCGTTCGGGCTGTAGCCCTGTCTAAAGGTCCTATGGAAAAATGCATGGGAAAAACGCGTTTTGGGACCCCCCTTTTATCTCAGGCCCTGCTTGACGAATCCCCCCGAGACTTTCAGGGTAGGAGCGGAGCGTAGCGCCCCACCTATTTTGAGAAATTCGCGAGGATTCGTCGACCGGCGCCAAAGTTATTCAAAATAGAATGTTGAGGTTTTCCTATGGAAAAGGGGTCCTAACTATAACTACCTACTGGCGACCGCCAGTAGGTAATATATATATATATATATCCACCACCAGTCCCGCCTCTTAAAAGAACGGGTCCGACACATGCTATTGGACCACTGCAGGTAAGATTTATTTGCCACCAGTACAGCAGGTAAGTACTAAAACACCTGGCAGACGCGTTTCGGCGAATGCCTTAATCATTGCCAGCATTGTGTTTTAAAACAAATTCAAAATGTCCAGGAACTTTGCTTACTGTTTGATAATTCTATGGATGGTAAACGCAAAGTATGCTGGTAACTGGAGTCCCACAGTCCATATTGTCCCACGCACTGTGTGAGTCAACAGTCCCACATCGCGAACTTTGGTTAAGTAACCAGTCCGTGCATTCAGTAATGCCCTGGCAGTTGCCAGCATATGAGTCTGCTTGTCCACTCCTTGCGGGGACCATGGCGGTAAACGTCATCTGCAGTTGTCCAAATCAGCAGTAATCTGCTGCTCTCTCCTCTTAGTACCAGGAACGTTGTCTTGGGCGAGGGGGCGCCGCTTTTGCGCGTTCCGCACAGCACACCACAGAAGTTGTTGACAACAAGCGGAGCACCTGACCGAGAGGCGTGTCGGATGTACAGCGTCAACTGCTGCACTTTAACATCCACCACCAGTCCCGCCTCTTAAAAGAACGGGTCCGACACATGCTATTGGACCACTGCAGGTAAGATTTATTTGCCACCAGTACAGCAGGTAAGTACTAAAACACCTGGCAGACGCGTTTCGGCGAATGCCTTAATCATTGCCAGCATTGTGTTTTAAAACAAATTCAAAATGTCCAGGAACTTTGCTTACTGTTTGATAATTCTATGGATGATAAACGCAAAGTATGCTGGTAACTGGAGTCCCGCAGTCCATATTGTCCCACGCACTGTGTGAGTCAACAGTCCCACATCGCGAACTTTGGTTAAGTAACCAGTCCGTGCATTCAGTAATGCCCTGGCAGTTGCCAGCATATGAGTCTGCTTGTCCACTCCTTGCGGGGACCATGGCGGTAAACGTCATCTGCAGTTGTCCAAATCAGCAGTAATCTGCTGCTCTCTCCTCTTAGTACCAGGAACGTTGTCTTGGGCGAGGGGGCGCCGCTTTTGCACGTTCCGCACAGCACACCACAGAAGTTGTCGATATCAAGCGGAGCACCTGACCGAGAGGCGTGTCGGATGTACAGCGTCGACTGCTGCACTTTAACATCCACCACCAGTCCCGCCTCTTAAAAGAACGGGTCCGACACATGCTATTGGACCACTGCAGGTAAGATTTATTTGCCACCAGTACAGCAGGTAAGTACTAAAACACCTGGCAGACGCGTTTCGGCGAATGCCTTAATCATTGCCAGCATTGTGTTTTAAAACAAATTCAAAATGTCCAGGAACTTTGCTTACTGTTTGATAATTCTATGGATGGTAAACGCAAAGTATGCTGGTAACTGGAGTCCCACAGTCCATATTGTCCCACGCACTGTGTGAGTCAACAGTCCCACATCGCGAACTTTGGTTAAGTAACCAGTCCGTGCATTCAGTAATGCTCTGGCAGTTGCCAGCATATGAGTCTGCTTGTCCACTCCTTGCGGGGACCATGGCGGTAAACGTCATCTGCAGTTGTCCAAATCAGCCGTAATCTGCTGCTCTCTCCTCTTAGTACCAGGAACGTTGTCTTGGGCGAGGGGGCGCCGCTTTTGCGCGTTCCGCACAGCACACCACAGAAGTTGTCGACATCAAGCGGAGCACCTGACCGAGAGGCGTGTTGGATGTACAGCGTCGACTGCTGCACTTTAACATCCACCACCAGTCCCGCCTCTTAAAAGAACGGGTCCGACACATGCTATTGGACCACTGCAGGTAAGATTTATTTGCCACCAGTACAGCAGGTAAGTACTAAAACACCTGGCAGACGCGTTTCGGCGAATGCCTTAATCATTGCCAGCATTGTGTTTTAAAACAAATTCAAAATGTCCAGGAACTTTGCTTACTGTTTGATAATTCTATGGATGGTAAACGCAAAGTATGCTGGTAACTGGAGTCCCACAGTCCATATTGTCCCACGCACTGTGAGAGTCAACAGTCCCACATCGCGAACTTTGGTTAAGTAACCAGTCCGTGCATTCAGTAATGCCCTGGCAGTTGCCAGCATATGAGTCTGCTTGTCCACTCCTTGCGGGGACCATGGCGGTAAACGTCATCTGCAGTTGTCCAAATTAGCAGTAATCTGCTGCTCTCTCCTCTTAGTACCAGGAACGTTGTCTTGGGCGAGGGGGCGCCGCTTTTGCGCGTTCCGCACAGCACACCACAGAAGTTGTCGACATCAAGCGGAGCACCTGACCGAGAGGCGTGTCGGATGTACAGCGTCGACTGCTGCACTTTAACATCCACCACCAGTCCCGCCTCTTAAAAGAATGGGTCCGACACATGCTATTGGACCACTGCAGGTAAGATTTATTTGCCACCAGTACAGCAGGTAAGTACTAAAACACCTGGCAGACGCGTTTCGGCGAATGCCTTAATCATTGCCAGCATTGTGTTTTAAAACAAATTCAAAATGTCCAGGAACTTTGCTTACTGTTTGATAATTCTATGGATGGTAAACGCAAAGTATGCTGATAACTGGAGTCCCGCAGTCCATATTGTCCCACGCACTGTGTGAGTCAACAGTCCCACATCGCGAACTTTGGTTAAGTAACCAGTCCGTGCATTCAGTAATGCCCTGGCAGTTGCCAGCATATGAGTCTGCTTGTCCACTCCTTGCGGGGACCATGGCGGTAAACGTCATCTGCAGTTGTCCAAATCAGCCGTAATCTGCTGCTCTCTCCTCTTAGTACCAGGAACGTTGTCTTGGGCGAGGGGGCGCCGCTTTTGCGCGTTCCGCACAGCACACCACAGAAGTTGTCGACATCAAGCGGAGCACCTGACCGAGAGGCGTGTCGGATGTACAGCGTCGACTGCTGCACTTTAACATCCACCACCAGTCCCGCCTCTTAAAAGAACGGGTCCGACACATGCTATTGGACCACTGCAGGTAAGATTTATTTGCCACCAGTACAGCAGGTAAGTACTAAAACACCTGGCAGACGCGTTTCGGCGAATGCCTTAATCATTGCCAGCATTGTGTTTTAAAACAAATTCAAAATGTCCAGGAACTTTGCTTACTGTTTGATAATTCTATGGATGGTAAACGCAAAGTATGCTGGTAACTGGAGTCCCACAGTCCATATTGTCCCACGCACTGTGAGAGTCAACAGTCCCACATCGCGAACTTTGGTTAAGTAACCAGTCCGTGCATTCAGTAATGCCCTGGCAGTTGCCAGCATATGAGTCTGCTTGTCCACTCCTTGCGGGGACCATGGCGGTAAACGTCATCTGCAGTTGTCCAAATCAGCAGTAATCTGCTGCTCTCTCCTCTTAGTACCAGGAACGTTGTCTTGGGCGAGGGGGCGCCGCTTTTGCGCGTTCTGCACAGCACACCACAGAAGTTGTCGACATCAAGCGGAGCACCTGACCAAGAGGCGTGTCGGATGTACAGCGTTGACTGCTGCACTTTAACATCCACCACCAGTCCCACCTCTTAAAAGAACGGGTCCGACACATGCAATTGGACCACTGCAGGTAAGATTTATTTGCCACCAGTACAGCAGGTAAGTACTAAAACACCTGGCAGACGCGCATCTATATATATATATATATATTCCATATGAACTTGCTCCGCAATTGAATACACCCACACAACGCTGAATTTTAACCTTCTATATACGGGTAGCAGCAGCGGACTCAGGGGGAATCCCACAGCGTAGTGTTGCGCCACTTGCCTACGCATTTCGAGAACTTGTCCCTTCTTCATGGCATGGTATTTGTAGGGAGGACGGAAGCCTGCACACCGTTTTCCACAGGTGGATATAGTTGATCTTAATCCCGCCCCAATGGGCGTGTTTCCGCAAAGCACTCTGGTTAATGTAGTCCAGAGCAATATTAGGAGTCCATAGTGGGTGCCATTTCCATTAATCCCTCTGTCATTTTTGCCCATTGGGTCGCTGGCGATCCCCTTCTGCGTCTGTTACTTCAGTGAATCCCCTTCGAACAGGTACGTTGTTCCGTGTACTGTGCACCAAATTGTGACACACGGACCTGCGACGAGCAGTGGGGTTGTCTTCGCGACCCTAGCTGGCCACCACATATTCCATATGAACTTGCTCCGCAATTGAAGACACCCACACAACTCTGAATTTTGCAGCACATTAGATGATTTTGAACACTGCAAACAGGAGGCCCTAATTCGATTAAGAAAGAGAGGATACAGTAATAAGATATTGGCCGAGGCAGTGAGTAAAGCTGAGAATCAAACAAGATCGTCGATGCTTCCACAAAAAGATGAGAATGATGCAATTCCTGCGGATACAACTGAAAGTACACCTAGACTAATAACATCTTACAGTCGTCAAGAGAGGAAAATAAGGTCAATAATTAATAAAAAATTGGCCCATAGTCCTCACTGACAATGTCCTCAGTACTAGACTTCCAAATAATCCAGTGATTACGTTTAGAAAAACACAATCCATGGGATCTAAACTATCAAGAAACAGTCCAGAACTAGGTACTAACAAAACCTGGTTAAAACCAAGACAAGGCTTCTTTAAATGTACATCTTGCTGAGCCTGTAAATTCGGAGTCAATACAACAAAGTATCGGACTCCTTTCAGAGAGAATGAGGCAATCATTAAAGGCAATTACAATTGCCGGACCGATCACGCAGTATATGTTCTCACGTGCACTTGTGGGCTTAGATACGTGGGAAGTACTAAGCTACAGGTGCACGTCAGAATACTTCAGCATCTATGAGCAATCATCAATAGTGATTCGGCCTATCCAGTCGCTCAACACTTTAAAGAAGCTCACGATAATGATGTCAAATGTTTATCTTATTTTGTTATCGACTCGATCCCAGCCCCACGAAGAGGAGGAAATCGGGAAAAATTGCTAGGACAGCGTGAAACCAAGTTTATTTTAGAGCTTGACAGCAAATTCCCGAACGGATTAAATAACACAGAAGACCTATATACTTTCTTATAACCTGTTTTTTTAATGGATCATTTATATGTGAAATTTTAAGATTTTAAACCAAGTAACGGCATTGTAATCTTGGAATGTCTTAATCACATACCTTTATCCATAGAACTAATTTGTAAAATCAATAGGTCTGGATCCAATGAAGTTCTTTAAAAATCAAATATAATCATCAAGCTTTATGTGTAAATAATTTTTTCAGAAATAAATCTCGCCCGCTGTTAAATAGAAATGTAAATATTATCTACAAAATGCTTCTCTTTTTAAACACCCTTTAAATTATCTTTCATAGGAAAAAAACCTATATTTTTTACCTTTTGGGTTATTATTTATATAGTATGCACTAGGCACTTTAGTATATAAATAACACACAATTTTTGCACAGATATTTATGAGGCACTTTTCTATAAAAATTGCTCACAAAAGAGCTTATGCATTGAAATGGAATGTAAACATATTCAGGTCATTTGATTTGGACTATAGAAGCATTTAGGCGGATATTAACATAACTTAAAAATCGCATAAAAAAGAATACAATGTATTATGCTGATAGCAAACAGTCAGATCTGGAAGGCTAAAATGCATTTATGCAGGCATATGTTTTTCATGTTGAAAGAATTTGCACATTTTTTCGCTATTTATATTTATATTTATTGATGTGTGATAATGGGTATATTTTAAATTATTTATACATGTTTATTCAGTTTTACATAATTGATAAATTTAATATATTTATTTAAACACACACCATTATAAATGCGAGCTTACATGTATATTTTAATATTATAATATATGTGATCAAAATTGTCTTGCAAAATGTGCTTAAAACGAGGGAAATGCTTTTAACATTAGCCTGTGCATTTTGAATGAGCTTATATACAAACAAAAGTGTTTCTTCACTGTTTACCATCACGTTTGTGATGTATTCACAAAGCTTTTAAAAAACATGGCGTACTGCAGTCTCCTTATGTGATCAAGGGCACTTGATGCCCAAAACGCGTCATAGAGATGAGGAGTGAGGAATAAAAGAATATTGCCATTCGATTTGTCCCGTTGGTCCGTTTCTGTCAGTTGGCCGAAAGGAAGTGATGGGAGTTGTATCATATATATATATATATATCTATATATATATTCACTGAAAAAACCATAGGTTTCAGCCACGTTATAGTTAGGAATTAGCATTAAAAAAAACCTTAGAAATTCACTGAAAAAAACCATAGGTTTCAGGGGCGTTATAGTTAGCTGGACTTTTCGCTCGTACAAAACCATTGAAATTCCCCCGTTATAGTTAGTTCAGCTAACTATAACTCGCGCGCCCGCAATGCACTGCTGATGACGTCACATATTACATCACTCATGACATGGTCAGTGACATCACTCATGACATCACTGATGACATCTCAAATGACATCACTGATGACATCATCCAGTGAATGTGTGTTTTCTGAAAATTACATATGTTTTATATATGTATATCTCAAGGTCGATGGAAGAATAAATTGGTATATAAGTGTCTAAATGGATGATTTGTTTTTGAAAAATTGATTGTATAACTGACTGATTAAGTGTATCTTAGTGAATACATGGCTTAGTGAGTAATGTTTAAATGTGTAAATATCTGTATCAGTCTCTCACTTTGTGTATAAGTGGCTGCATGGGTTGGTGAGTAGCTACATGAGTGTCTATATAGGTTATTAGTTGGTTTTTTGAGTATCAGTATGAGTGTCTGAGTGTCTGTATGGTTCGGTGGGGAGTATTACGTAGTGCATAGGTGCATGAATGAGTGACTCACTGTTTGTATGTGTTGAAGAAAGCATGTGTGCAGGACTGTATGGGTGGATGAGTGTGTGCATGGGTGTGTTAGTGAGTGATAGACTGTCTCAATAGTGTCTTTATGAATAACTACATATGTTTTAAACTAGTGTATGTGACTATTGGTGTATATAAGTGAGTATATGTGAGAGTGAGAGATTGAAAGAGTTCCTGTATGAATAAGTATGTGTTTCTATAAGTGATTGTTTAAAAGACTAAGTATGTGTAAGTTTCTGTAGAAGTAAGTGTGGTGGTGTGTGTAGAACTGTATATGCAAGTAAATGGATGTTTGATTCTTTATTAGCATGAGTGACTATGTGTGTGAGTAACTCTATGGATGAGTGGCGTTGTGTAATAGGATGTATAGGTGTGTGAGTACATATGATGAGTGAGTACATGTATGAGTGACTGTATAGGACTGTTGGTGAATGAGTGGATGTGCATGTGGATCTTAGAATTACTGAATAGGTTGCTGTAACTGGTATTGGTATGTCCATTGTTTTGAACATTGTAGTTTCTATTTTTGAATGTGTGTATCAAAGGTTATATTAGGGGAAGAGGAGGTCTGCCACTCTATTACAAGGATGAAGTCATCAGTGATGTCATTAGTGATGTCATTTGAGATGTCATCAGTGATGTCATGAGTGATGTCACTTACCGTGTCATGAGTGATGTAATATGTGACGTCATCAGCAGTGCATTATGGGCGCGCGAGTTATAGTTAGCTGAACTAACTATAACGGGGGAATTTCAATGGTTTTGTACGAGTGAAAAGTCCAGCTAACTATAACGCCCCTGAAACCTATGGTTTTTTTCAGTGAATTTCTAAGGTTTTTTTTAATGCTAATTCCTAACTATAACGTGGCTGAAACCTATGGTTTTTTCAGTGAATTTCAAAAGTCTTTTAAATGCTAATTTCTAACTATGTCTACAGAGATAGGACATGTGAAGAAAGAAGAAAAAACGCACAGAAAGAAAAAAAAGAAATGCAGAAAGAAGCAATAGAAGTCCTCAAAGACGAAGAACAGTGCAGGAAGAAGGATAACGTGCAGAAAGAACAAACAGAAGAGCAGAAAGAAGCCTTGTTGCAAAATCATCCTGTACCCTCAACTTTTTCAGACGGATACTGGTGGTAACTGAGTCTGACTAACCGGTCCTAGAGCCAGTGTTATGTTAAAAGACACTCAGAATACAGTGAAAACACCTACATACACTAGGAAACACTATGCGTTGGGGTCCCCCTGTGATCAGCATGACCTCCTCTGTAAGCCCCTAGTATATAATAGGGCAGGGGATTAAAACTACCTCTTAAAACGCGCCACAGGGCGTGTTTGCACACGTCACCTCAGGCCCCGTCCCCTCACTTTCCCACTGTGTAAACACGCCCTGTGGCCGTTTTAAGTTGGGAGATTAAGTCCCCTTGAATCCTGAGGGTCCCTAGGGTCCAACTAGACCACTAGGTACCTCCAGTAAGCGCCACAGAGCTGCGTTGCAGAGAGATGTAAAAAGGGGCACGGCCTAGACCACCTCTCAGCAACGCAGCGGAGTGGTGCTTACTGGAAGCACCTGGTGGGCTAGTTGGCCCCCAGGGTGCCTCAGGATTGAAGGGGAATTATTTCCCCAACTAAAAACGCGCCACAGGGCTTGTTTGCACACGTTAACTCAGGCCCCGTCCCCTCCCTTCACCACTGTGGAAACACGCCCTGTGGCCGTTTTTAGTTGGGAGATTAAGTTCATTTGAATCCTGAGGGTCCCTAGGGTCCAACTAGCCCACTAGGTACCTCCAGTATGTGCCACAGAGCTGCGTTGCAGAGAGGTGTAAAAAGTGGCACGGCCTGGACCACCTCTCTGCAACGCAGCTCAGTGGCGCTTACTGGAAGCACCTGGTGGGCTAGTTAGCCCCCAGGGGCCCTCAGGATTGAAGGGGAATTATTTCCCCAACTTAAAACGCGCCACAGGGCTTGTTTGCACACGTTAACTCAGGCCCCGTCCCCTCCCTTCACCACTGTGTAAACACGCCCTTTGGCCGTTTTTAGTTGGGAGATTAAGTTAATTTGAATCCTGAGGGTCCCTAGGGTCCAACTAGCCCACTAGGTACCTCCAGTATGCGCCACAGAGCTGCGTTGCAGAGAGGTGTAAAAAGTGGCACGGCCTGGACCACCTCTCTGCAACGCAGCTCAGTGGCGCTTACTGGAAGCACCTGGTGGGATAGTTAGCCCCCAGGGGCCCTCAGGATTGAAGGGGAATTATTTCCCCATCTTAAAACGCGCCTTAGGGCGTGTTTGCACATGTCACCTCAGGCCCCGTCCCCTTCCTTCCCCACTGTGTAAACATGCCCTGTGGCCGTTTTTTAAGTTGGGAGATTAAGTCCCCTTGAATCCTGAGGATCCCTAGGGGCAAAATAGCCCACTAGGTACTGTCCAGTAAGCGCCATTGCAGAGAGGTGTAAAAAGGGGCACGGCCTGCACCACCTCTCTGCAACGCAGAGCAGTGGCACTTACTGGAAGCACCTGGTGGGCTAGTTGGCCCCCAGGGTCCCTCAGGATTGAAAGGGAATTATTTCCCCAACTTAAAATGCTCCACAGGGTGTGTTTGCACACGTCACCTCAGGCCCCGTCCCCTCCCTTCACCACTGTGTAAACGTGCCCTGTGGCCATTCTAAGTTGAGAGATTAAGTCCCCTTGAATCCTAAGGGTCCCTAGGGTCAAACTAGCCCACTAGGTACCTCCAGTGAGCGCCACAGAGCTGCGTTGCATAGAGGTGTAAAAAGGGGCGTGGCCTCAGAACACCTGTCTGCAGCTCCCTGGCGCACACTGGAGATACCTTTTGGGCTAGTTGGCCCTCAGGGACCCTCAGTATTGAAGGGGAATTAATTCCCCAACTTACAACTGGCCAGGGGGCGCGTTTGCAGAGTGCTGCAAGGGGGGGGGTGTGGCCTCCAGCGTGATGCTGGTCTTTTATTTATTTTATTTTTTTAAGAAGGAGGGCTGTGTGGCCCCCCTTCTTTTTCTAATTTACTGGCCCTGGGGACCCCATCCCCCAGGGCCTGCACCCTAATTTTTTTTGTTGAAAAAAATAAATTTGGCCCTCTGAAGGCCTTAATCGGCCCCGGGGACCCCAACCCCCGGGTCATGGCCTTTTTTTAATTTAAATTCTTTAGGAGGGGGCTGCGTTGCCCCCCTCCTAAGGCCACTTATGGCTCCGGGGACCCCATCCCCCGGGGCCTGGCCTTTGTTTTTTATTATTTTAAAAATATATATATTTATAGAAACACCTAGGACATGCTGGACAAACCGTATGTACCTATCACCATGACGATTCGCGTGATATTCATTAAAAGGCGACTATGCATAGAATAAATCCACATGAAATGTATTTACACCTCTAGTGAAGCTCTGACGTGTCTGACGCCCTACCGTGCCTAATCCCGGCGCCCCCGCCGGTGGGTACTCTCCAAGTAGACACCCTTGTCGTTTATTTATACAAACATGGGTAGCTATTGACGGGCACATTTAATATACACGCACACCAAGCCATTCAAAGGGGATTCGACAAAAATTCGACCAAACTATGCAAGAAACCCCCGTCACGGTTAATAAAAAACACATCCACCGCCGGATGTGTAATACTTTTTATTTTACTCTCTGGAAAGGAGACGAACCTCACTTGAGAGTCACAGCGTGCTCCTGGCTGAGCCCAATGCTGTGTTACACCCACCAGTACCCGCCGATTGCCTCACACCTCTGTGTTGTATTCCACCAGCTAGTGCGTATGCTATGACACTCTCTAGCCCATGTGCACTGTAACACCACCCTGTGAATATGTCATGCCACACTTGCCTTCGCACGGGTTATATTGCCCCATCTAACGTGCCTTCCTCGATGTGTATGTTATAACGCACAGCGCTATGCCATACATATTACAATCTGGGATCCATATCTTTGTCACAGTGCATATGCAACGTTACACTCCCCAGCACATATTTTATATTACAACTTTAGAGACTAGTTATGTTACACAACACTGCCCTGTGCATATTACACTCCAAGGCGCATATCGCATAGCACGCGCTAGTGCCTGTGCTATCTCACGCTCTACAATGAATCTGTCATTGCGCACAATGTATTGCATATTATATTTCACGCCCCGGTTCATCTTATATCACACTTTTTGGTGCATAGTTTATACCATATAATACATCTAGTTTTCATTTTCAATCGTGCTCTCAGGACTATGTTCTATATAACACTGCGTCCACCTACCCTTTTCACGGGCATTACATTTTGCGATGGGGGTGGAGGGTCAGGGGGTGTTTCTGCCAAGTGAGCCCGGAGTCACAGTCACAAACGGCCTCTTCTTCCTGAATAAAAGTGAGATTATGCTGCATACTTGTTCATATTTTAAGTAGTTCGCACAGACACACATTTTAAAAACAATAAAGTTCCTAATACCCACCATCTCTGAACAGTTAGCTTGCTGTCCCATCCACCTCTTCCCTATCCTCTGTTGTCTGAATCCATGGACTAGCGTCCTCCCTCCTGCCATGCATGGTCTGATGTGCTGCCACTGCCCTCCATTTAGCATGATGTACCAGTCCACTCCTCCTGCCCTCCATTGCCCAATTCTATGGCCCATCATTGACCTCCTGCTTAGCCTCTGTGCTTAGCTTGCTGCCCCTATTCTCCTTCCCCCTGCCCTCCGATGTCTTTGTGCATGCCCCTGCTCCATCCTTTTTGCCCACTATGTTCCATGGACTTGCCACTCCTATCTACTCTGAGTGTTCTGTTGAGCTGCCACTCCCCTCCCACCTGCCTAGCATTGTCAGATGACTGTAACCTGTCCCTGCCACTTCCACCCTGCCTGTCCACATGCCATGCCCCTATCCCCTTCCTCCTGTCCTCCATGGTCCATTTTACTGCCACACCCTTCTGCACTCCCTGATCTGGTGTGCTGCAACTGCTCCTCCTGCCTGCCCCGCGCGGTCTGTTGTGAGGCCCCTTCCCCTGAACTCTCTTGGCTGTGCCCAGGTCCTGACCCTCCCTTCTATCCTCCATGGTCCTTTGTGCATGCCCCTGCACCCTCCTTCTTGCCCATCATAGCCATTGTGCTGCCACTAACCCTCCCGCTTGCCATGCATGGTCTTCTGTGCTGCCATGGCCCCTCCCACCTTCCCTGTGTGGTCAGCTAGCTGCCCCTGACCCCCTCCCACCTTCCCTCCATGGTCTGTGTGTATGCCACCATGGTCTCATTGTTGCTCTCCATGTCGTGTCTTGTTTCTAGTGCCCATCCTGCCTGACCTCTATGGTCATCTTGCTGCTCCTGCCCTGCCACCTTGCCCCCAGCCCTCTGTTTCCATCTGCAGACCCCCTATTCCCTCCCTCCTGGCTTGTCTGTTCCATTGTAATGCCTCTGATCCGTCCCTCCTGCCCTTTATGGTCTGTTATGCTGCAGCTTTCTCTCCTGTCTGGTCAGCTAGATACCATTGCCTCTTTCCCATCTGTTCTCTGTTGTCCATGTGCATGGTCCTGTCCCCTCCCTATTGCTTTCTATGGATTGTTGTGCTGCATTCCGTCCCGCATGAGCTATGTGGTGTATTGTGCTGCTGCAAACCCTGATGCCTGCCCTGTAGGGTCAGTTTGGTGCACCTCTCCATGTCCCTCCTGTCCTCTGTTATCCAAGTCCATGTCCATACCTCAATTCCTCCTGCCTACCATGATTCAATGTACCATACTTGCGAACATTTTGAACTTGGTAAGAGGGAGATTTTGAAAAACAACTGGGGTATTGATTTTCCCCTTTAAGTTACATTGAAATAGAGGATATTGTAGACAGGAGACAGATCAAATAAAGCCCATTTGAGCTTAAAAACATTGGACGTTTCCTGGCTGAAACGGGTCTGTTGGCATGTATGTTTGTACTACCACTGCCTCTTCCTTCTGCCCACAATGGTCTATTATATTGCCACAGCCTCTCTTGCCAGTCCTGTATTGTTGGTTTGTTGCCCCTGCCCCCCTTTCCACTGCCCTCCATAGTCTGTTGTGCTGCCACTGCCCTTCCTACCTGCCCAGTGTGGTCAAATTGTTGCCTCTGCACTCTCCTACCTGCCTTCAATTTTCAGAGTCCGTGCCCTTGGCCTCTGCCTCTCAACAGTATCCCAATGAACAACTAGATTGCTAACATTCTATATTTATTACAAAAGTGTGGAACGCCTGACGTCATCTTGATGTAATCAAAACTGTAATACCTAGAGTATTTCCTTTAGAAATTACATATATGAGAGGGTCTTATTTGCATCAAAATTATGGTTAGTGCTCTAAAAAACTAAAATGAGGACATATTTCTGAGTTTTCAAATAGTGACAAAGAACTTTGTAATCTTTATGTTTTTTTATCCAGTTGACCACTTGATTAAATGTTGCACCTTGGCGAGAGGATGTGGTGTTACTTCCAGAGCTGCAGACTTTGCAACTGGGGAACCAGGTTGGAGTTTCTGCTTCAGCTCAACATTCTGTGATTGTGGTCAAATCACTTAATCTCCCCATGTCTACAACCAAAATGAATTTGATCTTGTGTGATGTAACCAATGCTCATGTAAAGCATTCCAATACCTGAAAAGTCTGCACTATATAAGACTGCAAATACACAAAAAATAAGTGTCTTGCACACTTCTGTCATTGGGCTACATGTGGGCTACATCTGGGTGATATTTGTGCTGCATTTAGGCTCTTTTGTGTCTGGTGGCTATCTTGGGAGATTTATTTGTTAGGAAGTTTCCTAATTTCCTCATTTACTGCAGTCTCCTCAGTAGGAAATGCTTTCAGTTTTTTACTTTGATTCCATCAAGAAGGTATTCAGATATGTCACACATTTGCCATAAATTCTGAATGTTAGCACTCTAGTTGCTCATTCAATCACTGTAGTAAAGCTACTGCTCACCACGGAAGTCTGCTGCTGGTATTAAAAGTGCATGTTTCAGTCTGCATATCAGAATTTGTTAATGAAATAGAAGAGGATTTGAGAAGTCACTCAAAATGTGCCCTAATTTTTCTTTCTTCAGCTCTAATCATAATTTCTATGGCAAAATGAACCCCCTCATTGTGTTCCTTTTTAAAATAAATGTTTTAAGTGTTACCAGTTTATTCCAATCAAGATGGCTTCAGGTGTGCCATACTTTTGTCATAAGTAAGACAGTAAGCGCTCTAGTTGTTCTTAAGAACTCTCTGGGACATTCTGTCATTAGGCTATACTTGGGCTACATCTGGGTGATATTTGGGCTACATTTGGGCTCTTTTGTCTCTGGTGGCCATCTTGGGAGATTTATTTGTTATGAAGTTTCCTAATTTCCTCATTTACTGCAGTCTCCTCAGTGGGAATACTTTCAGTTTTTTATTTTGGTTCCATCAAGAAGGCATTCAGATGTGTCACACATTTGCCATAAATTCTGAATGTTAGCACTCTAGTTGCTCATTAGATCACTGTAGTAAAGCTAGTGCTCACCAGGGAAATCTGCTGCTGGTATTCAAAGTGCATGTTTCAGTCTGCATGTCAGAATTTGTTTATGACATAGAAGAGGATTTGAGAAGTCAAAATGTGCCATAAGTTTTCTTTCTGCAGCACTAATCATAATTTCCATGGCAAAATGAATCCCCTCATTGTGTTCCTTTGTAAATTAAATGTTTGAAGTGTTACCACTTTATTCCATTCAAGATGGCTTCAGGTGTGACATACTTTTGTCATAAGTAAGACTGTTAGCGCTCTAGTTGTTCGTTAGAACGCTCTGGGACATTCTGTCATTGGGCTATACTTGGGCTATATCTGGGTGATATTTGGGCTACATTTGGGCTCTTTTGTCTCTGGTGGCCATTTTGGGAGACTTATTTGTTATGATGTTTCCTAATTTCCTCATTTACTACAGTCTCCTCAGTAGGAAATACTATCAGTTTTTTACTTTGATTCCATCAAGAAGGCATTCAGATGTGTCACAAATTTGCCATAAATTCAGAATGATAGCACTCTAGTTGCTTATTAGATCACTGTAGTAAAGCTACTGCTCACCAGGGAAGTCTGCTGCTGGTATTGAAAGTGCATGTTTCAGTCTGCATGTCAGAATTTTTTAATGAAATAGAAGAGGATTTGAGAAGTCACTCAAAATGTGCCCTAATTTTTCTTTCTGAAGCACTAATCATACTTTCTATGGCAAAATGAACCCCCTCATTTTGTTCCTTTTTAAATTAAATGTTTTAAGAATTACCACTTTATTCCAACCAAGATGGCTTCAGGTGTGCCATACGTTTGTCATAAGTAGGACTGTTAGCGCTCTAGTTGTTCTTTAGAACACTCTGGGAAGCTGCAGTAGAACACAAAGAAATCAACTGACAGTCTCCGCCCTTGTTGGATGTACATGTATTACTGAGAATGTCAGACTTCATTCTCACATGACTGAGAAAGATAATGTGAATTTACAGAAAATATGCTCTCAGTTAGCTTATAGATCACCTTCCAAACCTCTGTGGGAAAAGCATGAGAAAATAGTTTTCTCTCAAACATGATTCATGATATCACAGCAGAAGGCTTTTTCACATGGTAAAATCACCTTAGAACACACCACGATTCCTAAAATGAGTATGGTACCATCAACAAATGATTTATAATGTAACTAAAGTCTTAAAACCTTCTATTAACTCCAATGCTTTTTAATGAGGTGCTATCATGTATATTGGTCCCAAGATGGCTGCCAACACTTCTTGGATGAAGTGCTGACAGCCAATCAGATCTCACGATGAGATGTGTGGATAGGCTCCACCCAGATATATATGTGATTTTACTTTTGATTTTCTCAGGAACTACTGAACGGATTTACACCATTTAAGCAAAAGGCACATGCCTGACCTGAGGACTACCTCTTTGCCAAATTTCAAGTAATTCTGTTCAGCCGTTCGGGCTGTACCTTCAACTAAAGGTCCTATGGGAAAATGCAAGGGGAAAACGTGTTTTGGGACCCCCCTTTTTTCTCAGCCCCCGCTTGACGAATCACCCCGAGACTTTCAGGGTAGGAGCTGAGCGAAGCGCCCCATTAGTTTTGAAAATTTCACGAAGATAAGTCAACCGGCGCCAAAGTTATTCAAAATAGAATTTTCAGATTTCCTATGGGAACTCGGTCCTAACTATAACTATCTACTGGCGACCGCCAGTAGATAATATATATATATATATATATTCACTTAAAAAACCATAGGTTTCACACATGTTATAGTTAGCTGGACATTTCACTCGTAAAAAAACCAATGAAATTCCCCCGTTATAGTTAGTGCAGGCAACTATAACTCACGCGACCGCAATCCTCTGCTGATGACGTCAGATATTACATCACTGTATTTAGACACTTATTTACCCATGTCTTCTTCCATTAATCTTTAGCTATACATATATTACAAATATTTATTTTTCATAAAGACACATATGTCATCAGTGATGTAATATCTGACGTCATCAGCAGAGGATTGCGGTCGCGTGAGTTATAGTTGCCTGCACTAACTATAACGGGGGAATTTCATTGGTTTGTTACGAGTGAAATGTCCAGCTCACTATAACATGTGTGAAACCTATGGTTTTTTAAGTGAATTTGCAAGGTTTTTAAATGCTAATTCGTAACTATAACGTGTGTGAAACCTATGGTTTTTTCAGTGAATTTGTACGTTTTTTTTAAATGCTAAGTTATGTATTAATTTTTTTTTTTTCAGGTTGTTCACCATGCGCGCACCGTGCTCTTCGCGCATAGTGCGCGCGTGATGGGCACCTCGCGATTTAAAAAAAAAAAAAATGTTTTTTTCTCCCTTGGGGGTCCTTCTGTGACCCCTTGACCAAGGCTAGGGGGTCAGGAACTGTCCACTCTGCCCCCTTTTCACGTTCTCCCTCTTTTTTGTTCACCCCCTCAGACTGCGAGAGACAAAATGGCGGCCGACACTTCCTGGTTTCGACCGATTCGAATGTTTACCGACATCTAACAACCAATCAGAATTGCGCTCGTGCACGGCAGGGTGCGCACACAGTGCGCGCACGGTGATCGCGTATAGATATTGATATGCTTTTAAATGCTATTTTCTCAGGAAATACTGAACAGATTTACACCAGACCTGCAAAAGGCACTTCCTTGACCTTATGGCTACCTCTCTGTCAAATTTCACGTAATTCTGTTCATCCGTTCGGGCTGTAGCTGCGACTAAAGGTCTTATGGAAAAATGCATGGGGAAAATGCGTTTTGGGACACCCCCTTTTTCTCGGCCCCCACTTGACGAATCACCCCGAGACTTTTAGGGTAGGAGCTGAACGGAGCGCCCCATTAGTTTTGAAAATTTCGCGAGGTTTCGTCAACCGGCGCCAAAGTTATTCAAAATAGAATTTTGAGATTTCCTATGGAAACTAGGTTGTAACTATAACTATCTACTGGCGACTGCCAGTAGATAATATATATATATATATATATATATATATTACCTACTGGCGGTCGCCAGTAGGTAGTTATAGTTAGGACCCCTTTTCCATAGGAAATCCGCAACATTCTATTTTGAATAACTTTGGCGCCGGTTGATGAATCCTCGCGAATTTCTCAAAATAGGTGGGGCGCTACGCTCCGCTCCTACCCTGAAAGTCTCGGGGGGATCCGTCAAGCGGGGGCTGAGATAAAAGGGGGGTCCCAAAACGCGTTTTTCCCATGCATTTTTCCATAGGACCTTTAGAACGAGCTACAGCCCGAACGGCTGAACAGAATTACTCGAAATTTGGCAGAGAGGTAGTCCCTAGGTCAAGGAAGTGCCTTTTGTAGGTTTGGTGTAAATCTGTTCAGTAGATTCTGAGAAAATAGCCTTTAAATCTATATATATATCTGAGCCCGCTTACGGTACGCTTACCGTACGCTTACCGTAAGCGTACGGTGGCGTGCGCGAGCGTGATTCTGATTGGCTCTTAGATCTTAGTAAACATTCGAATCGGCTGAAACCAGGAAGCGGCGGCCGCCATTTTGTGTATTTCACTCTGAAAAAAAAGAGTGAAAACAAGAAAAGGGGGCAATGAGGAGAGTTACAGACCCCCTAACATTTGTAAGGGGGTCAAAGAAGGACAGAAAAGTACAAAAAAAACATTTATTGATTTTTAAAAAAATCACGGGGTACGCGTACGGTAAGCTTACGGTAAGCGTACGGTAAAAAAAATAAAAAAAAATAAATGAAAAGCAGATTTAAGAGTTTAGATATTAGGGAGCTCTAAAAAGAGCTGTTGTGTTTATGAAGTCATTTTTTTAGTGGTACCTACAAGTAAGTACCGATGCAGAGTCTAAGGTTCAAAAGGAAGACTCTGTTCCCTTCATCATTGAAGTGCACACCATCTCCTCTATAAATGTCTTGCATGTCATAACGCAAGTTGTTGTGGTAAATGGCACCCATACCATAGTCACGGAGGAAAGCAGAAACAGATTTGTTGACGTGCTTTCTTGCTTTGTCAATCTGTGGACAGAAATGATTGGACCAGTTCCATTTTTGCCTTTGGCATATGTTGGAAAACACAAAGGCAGTTTTAGGGAAAAGTGAAAACAGTTGTGCAAAGGTGTCCTTCATAAGCATTTCCAGACCTACCCCAGTCAAAGTGCCTAGGTCATTGCCACCACAGTGCACTATTATGAGGTCAGGGTGTTGGATTTGCATGAAGGATTTCACCAATGGCATCAATTGGTGCCACTTTAACCCTCTCTGACCAATCCATTTAATGTCTACATTTGGCAAAGCAAGGTCTCTCACCATATCTGTTTTCTCTGCAAACTTTTCACTCCAGAAGACATAGCTGTGCCCTACAATCCACACTGTGAACATCTTCAAAGGAGATCTGGATGCACTCAGGAGGTGTCTTTCAGTAGAATGGCAATATGAAAAGAAAGACAGTTTGGAAATGGAGGCATACATATTTTTTTCAAAACAAAAAGAACTGATTGGCTGTTTCATACCATTCTAGAATAAAAACTAGGCTGTATGTGTAAATTAATAGAAGCATGTTTTGTATTGGTACAAAAAAATGTGTAACCAAAGAACAGTACTATGGATTTGCTGTTAGGTTTGAAAAGTCAAGCACTCTTGCTCTGTGGAATTGAAACATTGTTTGGCGAACTTCTGACCTAACTCAACACAGCAGTGTTCCATGAGCTGTTGCTATGGTAGCAGGCAGAAGTCAAGTTGGGGGAAGGGTACTAGGCAGAAGTCAAGTTGGGGGAAGGGTACTTTTGGAAAAGGGTTGGTTTTCAACCAATAGAAATGTGTGATTACATTTGAAAAAAAGGGGGAAGCACTGAGATTTGAAACTTACATGTATATGTGTGGAAAAATAGAGGGAAAGTTTGCCATTATCTGGTTCTGCTGAGAGGAGAGAGGTGAACACAACAGAGATCCTGGCTCTGATAATCTGCTGTTTGAGTGTCACATTTCTTTCACAACTAACTAATTTTAAAGGTGAGTTTACAGTTTGAGAGGGGATGTATGTGGTAACTTAAGAAATGAATAATAGAAATGGAAATTGTTTTTGTTGTAGTTGCGTTTATCATTTTCTGTTTTGGGAGAAATTTAAATGTGAGGAACATGTAAAATAATATGGAGTATGTTTTCACAATAAATTAAGGTGTACTGGAAAAAAAAAGAATAGTTTAAGGGTTTGAGGTTGGACTCAGTAATGCAAATACATTCAGCATCACTAAGGCTGGTTGCCCTTGCTGGAGTGTAGGCAGTCACCGAGAATACACATGGTGGTGGTCTGAAAAAACAGTTTGGACATGTGCATTTAAATAAATCAAAAAAAGTGGTTTCATAATGTGTCAGTCTGTAAAAGTGATTTTCACTTGCCCCGAAAAAAAAAGAGCAGTAAGTGTGCTTTCAAATTGGCAAAGAAATTTCGTTTTGGGACTAATGTGAAAACATGACTCTGTGTGCAGAGAGGATTTATAGGCAGAGATTTATTGCGTATTGCTCTGGTGATTTCACAGTTGCATTAGATGGAAAGGGGGAGCGAATTTTTGGGGGAAGAAGCAGACTCTTAGCACACACCCATGTGCTTGCCATGTATAATCATGCACAGTATTTACAAGCGAGTGGGGTTTTCAGGTTTCAGTCTGTAATGCAAATACATTCAGCATCACTAAGGCTGGTTGCCCTTGCTGGAGTGTAGGCAGTCACCGAGAATACACATGGTGGTGGTCTGAAAAAACAGTTTGGACATGTGCATTTAAATAAATCAAAAAAAGTGGTTTCATAATGTGTCAGTCTGTAAAAGTGATTTTCACTTGCCCCGAAAAAAAAAGAGCAGTAAGTGTGCTTTCAAATTGGCAAAGAAATTTCGTTTTGGGACTAATGTGAAAACATGACTCTGTGTGCAGAGAGGATTTATAGGCAGAGATTTATTGCGTATTGCTCTGGTGATTTCACAGTTGCATTAGATGGAAAGGGGGAGCCATTTTTTGGTGCAGAAGCAGACTCTTAGCACACACCCATGTGCTTGCCATGTATAATCATGCACAGTATTTACAAGCGAGTGGGGTTTTCAGGTTTCAGTCTGTAATGCAAATACATTCAGCATCACTAAGGCTGGTTGCCCTTGCTGGAGTGTAGGCAGTCACCGAGAATACACATGGTGGTGGTCTGAAAAAACAGTTTGGACATGTGCATTTAAATAAATCAAAAAAAGTGGTTTCATAATGTGTCAGTCTGTAAAAGTGATTTTCACTTGCCCCGAAAAAAAAAAGAGCAGTAAGTGTGCTTTCAAATTGGCAAAGAAATTTCGTTTTGGGACTAATGTGAAAACATGACTCTGTGTGCAGAGAGGAATTATAGGCAGAGATTTATTGCGTATTGCTCTGGTGATTTCACAGTTGCATTAGATGGAAAGGGGGAGCGAATTTTTGGGGGAAGAAGCAGACTCTTAGCACACACCCATGTGCTTGCCATGTATAATCATGCACAGTATTTACAAGCGAGTGGGGTTTTCAGGTTTCAGTCTGTAATGCAAATACATTCAGCATCACTAAGGCTGGTTGCCCTTGCTGGAGTGTAGGCAGTCACCGAGAATACACATGGTGGTGGTCTGAAAAAACAGTTTGGACATGTGCATTTAAATAAATCAAAAAAAGTGGTTTCATAATGTGTCAGTCTGTAAAAGTGATTTTCACTTGCCCCGAAAAAAAAAGAGCAGTAAGTGTGCTTTCAAATTGGCAAAGAAATTTCGTTTTGGGACTAATGTGAAAACATGACTCTGTGTGCAGAGAGGATTTATAGGCAGAGATTTATTGCGTATTGCTCTGGTGATTTCACAGTTGCATTAGATGGAAAGGGGGAGCCATTTTTTGGTGCAGAAGCAGACTCTTAGCACACACCCATGTGCTTGCCATGTATAATCATGCACAGTATTTACAAGCGAGTGGGGTTTTCAGGTTTCAGTCTGTAATGCAAATACATTCAGCATCACTAAGGCTGGTTGCCCTTGCTGGAGTGTAGGCAGTCACCGAGAATACACATGGTGGTGGTCTGAAAAAACAGTTTGGACATGTGCATTTAAATAAATCAAAAAAAGTGGTTTCATAATATGTCAGTCTGTAAAAGTGATTTTCACTTGCCCCGAAAAAAAAAGAGCAGTAAGTGTGCTTTCAAATTGGCAAAGAAATTTCGTTTTGGGACTAATGTGAAAACATGACTCTGTGTGCAGAGAGGATTTATAGGCAGAGATTTATTGCGTATTGCTCTGGTGATTTCACAGTTGCATTAGATGGAAAGGGGGAGCCATTTTTTGGTGCAGAAGCAGACTCTTAGCACACACCCATGTGCTTGCCATGTATAATCATGCACAGTATTTACAAGCGAGTGGGGTTTTCAGGTTTCAGTCTGTAATGCAAATACATTCAGCATCACTAAGGCTGGTTGCCCTTGCTGGAGTGTAGGCAGTCACCGAGAATACACATGGTGGTGGTCTGAAAAAACAGTTTGGACATGTGCATTTAAATAAATCAAAAAAAGTGGTTTCATAATGTGTCAGTCTGTAAAAGTGATTTTCACTTGCCCCGAAAAAAAAAAGAGCAGTAAGTGTGCTTTCAAATTGGCAAAGAAATTTCGTTTTGGGACTAATGTGAAAACATGACTCTGTGTGCAGAGAGGAATTATAGGCAGAGATTTATTGCGTATTGCTCTGGTGATTTCACAGTTGCATTAGATGGAAAGGGGGAGCGAATTTTTGGGGGAAGAAGCAGACTCTTAGCACACACCCATGTGCTTGCCATGTATAATCATGCACAGTATTTACAAGCGAGTGGGGTTTTCAGGTTTCAGTCTGTAATGCAAATACATTCAGCATCACTAAGGCTGGTTGCCCTTGCTGGAGTGTAGGCAGTCACCGAGAATACACATGGTGGTGGTCTGAAAAAACAGTTTGGACATGTGCATTTAAATAAATCAAAAAAAGTGGTTTCATAATGTGTCAGTCTGTAAAAGTGATTTTCACTTGCCCCGAAAAAAAAAAGAGCAGTAAGTGTGCTTTCAAATTGGCAAAGAAATTTCGTTTTGGGACTAATGTGAAAACATGACTCTGTGTGCAGAGAGGAATTATAGGCAGAGATTTATTGCGTATTGCTCTGGTGATTTCACAGTTGCATTAGATGGAAAGGGGGAGCGAATTTTTGGGGGAAGAAGCAGACTCTTAGCACACACCCATGTGCTTGCCATGTATAATCATGCACAGTATTTACAAGCGAGTGGGGTTTTCAGGTTTCAGTCTGTAATGCAAATACATTCAGCATCACTAAGGCTGGTTGCCCTTGCTGGAGTGTAGGCAGTCACCGAGAATACACATGGTGGTGGTCTGAAAAAACAGTTTGGACATGTGCATTTAAATAAATCAAAAAAAGTGGTTTCATAATGTGTCAGTCTGTAAAAGTGATTTTCACTTGCCCCGAAAAAAAAAGAGCAGTAAGTGTGCTTTCAAATTGGCAAAGAAATTTCGTTTTGGGACTAATGTGAAAACATGACTCTGTCTGCAGAGAGGAATTATAGGCAGAGATTTATTGCGTATTGCTCTGGTGATTTCACAGTTGCATTAGATGGAAAGGGGGAGCGAATTTTTTGGGGAAGAAGCAGACTCTTAGCACACACCCATGTGCTTGCCATGTATAATCATGCACAGTATTTACAAGCGAGTGGGGTTTTCAGGTTTCAGTCTGTAATGCAAATACATTCAGCATCACTAAGGCTGGTTGCCCTTGCTGGAGTGTAGGCAGTCACCGAGAATACACATGGTGGTGGTCTGAAAAAACAGAGATTTATTGCGTATTGCTCTGGTGATTTCACAGTTGCATTAGATGGAAAGGGGGAGCGAATTTTTGGGGGAAGAAGCAGACTCTTAGCACACACCCATGTGCGCAGAGATTTATTGCGTATTGCTCTGGTGATTTCACAGTTGCATTAGATGGAAAGGGGGAGCGAATTTTTGGGGGAAGAGGCAGACTCTTAGCACACACCCATGTGCTTGCCATGTATAATCATGCACAGTATTTACAAGCGAGTGGGGTTTTCAGGTTTCAGTCTGTAATGCAAATACATTCAGCATCACTAAGGCTGGTTGCCCTTGCTGGAGTGTAGGCAGTCACCGAGAATACACATGGTGGTGGTCTGAAAAAACAGTTTGGACATGTGCATTTAAATAAATAAAAAAAAAGTGGTTTCATAATGTGTCAGTCTGTAAAAGTGATTTTCACTTGCCCCGAAAAAAAAAAGAGCAGTAAGTGTGCTTTCAAATTGGCAAAGAAATTTCGTTTTGGGACTAATGTGAAAACATGACTCTGTGTGCAGAGAGGAATTATAGGCAGAGATTTATTGCGTATTGCTCTGGTGATTTCACAGTTGCATTAGATGGAAAGGGGGAGCGAATTTTTGGGGGAAGAAGCAGACTCTTAGCACACACCCATGTGCTTGCCATGTATAATCATGCACAGTATTTACAAGCGAGTGGGGTTTTCAGGTTACAGTCTGTAATGCAAATACATTCAGCATCACTAAGGCTGGTTGCCCTTGCTGGAGTGTAGGCAGTCACCGAGAATACACATGGTGGTGGTCTGAAAAAACAGTTTGGACATGTGCATTTAAATAAATCAAAAAAAGTGGTTTCATAATGTGTCAGTCTGTAAAAGTGATTTTCACTTGCCCCGAAAAAAAAAAGAGCAGTAAGTGTGCTTTCAAATTGGCAAAGAAATTTCGTTTTGGGACTAATGTGAAAACATGACTCTGTGTGCAGAGAGGAATTATAGGCAGAGATTCATTGCGTATTGCTCTGGTGATTTCACAGTTGCATTAGATGGAAAGGGGGAGCGAATTTTTGGGGGAAGAAGCAGACTCTTAGCACACACCCATGTGCTTGCCATGTATAATCATGCACAGTATTTACAAGCGAGTGGGGTTTTCAGGTTTCAGTCTGTAATGCAAATACATTCAGCATCACTAAGGCTGGTTGCCCTTGCTGTAGTGTAGCAGTCTGGACATGGGCTTTTTAAAAAATCTGAAAAGTGGTTTCATAATGTGACAGTTTGTAAAAGTGATTTTCACTTGCCCAAAAAAAGAGCAGTTAGTGTGCATTCAAATTGGCATAGAAATTTCGTTTTGTGACTATTGTGAAAAGAAATGTAGTAATATATTTAAATACAATAAAGAATTTTTTTTTTAGTTTTTTTCAGGTATTGCTGAAGAGCAGTGAACAAAATTTAAGATGCCTACAAAATCCAGAGTTCAAAAAACGCTAAAAAAAAAACTATATTTGAAGACAACTGGAGGACCAAAGTTAGTAGAAGATGCTCATGTTGGGAAAAAGAAAAAATCTTCTGGTAAGCAGAAAAAACAATTTCTTAAAAATATATTCAAAACAAGGAAAAATGTACAAAATGTCTGTACTGGAAAGAATGTTACGAAACGAACAGAACAGGAAAAAATTGAGAATTTAGTTAATGCAAATATACCTTCTGCAACTGAAAAGATTTACATAAACAAAAAAACAGCGTTTAAAGAGATACGTAGAAAAATGTTTCAGAGAAGAGTTATGTCCAATTTGATAAAGGATGTGAAGAAATATAAGCAAAAGGCAAAATATTACAAGAGAAAAAAAGAAATTGAAGCCATTGCAGCAAAGGCATTAGAATTAAAAAGGAAACTATTCATATTAATTTTGAATAGGATGCGTACATTAGACAAAATGGGTAATGTACTGAAATCACATAGCAAAAGGAAAAGAGTAGTGAACAGAACAAACTTTTGTAAAGTGTTTTTAGGAAAGTGGATGCATAGTTCAAGTAGTGAACCTTTTTTTAATGAAGAGAGCTATTTTCAAAGTAATAGTTTGCTGCATGCAGTTGACACCAGAGGTCGTTCATACGAAGTAACAAATGGTTGCATAATGGAGAAGGAGATAATGGTTCCAAGAGATGAGGTACAAGTGATGGCAGATGAGGCAATGGGGAGACGTCCTAAAGCCCCAGTGTACACTTGGAATTGTAGTAGTATTTGCACTGTGCGTCAGGAATCTATTCACAAATTTCGAGAGTTTCTAAGAGAATATAGTAAAAAAAGTGTAAAACAGAAGATTAAGGTGCTTCAAAGTCTGGATCCATGCAGAGTGAGAGAGAATACTGGTTTGCAGGGTCATTCTCTGGCTTGTCTATCTAGAAAAGTGTGCAATAGTGTTTTCCATCATTTTAGGATGCTGGCTGTTCATCATACTGAAATGAGAAAGTTTGTGAGACGGTTGTATTTTGCCAAAAGTCCAGCAATAAAGTTAAATGAATTGAATAGGGCTCTGTTCCGAGGAACAGTATCAGATGTAGAGAAGGTTGTTGATGAAATTCAGTTTTGTTACTTTGGTCCTGAACAAAACAGTGCAGAGAAGGACACAGTAAATGAGGAAGAAGTGGAAGAGAATGTAGAACCCTCTGTAAGTAACACATTTAATGATCACATAACAAAATTTGCAATAGTCTCTAATGAAAGACCAAATTTTACTTGTATTTGTTGCCGCAGAACTCATTATAGAAAACAAACTAGGAATGTTGATCTCTACAGAAAGAGTGAAAATGAAGATAATTATAAGTGGAAGGATTTTGCCACATATATATTTCTAGAAATTGTTTTGAATTGGGTGAAGATCAGCGTATTTGTAAATACTGTTACAACAAGTTAGAGGAAAATAGAATGCCGACCAGAGCTGTACATAATAATTTAGAATTGGATGCTATTCCTGCTGAACTTTCTGAATTAAATACATATGAGTCTATACTCATTCAATGTGTTCATCCATTCCAGACCATAGTACGTATGGAGCCCAAAACTGGTAAATTACCTCCTTCAGATTTACTGAGAGGTTTAAAAGGTAGAGTGGTGTATTTGCCCTTGGATTTGAAAAAAAATATGGAAACTATTGATGCGGATACTTTGGAAACTGAACCATTAATTATTCTGGTTAATGGTGTACCTACAAAGAATAAGAAGATTTGGCAGGAGCTGGTAGATGTGCGGAAAGTACAAAGAGCAAATTTGTATTTGAAAAAAAATAACAAATGGTATGAATCAATTTATATAGAAGAAGAAGAAGAAGAAGAAGATTTACAAGAAGACACAGAAATACCAACTGGACAAATTGAAAAAGTGGACAAGTCAAAGGAAGAAGAAATTTATGAACATTTTAGCATACATCCTCTTCATTCGAAAGAAGTTATGGGAGACAATATTGATCTCTTTCAGATGAAGAAAGCAAAAGGAACTCCCGTGAGTGTATGGGAGGAGAGCTTGGAAGCTCGATGTTTTCCCCAGCTGTTTCCTAAAGGAAAAGGAGGACGATACGATGAACGTCCAGAACAGATTCCAGCTTCTGAGTATCGGACTACAAGACTATATGCTGAAGATCCCAGATTTCGACAAAGTATTCCTTATTTGTTCCATCTTTTATTTGAAAGCGACTTGTCTGCACTGTCTTATGCAGTAAATCACATTTTAAAAAGTGGAGTACATTTACAAAATGTGTCTGCTAAGGATTTTATGGAGAAAGTGCAGCACCGAGATGATCATTTGGAAACACAACTGATCAATCTGATGGCTTGTCAGCGTGGGACAAATGAATATTGGTACCGGCGCCATGGTGAACTAAAATGCATGTTACGGAATTTAGGAACACCAACATGGTTCCTTACCCTAAGCTGTGCCGAGTACGCTTGGGATGATTTACTGGATTTTCTACGAGAGGCCAATTCAAACATTAAAAACATCGAATACAAGACAGCAGGAGAACTGTGCTCATTGGATCCGGTTAATGTTTGCAGATATTTCAATCATAGATTTGAGGCTATGATGTCCTTCATCTGCAATAAAAAAAATCCACCCCTTGGAGAAGTAGTGGATTTCTTTTGGAGAAAAGAGTACCAGGCAAGTGGTGCTCCTCATATTCATATGCTGTTGTGGATCAAGGATGCCCCAAAGTTTGGAACAGATGCTGATGAAGCAGTGTTATCTTACATTGAAGAATATGCAACATGTGCTATACCAAAAAGCACAGAAGAGAACAAGTTAAAGGAGCAAGTTTTACGTTTCCAAAGTCATCGGTGTGGAAAATACTGTCGACGGAAATACAAGAGCAAAGAAAAATACTACACTAAATGTCGATTTGGATTTCCTAGACCTGTTCTTTCAAATGGAAGAGTCAACAGTTTTATGTCAGCTGTGAGACATACTATCACAAGAAAATCACCTAAGAATACCTACAACCTAAAAAGAATAGAAGAATCAAAAAATATAAATGACTACAACCCAGTCATTTTATCCATGTGGAACGCTAACATGGATATACAGTATGTAGCTGACAATTCCATTGCTGTTGCTCGATATGTAACGTCTTACATTACGAAATCAGAAAAAACAGAATTGAAGGAAATGTGGGAAGAGATTTCTCACGAGAAGACTGTCAGTAAGAAGCTGTACAGTTTCAGTTTGAAGATGTTATCGCATCGAGAAATTGGATCCTACGAATGTTCAGATAGGTTATCTTCTGCAAGTCTCTACTCGAAGTCAAGAAGAATAATTTGGGCAAGTTTAGGCCTTGCAGCAATGAGAAATCGGGTACTGAAATCTGTAGGAGAAATTGAATATTTGGCCGAGAATGACCCAGAAAGTACAGATATTTTGAAAACAAACATGTTGGACACATATTATCCCAAGAGAAGTCAACATCTGGAGAACATGTGTCTCTATGAAGTGCTGCAGAACTACATTTATTCACGGAAAGCCACAGAAGACATCAATAATGGAAAATATAAAGTCGTTGGTGAAGAAGGATGTTTGGTGAAGCAAACAAAAGGAAGTTTGATAAATCACCGGAAGCTGAGTTGCGACACTACTGACAAGAAGGAATTTTACTACTTGGCTCTTTTACAGTTGTTTAAACCATGGCGTACAGAGGATGAACTACTGGGAGAATTCCAGAGCTATGAAGATTCTTTTAATGCTTGCAAAGACAGCATACAATGCAGTACATTCTCAACTTATCTGCAAATGTTAAATGAAGAAATTGATCAGGAAACTACAATTGCAGCAGAAATCGCTAGAGATAGTTCTCAGGACAGCCAAAGTTCAGGAACACTCAGTCAAGATCCCCTAGGACAACCAATCATTGAAAATGAAGCATCAATAGCCATGAATGAAGTGGAAACGGCTATGAATCAAGCTCAAGAAGAATTTATAGACTTAGAAAATTTGGAAAGACAACTGAATCAAGAGCAGCAACAAATTTATGAAGAGATCAAAAACAAAATTGATCACGGATTTCTACATGAAAAAAAAGAGTGCTCATGCACATCATTTCATCCAATCAGGATGTATGTAAGCGGACAAGCTGGAACTGGAAAAAGTTTCCTAATAAAAGTCATCAGAAGCTACCTAAAGCAAAAAACGGATTCTACTTTGTCTTGTGTGGTTACTGCTCCAACTGGGTTAGCAGCATATAACATAAAAGGAATCACTTTACATCGTTTGCTAATGTTACCAGTGGAGCATGAGAACAAAATACAATTCAACAAGCTAACTGGAGAAGCATCCTTGGAAGTTTCAAGAGTATTGAAGAAGATGCAAGTTCTCATTATTGATGAGGTGAGCATGGTATCAAACTTAATGCTTGCCTTTGTGCATTTAAGAATGCAGCAAATTTTGAAGACAGACTATGACATGTTATTTGGTGGAAAACACGTCATAGTTTTTGGAGATCTTTTGCAACTTACTCCAGTTAAAGGACAACCAGTGTTTAATACTGTCACACATGAAGACACGAAGAAGTCATTGGGAAGCATCGGAAATACAAATATTTGGTCCTTCTTTGAGTACAAGGAACTTACTACTAATATGAGGCAAGCAAACGATGAAGAATATGGAAGTATTCTGAAAGATATCAGGATTGGACTACTCACAGAAGTTGGCAAAAAAACATTACAGAGTCGGCTGCTACATAATTTATTTCCAAAGGAAGAAATAGTTGCAGAGAAGATATACAAGAACATTGCAGAAAACAAAAGTGTCATCTGCTTAATGCCAACTCTACGTGAATGCTCAATATTCAATGAGGAGCTTTTGAAATTGGAAAAGGAAGAGATCAGGAAATTGGAAGCAGTGGACAAAATTGAGGATGGAAGAATTAGTGTCACAGTAACAGGCAAACTGAAAAATAAATTGGACTCACTAGAGAAGAACATCTCCAAAACAGCTGGATTAGAAAAAAATCTATATGTTTGCATGAACTGTAGAGTATTTTTAAGGAGAAATTTGGATGTTGAAAAAGGTTTAGTTAATGGAGCGATGGGAAGAGTTGTGGGTTTTATTAATTACCAGAAAAAAGAAGGAGTTGAATGTTTAAAAATAAAATTTGATCAGATAGAAGAAGTTAAAGATATTTGTCGTTGTACAGTACGTTTTATGCTTGTGAAAGACTTATATGTACGTAGGAAGCAGTTTCCGTTTTCTCTAGCATATGCTGTAACTATTCACAAGTCTCAAGGATTGACTGTAGATTGTGCATTTGTGAACATTGGTTCAACTGTGTTCAAAGAAGGTATGGCATATGTAGCTTTGTCACGAGTGAAAACATTATCAGGTTTATTCATGATAGACTTTGATGACTCAAAAGTTAGTGCTGATACAAACTGTGTAAAGGAGTATAATAGATTAAGAAGAAGCTATGCTCCTCATTTAGGTCAGTATCCTGTGTTGGAGAAACGTGTAGTTTCTCGTAAAAGAAAAAATGAGAATATCTGTAATGAAGATGTAGAGAAGAGGAAAAAAAAGAGGAGTGATGTAATTGCAAGCAAAAAGAAAAAGGAAAATGAAGAACAGGTTGTAGGATGTCATTTTGAAAATAGCTCTGGTGTCAACTGCTACGCAAATGTAGTGCTGAATGTTGCATTTTATCTGAAAAGTTTGCAAGAGCAGATAATAGTAAATCAGGGAAAAAGATTCTGTTCAGAGCTGAGTCTCCTTTTTCAAAAGCTGAGTAAAGATAAAACTCAAATAGAAAGTGCTACTGAAATTAGAAAACTTTTAGATGTATGTTCAGGACGAACACAGTTTTCTCAAAATGAACAGCAAGATGCACATGAATTTTTGATGTATTTTCTTCAGGTAGTGGAAGAAGAAGGAGTTCCCATTGACATTTTTTTTGGTCTCTCTTATAAATGGGAACATAGTTGTGATAATTGTTATAATATATGTGGCTCTATTGTTGATAATGAAAGATTTATTTATTTGACATTGCCAGAGAGTAAAACAGTCACTTTTGCAAAATTAGTTAAAGATGCTAATAATAGCATGAAATGTAGTGAGTGTAATTCTGACATGTTTTCAACATTAATTTTAAAGGAATACGGACAGTATGTAATTTTAATGATGCAACGATGTAGAGCTGATGGTTCAAAATTGGATACTTTAATAAAGAAGTTTACAGGACAGCAATTATCAATTTCAGGAAAAACTTTTGTAACTGTTGCAATAATTTTCCATGATGGACCTACTGTTACTTCTGGACATTACACAGTTTATCTTAAATGTGAAAAAGGCTGGACACTGTGTAATGATTCCCAATTGATTTTCAAACAACGTTTGCCTTTTGATTTAGCAAATTCCTATCTAATCTTCCTGAAACCTAAATTTTAGACAGATTTGGCAAGATCTCGACAAAATAATTTTACCATTTTACTGGATTACCATTGCAATTTTGTAGAAAAAAGATTTTTTAAATTATCATTTGGCCTAATGGAAAGATAACCAATTGTAATGTGGACTTTTTAAATTTTTAATGAAACTTTGAAAAACCAATAATTTAGAGATTATCGGTAATTTCTGCACATTTTAAATTTTGGAATGTTATTGGACTGCCATTGGAAATTTTTTCAAAAATGATTTAAAAAATTACTATTTGGCCATGCGGAAAAGTAACCAATTCTATTGTGGACTTAATAAATTATTCAAAAAATTTTCGTGAACCAAAATGTTACAGAGAATCGGTGAGATCTGGATAAATTAAACTTTAGAATTTTATTGGATTACCGTTGGAAATTTATTCCCAAAAAAAATTTAAAATTACTATTTGGTCTAAAGGAAATGAAATCAGATGTATTTTGGAGTTATTTGAGATATAATATTGTGATTATACTTCTGAAACAAACATATCAGACGGTATTTTAAAGAAATAAGTATTGGTATTAGATGATATTTTTTTAGAATATTATGCATTTCTATAATGTTAAGTTTAAGTAAAAAAAGAATCAGGGCTTTTTTAATACAATCTTTGTGATTGTTATTTTTTTTTGCCCGCTGTAAAATGATGAATGCAATTGCTTTCACAATTTATAGTGAAATGCAATATATTCTGAAAACAGCAAAAATAAGGCAAAAATATTTTTGGGAAAAAAATGTAAATATGTGTACTGTATTATAAAATGTTTTAAAAATATTAATACTTTTTTCTTTTTTTCCAGATAGATATAGAAAAATTTCGAAAACTAGAACCATTTTTAAAACTATTTTTTTTAAAAACAAATGAATAAATATTTTTTTGAGTGAGTATGGTAAGTCAATAATAATAATTGTAGTCTCTCAAGGACCTTGTAATGTGATAATTGATTTTTAGTGTTTTTTTTTAAAAATAAAAAAAAAGTACGCGCACCGTACGCGTACGGTAAAAAAAAAAAAAAAAAGTTTTTAAAAACATATGTAAAAAAAAGATGAAAGATAAGGTTGGCTCTTAAAAGAACCGTTGTGTTCATGCTGGGACAGAGGAAAGGAAGCATGGGAAAATTATTCAAAGCGACAAATGTGCTGATCTATTTTGTTGTTCACTAGGGAAACACTGGTCTCCCTATAGCAAATTAGATCTTGACAAAATGTGCATCGAATATCAACCTTCCGAAATCGAGGGTTGATTTCCAGAGGGCCAGCAAAAGGAGATTCTCCCCCCACAGATGAAGGGCTCACCTGACCTGCAGAAGAAGGAGTCAGCCCTGCAGATGATGGTCCAGGCTGAGCTGCTGTGGATGTACTGGCTTGTCTTTCTGAAGAGTTACCTCCAAAAAGATGACCATGTGTCCTTCTGTGTACATCCTGGAGGTGTCTCTTCATGGTGTGATTCCCAAAGGAATACTTCCTGTTAGGATTACCTCTAGAAAGTACACGCTTACACAGCTTACAAGTCACTAAGGGTGCATTTACCTTTTGCTGGCCTTCAGGAAAAGTAAAATAATCCCATACATAAGAGGGCTTTTGTTTCCTCGATCTCTGCCTCAAGACAGTGCTGCTAGTGCTAGCCTCACTCTCAGAAGAGCTCTGCTGTTCTTCCATCGTATCCCAAAGACAAACCAGCTCCTTCTCCCAAGGGATCACAAGCAGAAATGAGGGGAATGGGTGTGGTGTAGGAGAGTTCTAGAACTGAAAGTAGTTTCAACCAATCAAAAGTTGTGTTTCATGATCACATGACCTACGGTACGCTTACGGTACGCTTACGGCAAAAGTGCGCATGCGCGTAAAAAAGACACGCGCTTGCGCGCATGCGCATAACAGTCACTACCCGACACTTCCGCGTAACGTGCGCGTGTAGCGTACACGCGTACGCGTCCCACGCGGAGTACGCGCGGCTACGCAAATTGCGTAACTATACGCGAGCAGCGTAGGAAAATTACGGACGTTGCGTAAACCGTACGCTTACCGTGAGCTTACGGTACGCGTACTAAAAAAATAAAAAAAAAAATAGAAAAAAAGTACTGCAAATAAATTTTACATGTTTATTTTAAAAAATATATAAAAAAAAACATATTAAAGAATTAAAAAAATTAAATCATAGTCTTTATAAAAGGTAAGAAAATTAAAATAAAAATATGTTAGAAAAAATAGAAGAAAAAAAAAAAATTAGCATTTAAAAAACCTTGCAAATTCACTGAAAAAACCATGGGTTTCACACACGTTATAGTTAGGAATTAGCATTTAAAAAACCTTAGAAATTCAGTGAAAAAACCATAGGTTTCACACACGTTATAGTTAGGAATTAGCATTTAAAAAACCTTAGAAATTCAGTGAAAAAACCATAGGTTTCACACATGTTATAGTTAGCTGGACATTTTACTTGTAAAAAACCAATGAAATTCCCCCATTATAGTTAGTTCAGCTAACTATAACTCGCGCGCCCGCAATGCACTGCTGATGACGTCACATATTACATCACTCATGACATGGTCAGTGACATCACTCATGACATCACTGATGACATCTCAAATGACATCACTGATGACATCACTGATGACATCATCCTTGTGATAGAGTGGCAGACCTCCTCTTCCCCTAATATAACCTTTGACACACACATTCAAAAATAGAGACTAAAATTTACAAAACAATGGACATACCAATAACAGTTACAACAACCTCTTCAGTAATTCTAAGATCCACATACACATCCACTCATTCACCAACAGTCCAATACAGTCACTCATACATGTACTCACTTATCATATGTACTCATACACCTATACATCCTGTTACACAATGCCACTCATCCATAGAGCAACTCACACACATAGTCACTCATGCTAATAAAGAATCAAACATACATTTACTTGCATATACAGTTATACACACACCACCACACTTACTTCTACGGAAACTTACACATACTTAGTCTTTTAAACAATCACTTATAGAAACACATACTTATTCATACAGGAACTCTTTCAATCTCTCACTCTCACATATACTCACATATATACACCAATAGTCACATATACTAGTTTTAAACATATGTAGTTACTCATAAAGACACTATTGAGACAGTCATTCACTCACTAACACACCCATACACACACTCATCCACCCATGCAGTCCTGCACACATGCTCTGTTCAACACATACAAACAGTGAGTCACTCATTCATGCACCTATGCACTACGTAATACCCCCCACCGAACCATGCAGACACTCAGACTGATACTCAAAAAACCAACTAATAACCTATATAGACACCCATGTAGCTACTCACCAACCCATGCAGCCACTTATACACAAAGTGAGAGACTGATACAGATATTTACATATTTAAACATTACTCACTAAGCCATGTATTCACTATGATACACTTAATCAGTCAGTTACACAATCAATTTTTCAAAAACAAATCATCCATTTAGACACTTATATACCCATTTATTCTTCCATCGACCTTGAGATATACATATATAAAACATATTTAATTTTCAGAAAAACCCACATTCACTGGATGATGTCATCAGTGATGTCATTTGAGATGTCATCAGTGATGTCATGAGTGATGTCACTGACCATGTCATGAGTGATGTAATATGTGACGTCATCAGCAGTGTATTGCGGGCGCGCGAGTTATAGTTAGCTGAACTAACTATAATGGGGGAATTTCATTGGTTTTTTACGAGTAAAATGTCCAGCTAACTATAACATGTGTGAAACCTATGGTTTTTTCACAGAATTTCTAAGGTTTTTTAAATGCTAATTCCTAACTATAACGTGTGTGAAACCTATGGTTTTTTCACTGAATATATATATATATATATTCCATATGAACTTGCTCCGCAATTGAAGACACCCACACAACGCTGAATTTTAACCTTCTCTATTCGGGAGGCAGCAGCGGACTCAGGAACCCCACAGCGTAGTGTTGCTCCACTTGCCTACACGTTTCGAGAACTTATCCCTTCTTCATGGCATGGCGTTTGTAGGGAGGACGGAAGCCTGCACACCGTTTTCCACAGGTGATATAGTTGATCTTAATCCCACCCCAATGGGCGTGTTTCCGCAAAGCACTCTGGTTAATGTAGTCCAGAGCAATATTAGGAGTACATAGTGGGTGCCACTTCCATTAATCCCTCTGTAATTTTTGCCCATCAGGTCGCTGGCGATCCCCTTCTGCGTCCGTTACTTCAGTGATGCCCCTTCGAACAGGTACGTTGTTCCATGTACTGTGCCCCAAACTCAGGGGTGCTGCTGCCTCCCGAATAAAGAAGGTTAAAATTCAGCGTTGTATGGGTGTCTTCAATTGCGGAGCAAGTTAATATGGAAAATATATATATATTTCACATACGGGCAACAAAATAACAAACCCAGCGCGTTTCGGAGTTCCAACCACTCCTTGCTCACGGGTTAGGTGTGTGCGTATATTGCAAGCTATTTAAAGAAACATGATGTACAAGCTTATTCATCAACATAGAAAAAATACTGTGATGTATGTTTGTTTTGTTAATAAAGTTAAACAGATCAACGTGACATAAAAATTCATTTCACACATGGATTATTTCGTAATGATGCGAAAAAGCAATCCTTATAATTGTCATTAACAAACATTCCATTGGTAAGCCGTATTCGCAAAAATACATTGATGATAAACAAGGATTACTTGTACTGACAATGTCACTTGTCCACTGTTCGCCTGTAATGCCTTGTGATGAGGCATACACTTATTAACTGTGTCTGCTTTAGCGCATATGTCGACATAATCCAACTATTCAAGCCCCAGTGGGCAATGCTGTCACCATCTACACAATATATGCACCTAAAGTGCTCAATCTATCTAATGTTTTATTGACTGATGACCAAATAGATGTGCTTTCTCTAGGACTGACTTTCTGTCCCACTAGAAGTTTTAATTACACTAAGAGCAGAATTGATCTATTTTTCTATACACGTAACCTCAAATTGAAAAAGTGGCATGCCAATCGACAAAGAAAAATGATAGATACAACCACAGACAAGGAGCCCAGTCTAGCGATTGAGGACATAGAGACCTTGCATAAACTCAGAGAACTGGGGGCTGATGATTGGGTGGTTGACCCTTTAGTAAGTTTGGCACAAGAAAGAATCACAATTGACCAATCTTGCGCTAGTGGACTCAAACCTAAATCTGTGTTTCTGCCCCAGATATATAACGAAACAATTGAGATATTTGAAAGAGGAGTCCAAAAAGAATTTAAGAAATTAGCAAAACGTAAAACACATTTCCATAGCAATCTCACCCAGAAACAACAGATAGCTATTAAAGAATTGCAGGATAACAAATCCCTTGTTATTAAAAAATCGGATAAAGGGGGGAATGTAGTTGTATGGCCTCTCAAAATGTATCTGGAGGAAGGGAGAAGACAACTTAATGACATAGAGTTATATAAAAAATGACAGGAAATGCTACGAATTCAGTAATGATGTATATAAGAAAAGTGTGGTGAAATTGAAGAATGATAATTTGATATCAAGCGAAGAGTTTACATTTTTGTATTGTGAACATCCAAGCTTATCTGCAATGTATTTATTGCCTAAAGTCCATAAAGACAAATGTATTACACCCGGACGGCCTATAGTCCCCTCTATTGGGAGTATGTTCGAAAATACTTCAAAATACATTAATAATTTCCTTAGACCTTACGTACAAGCACTACCTTTGTATATACAGGATACCGGGCATTTTCTGAGAATGATTGAGAATGTAATCTGGGATTAAGGTATGCTATTATTAACATTGGATGTGAATAGCCTCTACACTTGTATACCTCACGAATTAGGCTTGGAAGCCTGTAGGTATTATCTTAAAGGTCGGCCTGTCTGTTACCTCATGCAAACAGAAATGCTGCTTAGTATGATGTCTACATGCCTGAAAAACAATTTTTTTATTTTCGATCATGTGATCTACTGTCAAGCCCGGGGAACGGCGATGGGAACCTGCTTCGCCCCCAGCTATGCAGGTTTGTAGCTGGGCTGGTGGGAGGAGCAGGTGGCAGTAACATCGAAGCCTTTAACCATCAAGTCGTCCTCTGGGCCAGATATATAGATGATATATTCTGTATTTGGAGAGGGGAGGAAAGGGACGCAATAAATGTTGTGGATTCCCTGAATGACAACAGCTTGAATCTTAAGTTTACTTGCTCAGTGAATAGGAATGCTATTGAATTCTTAGACGTAGAAGTAAAAGTCAATGGAAATCGGCTGGAAAGTAAACTGTTTCGAAAGAGCACGGCTGGAAACAGCATACTACATGCCGAAAGCTGTCATCCTACCAACATCATAAACAGTATACCCTATGGGGAACTACTAAGGGCATGACGTAATTGTAGTTCAGAGATCACATTTGTGGAAGAAATGCATATCATGAAGAATAGATTCGAAGAAAGAGGATATTCTCAAAAAATAGTTTAAAAAGCCTGTGATAAGGTGAAAGAAGTCAAAAGAGAAGAATTGCTAAAAATCAAAGATGATGTTAATCCAGAGGAAGAGTCTATAAGATTCATCACTTCCTTTAGTAATCAGGCAGGAGAAGTACGAAAATGTTTAAAAAGATTTTGGAATGTACTAAGCACTGATGAAACTTTGGCGAAATGTATTGACAGTAATCCTAGAATTACATTCCGCAGATGCCCAGCATTAAAAGATATGTTAATGCAAAAGTGTTTTACTCCCTGAGACCGATTTTTGATCATATATTCAAGGGTTTTACACCTGCACATCATGTAAGGCATGTAGGCATAGTACAAATTGCAAACAGATCAGATTACCAAAATCATTGAAACCATTTATTATCACAAAACACCTGAGCTGTAAGTCCGATTTTTGTGTGTATGCCCTAATGTGTCCTTGCCAGTTGATATATATTGGCAGTACCATCCACCAGGTTAAGCAGCGAATTTTAGAACACATGCGGGCGATAACAAATGAAGACAAGAAATATCCCATTGCCCGGCATTTTAAAGAATGTCACAACAAAGATGTGAGTTTGCTCAGATACTGTGCCCTAGACAGAATTCCTATTTCAGAGAGGGGTGGTAATAGGATTCAAGAGTTACGGAGATTAGAATCAAGAATGATTATAAAATACGAAACGATGTATCCTGAGGGCATCAATAAAGACAAAGAGTTGTCAGTCCATCTTGGCTGAGATGTATTAGAATCATGGTCAATGAATTGATGTTTAAAATATAAACCCGCATGATTGCCTCTTGTAAATGATGTTTGTGTTTTTAAAAAGGTATGGTAATAGATCATTTATTGATCGGTGCACTTGGTTTTATTTATCTTCTAGGAGACGGAGCTCTTGCCTTGTTGTGAAGAAATGCGGAATAAGCTACCATTGATGGTGTTATTTCATGAATTGAAAGTATGCATGTTTAAATCGGACATTAGCCCACTAGGGCTGAATAGGAAATAAGTAGAATGTGAATTGACACTATATCAGCATAATGTTAATCATTTAATAATAAGGACCCACTTGGGTGGAATTGTTACAAGACGAGTAATGGATGTTCAGAAAAATGAACCCATGAAAATTTGTGTATTGATTAAGTTTCTACATGGAACAAAGTTATCACAGAAAATGATTTGACTCTGTTGAATTAATGTGTTAACATGATTGTTTACATTTGTTTATACCGATAACAATGCATTATGTGGTACAAACTAACCGTTACAAAATGGATGCTGCTGTAATCCTACATTTGAGGCAGCGATGTAGTCCTTTGTTAATGTTGATTACACTTGGGTGCACTATATCACATGGTAAATGCGAACTTCGAATTGACCCGTGACAAAGGAACTGCTGTTCTGAAACGCGTCGGGCAGTGTTTGCCATTACTTCGAATTAAATAAAGCACGCTGAAAAGGACTTTGGGCTCGGCGCAATCTCTTATACTGGAAGATTGGTGTTTGTGAAAATATATATATATATATATATCTATAATACACATTTATTTGTCATATATATATATATACCAATAACATAAAATCTTTAACAAAAAAATCGAATTAAATTAAAACATTCAACTATTTAAAAATCTTTACATTTAGTAAAAAATATTTTTCAAATTTCAAATATTAATAACTAAAATATTATTATTTCAAATACACAAAACATAATAATATAAATTATAACAATACAAAATAAATTATAACATTTAATACCCATACTATCCCTACTACAATTTAAACAAAACTACGTGAACTATTAAAGTAAATATATAAAAAATGTACCACTCCCCCTTAGTGAAACACATAAATATTAAGACTGGATAAAAATAAAATTTACAAATCTCCCTACAATAAATGCAACAGTAGTAAAAGTGATAGATTAAACAAAGGTAATATTTACTGCACACATCCCAGCCAATACAGGAATCAACAGGGGGGCACCATAGGTGCCCCATCAGCCTCCAACCAGAGGCCGTGCACCCATTGGTCCCTGCTGAGAGGCCCCAAAGTCGAGGTCCGACAGCCTTTCTGTGTTGGAAAAGCCGGCACTGAAAGGCTGTCGGAATCCGACATAGTTAACCCCCTGGTGGAAAGAGCCGCCCTTGGGATTACTGACAGCATTCCGACTGGCGGACGGGCTCTCTGAGCCATCGGAAGCCAGTCGAAATGACTGGTTGGATTCTTTTCTGACCGCCTTTATTGTAATGAGGTGGGTGGGCGGAAAGGAATCTTACCTGCACATTGCATGCTGTCAGAAAGGCAACAGCATCGTAATCGGCCCCCCAAATGTGTACATTGACTGTCAGACTCTGCTTTTCAAGCTTTGGCCCTCATGACTTAACACCCCTCTTTTCTCTGCCACACACTGACCCTCAATTTATGGGTTCCAGGAGTAATTTGTTTTCCAATTCCAGCACTTCCACTCACTGGTAAATAAAGCATACAAAGACAGAAAGGTCACGTTAACAATGATTACAGAAGATCTATATAAAACGTGCACAGACGGCGCAACAGTCATGTGTAAAGGAAACTTATAGGAAACGCTCCAAAATGAATAAATACTGCAGACAACATTGGGAAATGTGTCAGACTTCATTTTAAGGTAGTGTTTAAGCTTGGTAGCCCTGTGCCCGTTATCGTGTAATTCTTTTTTTTTAAGTTTAAAGTTTATTGAAAAGAAAAATTGTAGTATACAAACAAAGGTAACTTTATATAGAAAAATCACCATATAATAAGTCTAAACCATCAAACCTATTAATAATAAAACACTGAAAAAAAACAAAAGAAGGAGAGGAAGGGTAAGGGGGGAAGACAAAATCAATTTAAAGAAAAGGCGTTATCACAATCTGAGACTCTATTACATATACATACACTGTAATATATATACTGTATTCTTAGACTCATAAGATACAATATTGAAAAGAAAAAGGAGTCATTCAAGATCTACCTTTAGAACTAAGCTAAAAAAGACAACAGAGGACTTATGGAGGTTTTCTGACTTCATCTGGAGTGTTCACTGCAATGGCGGAATTAGAAGCTACATCAGTCAGGTAAGTAGATAAGGGGAGCCATAAAAGATCTCTTTTAATAGATAAGGATATAGGAGACACATTGCTTGTATCTAATCTATGATGAAAACAAACAGCATTCCACCAGGCTCTGACAGTAACCTTTTCAGCTTGTTTCCAGTTGGAGGTTAATAAATGAAGGGCTATAGCCAATAATAAGTCAATTAAAGAGGGATTAGAAGACGGATGAGGCCAAGAAGGTGCTAAGGAGCCTAAAAAGATGTTAGATAGAGAGAAAGGAATGTGTGTATTGAAAAGTTTATTAATTTGAGACCAGACTAGGAGCCAAAAACGGGAAAGGGAAGGGCAGTCAAAGAGCATATGTTTTAAGTCAGCAGAAATCATTTTGCAGGACCAACAGGACGAGTCAGAAGAAGGCGTTTGTACACAAAATAAAGAGTCTGAGAGGTATTCGCTGCCCTAGATGTTTTGTGGATCTTTGACCATAATTTATCTCAAAAAGGGATAGTCCAACAGACTGCAAGATCCCTTTCCCAAGCCAATTCAGCCTTCCCCTTGGATCTATCGGAAGAGAAAAGCAAAGTCTTGTATAAAGAGGAAGCTGATGCATTAGTAGATAATAAAGGAAAAAGACTGGAGCATTTAGAAGGAATATTTGGGTTAGGTTGTAAGGCAAGAAGATCTTGTAAGAGAGAAGGAAGGAGAGAATCATATTGGGATTTACATGAAGAAGGTAAAGAAAATTGTAATTGAAGTTCCGGGAAGGATAACGGAGAATGATTAGATATTAATTGTGAAAACCAAAGTAAACCTTTGAGTCTCCAAGACTTCCAATAAAACGTACGGCTCTTAATACGCAACAGATGATTATGCCAGATTGGTTGCAAATTTAACGAAGAAGAGGAGGGATACAAAGACGGGAGAAGCGGCTTTAATATTTTACGAGTGTGGGAAATAACTTGAGAGCGAAAAGAAGGAATAGTGGTAGTAAAATTAAGGGATTCGTTAAAGTGGAAAGGAGCTATAAACTCTTTTTCAATAATCAACCAAATAGGAGGATGAACACCTTGATGTGAAGAAAGCCAACGGGAAGATTGCTTAAGAGAAAAAGCATAATGATAGGCTTTAAAATCAGGAAATTTGAGACCTCCAGAGGTTTTGTCAGCCTTAAGGGCATTGAGAGCAATTCGAGGAGTCTTATTTTGCCAAAGAAATTTGTTTAATAGAGAATCAATTTAAAAAAAAAAAAAAAAACAGGAATATGAACCGGGACCATAGATACAAGGTAGAGAATTAGCGGCGAAAGCATCATTTTAATAGAGTCCATGCGTCCCCACCAGGAAAGAAAAAGTGGATGCCATCGGTCAATAGAGGCAGATACATTTTTAGTAAGATTGTCAAAGTTTTCTTTTAAGGTTTCTGGAATGGTGGGAGAGAACCATAGACCTAAGTATTTTATTTTAGTGGACTTCCAGGAGAAACCAGTGGAAACGAAATCCTGTTTCAAACAGAGAACATTTAGTGGAAGAATTTCACATTTATCCGAATTAAGTCGGTATCAGGAGAGTTAAGAAAAATTATCAACTTGAGAGAGAAAGGCTGGAAGAGAAGTTGAGGGATTTGAACAGTACAGGAGGATATCATCAGCATATACAGACATTTTACCCTGAGTAGTGGCAAGGTTGAAGCCGGTAATTCTATCATCTTGTCTAATTTTCGTTAAGAAGGGTTCTAATGCAATTATAAATAAAAGCGGTGATAAAGGGCAACCCTTGATAAACACCTCTAGAAAGCGGAAAATATTCAGAGGATTTTCCATTAACAAAAAAAGAAGCTTTCGGGCCGGAGTAAAGTAAAGAAATAAGAGAAATCAAATTAGTAGGGAATCCGATCCACTGGAGAGCATGAAACATAAAATCCCAGCCAATCCTGTCAAATGCCTTTTCGGCATCCAATGCTATTGCAGCAATGGGATAATCAAGTGAAGATGCCTTACTTAAAATATTAAAGAAGACTCTGGAATTATCTGAAGATAAACGGCTTTTAATAAAACCTGATTGTTCCGAACCAATAAGGTTCGGCAGAATGGGATGAATACGAAGCGCGAGGATTTTAGCAAAAATCTTATAGTCCAAATTAACTCGGGAGATTGGGCGATAATTTTTACAGAACGTAGGGTCTTTGTTATCCTTGGAAATTAAACAGATTACGGCTTCTTGAAAAGATCCTGAAGAGGAACTGTCTTTAACAAAAGATTGAAAAAGTAATAAGAGATGGGGAAGTAATAGAGCAGCGAAGTGAGCGTAGAATTCAATAGTAAACCCATCAGGACCAGGAGCTTTACCTCTTTTTCAGTACAGATACAGCATGTTTAATCTCAACTAAGGTAATGTCCGCTTCTAATAAGGAAAAATCAGTATCACAAGGGGGAGGGAGATTTATTGATTGAAAGAAAGAGGAGAGGGCATCTGAAGTTGGTTGATGCTCTGGAGTATACAAATTTTTGTAAAAAGAAACAAATTCATTTAGAATATCATTTTCTTTAAAAAGCAACTCTCCTACATTATTACGGATGGAATCAATTTTAGTCCGTTCACAACGGATTTTTAAAAAATTTGCAAGAAGCTTACCCATCTTATTCTGGCCACCATAATACCGGGCACTACTTTTTAAGAGATAAGAGGATGCAGCCTTAGTAGTAGATTTGTTAAATGAAATTTTTGCTTCAATTAGATTTTTTAATGAGGATTCGGAATTGGAACGATAATAACAATATTCAAGTTGCTTAATCTTGGCTAATAACTGAGAATTTTTGGCTTCAAAAAACTTTTTTTTCCGTGATACAAAATTTATAATAAATCCTCTGGCTGTAGCTGTAAAAGAGTCCCAAATCATTACCGGAGAAGATTCCGGCACGGAGTTAATAGAAAAGAATTCAGAAGCAAAAGAGCTAAACTGACTTGTGAAATTAGGATCTGATAATAATGCATTATTAAAACGCCATCTACCGGCATTAGGAGAAAAAGGCAGCAGGTCAAAATCCACAAAAACTGGAGCATGGTCCGAGATGAGGATGGAACCAATTTCAGCATGAGTGACAAGTTGAGATAAAGGTTTGCTAAAAAAGAGACAGTCTATTCTAGATTGTGAGTTATGAGGAGGAGAATATAAGGTGTATTCTTGTAAGTCTGGGTTACAAAGTCTCCAGATATCAATTAAAGCCTTACGACGTATAGCAGAGGTAAATTGTGAATGCATCTTAGAAATGGAAAATTTTGCAGAAGAATGTCTGTCTAATATAGGATCCAAAACCTGATTACAGTCACCTCCAAAGATAACATAATTGTCATCTAACAGAAGAAGCTTGTCAGATATCCGAGTCCAAAATGTATTATCAATATTAACAGGTGCATAAACATTAAATAAAACTAAAGATATTTGATCAATAAGTAATTTAACTATTACCCAACGACCATCAGGATCATTTACCTGATGTGTAATTGAAAACTGATGTTTTTTGTGACATAAAATTAAAGCACCATTCTTCTTTCCTAAAGCTGGGGAAGAAAAAACATGACCCACCCAGCTCCTTTTCAATTTAGCTGCTTCAGCATCTGATAAGTGCGATTCTTGGATTAAAGCAATATCAGTATTTAATCTAGATAAATGGGTTAACAGGCGTTGTCTTTTAATAGGATTATTGACTCCTTTAACATTCCATGTTACAACTCTAAAGTTAAACTATTAAAGAGAATCTGCACTTAGAAGATAAACATAATTAAGTCATGTCGATCAAACATAATAAGAGCAATCAATATGCAATCAAGATAGGAAAATAAAACCTTATTACCTAGGAGCAAGAAAACATATAAGATAAATTTGGAAAATAGCCTCAGAATGAAGGAAAAGAGAAAGATATGAATAAAGGCAAGAGTCACAAAACGAGCTTTATGAAGTGTAGAGATGAAAATATTATATAAGGAAAGGAAGAAAGAACCAAGACCAAAAAAGTGATTAAAAGTTAACAAACAGCGAAAAAAGGGAAAAGAGAAGAAAAGAAAGAAGGAAGAAAGAAAGAAAAAAGACTTGGAGAAAAAAGAACAGGAATAAAGGAGATAGAAAAGACATTGAACAGAAAAACAAAACAAGTCAAACAATCGATGATACAAAATAATGTCAAACTGACATACCATGAAAAAAACAAAGAAATGGGGATGGAAGAGCCACATAAGGAAAACAGCACGTCGAAACGGAGGACTCCAAGAGGGCGCAACAAAGGGGGAACACCTCCAGGCGAAAACATCATACACAACAACAGGGGAGCACAAAACTTCACCTTAGAAAAAGAAGAGAGAGAAGACATGAAAAATGATAATTCACAACATATTGAAAACAAAACAGTCAAAGAAAGACCAAACGTCAAATAACAGCAACCCATTAAGAAACGAAGCAACAGTTATAGATCAGGAGTATCCATGGAGTCGACTCTGTGAGAGTTAAAAAATTGTTGAAGGAGAGCCGGATCTTCATAATTTGTTGTTCTGTTGTTGTGGGTAACTTTAAAAAGGCAAGGATGAAACAATCCGTATCGGGCATTCAGGGCGCGCAGGGCCGGTCTCATGTCCAGAAACTGTTTGCGTCGATCTGCAGTAGCCTTAGCATAGTCTTGAGCAAAAAAGAGATTTGAGCCATTCCAAGTAATTTTCCCTTTCTGTTTAGCAGCTTGAATCACTTTTATGAGGTCAGTATATTCTAGAAAGTACAAAATTACACCTCTGGGTTTCAGGGAAGAGGCAGAAGCATTAGATAAGCGGGAAACTGGACCCAAACGGTGAGCTCGCTGAATGTTCAATGGAGGAGAGGTAGGAAGACCCAAAAGCGTTGGCAAAAAAGATTGAAAAAAGGATGGTGGATGGGACCCTTCAAGACCTTCCGCCAAACCGTAAATGCGTAGGTTATTGCGCCTATTACGATTTTCCAAATTCTCGACCTGCCGCTTAAGAAAGTGAATTTCTTTGTGAATGCCAGGGACCTGGTCTGAGACAACCTACACAGAAGTTACTCTTCTTTCAAGATCCGCAACTCGAAGCTCGGTATGTGAGCAGTTGTCCTCTAGGCTTTGAAGTTGGGTATTTGTTTCAGCCATATATGGTTTGAGAGAACGTATTTCCACAAGCAAAAGTTCCAAAGAAACAGAAGAGGCAGAATTAGTGGGGGAAGGTGGATTTGTCTTTATTCTTTTTCCCGATGTGGAGGGACTTTTGGAATTAGGCTTGTTGCTCGATCGAGAAGCAGTGGTAGATGTACCTTTTATTCCACCAGAGTCATTAAGATTTTCCTCTATGTTACCTTGTAAGACACTAAAAGGATTAACATCTTCAAATGACAGAGAAGGCGCAGTTAGCTGCTGCGAAGAAGAGCGTTTAGAGAGAGCCATTTTGAAAGGAGAACTGAAGAGTAATCCTACAAGAATCAAAAATGGTGTCAAGCAGTCTGTTATTTATTCTTGAGGAAAAAGGAAACCAAAAATCTGACTAAAAAAGTTACTTCAATCAAGGAGCAAAAATATGTTGTCCAGCGACAAGGGAAAAAGTTAAAGTTGAATAAGTAAAAATGGCCCAGTATGATTTTGGAAAAGGAAAAAATCTGCAAGTAGAATTGAAAATTCTAAAATGGCGCCCTGAAAAGCTAGAAAACTGAAGAGAAAAAGAACAGCGGCAAAAAATTACCAAAGCGTGAAAAAATTGCCCATAAATTCCAATAGTAATGAGGAAAAGCTGTTCCCAATGTCGCCTATGTCGTTTCAAGGTGAAAACTTGGTGAAAGCAGGCAGCATAACGATGTGGAGCAGGAAAGCTAATTATCTAAAATGGCGGCTGCATCTTACCGAGGGTCCTCACTCTGAGGAAAGCTTCTTGGAGCATTGTAGCGCGATCGACCAGCGCTATCTAAAAATGCTCAAAACGCAGCCGAAGTGTTCCGCCGCATGAGGAAGCGGTTTGGTGGTGCCTACATGCGCGTAGAACGCCTGGAGGCGACCCGTCGCCTTACTCCCTCACGGAGCTCCCAGAGACGGCGGCCATTCTCCTCGGCTCCGAAGCCACGATCCCTCCGAAGCCACACCCCCGTTATCGTGTAATTCTGCTTTGCAACGATTCCTCACATAATTTAATTACCTGTGTTTTTCTGCATGTCTTGCATAGCTTCATTCCGCTTTTTATTGCTACGCCACAAACGTGATCAACATGTACCAGAAATCAAGATAGAGATGAGGGCTAGCCCTTTTTTTCAACACTGCTCCATCCTGATTCCTTATAGGGTCTGGGGTAATTTTGATTAATCTCCCGTGTATGCAAAGGGCATGTGCAGCATGTCTATGAGTTGCAAATGTGTGAAGAGTGCTGAAATAAAAAGTACTTTTCATACATGCACAATCCATGTAGCCCGATGCACCCTTCCCATGGGCTGCTCCTCTGCACATTTCCATTAACAACACCACAGAAATGAAATCAAAACAAACTGACAAATCTGTCAGGTTGTGTGTTTACATTTCTGGAGCCTGGAGATGCAAAGAGCAGCTTTTTTCTCCTTCTCCATGCTGGTAGATCGCCGCCCTTGCACCCCCTATGGACTAGCCGCAACTGTCCATGGGGCTTTCTGTCGTTTTCCAGTCGATTTACAGGTAGCAACTGTTTTCAGGTCTAGATGAGCTGGCATGTTGAACATGCTTAACCTACACAGATTCAAAATAGTTTTCAATAAATCAATCAATTGGGATCTGTAGAGAGCGGCTAATCAACCGTGAGGGTATCCAGGTGCTAGGATTCTGCTGCGATCAGTCGAAGAGCAAGGTCCTGAGTCCCGTTCTGAATTCCGTGAGTGGCAATGATGTTCAGAGGAGGAGGAGAAGTTTGTTCAAGGACTTGGCGGTGAGGTAGGAGAAGGAGCGTCCTCTGCTGCAGCTTCAGCAGATGCGGGGGAGTCTGAGCAAGGTTGAGGGTGGCAGAGTACAGGTGTCTGGTAGGTTGGTGTTAGTTAAGTCGGTGGTTGATGTATGCTGGTCCTTGGTTGTGGAGGGCCTTGGAGACGTGCATCAGTATCTTGAACTGGCATCTTTTCAGGATGGGGAGCCCTTGGAGGTTCCGGAGGCAGATGCTGATGTGGGTCCATTTGGGGAGGTGGAAAATGAGCCTGGCAGCTAAGTCCTGTATCGTCAAGAGTCTCTTGGTGATTTCTGCATAGAGCGCATTGCTGTAGTCAAGTCGGCTGCTTACGGTTTTCCTGGTGTCAATGGGGAGCCATCTGAAGATCATTAGGAGCATGCGAAGGGTGTGAAAACAGGCAGAAGGGACTGTGCTGATCTTGCGTTTCATAGTAACGTTGCTGTCCAATGATGATGCCAAGGTTGCAGACGTGGTCTGTCGGTGTGGGTCCGAGTTCAGCAGGCCACCATGTGTGTTCCACGGGGAGGTGTTGTTTCCAAAGATCAACACTTCAATCTTGTCTGTGTTGAGCTTCAGGCAGTTAGTCTTTATCCAGTTGGAGATGCTCATCATGCAGTTGTTGAAGTTGGTTCTGGTGGTCGAAGGGTCTTCTGAGAGGGAGAGGATGAGCTGGGTGTAGTCTGCGTAGGAAATGATCTTAAGAGTATGGATTCTGACGATGTCGGCCAAGGGCGTCATTTAGGTGTTGAACAGGGTGGGGCTGAGGGATGAACCTTGTGGGACCCCACAGATTATGCTCTTGGATTTCAATGCGATGGGTAGTAGACGGGCTCTCTGGGTCATGGCTGCTGTGTCTCCATGGTCAAAGAGGGTTCCAAAGTTGTTGGTGGCAGTGATCAGGGTGGTCTCGTGCTGGAACTGGCACAGAAGCCACTCTGGGAGGTATCCAGCAGGTTGTTCTTCTCCGGGTGTTCTGTGATTTGTCGGTTGATGACCTTCTCAAGGACTTTGGTGGGGAAAGGGAGCAGAGCAAAGGGTGGTAGCTCTTGAGTTTGTTGGGGTCGGTGGAGGGTTTCTTGAGGAGGGGTCTGACCTCTGCGTGTTTCCATTGATTGGGGAGGGTGGCCATGGAGATGGAAGCGTTGAGAATGGAGGCAAGTTCACCGCTGATTTCCTTGCTCCCGAGGTTGAAGAAGTGGTGGGGTCAGGGGTCCGTGGGTGCACCAGAGAGGTTGGAGTTCATGATGGCCATGGTTCTCTCTGTGGTGAGCTGTTTTGTAATATGTACAATTTGGACACATTTTATTTGAAGCAATTTTTGGCAGGCTCCAATGCACTGAAAAGGGTCAGGCTTGCTTGCTATACTCACTTGTACAGAGTAATGTGGGGCTGGTTTGAACATATTTACTGGGGTAAGTTTAGGTTTCCAGGTCAGCTTTGTTTCACTGCAATTGAACCATATTGACTAACACAATTCATGATAGTACATTGCTAAATGACAGACCATGATTAAAGCATGCAGAATCAAAAGCAGTCCAAAGGGATCATGCCTTCAGCCATGGTAATATAACAACCTATGTCAAATAAAATGCATAATTTCCAAAATAATTACAGATATAAACAAAATCCTTCAGTGATTAGTGACAATTTTCTACAATTTGCTGCAACACTCTGTGTTCCTACAGGACTGAGTGAGTCACAATGATGGTGCTTGAACGTGGAGGAGGATTGCATACTTGGTGCAGTCCTAAAGGTAGACCAGAATAGTCCTTTTGTAGAAGGAGTGGTATTTAGCCATCCAGTATAATTTGTAGGCAATACAGGAGCTACCCGTTCCATTGTAACACTGAAGGAAGATCCCAACCCACTTCTCTTGGGGAAAAAATCCAAGTTGTAAGCTTGTTGCAGTTCACCATGTGGTGTGACAGATGTGTTTAGTTTACACTCAGCTGCAAGAGGTGCCTTAACCAATTACATTGAAGTGTAAGGGGTGCAACATATTTTTACACTAAGGAGCAGTATACGTTTACACTGAGGTATGATGGATGTTTTTAACAGTCCAAGTTGCAAGCATTGCACATAAACAAGTGATTAATAAGTTGTGAGTAAATATCCCAGTATAGATTGGTTCAATAATAAATGTTCATGATTTTATAAGCAGTGAAATGAGTCCACGTAATTTGTTGGGACAAGACTTGCCATACAAGCTTCATGTACTGCACACCAGACAGTGTCCGTATTTAAACAAATGATGAAGAATCTGCTTTCAAAATAAAATTACATAAGTCAAAAGTTATTTTGTTCCCTGTACTCACAATAGAAGACTTGCCTCCAAAATGACAACACACAGTGAAAAAGAAGTTTGTAATTTTTCAGGAGTAGAAATCAGGCTGATTAAAATTGCTGAGTAAGTATAAATCACATTGAAACCAAATGCAGTGTATCCACACACTACTCAGAACAAGCTTACTTATAAAGCAGAGGATGGGATTTCAACTGTGTTGGAAAAGGCCCTTTCTAGGGGGCTTTCCATGGGTGGACGGTGATTTCTGCTCCGCCGACGGAATGCGCAGAGTTTTTGCTACTCCACGCTCCGCTTGGAATGCGAAGTTCTGCAAAAACTCCACAGTCCGCCACACGGCAAAGTTTACCAGCACCGTCTATCTCTAGTTTAAAGTCAGCACAGGGCACTCTGTGACATGGTGTGCCCGTAGGGAAGACTCGAATGCACCTGCACCAGCCACACCATTCTCAGTCAAGGTAGGGTGATACAGTTGCCATTTATCATTTTTTAAATGAATATACCACTTCATCAGAATAAACAGTGCAAACCCAAGCACAACTTTAACAGTTATATTTACAAGTGGGATTCAAGTTAAATGGTAGAGGCGTATGAGTTGCCATTGTACATTACCATCTGTAGTGATGGGCACCCTTGTGCGCCTTTCTCGTTGGTTCGTTCTTTGATGGGCCACAACCCCATGCATTTAGAGGTTCGATTCAAATGCCTTCTCTCCCAAGCCCCTCACACGCTAAGAAACCATTACATCTTGTGGCTGTTTTTTTCCTGCCTTGTCATCAGCCGAAAGCATAAGCCTTTTTAAAACAACTTTTATGCCCTCTCATTTTATTATTTAATACATCTATCGTCCAAGGACATGGCCGTCATCTCACAGCTCGTTTATAGACCACCCTATTTGTACGCAAGGAATACCAGTATGCTATTCATCATTCGTCCCCATATGGCACCCCCCATGAAACGCAAACTCCATTTGGCCTGTTGAGCCATCAAAGATTCGCTACAAATATTTTTGTCAGTGATGTCTACTTCCAGTGATTAAACGGACCCACCCTGATTCCGAACCGAGAAGAGGAGTGTTCCTTAATGAAGGTGAGTCCGAACTTGGGGTTATCGGAAGAGTGGAGCTCCTTAAAAGCTGTGTGGTGTATAGGACTCCATGGCAAATGATATGTGTTTTGGATTATATGTAGGTTATGTTTACAGTACAACAAATGCTTTTGAGAAAAGGAGTTGCATTTGCACGAAGAGGCACAGGAGCAGGGGAAGAGCTAGTGAAAACGTATGAGAAGGAGTAGTGTCTGTAGAAGAACAGGCTGTAAGAGAAAGGGATGAGAGTTACTGCGAGGCTTCACCAATTGACACCTCTGAATGCACAACATTTTAAATACAAGTGTGCATTTTTGCGAACGTTATCACATTTATATTTATACCAAAACTGCTGTTAATGACAAAAATCAACGAACCCTGCTGACAACAAATGTGAAGATATTGCATTTGTAATCACTTATTTTTAAATTTATCTTTAAATGCTCGTGCAAGTGTCCGGCCATAGCAGAATTGTTGCAAACATGAATCGATGCAATCCAAATCCATTCCCCGGTGGCCCAGGTAATCTCTGTATTGAAAAAAAAAGAAATAGAAAAGTGTTTTTTCTTTTAACTGTGATATTGTTTTTCTCACAGTTTCTAATAACGCGCCTTTAATCTGAGAGGCATTGTTGTCCACATGAGTTTTAAAAGGTGGCATCAATGCGCTAATCAAATAAACAATTCATAGAAAAATGACTACTAAAAGAAAGATGCAGGCGCTTTTTGGGCTCTATAAGACATATACCCTGGGCATGTATCTCGAATGCTGTGGTGTTGTGCTAATATTTCACACTTGGGCCCTGAGGATAAGCCTGATTGCTTGGAGCAAACCTACCTAGGGATGAGCACAGGTTATTGGACACCTGTATGGTACTCATACTATCTAAAGCAGTGGATTCTGACTGGCTTTGATGCGGCTCCGCAAGACAGACCAACAAACAGCTATTCAGAAAATGATTTACCAGGGCATATTAACAACAGGGCTAGGAATCTCAAGCAACTCAACAATCATTTGACTCAAGATAACAAATAATAAATGGAGAATAGTATAGGACCTGCAAAACAATTAATATTATTATGATTCCATGTTATCCTATGGTACCAACTCCAGCAGTAATATCATTCCAAATTCCAGCAGAGGCAGAGTAGTTTACTGTGAATGATTTGTGTCAACTATTGATGTCAATTCCTAATTAGAAAGACAGTCAAATTATTTCTGTGCTCAGATTCCAAAATAGAGTTCTCCTTTGGTTTGGAATTGGGGTATACAGAAAGCCCATCATCTTTTCACAAATTCTCAAGAAAGGTTTGGAGAGTGTAAATCTGAGAGAGCCTGTGCCCTGGGATGATGAGTCCATGGACGCATTCCTGGAGCTCAGGTACAACTTGTATACTGCATCCACTCTAGGAATGTCAAATTACGAGAAAGATTTTAATTTATTTTGACATGAAAAAGAAAGATGCACACTTTCTATTTTGACTCAAAATCATGGGCAAGGAAAGAATTCAATTCCATAATTTTCTTATACATTAGGTCCTGTAGCCCATGCTCTTTCAGGCTGCAGCAAAAGTTTAGCAGCAACTTGTTTGGCAATACAGCAAAGCTTGGCAATTGTGATGGGGTGTACACTTAGGTGCCGATTCCGATCGGGTAAAAAAAATTCCCATACGACTCGTATCCGTATATTTTTATGTACGAATCGTACAAGTCCCGTCCCACCGGTGAAGTACGATTCGTACGTGAAGAATACATACGAATCGTATCGGGAAAAGGTCTACAAGACGTACCCGGACAGTTTTACGTACAAATCGTAAAAGTGAAGTCCGAGCGCACAAGTACGATCCGTACGGCCCTTCTGAATACAGAAGCGTATGTAAAACGTCCCGTACGTAGCAAACTCTGTACCACTCGTATGCCGGGTAAACTTGTGCCCGGGATATGAGTCGTACAGCCCCCCCTCCCCCGCGTATGTCTGCACGTACCCCCGTATGTCAGCACCGTACCCCCTGTATGTCAGCACCGTACCCCCCCATGTCCGCACCGTACCCCAGCCCCGTACTTGTACGCACCGTACTCCAGCACCGTACACCAGCCCCGTACTTGTACGCACCGTACCCCAGCACCGTACCCCAGCCGTACTTGAACGCACCATACCCCAGCCCCGTACTTGGACGCACCATACCCAGCACTGTACCCCAGCCCCGTACTTGTATGCACCGTACCCCAGCCCCGTACTTGTACGCACCGTACCCCAGCACTGTACCCCAGCCCCGTACTTGTACGCACCGTACCCCAGCACCGTACACCAGCCCCGTACTTGTACGCACCGTACTCCAGCACCGTACCCCAGCCCCATACTTGTACGCCCCGTACCCCAGCCCCGTACCCCAGCCGTACTTGGACGCGCCATACCCCAGCATCATGCCCCAGCCCCGTACTTGGACGCACCATACCCAGCACCGTACCCCAGCCCCGTACTTGGACGCACCGTACCCCAGCCCCGTACTTGTACGCACAGTACCCCAGCCCCGTACTTGTACGCACCGTACCCCAGCACCGTACCCCAGCTGTACTTGGACGCACCGTACCCCAGCACCGTACCCCAGCTCCGTATTTGTACACACCGTACCCCAGCACTGTACCCCAGCCCCATACTTGTACGCACCGTACCCCAGACCCGTACTTGTACGCACCGTACCCCAGCACCATACCCCAGCCCCGTACTTGGATGCACCGTACCCCAGCACCATACCCCAGCCCCGTCCCCCAGCATCGCGTACATACGGACCTTACAACAACATTGCGTATGCGAGCACGGTACAACAACATCGCGTATGTACGCACCTTACATACGCGAAAAGGACTCGTACTGAACCAGGACACTGTAAAACAGCACAAGGAGGGTCAATTCGACTCGCACAACACCACTAAACACATCTACAGTAGAAAAAACATCAAAATTACTGACCTGGCACATCCAAACAGGCAAACAGAGGCCCAAGCTCACAACCACCTCTTATAACACACCCACCAAAATTTCAAACTCAGGCACACCCACAAATGGACCAATAAAAAGGGCCCACACACACAAACCATGAGCCTTTGCAACACACTCACTGCAGCTACAGAGCACACCCCAACAACTGCCCCCATACACCTTAACATATTCACCTTCACACAAACTCCTTCACACATACCCCCTCTTCACATTCCCACACACACCTTCACATTCACACCCACACACCCACAACCATCCACACCCTCACCCCACACCATGCCCACAGACAAGAATCCAAAGTTCACAAGGGAGGAGCTGGACATCCTTGTCAACAAAGTCATCAGAGTCGAGCCACAGCTCTTTGGAACATTGGTCAGACAGACCAGCATTGCCGAAAAATCACGCCTGTGGCAGAGGATCGTCGATAGGGTGAATGCTGTTGCACCCATCAGAAGGACCAGGAATGAATGCCAAGCCAGGTGGTACGATCTGCGGAGGGCAGTCAAGCGGAAAATGAATGAGGACTACGCCCAGAGCAACATCACTGGAGGTGGGCTGCCCCGCAGACCGGTACATTACCATCCCTGGTAGGAGAAGGTGATGGCCCTGCTTCCGCCAGTGGGAGTACACAGACTTCAAGGACTTCCAGAGCCTGGTGAGTACACAAACAACTCATGGAACATGGGGGGAATGGCATCCACATCCCAACTACACAAAATGCACGCAACTACCCCCAAGCCCTCACCGGACACAACCACACTCAAAAACAACGCTCATGCAACTAACATGTGTATGCCCCATTCACAAAGCAAGGCCATGCCATGTCCCAGGCTACACGAAGCACTAACCCAAGACTGGATGTCCAGGATGCTGGAAGGGTGTGGTTCACAAAACACATTGTCCAACTCTGAATCAGACACCATTGCCCTCAGCCCATATGGCCCAGGTACACACCCATGCACCATGCTCAATGCACAGGGACTGGCAAAGTACTGACAAGGTAGCTGACACTTGGCCCTGCTGTAAGCAGCACAAGGCCCTCCTGTGACCAATGCAAACTCAAACACCAACACAACAAGCTCTGATATCTAGGACAGGAACTCACACTCACTGTCATGGCAGCATGCTCCATGGGGGGACAGATACATCACCTGGGAGACCCACTGCCAAATCACACTACACCCACCAGCAGGCCCTGTCACACACACCCCTTACACAAGCACACACCCCCGGGGCAGGCAATGGATTTACCCGCTCTCACAATGGACATGTGACACAACAAGATCAATCCATAGCCAAAGAAGCATCTAAGCCAAAAATCTACATGTCAAACACTCAGGAGAACATTTCAATCTGTCCCCCGCAACATACCCATCCACAAGTGAACATTTAGGAGAATGCTAGGCACATACAACTACCTGGAGGAACTGTGCCAACTTGAATATGTATGAAACATGGATGTCGTATGAAACAGCATTAACATTGTCTCTCTCTCACACACAGGGCAACCTGATGGATATCCCCCCAACAATGGTGGTGAAGAATCACAGTCCCAGGCTCGGGAGGAACCTGAGCCCACTGGCAGCGACGCCTCTCAACACTCCGCGGATTACCCCAACCCACCTGGACCCTCTGGTGTCCAAGCCCCTGCAGCACCTGCTTCAGGAACATCTGTGCCAACCACCACCCCCATTCCTGCCACATCCCAGGAGACACCCAGGAGCCCTGCCCGCACTGAACAACTGAGCCAGTCTGACCTGGAGGGACAAGGTTCGCCAGGCACCCAGGAGGAGGCAGACAACCCCGCAACTGCCATCCCTCAGGGGTCCTATAGACCCGATGTGCCCACAACGGCAGGCCAGGCTCGTGTGGGCAGGGGTGCTGGGAGTAGAGGCAGGCGGAGGCGAGAACCTGGCCAGCCAGCTGAATGTCACACATACGCAACATCATGGACGCATACCGGCGTGGCACCAGGGCCATCAGCCAGGTAGTGGAGACCCTCACAGAGATTACGAACCAGCAGGCCGAGCAACACGCCAGTCAACAACAACACCAAGGACGGATGGGGGCAAGACTGGTTGAGCTCCTGGCAGTGCAAACAGACATAAGCTGTTCACTCCGTCGGATCGCCGACAACATGGGCAACCCTCCCTGTGCCACCAGGTGAAGACCACCACCAGCCACAGGGAGAGAGGAGGAAGAAGGATTCGTCCGACACAGCGTCCCAAGCATCGTCATGGCCTGCATCTGAGTGTCCCGCGAGGAAGGTGGGTCATCCACGGAAAAGACCGTGAGAGGCAGCGGACCATCCACATCTCCCAGTTCACCTGGCCTGGCACCTGGCCTGCATGCGCAACAGCATCACCTCATTCACTGACATTCTCTGCCACATGGATTTGCTGGTCACAGTCTGACCAATGATGACAAACACTGTGTTCTGGACTCTGATGACTTCAAATGCCAAGGATCCCATCTCCCCCTGTGAACTTTGGATTCTAGGCACACTGTATAGCACCTATTTTTTCCCACAAAACGCCCCCCACTGAGAATAAAACTACATTTCTTCAATTAGATGTTGCAGTTATTTTGCATGAGTCCACAACATACGTGTGGGGAAATGTAAAACTATGCCTGAGTGTTGAACTAACTCCAGCCATCCATACCCTGGGATCTGAGTCCGGTACAGGACACACATGGGTCACAATGTATCATCCAATACATACATGGAGCACAATACTCACCCGTGATGGCCTCAAGCTGCTGAGGGGGGGCTTGCAATACTGTGCGGACAGACCTATTCGGAAGAGTATCATTAAGGCGTAGAGGTCATGGCTCATGTGGAGGTTCCCGGGGAGGGAGTCCCAGGTATGTGTGGCCAGGTGGGAGAACTATCTCCTGCATGCTGGAGTTCGGTGGATGTGAAGAATGGTGGCCAGGGCAAGGTTGGATGCATGGAGTTGGCCCAACGGGGTCTTGGATGACAGACGTCCAAGGTTGGTTTGGGGTCTGGGGTTGTGGACTGCCTCCTGAATGTGGGTGAGGAGTCTGAAGGTCATCCTGCAGCAGACAGTGATCCATTGCAGCGATCTCAGGTGGACGGTGATGTGGCTGGGGCGCGGGATGTTGAAGCTGAGGTGTGCAGATGCACCCTGGATGTGGACAAGTTCTCCGGGAGTTTGGATGTTCTTGCTCTGTAGAGGGCGGGGCAGTAGTTGACACGGCTGGTGTTGTGGACCTGGGGGAGGGTCTGTCTTGCCTTGGAGTGGATCTATCTGTGGATCATGTGCATCATGCGGAGGGTGTTGCAGCATGAGGTACAGATGCTGGTGAGTTGCATGGCAATTGTGAGCGACGAGTCCATGATGCACACCAACTTGCATGCGTGGCCACTGGGTGCTGGTGCAGTGCCCTGGCGGGTGGGACACAAGGAGTTGACCCAGCTGTAAGGGGACAGTCCTCAGATGATTACCTCAGTCCTGGCCAAGTCCAGCCTCAGGTGGCTGATGTTCAGCCATTCATCAACGGACCTCATGCCTTCTTGAAGGTTGGAACTGGCAATGGCTGTGTCTTTGGTGAGGGTGAGGAGCAGCTGGCTGTCAATGACATACGAGATGATGATGAGGTTGTGTGCACATGTGATGGTGGAGAGGGGGGTCATGGACACATTGAAGATTGACACGCTGAGAGATGAGCCCTGGGCCATGTGCCAGATTACGCCACTGTACGACATGCTTAAGGCTTGAGTCCCACTCCCATGGCCTTGCTGGTGAGCTACTTGGTGATTTCATCCTGGTCCATCCTCTGGATACCAGTGTTGGAGATGTGTGAGCTGACATTGTGTGAGCACATCGTGTATAATGCTGTGGAGAGGTCAAGGGGGGTGGCCTCACCATTGTTGAGCAGGGCAAAGTTGTCGGTGTTGTTGGCAATGATGACGGTTGCAGTGGGGTGATTATTGTGGAAGATGGTCTTGTGCAGGTTGCCTGGAGCTCTTGGCATGGAGGAAGTTTGTCAGTTGCTCGTTGACTGTCTTCCTGATTACATTTGCTGGCTAGGGAAGCACGGTGATGTTCCTTGAGAGCCTGCGTTTCTGCCGTCCGCTGTCTAAGAAGGGCCTGGGTCACTGCATGCCTCTATCTACCATGGAATGTGGCTAACTCCAATGCTACATACATGACGTGTTGGACGGGGGCTACAAGGATGGGAAATGATGTGGTTGAGATGTTGTTTTGGAAGGGGCCTGATGGAGATCCCCAGGGGATGTTGCACATGAGCCTGGTGTTGTATTTCCTGATGATGGAAGTCCAAAACCTGAGGGGGGTTGGTCCCGCGTATAATAGTGCGTTCTGCCTCTGTGTGCCAAGGCTGGCTTGTATGTCCATGAGCTTGCAGTGGTAGAAAGTTGCAAGGGATTGGCTCAGCCTTGCAAGGGTGGGCTGTCTTTTGGATGGAGAGCTGATGTCAGTGCACTCACAATGCTGATGAGCTCCTTGATGTCGTGCGTTTTTTTGCCTCAGCCCCATCTGAAGGATCTCCAATTGTCCTTGCTGATGATATGGCGATGTCCGTGTGTGCCGTTTTCCAGGGTTGTAAGGCCACTGATGGTTATTTGTGTTGCAAGCTGTGTACAAGAGTACTGCTAGATGTGTATGAGTCCAGTAGGTCTGCCTTGTCCCAGGTGGCTTAATTGTTATTGTGCGTCACAGGAAAGTCCGTCAATGTGGCTAGATTGTTGGATCAGTTTCTGATCCAGTGTGTGAGTTTGCAGGGTGTGGCGGTGGTGTTGGTTCCAGTGTCCCACACAGCATGTCTGTGTTGACTTACATCAAGCATCTTTGGGGGATTGGTAGCGGGGTGTGTGGCAGTGTGTTGCTTGTCGGAGACGTGGATGCTAATGTGGATGGACCAATGATGGATGCTGGTGTGGTTCTCATCCAGCCAGAAGTTCCTGGCCCACAGCCACATGTATCCTGTGGATGTGAGGGCATGCGTGAAGATGGACGTGTTGATGGCTTTGCAGAATTGTGGATGTAGGCCTGGAGATCTGTAGATGAGTGTTACTCTGAGGGTTTGCAGGGGGTTTGTGCCAAACCGGATTTGTGACCCTGAGTGCGTACTTGTGAATAGATATCAATTCATCCTCCGGTATTGTTAGTGCCATCCATGCGGGTGCTTTTGTATCCGTCTGAGATGGCAATGAAGAAGTTATGTGCTGAGGATGCTTTTATCCAGGGCACTGTCATGAAGGTGATGTGTGGGCCTATTGTGTTGAGGAGGTAACAGAGTCCAATGGCGTGCTGTTGGACGGAGCCAGTGTGGAGTAGGAGGGACATGACCTAGTTGGTGTGACAGGGCTTGGAAGGCGGGGCAGCGCTGTGTAGGCAGTTGGAGTTGCACACTCAGCATGCGAAGGTGTCGTGTGTGCGCTTAGGGTATGCCTGAGAGCAGGCGGTTGATTTTTGGTTGGACATTGCTTGGAGGGTGGCTGCAACATGAAACTGTTGTGTGATGTGGGTCATGCAAGGACATGAGGGTCATGCAATGTGCATGTTGCATGCGCTGACAGTCCTGCCTGTGGCACGGCGTGGCCGCAACAGTGGCACAGACAAGCTGATAACAGCCTAATGAATGGGTGGTGGGAGGAAGGGAGGAGCATCTTGGAGGCACGTGGGTTGCAGAATCCGGGAACTTGGTGGGCCCTTGCCGCAGGGGCCGCAGCAGCAGGCGGCATGTACTGGAAACTAGGCCAAAAGTAGCACACAAAGACAAGGATGTCAGAAAGGACAACTGCAACAGGCGTACGTAAAGGAAGGAGTGTCAGGTTACTCATGGCTCACCCAGAAAAAATGGATGAACAATCACCAAAGATGACTGACACAGGATCAGGACACAGAAGGCCGAGCTGCGCACAGGAGACACACCCTCAGCAGGCGTTGACGGCCCATTAGGGGGAGCAACCTGCCCAAATACATACACAACCATGGACTTCATGCGCAATAGAGATTATTAGCCATGAAGAACTGCATGCATGTTGCCGAACTACACATACACTCGTATGCACAATCTTTGAAAACTATGCCAGAGATGACGCATGCAAAGTGGCAAGAGACCTGCATTGACAGAGATGAGGCACTTTGGAGGGTGAGGAACACCTTTATTACACAAACTCACACTAAGGGAAATGCATCAATATGAACAGACTCACAGGTCATTTGACTGAACATGTGGGACCTACGCTGGACACCCCCTTCACAACACGGATGTTGTAAATCCAAATGAACTGGCACACAAGTTAAGGGGATGAGCCAAACACCTCCTGCTGCACACGGAGAGGCTTCAATTCCCCATTGAGCCTGTTATGGGGATGTCCCACACTATGTCCACCCGTAGCATCCCGTATGTTTCAGAGGGAAGTTTTACACACATTGATGCCTTCATCAGAATCCAAAATCCATTATAGATGACTGTCACAAAGGGTGACTATCAATTCATGGGAGTCATGCTACATGTTATGTGCCCCATGGTGAGTAGACATGTATGCATGGTAACACAACATGCACAGAAGCAGTCCCCACACATTCAAAACACGTACCACCCCCAAAATGCCTTGCTGCAATCCTTACCCAAAATGACATTTCCCCATGTCCGTGCATGGAACGCTGATTCAGCACACGTTGCAATACTCATGAGGAATAGCAGGAGGACAACGATGACACGAGCAGACAACAGGCGCAAGAACCTGGGAATGACAGACACACAAGAAGTCAGCTAAAAGATTTTCCTCCACATACATGGTCATTTACTAAACATGAACAATGTTGTCCCCATGCAAATTTAAAAGAAAGTGTCTGTGCTAAAATGTGTGGAATTACATCATCACTCGAGTGACACATCAGAACACACATCTAAATCACTTAGCATACAGTCAGCTGGACACACACATTGCAACACATGACACCCAAGGCTACAAGCGTGCACACTCAGACCCAGTGACTCACCAGTATGAGGAGAAGATGCGTATGAGCTGACTCCGGATATCCTCCTCCTCCTCCTCACTTGCCTCGTGACATGCCCTTCATCCTCCACGGGTGGAGGTTCCTGCTCATCCTGCTCCAGGATGAGTGGCACTGCCTTCTCCACTGCCATCTTGTGCAGCATGCAGCACATGAGGAAGATTTTGCAGACATTCTCTGGTGCATATGGGAGGGACCCGCCTGTCTTGTGAAGGCACCGGAATCGGCTCTTCAGGAGGCCAAACGTCCTCTCAATCACTCGCCTGGTCTGCCCGTGTGCATTGTTGTGCCGGTGATCTGCAGCTGATCTTGGGTTGCGGAGAGGTGTCATCAGCCATTGCATGTTGGGATAGCCAGAGTCCCCTACATGGAAACATCATGTAAATAAGTGGGTCAGGAGATGCCGTAAGAGCCAAAGATACCGCAACACACAGGACAAACAGAGTATACCCACCAACAAGACATGCTCGTTCGTTGTGCAGCCGCAGCATCATTTGTGGCACACTGCTATGCCTCATGATGTAGGCATCGTGTGCTGACCCTGGAAAACGTGCACAGACATGGGAAATCAGCATGTTAGCAAGACACACCACAAGGGCATTTATAGAGTGGTAATGTTTACGGTTGCGATAGGCTACCTCCAGTGCCTGTGGTGGTACCAAAGCCACATGTGTCCCATCAAAGGACCCAATGACATGGGGCATCCCTCCCAGGGCATAGAAATCACCCTTGACACCTGTCAACTCCTCAGGAGTAGGAAAATGGATGAATTCATCAAGGTGCTCCAACATGGCTTCCAAAACATCACGCAGGACACGGCTGAACATTGTCTGTGACATGCCACCAACATCAGCTATGGTGAATTGAAACGTACCTGTGGCAAAAAAATGTAGGACTACCATCACCTTCATCTTGGGGGTCAGCGCAGTAGGATACCTGTATCGCGGTTGGAGGTGTAGTGCCAGCTTGTCGGTCAAGTCCTCAATCAACTGTTGTGTGAATCTGTAACGTCGGATGCAGGCACGTTCCCTCATGGCAGCCAAGTCTGGCATTGGTCGGGGGACAGGCGGTACCCTGCAGAAAATTGTATCGAATAACGAAGATTGAGAGCATAACAACATCAATGTCAATGAACAGAGCACATGCTAAAATGCTACAACACATCAGCTAAATACAGAGTCTGGTCTGTGCAATACATCCAGGACACGTATGCCAGCTTGGTGATACTCCTACGAAAAGCCAGATACACCCGTTGATTGGCAAGTCTACATGACATGCCCTGAAACGAGCTGGGGGCCAGTCTAAGTGAACAGCCAGAGACATCACAGGAGTGACATACATCCACATAGCTGCATTTAAAGGATGTCATCTCATACAGACAGCTGACGGCAAGCTAGACGCACAGGTCACATGGAATGTCAAATATACAGATCAAACACATTGCGATGAAGGGGTACACGTGAAAACAGAAACCACAGACATTGAGATGACGCAGATATGTTATCATGTGAAAATATGATGTCCGATGCATACAGACCCTGCTTACGTGGGAATCCACATGTGGCATGGTGTGCGTAGATGTGTGCCATGCCCATCTCCACACAGACACATGTTGGATGCAGCAACAGCAGATGTAGTTGACGGAACACTAACAGCAAGCTCATGGGAACACATGACACACACATGACATAGTCACATCGGGGCACGCTGATCGTGAAATGTCAGTTGTTAGTGTCCCTGTCCCTGGCATCAGGGGACAGTTGCGGGTGGTGGTGACTGTGCCATACCTGTGATGCTGTGCTTGACACGTTTGGACCACAAGCACACATGTGCAAAGTGTGAAGGGGAAGTGTGCCACATAGTGCCCCATTACACATGACATGTGTACACAGGTCATCACACATCAATTGTGCAACTACATGAGAAGACATGAGCAATATCACTGCCTGACACACCTAGGCCCTGCACATGAAGAGTCTGCAATGACAATGACTTGATATACAGCCTTGTGCGAGTCGGAGACCTCCATTCCTTTCGTGTGCGCCTCCTATCACCAGTGTAAGCGTGTGAAACGCCCAGTACACACGCTCTGAGAGCGTGTGTACGGTCCGTATCACTATAGTAGTGGTGCTGTAGGAGTACGCGTGGTACGGACCGTACACACGCTCTGGGAGCGTGTGTACGGTCCGTATCACTATAGTAGTGGTGCCGTAGGAGTACGCGTGGTACGGACCGTACACACGCTCTCAGAGCGTGTGTAGGGTCCGTATCACGCGTACCCCTATGGCACCACTACAATAGTGATATGCACCGTACCCACGATATGGATGTGTGAGTACGGTGCGTATCACTATTGTAGTGGTGCCGTACGTGTACAGGTACGTGTGAAACGCACCGTACATGTTTTTTGGATTCAAAAATTACATAGGGGACAAGTATTTATGCCCAAAATGCATGCTGGTTTGTCATGGATACAGAGATTTCAGTTGCAATGTGGCCATCATGTGGGCTTGAAAAGTCAGTTGGCCAAAAAATTACAATGTTGCAAAGTGGTGTTTGCCTTGCTATGATGCTCACAATTTGAACCATGCAAATCCGTGTCATTGGTGTATGTTCAAAGGGATTGGAGGAAACGTAGAATGCAAATGAGTCTGACCAATCACTCTGTACTCCCCCAGCAAGACAGATATAAGTCAGCCAGAACCCATGAGAGGGCACTTGCCTGCACAACTTTCCTGTCGACCACACTGCTGCTGTCTTTGCTTCCTCTGGCACCATGTCGCGGGCTGTGGAGAGGGCCCAGCCATTCACACTTGATGAGAATGAGGCATTTCTGGATGCCCTCCTCCCACAGTACCCCAAGCTGTATGGGAGACCAGGGGAGCAGGTGAGTGCTGACTCCACTACCTTTGACTGTGCACCTTTTTGTGACTGTCACTTCTGGCATTGTGTCCAGGTGTGACAGACATGCAATGCTGTGTAGAGTGGGTCCCAGGGGGGGAAAGGCTTATGTCTCTCGTGCAGAGCATTATGTAGTTCCTGTGTGCACTCCTCACTTGCATTGTGCTTACTGTGACATTCACTGCATAGTGCATGACACATTCAGCCTGGCAAATCCTTGTTGGCATTTTTTGGCTATTGTCCTGGAGTGATTCAGTGGTCCCCCCGGTGTGACAGGTGACTGTACCCACAGATGTGTATGAGTTGAGTGGACCTGTGGTGAGAGTGTCCAAGTGATGTGTATGCCCTCCTGGACATTGATGTGTGTGAATGTTCCTTGTCATGTGGGTGAGTGTCTATGTGGAGTGTTGCAAGACAGCTGCATGGAGGAGGCAACAGCTCTACCCATCTGATTTGAGAAGTAAGCCGTGCTGTGTGTCTGACTTGCTGGGCTAGCCCGACACCTGTGACACCCCACAGGCAAGTGGCACATGTGCAGAGTGAGGTTTGTATCCGCTGTTGCCAATGGCAGGTGATTGCTCTGTGCCTGTGTGTGTCTGTGTACTCTGCTGAGGTTGCGTCAGTGGCCTGGGGCATGTAACTGCTTTGAGGTGCTGTCCATCAGACTGGTGTTGCATGTGATGCACAGTGTGTGCCATGATCAGGGAGTGTGTCACACCCCTCCTGCCACCTGTGTACTTTCAATGCCATGTAGTGCATTGGGGCTTCCACAGAGGCCAATGTCTATATGAGAAAGGTGCAATTCCTTGGCAGCATCCTATGCCCTGTTCAACATATCAAAGATGTTCAAATGTGTGTCTCTGTGACATGGAGCAGGTGTACTGATGTTGTCTCACTTTGTCATCCTCACAGGTAACTGCCTACGAGAAGGGGGGATCTGGAAGAAGATCGTCAGGGCCGTGAGAACGGTGGCGGATCGCAGTCGGCGCCGAGCCCAAGTATGGAAACAGTGGCAGGACTTCCGGTGCTGGACCCGGCGGATCGCCCGGGTCCAGCTGGGGCTCTCACCTCCATGCCCCCACGGCGGGCGCCAACGCCTGACCTCCCACATGACGCGTGTCCTGGCGGTGGTCTTCCCTGACCTGGATAGGCCGTTCCAGGAGAGACAGCAGCAAGGAGGGGGTAGGTACATGTCTGTTTGTTGTGTTGTGTGTCACCAGCTTTTGGAAGTGCTCTGTAGCCTGGATACACTGCCAGGGTTTATATGTGCAGTGCATATTCTGTTCCCCAAAGTCAACCGGTGCTCTTATTCATCCCTTCCCCTCCTTGCCATGTGTCCCCTGGTCTGTGTGTAATCACTATTGCACATGGTCATATAGGCTGCCTGTTAATCCAAGTGCACATTGCTTTCTGCATCATGTGGGAGGGTAGTCTGTGACATGTGTTGGTACTTTGCCTGTGCCCTGTCCTGTTCACTCTGTTGGGGGTCCATATTTGTTGGCACTGATGATGAGTCTCAACATAGGAGTGTGAGGTTTGACATGAACACACTTGCAGCATGCATGACCAATGTTGTGGCCTCAGACATGATGTGCATGAGTGGGAGATATGCATAGTGCCAGGACGGTTGCTCATGTTACAGTCAGATCATTCCAGGAACAAGGAGCAGTGTGCCCACTACAGTCCCCTGAGACACCCTTGCCTCGTAATCATGTGTGTCATCCAACACTGTGCACATTCTCTGTGTGTTCAGCATAGGTTGGCCTCTGTGGCATTGTTCCCTGGCCTCATTTGTATTTATCCAAAGTGTGCTACATGTGTCCACTGGAAAGGGAGACCCCATTTGGCTTGGGCATACTCACACTGGGCAGTGCCGGTGTGTCTATTCACAACTATCTGTTGATGGTTGTTTGTCACAAATATGTGTTGCCAGCCTCACGAGGTGATGTGGAGTACATTTGGAAATTCTTGCTGCACATTTTTGTGAACCCTGATTAAGAGGTGTCACTTCTTGATCTGTCTCAATCACATTGTCTCAGGTATGGGGGGTTTGTGCGGGCGAGGCCTACATGGCCAAACCTTATGTCTCCTTGCCAGGTCTGACCTGTGTTTGATAATTGGCTGGACAGAGACTCGACGTGCAGTGACCCAGTGATGTTGTGCAGGGTTTAATGTTTGTGCTTTGCAGCATGTGTCAATACATGATTCCTGCTCATACATTTTTTGCACCAGTGTGTGGTCCAGATGCTACGTAGTTTGGTCTTTGTGTGCTGACATCTGTGTGGACATTCTGCTTTGCCATGAGGGTGTCTCGTCAGTGCAGGTATGCCTTTTTACAACACAATTGCAGGCCCATTAGCTTATGCATTGTCCTGGGTTTGGACATGTGTGCCACTCCACATGACAGGCAGTGGGTCAGATGTGTTGCCAACTGTGTCATCGGGTAACGGATGGCCATGTGATAACTGACATAATTCAAGTTGTTAGTCAAAAAGTATTGTACCTTGGCACTCACAACACTTGTCAACTGGTCTTCATGTTTTAAATGCTTTAGTTTGATGTTTTGTTGTTAAGAACAATAATGTGCCTGCATGTCAGATGTCTCCCAAGGAAGTGCACAACAAACCACCTTTACACTTTCAGGGAACACGCTGGCACATTTTAAAAGAAGGCACTGTTCTAATGAGAATGTTTTTCAGATTATACATATACATGTTCCCACAGTGTGGTGGAATTTGGGTAAGTCCTTGGTTGTTGGTGATACCAACTTACGAGTGTCAAGTCATCAAGACCTCCGTGGGCCCATGTATATGTACTTTCTGCAAAACCATTTCTTTCTAACAGTGGCTTCTTTAAATAAGGCTGACAGCTTCTTCAATGACTGGGTAAATGTAGTTTTGTGTGCACGTCCTTGGGAGACATCTTTTATACAGGCACATGTGTGTTCTGTTCACAAAATGGCACATTTCCACATTCTAAACATGTCGATTGTGTAAAGTATTGTGATTCCCAAGGGACCAACATTTTTTCGTTTTGTGTTCCAAAGTACTCACAGGTCTCTGAGTGTTGGGACACCTTTAGTATTGAGGTCTGTTAGTTTGCCTTGGGTGCCCCACTACTGTTTCTTTCAGAGTAAACAAAAGGTGGCATGATTTCATTGTATTGCTGTGCTCACTTGTTCCCAGACACTAGCTTCTCAGTGTATTTCTCATTCAAGTTTTGGACTGGTGTGTCCTATTTTGCCTTGTGTCCAAGTGGCATGGTGGGTCTACCAACTGGGGAGTACAGGGCTTACATATGTGCGGAGTAATCTAGCTGTTACTCATGATGCATTGCCTGATATGCACTGTGACCTATTGGTTTTGTACTCATGTGTCAGATGTATACAGGTGACTGATGTTTTTCTGTATCTTCACCTTGCCCCCAGCATCATCATTGGAAACCGAGGGAGACACCTGCACGGACCTGGAGGAGGGACCCAGCACCAGTGCCACCAGTGCTGGTGAGTCTGCGGGAGCCAGTGGCACAGAGGGCGAGGGGAGTCAGTTGGAGGACCTGTCTGGTGGCAAGCCCAACTACGACGCAGACGGGTCCGAGGCTGACCTCATCGAGGGGGCGGAGGCTGCTACAACACCTGGCAGCAGCCCAACATCTGTCCCCGCCTCCTCCATTCCCATCACTGCCCTCCCAGTTGCTCCAGTCCCTTCTGTCCGTGCAGAGCCCCACCATGTCTCCTTCAGGACAGGCACCGTACCCCCTGCCCCTGTCACCCCTGCTGCCCTCAGTGCAGAGTCTGTGGACATACAGCAGCAGTTGCAGGTTGGGCAGGCATCGGTGCTGAATGTCCTCCATGGCCACACCAGACTGCTGACACAGATGGTGTCGTTCATGGAGGGCATGTCAGCAACGATGTTTGACCAACGCAGGTTTCTGCAGTCCATGGACTCTTCCCTGACGGCAGCAGTGTCTCTCCTGCAGCGCTTCGTCCCCCCCTACCCCAGCCACATCCACACTTCCCTCTCCCATACCTGTCCCATGCACACCCAGACATTCCCAAGCACGCACCCCACCAGACACAGGCAGCACACCACCAAGTAAGGGCAAGCGCACACCTCCTGGCACGCACACTCAGGGGGATGTAGGCACACCCACTGGGTCTGGGGCAAAAAGACATACACGCAGCCACAGTCTGAGTCCGCAGGCCTCACAACCCAGTCCTTCCAACAGCACCCCCCTTGGCTCCCCTGCCAAACTGTCACCCAAAGAGGTCTACATGGCTGAGCTGGCCCTCAGCCTCACTTTGACACCACCCCGCAAGCGGGCGAGGAAGTCCCCGGGCAGGGGAGTTGAGTCCCCCCCCATGTCCACCCCCTCCCCCAAGAGCGCTGCACCCCATCCCTCGGACACCCCCCCTCCATTGGCCCTGGGGTGTCTTCCGGTGCAAGGGTTACTCTGGACGCCCTGGCAGCAGTGTGCAGCGCCGAGCTCACCTCCACCTTTGGCGCTGCCCCACCCCCTGTGGTGGAGACGTCCACCCCTGCACCCACCACACCTACCCTTCCACCTCCTGTCCCTGCGGTGCCTGGTCCTTCCCCACATGATGCCCCCCCCCCGGTCGACGAACCTGAGGGTTCCACTATGCAGGCAAGCTAGGGGAGACGCGTGCCTATGTGTCCCCCCAAGGACTTCTATTATGGACTGGCCATTGGCCTTTGTATATAGTGTGATTTCATATTTTGTTTTTTATGCTGAATAAAGCATTTTATTTTTACTTTGAACACTATTGCATTTCAGGTATTGATGTTGGTGCTGAGGCTCCAGGAGTTGGTGTTGTGGTAATGGGTTATGGTTCTGAGAAATGTTCTAGTCTGATGGTCATGAGGTGAACCATGGTATCTGCGTGTCATCACAAGGTCTCTGCAAAGAATCATTGGTAGTGTGTGTTATTTTGGTTTTGAGACATTGTCCCAAGGAGTGTTCCTTTCTCTGTGGCACCTCACATCTTCCCTGCAAAGAGTTGCACAATTGTTGTGCTGACCTGTGTCTACATTTCCTTTGTTGGTGACGGATCTCTTCAAATATGGCCATGCCTGCTCAGCAATGTCTCCGGTTGCATCGTCTGTGCCATCGTTGCTAGTCACTGTACTTGTGTATTGAGTATGTTGAAATGCCTTCATGGATAAATTCTCCCTTTTCAGCACTATGCATGTGTGTACTCCCGGCCTAGCACACATATGGTACTTGTTCTGCAGGGTATTTGGGCACCTGACTCACAATTGTGGGCATTGTATCTGTGGGAACTCCACACTATTCCTTCCATGAGAGACAACATCTTGGTGGCTGGCCCAGCACCTGTACATTCCTATCAGTCCTGGGATGTGCGTGACAGTGTGTGTTCCCTTTGGCTCTCTTAGTTTAGTAGGCAGTGACATGACTATACAGTCTTGTGGCATGATCTCAGTGTGTGTATTGTGCTGCATCCGCCAGGGGTGGGTATGCATGTGTTATTTGTCCTCACACCCACATGTGGTGTGTCATGCAGTGGGGGAAAACCATCCATCCTCCTGGGAGTGGGACACTGCTGTCAGTGATGTGTTGTTATGGCACTATCATCATAGTCCAAAGTTAGGGATGTGTACATACACCCATGGAGTTGTGTTCATCTGATAATGATGTACACCCTCCCATGTCTCTGTCCAGTGCTGGGAGTCCTCTGCACCCACCCATATATGTCTGTCCACTGCTGGGTGTCCTCTGCACCCACCCCTCATATTGCAGGCCACTGCTGGGAGTCATATACACCCACCCCTCACATGTCTGTCCACTGCTGGTAGTGATATGTACCCACCCATATATGTCTGTCCACTGGTGGGAGTCCTCTGCACCCACCCCTCATATTGCAGGCCACGGCTGGGAGTCATATACACCCACCCCTCACATGTCTGTCCACTGGTGGTAGTGATATGCACCCACACCCATGTATCTGTCCACTGCTGGGAGTGATATGCACCCACCCCATGTCTCTGTCCACTGCTGGGAGTCCTCTGCACCCACCCCTCATATTGCAGGCCACTGCTGGGAGTCATATACACCCACCCCTCATATTGCAGGCCACTGCTGGGAGTCATATACACCCACCCCTCACATGTCTGTCCACTGGTGGTAGTGATATGCACCCACCCCCATGTCTCTGTCCACTGCTGGGAGTGATATGCACCCACCCCCATGTCTCTGTCCACTGCTGGGAGTCCTCTGCACCCACCCCTCATATTGCAGGCCCCTGCTGGGAGTCATATACACCCACCCCTCACATGTCTGTCCACTGGTGGTAGTGATATGCACCCACCCCCATGTCTCTGTCCACTGCTGAGAGTGATATGCACCCACCCCCATGTCTCTGTCCACTGCTGGGAGTCCTCTGCACCCACCCCTCACATGTCTGTCCACTGCTGGGAATCCTATGCAGCCACACACCCACCCACCCACCCCCTTGGTGCAGTACACTGCTGTCCTGGGCCTACACACACACCAATATAAAGGTAATATGCTGCACCAGGCTGTAAGCCAACATTCGTGGCTTGTGTACGCCTTGTATCCCAAATGTACTGGTGCCGTAGGGGTACGTGTGATACGACCGTACCCCCGCATTCATAGGGTGTGTACGGTCCATACCACGCGTACCCCTACGGCACTATATACCCCTACGGCACCACTACTATAGTGATACGGGCCGTACACATGCTCTGAGAGCGTGTGGACGGTCTGTACCACGCGTACCCCTACGGCACCACTACCATAGTGATACGGGCCGTACACACGCCACTTCCGTTGTTGTGGGATGCAGGGATTGGTGGACACGCCCCCTAAAGTGACCAGAACCTGTAGGTAATGTATGTCCTCAATATTGTAGGTTTTAATTTGGGTAGGGGGTATGTTTCCTTCCCCTCACCCCCCCTTGGCCCCTGGGGGTTGTTCTAATCTTCTGCGGCGTGTGTGTCGATGTTCGGTGCACCTGGTCGTAGGCTAAGAGGGCCGGGATGACACGTAGGATGGGGTCCAGGGCTGTCCGTCACGTACCGGGGCTCCGTTTTTGCGTCGGACTCAGTTTTCCTGCATTTTTTGGCTGCCGTAAAAAAACTAGCTGTGTGGAGTGACGTAGGGGCAATTCGTACTTGCTGGTCCGTAAAACGCTGCCTGACTCCGTACGGACGTCGCGTACGCGCTGTCCAGGATCAGACTCATAGGTATTTTTAGCCATACGGTCCTTTGTACGTTTCGTACGGAAATGGTATTTCTGGACGAATGGTACTTGCTGGATTGTACGGTGAATTTCCCGGGTACGAGTCGTACAGAGAATACGCTCCGTACGACGATTTGTACCCGGGTTTTACAGGATTGGAATCGGCACCTTATTGTGTGTGTTCCATTTTCAGTTGAAACATTGCTGACTTGTACATGCACTCAGCTTCTCACAAATAGTCGCTTGACAATATATGAGCAGGTGATCCAAGCAGCAGAGAACATTTCAGTTAAACTTTACAATGCTCTGAATCCCTCAATGCTTCTTCTATTGCCAAATAATTAATACACTGATGAAACAGTGAAGCTGACAGTGATCATGATTGTATTGATGTGGTAGGATAATGTATCAAACCAAGACCAGACATTCAAGGTGTAGCACTCGATTTGGCTAATTTGATTTCCTTTGTAGATGGTTTTTGTCTGAGAGACCATTAGGAACCGTGAGAGCAGTATTTTCAGTCTGTACAGTAGCATATATTGCAGAAGCATCATACTTGTGTAATGCAACTTCAGCAGAAGTGTCAGAACTGATTTGCATTTACAAGAGCATGCTGCATAGCCAATGGATTAGGTGTTCAATGTGCATTGATAGTATGGTTTTAGAGTGGTTCATGATTTTGGACAATTGTGGCAGCACAGAGGTTTTCTGACATCCACTGGCACTCCTATTAGAAATGGCCCACAAATTCAGGATTTGTTGACAGCTTTGCAGTTTTCAAAGCAAATTGATGTGGTGAAATGTGCCTTGGTGATGATATGATAACACTGGGAAATCGTTTTGCTGATAAGGTTGCAAAGTGCTGTGCACCTGAGTCAGGTACATTTGGACCAAATGAAAATTGTAATTCTGAAATGGAGACAATGAATAATTATTCATCAATGTCAACTCAGTCTCTTGAGGAGTTAAAGGAATTGCAAAATTAAGTGCCAGAAGATAAAGCGAAAAGATGTGACATAGCTGAAGTCAGAAGATGACCAAGCATAAGAGTGCCTAACACGAGGTACATAACTCCTGAATAGGCATATCTGACAAATATTAAATCAGAGAAAAGTGACATTGATTTGAAAGGTTATCAATTTGTGTTTGAAGAACCTCTTGGAATTAGTAATGAACTGAGAAATGGTAGTGATCAACATTGGATAATTTCCTGGTCGAAATGATTACAGCTTTTTTTTTAGAAGAATGTTTTTGGGGGGATTTTTATAGTCTTCTTATATTACTCTTCTACTTAGAATGTTTGGTTTTCGCTCATTTAAAGTGGAAGTATATTCTGCCCACATTTTGATAGTATGCCCACAGTTAAACAAGATTGATTTTTTGTGTTCTGCCTACATTACAAGAATATACATTTTGTGTCTGATGAATCCAGTTGAAGACAGTAGTTTGCTCAAGTAACTTTATGAATATTTGAATTGAACTTTGTGGTACATGAATTGAATGGCTTCCTTATGTCTACATTAGTTTTCATTTGCCCACATAATGATTTCTTAAAGACTATTTGCACACACTTTTTGGATTATGGAGATTTTGAACCTTGTTTAAAGATTTAGATTTTGTTTTTGAAATATTTGTATCCAATGTCATATTATACAGCAACTACATCAAAGCTAATAAGACATATAAGCTAATTGATCACATAGTTCAATTGATAAATATAGAGAAAATCATATGCTAGTTTGTTTAGTGGATGTAATTTGGCAATGAAAGAGTCTTCCTTCTAAATCTGCATCCAATTGCCTACACCTCTCTTTCAGGGGGTGTAATGTAATTGCACCTTCCTCTTTCTTATGGTTTAGTTTAGTACCTTTCACTCTTTTGGGACAAGATTTTCTCAAAATAAATAGGATGAATATTAATTTTTCTATAGAAACATTCCTAGAAGATAGAGTTTTCAATTTAACTAATAAACATATTAGACCCGTTATATTTCATAACTCCAACACTAATGATGATGAAAAGCATATATTCAAACTAAGGGCCAGATGAACGACCCTAAATTGCATGCGCAAACGGGTTTGCGACCCGTTTGCGCATGCAAAATGGCCCTGTGCAATGTACAATTCCTAAATAGCGAGTCACAATTTATTTGCGACTCGCTATTTAGGAATTGCGAGTCGCTATTAGGAAGGGGCATTCCCTTCCTAATAGCGTCCGCAATCCAATGTATGAATATTTTGTGACCGCAATTGCAGTCGCAAAACACTCGCAAATACCACCCTCTTCAAGAGGGTGATAATGCAGTCGCAATTTGTGACTGTCTCTGAAAATATTTTTTAAGGGTAGGCCGTGGTCCCAGGGACCACTACCTGCCCTTAAAAAACATGTAATAAAATTTTTTTTTTGTTTTTTTTAAATGCATCCTGTTTTCCTTTAAGGAAAATGTGCTGCATTTAAAAAAAACAGCTTTATTTAAAAGCAGTCCCAGACATGGTGGTCTGCTGAGCCCAGCAGGCCACCATACCTGGGCAGGAGTGTCATTCCCAATGGCTCGCAAATTGCGAGAGGCTCATTAATATTAATGAGCCTCGCAATTTGCGACCCCATTGGGAATCGCAAACAATGTGTTCCACACTGTTGTACATGGCATATTGAGCCTCGCAAATTCCGAGTCGCAAAAGACTCGCAATTTGCGAGGCACAATTTTGCGTGTCGTACATCTTGCCCTAAGTGATGTGGAGTGTAATTGCATTGAAGACTATAATGACAAAAGAGGGAATTGCTATAAATGCTAAGCAAGCAAGAATGATTCAACTGATATAAGAAGCTGAGGAGAACGTCAGGAATTTAAATGTGCATTCTAGACCTAAGATTTTGCAGGAGAAGAAAAGACTTGTGTGCATGATGCATGAGAAACATAAGGAATTGGATGCTGTTGCAATAAGTATATAGCTAGTAAATATTGATGGTAGCCAATGATACTATATTTAAAGGCATTTCGAACATTTGTGGTAAAACAGCGTATTTCAACATTCCTAAGTATGGGTATGCTTGTATTACATAGCCCAATCATTTCCCCAAATGTACCATACTGACAAGTTGGATGGAATGAGTGAAGAGAGTATTAAGAGAGTTAAAAATGGATTTGGACAAGTGCATTTCTCCAAATGGTGTGACTTTAAATGATGTGAAGATTAGAAAGCTGTCCACTTTAGTAGATCATTTGTCTACTAATTCTGCTGGTGCATTTCCAAAAATTAATGAAGAGATGATAGCCATTCTTTCAATGGTCATCCATAATTGTATGGCTTTTGATATTTTGCTTGTGAAAGAAGGTGGTGAGTGCCATGTAATAAAGGTACAGTAGTGTTGATCCTATATCCCTGAACATGTTAATAACAAACTATATGCATATTATTTCTGATATTGTGAAGAATACTAAAATATTGGGAGAGATTGGTGTGTGGGAAACAGTTGGTTGATGATTTAGTATGGTATTGGAAGGAACTGGAAAAATGGGTGAAAAGTTTGGAAATGTTAGTGGTGGCTAGTTAATGAAGATACTAAAACTTTTAATCTTACTAATTTATATTGTTGAGTCTAATATTAATATTAACATTTTAAGAAGTTGTTTGTTTTAACTGAGTTATTTAAATATAATTATAGAAGGAAGATGATGACCATAAAAACTAAAAGAGAGGCGATTCAGATGGATGACTTCAAAGATGAGGTCTATGATCTGATTAAATCCAGCCAGAAAGAAAATATGAAGTATCGAAATTGATGGTTAAGCTGTTGTACAATAGTGTAGAGAAGTTTGATGTTTTAAAAAAAAAAATCATCAAAGGGGGACAGGCACAGTTGATTTAATAATTAGAAAAATAATGCTTTAATATTTGTCAGTTTAAGTTAGCATAGCCAGGTCTGCACGTTTTAAAAGACTGCTGGTGTTTTTTCCATTATCGAGAAAATAGAAGAAATTAAACTTGTTTTGTGTTAGTGTTTTTCCTATGTGTTATAAAAGATAAACTTTTGTATGCCTTGCAGGAAGCTGTCTAACTGCTTTCACCCTAGTAACAATTTCAAGGATCTTTCCTGCCGAAGACACAGTCATAAGCTGAAGGATCCATTGTATCAAAATATGTGCTAAGATGCAGTGTCATCAATTATGTATTCAAGAAATGGCTTTAGCAATGCTATGGTTATTGTATCATACATATGTGCAAGCTGATTTATTATTAGCCCTATGACATTGAATCCCACCATGTCAATTGTGTGCCTTTCATTCACAAGTAACCTATAAAAAGTGCTGCTTTTGGGATATGTACAACAGATATTTGTCCATTCTTATAAGGCTGACTCTACGCTAGTCTATTTATTCACTTAGACTTTGAATTTTCATACTGGGCTATACTTTGGTTCTAGATAAGGATTTGCTCTCGAGGTGGACCATATGTTAAAACCTCTCACTAGTTAGTGGATTGACTGATAAACTAAGCATTTTTGCCTTCTGTAATAATTCCAAAATTGGAATGAGCCTTCACGGTTTTTACATTGAATCCTTGTCTTTTCACGATATGATTTAGAATTTGAGTTCTTTGGCCGTTGTCCATTCTTATAAGGCTGACTCTACGCTAGTCTATTTATTCACTTAGACTTTGAATTTTCATACTGGGCTATACTTTGGTTCTAGATAAGGATTTGCTCTCGAGGTGGACCATATGTTAAAACCTCTCACTAGTTAGTGGATTGACTGATAAACTAAGCATTTTTGCCTTCTGTAATAATTCCAAAATTGGAATGAGCCTTCACGGTTTTTACATTGAATCCTTGTCTTTTCACGATATGATTTAGAATTTGAGTTCTTTGGCCGTCGTCCATTGAGACTCATATTACCCCGATCCTGCAAACTAGGAGCTAGTAAATAATTAATTTGTTTTCTACGAACAGTCCACAATATCACCAGAATTCAGCATAAGGACTTCTTCAGTACACTTTGGGAATGCGCCTCTTTGGACAATGTATGACAAAGTTGCCATGCAGGCCACCTCTAAATGTGACTACTTTTTGGGGTCTTGGCCTTTGGACCAACAAAATTTGCTTGTTGAGATTTTAAATATTTTTCTTATAATGGTTAAATCAAAACTAACAACCTACTGTACAAAGAACTATTGATTAAAGTCAGGACTGGTTGAAGGTATCACACATGGTATTGCGCATCTTGGCAGCTGTGACAAGTCACATCTATGATAGTGGTATCATTTCAACTAATACAATAATTGAAATTTGCAAATGTAATCATCATTTCTCATCATTAATCGCTGTAGCATGTTTGGATTGTTGAAACCCAAATAGGAAACTGACCTAAAGCAATATGATGAGTATCTGATATTCAGAGAGGTAGGCATTCCATTGAATCACAATAAATGGAATTACCGCAGCCATGCTTGTCGGGCTCCGGATTTAAGGTAACCAGATAACATCCTGTCACCAACTACACAGTCATTCAAATAACAATTTTTTAAATGAAATCAGAGGACTGGTGTGTCGTGTTCATGGTGACATCAAGGAACCTTTACCATACCCAAATTGTACTTGTACGGCCCTGCCAAGAATCTCAGGTTCATGCATGACTAGCTGATCCCATACAGGTTTTTGGCATTCTGGAGTTTGTAGTCTTGTTTTATCACATTATAAATTGAGGCCTATAACACCAAAACTGCAAAGAAAAAGCTGGACTGGAGCAGATAGTCACACATTTACAGTAAAATCTGGCAGCAGTTCATGTACATTTTCTCGCTGCTATGTTTCTTCTGGGAAGGAAAATGAAAAAATGTCCAAGTGCGGTAGAGCTTTCAGGTTGTTGGTAAAAAGGTGATGGTGCACAGTAAAGTCTCAGATGACACTATCAGCCAGAATAGCTTGAATCCAGTGGCATGGCAAGCATAGGACCCACGTCTTGGCATCCGCATCCCACTTGGTGAGACAAATGCAAATAGATGAATTGATGGATGGAATGCTGAACAGTGTGAAACACTCACCCCCAGTACAGAGCTCTGGGCCTAAATCCATAGGTTTTTTGCTTACCACACTACCCCAGTTTGAAAATAGCCATATGCAAATCAGTCTTGACGCTGATCCCCATGGGAACAGTCCAGACCGAACTGCCAAGCCAGCTCCTCCCTGGACCGAAAACAAGCATCCTAGGAAGGTTTTCACGGTATCACCCCTCATCAGCCAGGATAGTGTGAATCCAGTGGCATGGCAAGAGTGGACCCATGTCTGGGAATTCCCGTCGCACTAGAGATGACAAATGCAAAAAAGAACAATTTATGGATGGAATACTAACCAATGTCAAACACTGACCCCCAGTACAGAGAAGGCTTTACTTTTAAATGTTATTTTTCAGATAAGGTAAGAGATTATTTTTCAGATACGTTAGCAGAATGCTTGTATTGGCTCTTGGTAGGCCTAAGAAGTTTACCAAGTCTAGGTTTTAATTTTCCATTCTGGTACTCGGAAATTAGTTTTCAATATTATAAGTGTAGGGCTCTAAGCACCAGAATAGAAATTAGAAACAAGCTTTGGTAAAGCAAATAGGTCTTGGCTCTAAAAGGCTGACTATTGACGTTGCTAGAGCTTTTTGCCAATGGCAGGCGAATATATGCATCAAGGTGCAAGGGTGGCCAGCACTCTCAAATCAGTTTTTTTATTAAAATCCCATTCCAAGATGGTTGCTGATGACCACACGTGGAAAGCGTGCCTCAAACACGTGTATCGTGACACTTGTGCATACATTCATCATCACACATGGCACCTACATCGAATTTATCATTTTAAAATATTGGCAATGTTATAATATTAAATTAAAATATAAAAAAGTGAAACACAAGCATGTGCAAAGTGCACAAAAGGAAGCAAGTGACATGCTTGTACTTTGTAGCTTCCAGGTCCTTTAAAAAACACATACATAACTCAGGGAACACGGTAGAGAGCAGAGAAGGAGGGAAGTTGGAAAGAGAGCATACCAGGGGATAGAGGAAAGTGGAGCAGAGAGGAAACACATGCATACTAATGGTGTGCTGAATACACAATAAAATATAGTTTTCTCAAATGTGCAGTGGAAGAATATATCTAATTCAATCAGAACACCGTGAATCATAAATACTGGTGGCAAGAGAAGCTAGAATATGAAAGAAAGCCATTGAATTAAGATCAAAGAACTGAGATAGACAACAGAGCCATCCAATAAGGAGCAAGGAGCTGACCCAAAGCCCACTCTAAGTATATGTTATGTATTGAAAACAATTGGTCTGCCTGTAGCCATCTAAAGCTGTCTATAGCTGAGACCTAACCAGTACTGTTTAAGGAACTCACACTTGACATGTGGCAACCTAAGAGTGCAGTTAATTAGAACACTCAAGTTACCCAGTTCTGTGCTTCCAGTTTTTTTCTCTTGCATTGTGGTATTTCTAGTACTTTTTAATGCATTATTATACATAGGATTCAGTGATCCCTGTATAGACGTCAGTCTCTAATTTCTTTATAATCGGCGACTTGTGACACACCCAGTTGCTGATTATAAAGAAAAGATGTCAGAACTCGACTATTATAAGTTATTACAGCTGAGTTGTGATGTCACAATGTGTGCCACCACCAGCCAAGGTGAAAGGCACGTCAAATCATGGAACAGCTGTTTAAAGCAAGGAAAATAAAACGTTGCTTTTCTTTCTTCTGCTCTATTTTAATAGCTTATAATGACAAGCAGAGAGACTATGTTTATTTGTTTGCACTCCTTAGATAGAGAAAAGCTAGACTCCTTCTGTATGTTTCTACACATTTGGAGCTAGTTCAGCTTTTTTTTAAAACTGACTTGTATTGAAATAGTTGTAATATCTTTTTGCAACAAATATCTCACAGGTATTTGATATGTTTATATTTGCACTAGACTTTTTTTTTATTCTTCATCTTTGCAAACATTCTTGTTCTTTCATATGAAAGAGCTACACACCAAAATATTAAGTGGTTTGTGGGAAAGATGATGGTGTGACCATGTATTGTATGGGATAAAGTACTCCTGGTGTACATGAAAAGAATATTGCAAGTCACCTCGAAGTTCCATAACCTTCTATGTGGTGATGGAACTCCTCAGTGATTTGCTATAGCCTTATAATGTACAGCAGGGTGTACTTTATCCCTTATATTATTTTAGGAATTGAAATGCACGAATGAAAAGAAATATCCAGGACTGGATGAGCTACCCATGTGGGGAAATTGGGTAACCAAAAAAGCTTTGGTTTGTCCCATTCGTTACATTTAACTCAACCAAGATTACTACTCCTGAAAGGCAATGATTTCTTCAACGAAATTGTAGAACAGGAAACAAGACATCAATTATCAGCTCACAGCACAAAGTCTGACTCTCCAAAGCAGTTCATTACTTTATATAACTTCATTTCATTGCTGACTAGTGGCCAATGCCACATGTGACAACTGTCGCCAGTCCTCCTCTCATAATACAGAAACCTTGCGATGGTGCAGAACAAAGGTAAATCAATTTTACAGCATGCTTGCTGCTTGTGTGTTCAGAAATAATCAGTACTCACAGTATTTGCACTAGCTCAAAACCTAAATCAACCTAATAGCTTGCTATTTTTATGTTTGTACATCACAGCTGGGAAAGCAAATATATTTTCTCGAATATTTTCAATGTGAAAGAAGTGACTGCGATTGTCGCAATCACTTTGATCCCTTTGAATTACAGAAATAGCAAAAACAGTGCAAAAATAAGATTACTATAGTTTTCTTAAATAATGTTATTAATGAACGAGACTTACTTTGTCAAAATCTTTATTCCACATGTAACATGTATTTATTGATGAAATAGGCTATGTATGTTTAGCAGTGTTTCAGCAGTCCATTTTTACCCTGGCACAAAAATTCCCATTGCAATATGGCCTGGGGTAAATTTGCTTCAATTTATATTACTAAAGTAGCAAAATACTCCATAATGATTTTGCCCTATATTTTGCATCAGTGCAAATGTTGGGTAATATGGCCCGCTTAAACACACTTTGCATTCTGGGACTAGTGGTCCAGGATTAAAACAACAACCTGTGCAATTGGCTAGAAAGCAAGGACTATTCCAAAGCGTCACTGATTAACACATCAGGGAATGGAGGATTTTGACAACTCCTAGGTTTTTGCATTTAATGGTGCCCTCAGGTAAGCAGTGGCTAGTATAATGCTGAGACATTAACTTGCAACATTTAAATGGTTATTTGGGCTACTATGAGGATGTTACATTAACCCAAAAATATTTTAAGGCTGGAGTTCAAATAATAATTCAGCTTCCCTTCAGCCGATGCTCTGTGGATGTAACTGAAGGCAAAGACATTTAGGACGAAATGCACGGCCACTGAAAAGCTGCGGCTGTTGGTCCCAAGAAAAGAGCTTAACAGATTCCTGGGGAGAGTGTGTTGAAATAGCTGCAAAATAGCCCCTTGCAATGAGTGATCTACTACCAGTAAGTCATAATTTTTGAGCCAGCAAGAGCTCCTTCAGCCCAGGCAATCTCTCTCACTATTACCTGGTCCCAAAAATGTCTTCTGGAGGGGTCAGGTGTGGAGAGGGTAGTTGGTCTGCTGCAATGAGGGTCAAAAGGGAACAACTGATGAATGGGGAATAACACAGGAGAGCCTCTCGATAGGAGGAGGCACCCCAACCTGTACACGTTGATCATGGTTGTGCCCTGGCAATCTGGGCAGAGTGTCTGGTGCGCTTAGGTATGAGTCGCACTAGACACTTCAGGTCTCAAGCATGAAGAGCTGTAATTTCCGTACCTCCTTGGAAATGAGGCACAATGACTGGTGCATGTTGAGATGGGTTGTACCAAGCATTTCCGGTCATACACAGCAACGAGTTCCAAATTACATATCTACCTGGAAATGAGGCACAGCGCCCAGTGCATGATGATACAGGTTGCAATAGACCAGTCCGGGGACACACACAAAGGTTCAAGTTCAGCAGAGCCAAATTATGTAGAAGGAGGTAGAATGAGGCACTACTATGAGTACACCACCACCTGCAAGTGTCTCATCCTGCGAATCGGACACCGCACGCAATGAGCATGCAGTAGACGTGTCGCACGAGAAAGAAGTGGCACAACTGACGAAAAAGGCATCACAGGGTCTGGCAACCGGTAAATCCGCTTACCACCGACAAGGCGCTTACTAGTGCTAGGGTCGCTGCAGTACACGAACAACACACCTTAGATGTGGGCAAGTTTTCTAGGGCTCTGCACTAGACAATCCCATCTCCAGATAGAAGTCTTAGTTCCACGACCACACTGCGCTACCAGTTGGGATTCAGTAGCTGATGTGGACACTTAAGAGGGCACTGCTCTCCAGATGTCACTGGTATATGGTGTAGGTCCCTCACGGGAGAGCTTTGATGTCCCTGAGCTCTCCGGGAGAACAGGAGGCTTGCAGATGGGGCCTTGGAGACCACATTTTAGGGAACCATACTTCAGCAGGTCTTTAGACCAGCCACTACTCAGAAAGGGCATGCTGTCCCCTTCATGGGCAGTTATCCTCCATGTGCACAACAGAGTCCTCAGGCAATGTGCACCATACAGTCCGGGTTCTCTGGTCCCACATCCCCATAAGTGTATCTCACCATTTACTGAAGGATGGCACCAGTAGTTATTATTGTGTCTTTGAAGTTCGGGATGGTTCAAGGGGTTTCCCTTTGAACCACAGATGTCTCCCCTAAATTGTAGGCCTGTATGCCATGGAAAGCCGATCTTAATCTTTAGTGGGGTCATGATCCGACACCTAGAGGCTAAGTGTCAAAACTTCTCTCTCCAACCTATCCCATTCGGCCCTAAAATGGCGGGGTCTGCCCTTCTTGTGGGATGTCCATGGTTTATGGCTATCACTTGGGGAATGCACAGATGTGTCTTCCCAACCCCTGGGGTCCACCGGAGCCAAGCACCACAGCACACAAGACTCTTAGAGCATAAAAATGTCCATAATTCTATCAATGGCATCTCTAAGTCAGTTATGCCAAAACCCGCTTTAACATAGGAAACGGTTTGGCATGGCGAATCCATTGATAGGATACTTGATGAGGCTTCTCCGCTGCAATCCACTATTGGAGCCCGTAGTGATTTTAACCACTTCCCCATGTTAACTTACGGGAAGCGCAAGCCGGATCGGCAGTAAAAACATTCAAAGGTATTCCTCACTACTTGGGTGCATGTGCACTAGTGAGTACACTGACCTATGATGGCAGGTTGGACGCATAGTCCCCAGCACCAGGGGTGCAAGTGCGCCTGCCTAAGTCTGCAACAGCAGACTGGACACAGGATTAACCAATATGTGCGTTCCATGCCACTGAAGTCAAGCTATCCTGGCTGATGAGGGCTGAAAGCCCGAAACCGGTCCTAGGATGTTTGTTTCCAATCCAGAGAGGACCTGGCCTGGCAGTTTGGGCTGAACTGTTCCCATTGGGCGCAGGGTTAAGACTGATTTGCATATGGCTGGGTCCAAACTGGAATGGCATGGTGAGCAACAAAACGATGAATTTAGGCCTAGATCTCTGTACTGGGTTGAATGTATGACATTGTTCTGCATTCTGTCCATCTTTTGTTCTTTTTGCATTTGTCATCCTGAGTGGGACGGGTACGCTCAGACGTGGGTCCCGTGCTCTCCATGCCACTTGAGTCAAGCTATCCTGGCTGATGACAGCTGAAAGCCTGAAACTGGTCATAAGATGCTTGTTTCCAGTCCAAGGAGGACCTGGCCTGGCAGTTTGGGCTGGACTGTTCCCATTGGGCGCAGGGTTAAGACTGATTTGCATATGGCTGGGTCCAAACTGGAATGGCATGGTGAGCAAAAAAACGATGAATTTAGGCGTAGATCTCTGTACTGGGTTGAATGTATGACATTGTTCTGCATTCTGTCCATCAATTGTTCTTTTTGCATTCGTCATCCCGAGTGGGACAGGTACGCTCAGATGTGGGTCCCGTGCTCTCCATGCCACTGGAGTCAAGCTATCCTGGCTGATGAGAGCTGAAAGCCTGAAACTGGTCATAGGATGCTTGTTTCCAGTCCAGGGAGGACCTGGCCTGGCAGTTCGAGCTGGACTGTTCCCATTGAGCGCAGGGTCAAGACTGATTTGCATATGGCTGGGTCCAAACTGGAATGGCATGGTGAGCAAACAAACAATGGATTTAGGCCCAGATCTCTGTACTGGAGTGAATGCATGACATTGTTCTCCATTCTGTCCATCAATTGTTCTTTTTAGCAGTGATCACGCATCAGTCTGCGATGGCAGGTGGCACATGCAATCATGGGCACCAAAAGTGCAGGTTCGCACATAAGCTTGTGATGAGTTTAATCACGGTATCTGCCAATGTGCAAACACTGATCTGCGATGGCAGCCTGGGCAATGTGCTTACTCAGGCCCTAGCAACTTAGGTGCGAGTGCACGCTCACCACCCTCCTCGGGTCGACCCCCTTATGGGTGCGATTACGCACACCTGGCCTTTGATGGCAGGCTGGACACCTTGCTGCTAGCACCATGAGTACTAGCACGCGGACCTAGGCCTGCAACGGCAGGCTTGACCTGGGTGTTAGAACACCGTGGATGCAGGTATGCACTCAGGGGCCTGTAATGACAGACCGGGCACCTATCCACAATGCCATAGGTGCCAGGGAGCATCCTGCAGCCTGCCACGGCAGGCTGGACAAATATTCAAAACAGTAGAAGGGCCAATGCACACACCCCGGTCTAGAATGGCAGGCTGCGTGCATCCCTTTTCTGCATTGGCAGACCGGCCCATGTTTCTGATCAGCGCCTCTTCCTAGCCTGTGTAGGCAGGTGCACACACTTTCACACTGCCTTGACAGTGAGGGTTTGCTCATGGTCCTGAGGCCACACAAGAGAGTTGGCAATACCCCAAGAGTATCCCATGGGAAGAGCCAAACTCCAAGGCAGGAGAAGCCCCACGTGGGGTTCCTCAAGACCTGGACAGGAAACCTCCATATGTGCGTGCCAGGGTTTCAGCCTACCTCCCCCAATGCACCTGTCAGAGGGGTACTCTCATGGTATTGGATGATCCACTCAGGGTTTTGTGAAGCGTAATTGATGCCAAACTGGGCAGGGGTGCACTGTCACACTACAGGCCTGAAATGACAGGCCCTATACAGTGTTGACCGGCTATAGAGGGTGGCAGACTCAGTACTATGTCCCACTCCAAGCCAGAGCCGTACCCGCCCCGGTTATGTGGTGTACCTGGTTACAGAGCACCCGGATGTATGGCAACTAAACCCATTGCGGACTTTCTCTGCTCAAAAAGAAGCGCTTGAGATACCACCCCAACTTGGGATACAATATGGATCTGTGGGGGTGGGCAGCTCCTCCATGAACACTATACCTGATGCCCTGAGGAGCATAGCTATCATCGGTGCCACATCACTCCATCACCTTCTATCACTCCCTCTATAAGGCTGGCAAGATATACAATCCCAAGCACCTAATTAGCAGCAAACTGGGGCATTCTTGCACGTAAGCCCTGCATATCCAGATTACTGGCACCATGTTGCTTTCTTGGGTGGGAGACCCACAGTACTGCTCTGTCTACTGCCTGCATTGCTGGAGTGAGATATTTTGCAATTACTTAACGTGGACTAATCTCATATGGTGCACTTTCACAGTGCCATGACAGGTGCGGTGACCTCGCCCATGAAGGGCCAAGCAGTGGTTCCCTATGCCCACACGAATCACCACTGCCGTCCGCACATAAAGGGCCACACCAGGGCCAGAACAACTGAATCACCAGAGCACTCACGCATTCACTCTACCCTGTCTGAATGTTTATCCATGGTAACATAAGAAAAATGTGCGTCACCAACACTAACAGACCACCCTCTGGACAAATTCGATGTCATATTACATGAAATTTAAGACTCGAGAATGGCCATTGAACCGCAACTTGGCGCACTAAACATGGATTTCAGTCTCATCAAAGATGACCATAAGAAACTGAGCGACATGGTAAAAACAACTGAAGCCACCCTCTCTGCTTTAACTCCTTAGCAGAAAGAACATGCAACCACAGTAGCACTCCTTCAACAGCAAGTTGAAATGCTATAGGACCACACAGAAGATGCAGAAAGGCAGGCGTGCCGTAATACAGTCTAAATTATTGGCCTGCCAGAAGGAGTCAAAGACCCCCAATGCCACACAATACATTGAAGATTGGCTCCATATCAGAGTAGCGCCAGTTTGCCTGCCCGAATTGTTCCCTGTGGAGAGGGCACACTAAGTTCCAACAAGGAGACCATCAGCGGGCGTACCGCCATGACCATTTGTAGTACGCACACTAAACTACAGACATAGGAATGTAATCCTTCATAATGCAAGCGAAAAAGCACCCATCCTAATGGATAACGCCCGGATCTCCGTATTCTCTGGTTATACACTTGCAGTTCAACACAAATGAGCCTTCTTTTGAGCAGTCAAAGGTCAACTTTGTACTGCTGGCCTCACCTACGCCCTCCTGTTCCCGGCCAGGCTCAAAGTGATCCTTGAACAAGAGGCTTACTTCTTTGATGTTCCTGTGGAGGCAATGGACTGGGCAGAACAACAATTTCCTGACTCCTGGAGACCCCAGACCTCTCAATGTACGACACAAAAACACAACATCCACCTCAAAACCAGCTTCGGAGACCACTCTGACATAAAGAGAGAAGCACAGCCCCGTCTCCACAACAGGCCCTGGAATGCCTGAAAGCTGGAATCCTATCAGCAACTTCGCTACATGTCAGCCGCCCGACCACCAATCGTAGTGCGTCTCAGGACAGTGCATCCTACTTGGACTCTGGGGGCAGTTCAGCACTTTTACCAATGATCGATCCATAAATGGCTAATGAATTTCTTGGTTTAAGATTTCTGTAAACACTGTTCCACCTGGCAACCAACTTTGACTATGTTCTGAGGACAACAGGTTTTTCGTCCCACCAAACCCATGACTCATGCTCCAAGGGGTGCTTGCCCACCTTGGGATGTGAAACATTCCACCACTACCTACCATGTTGGGTGCCACATATATTATTTTATTATTATTATTATTTTAAGTACTTATAAAGCGCAGACTGTCACCATTGCAGGCATCCTGGCGCTGACAGATACCGAGGACAAAGCGAGAGAGGAACCAGCAGGCAAATAGGTTAACCAATGAATAGCCAGGTTTTAACCTTTTTTTTCTAAACGGCAAGAGTTCATTGGTGTGCCTAATCTCGATAGGGAGGGTGTTCCAAAGTTTGGCGGCAGCCACCTCAAAGGATCTACCACCAGCTCTAACCTTCCTGAACCTGGGGATGACTAACAATTTAGCATCAGAGGAGCGAAGATGTCTGGTGGGGACATACCATCCAAACTTAGTTTTAAGAGAGGCCGGCCCGGTACCATGGAGGGCCCTAAAAACAATACAAAGGGCCTTAAACTGGATCCTTTGTCTGAGAGGAAGCCAGTGCAATTTGGCCAAGGCCGCTGGTCCGTGCGAACTTCTCGGCAGGCCCAAGGCCAGTTTAGCAGCAACAGTTTGCACCCTTTGGAGCCTGTCCAGCAGAAACTCAGGGGACCCGAGCAGGAGGGCGTTGCAATAGTCCAGCCTGCTCAGGATGGTACATCTAACCACTAGGGCGCGAGCCTCAGCGGGTAAGAGGGGCAGGACCTTTCTTAGAGAGCGGAGAATGGCAAAGCAGCAGGCCGATGTTTTTTGAACATGGGTCTCCATGCTAAGCCTATGATTGAGCATGACCCCTAGATTGCGGACCGAGTCTACAGGCTGAACATTGGACCCTGATTCCGGGGGCCAAAAATTAATGGGGAATGAACGAGGGATCCTTGAGCCACCGCTAAAGAGCACCTCAGTTTTCCCTGCATTAAACTGGAGAGAATTATCCTTAAGCCATTTGGATGTGTCCCGTAAACAATTATGTAGAACATCCACCGAGATGGAGTCCTCTCCTTCCAAGGAGAGGATCATCTGCGTGTCGTCAGCATAATTGACTGTTTTAATGCCGAAACTTTTGATAAGAAGAATTAACGGCCTAAGATAGACGTTAAAAAGTATGGGGCTGATAGCAGAGCCCTGGGGGACTCCATGCAGAACCGGGGAAAAGGCAGATTGAAAAGGTGGAAGGGATACTGCCTGCTGCCTGTCCTGCAAAAAAGAATGAAACCATTGCAGTGCCAATTCCCTCACTCCGGCCTCCTACAACCGCCTCAATAAGATCTTATGATTTACCGTGTCAAAGGCGGCAGACATATCAAGCAATATCAAAAACGATGCCTGATTCCTATCTGCCCGCCTCTGCAGTTCGACCAGAGCGGTGATGAGGGCTGTTTCGGTCCCGTGGGCCGGGCGGAAGCCAAATTGGTCCCCGTCAAGCAATGAGTGATGTTTCAGATGGTAGGAAAGAGAGTGACTGACCACCCGCTCCACTATTTTAGCAGGGAACGGCAGCAGTGAGATGGGCCTGTAATTTTTAGAGCAGTCCGGATCTAAGGACGTTTTTTTTAACAGGGGGGAGACCAATGCTTGTTTCCAATGAGCGGGAACAGAGCCCGTCATCAGAGATTGCTCACAGATAAGGTGGAGATGGGGGAAAAGTTCATCTTCAAATTCCTTCCAAATTTTGGGAGGCACAGGGTCCAAAGGAGACCCGGATGCAATCGTTCTTGCGGTTTGACTAAAAATATCGTATGTGAGCGGAGGAAACCTGAGAAGTAAATCTTCGGGGGTACTATCAAGTTCAGGAGAGGGATCTATTGAGGCTACAGGATGCAGGACTAGGGGAGAATCAAAGTCCAGAGGGGAGTCCAAGTCTTTAAGGATAAGTTCAATTTTCTCCTTGAAGAAAGTAGCCAGATTGTCACAAAGGTCTTGAGACGGGACAATCGAGTTTTTGCAGGATTCCCGGTTGGTGACGCTGTTAAGGATATTAAAAATGCTCCTAGAATTATTAGTAGTATTACAGATCAGAGAGGCATAGGGATCGGATTTAGATTTTTTTATGAGGGATTTATAAGCATGGACCTTAGTCTTCCACGCTTCTTTGGACGTTCCCTTATAGTCACGGCTCCACCTTCTCTCTGCTTATTTACATTCAAGCTTTAATAGTTTAAGGTCTTCGTTAAACCATAATGCGGAGTCTTTACCTCTGTAAGTCCGTTTTTTAAGAGGGGCATGGTTGTCAACCACCTTTAAGATACTGGTAATAAGAGAATTATAGTTGTCATCTATACTATTGTTCTCCTCGAAGAGCTGTTGCAAATGGAACACTTCCCCAAGAAGGTGCAAGCGTGAGAGAGCTCTCCAGTCTCTACAAGTAATTTCCTTGGTCGGTACAGGAGCCTTATGGGAACCAGCCAATTTGCAAAGAAAAAATTTGACCAGGGAGTGATCGGTCCAGTCCATTGGGAGGGTTTCCCCCATGACCACCAAATCAGGTGCCGCAAAGACCAAATCGAGTAAGTGGCCAGCTTTATGGGAGGCTTTAGAGGCCAGTTGAGAAAGGCCCAAGCTATCACAGGTAAGAAGAAGGTTCTTGAGCGCTAAGTCAAGGGAACCATTGTACCAAAGATTGAAATCACCAATTATTAATAATTTCTGGTGCGAAAGAGCGATGTTAGTCAGGGTGGTAGTGAGCGCTTGTTGTTGCCGAAGACAAAACACCCCTGGTGGGCGGTAGCAAACTATCCCTGTAATGATTGTCCCAGAATGAGTCTGGATCAAAAGGCCTAACAGCTCAGTACCCAGAGTAGGGTCAAGAGTGAGGACTTTAATACTGCAGGAAGCTCTAAAAATAACACCCACACCCCTGCCTCTACCCGTAGGCCTAGGGGAGTGGAGAAACTTAAACCCGGGAGGGCAAGCAAAGCCAGTGTCGACCAGGCAGTCTGGCCGTGTCCAAGTTTCTGTCATAAATAGGATATCAAGTTCGTGCGTGTCAATCAGAAGCTGGATCTCAGTGCAATGTCTAGGCAGAGACCTAACATTTAGTAACCCGCACTTAAAAATATCATCACCGAGTACGTCAGCCCGGGGGAGTGATGTGGGTAGTAGAGAGAGTAGTCCTTTATCTGCATATAGCTTACCAATTAGGATGAGCTCCTTTCTAGAGTAAGGTGGCCCAACAGGGGGCTGATCCAGATGTAAGGGGTCAAAATCGGCAGCGTCGGTGGCCCATGGCACTACCTTGGCGCAGACGGGCTTGCCTTAGGCGCGCCTTCGGCGCGCATTCGGCGCGCCCGCTGCGCTCGTCCGCTGCACTTTCGGGGGAAGCACATTTTTATAGGCTGTAGCCTTGAAGGTCGCGCTCCCGGCTTCCGCCTCAGGAGGTCTGTCTAGAAGGATTACGGCGCTTGTAGTCCGCGCTTAAATCCTGGTTCGCGGTGGGCGTGGCCTCAGAAGGGGGCGTGGCCACAGCGAACGAACAGGGAATGGCGGCAAAAAACAGTTAGCTGTATGCCGCGGCAGCGTTGGTAGCAACTGCGCGGGATATCCAGGGGCAGGCAAAAGCCCAAAAGCAATGAGGAAAGTAAGCAAATTTTAAAACAGCAAATAGTACATAACACAGTTAAAATATTTAGCAGGTCGCGCTCCCGGCTTCCGCCTCAGGAGGTCTGTCTAGATAGCATCTCTTCACCCCATTCCAATTAATGTAAGCGAGTTTTCATCTTCATGGGGCCCTCCCCATTCATATGGGCACCCGCTAACATCTATTTCCTATATTACGAACTGGTTATATGTGTCCATCATACACAAACGGTTCAAAACCGGGGGGTCAAAGGGAACAAGTTTTAAGACCACACAGGGTTGGATCCCCAATTCAAATATCAATAACACAAGGAACCCTGAGGTCTGAAGTCACCAAAGAAGGAAAAAAGAAGACAGACGAGAAGGTGGTGTGTAAATGACAAACGAAAAAAGCCCAATTCATGTAATGAAAGGGCAATCCCTTTAAGGACGTAATCCCTCACTCACCCTGGGTGACATGCTTCATCATATGGGATTCTCCTCCCAGAGAAAAATCCTAGTTTCTCTGGGGGCTACGACCCCCTCTCTGAGAGGGAGGAGCTCAGGGATGTTTTGATTGTGCACTAAAGGATAGACTAAATCCACATATGATGAGCTACGTATGAGTGAGGGGTGCAGTGCTAACCAATTAATAGTGCAGTGAAAGTGTATTAAAACTAGTCACGGGACGGCAAGGAAGGTTCTCACAACCGTACCGAAGCTAGACTAAAAACGTGAGCACCACTGGTCGAAAGTAGGCCATGGTGTTTAGCAAGGAAAAAGGGTCGACATGTTTCAGCCTAAACGCCTAGGTTGGCTCGGCTTTCATCAGGACCAATAGCTACTGCAAAATAAGAAAAAACTGTGTGCTAACTACACAGACAAAGGATACTAGGAACACCCAATAGTTGCTAGAAGGGTGTACGTCGCTTAGTCATCTCAAACATCACCCGTAAGCACTGGGTGCGACTCTAACCTCCACCTGGCATCCGCTCAGGAAGGGAACACCGCTCTGAAAAAGTGATGTAAGAAGCTCAGAATTTGATACCTACATCTCAGGAGCGAATGTTCAAAAACAAGTGGACTGGTAAACTAAAGACAAGGGAGACCGGTATCTTCAATTAATACACACAAAGCTGTATGCGTGAAGAACCAAAGAACATGCCAGGATCTACAAAATGTATGCGTTGTAGATAAATCTCGCTGATTTGGACAATCAATTGGAACAAATCCAAAGGAAAAACGATATAAATAATAGTTGAAAAGATAAAGAAATAAGCACTCGAGTGCATGGCCCATTAAACAAGTGACCATCAATGCTTGAAAAGTAAATAGCCGCCAGAGAGACGACTAAATATAAACTGACACAAGAAATAATTTATCTGCAGTATGTCAAAAAATAACGAAGAGCTAATTCCAAACGCTTACCTATCCGTCGGGGGACCGCGGCTGAAATGAGCCTGAAGCCGGAGGTCCCGCGGGACGGGCAAACGTGTAATATGAAGCGTCAGAGTCTTCGATCAATAGCCAATGGAAAAGCTCGATATAAAAAAGTGAAAATAAAGGAACCAATCAGAGCTGAGCTATTGCACTGTGTTCGTAGTCTTGGCAACGTTAAAAGCAGCCATAGAAGTGGTTCCGTCTTAAAGGGCTAAGCACATAAAAGAACCTGGTTACTGGCTAATGTTCCCTGACTCGGGATTAAAGTAAGTGCCTAAAACGGGGGGTCCTTAATATAAGAACACTGGCTCCGATTAGGAATGCGGCCATAGAAATGGTTACGTGTGTAGAGGGCCGTGCACAGAAAACAGGGTTACTGGCTAATGTTACCAGACTCAGGATTGTGCTGAATGCCTAAACCGGAGGGGATCTAGTTATAAGAACGCTGGTTCCAAATAGGAATGCAATGCAGGAAAAGCTCAGGCATTGGCTCATGCTATTGAGCTTAACGTCAGCTCATGAGGCGGAGACCGGGGGGAATACAGTCAGTAAGAGCATTCGCTCCGTAATCGACGCGCAAACGCTCGTCATAGAGCTTAAATAAACACCGCCACACAGGAATAAGAAAAACCAAACAAAAACATTCTCTAGTACATGAAAAAACAGCGAGACATAAAATGATCAATTAACCTAAAGTATCATACTTAATGGTTCCAAAGGGGCAAGCACTGAATAGCACTGGCCAAAACCAGGGTGGATGGCATGGTAAATAAAAGACCCAGAATAAATCGGACCTGCCCATGGCTAACTCTCTTATTTAATCCCATCTGCTAGATGTATATTGATGCGGGACTAGGAATCGAAAAATATGTGAAAATCATAATGACAGCCATGGAATGTCTTCGTTCAGTCCTGTGACATGCGTGTTAAGAGTGTAAACCCACCGCTGTTCTCGTTTAAATAGAAAAGAAGAGCTTTTAACGTTGCCAAGACTACGAACACAGCGCAATAGCTCAGCTCTGATTGGTTCCTTTATTTTCACTTTTTTATATCGAGCTTTTCCATTGGCTATTGATCGAAGACTCTGACGCTTCATATTACACGTTTGCCCGTCCCGCGGGACCTCCGGCTTCAGGCTCATTTCAGCCGCGGTCCCCCGACGGATAGGTAAGCGTTTGGAATTAGCTCTTCGTTATTTTTTGACATACTGCAGATAAATTATTTCTTGTGTCAGTTTATATTTAGTCGTCTCTCTGGCGGCTATTTACTTTTCAAGCATTGATGGTCACTTGTTTAATGGGCCATGCACTCGAGTGCTTATTTCTTTATCTTTTCAACTATTATTTATATCGTTTTTCCTTTGGATTTGTTCCAATTGATTGTCCAAATCAGCGAGATTTATCTACAACGCATACATTTTGTAGATCCTGGCATGTTCTTTGGTTCTTCACGCATACAGCTTTGTGTGTATTAATTGAAGATACCGGTCTCCCTTGTCTTTAGTTTACCAGTCCACTTGTTTTTGAACATTCGCTCCTGAGATGTAGGTATCAAATTCTGAGCTTCTTACATCACTTTTTCAGAGCGGTGTTCCCTTCCTGAGCGGATGCCAGGTGGAGGTTAGAGTCGCACCCAGTGCTTACGGGTGATGTTTGAGATGACTAAGCGACGTACACCCTTCTAGCAACTATTGGGTGTTCCTAGTATCCTTTGTCTGTGTAGTTAGCACACAGTTTTTTCTTATTTTGCAGTAGCTATTGGTCCTGATGAAAGCCGAGCCAACCTAGGCGTTTAGGCTGAAACATGTCGACCCTTTTTCCTTGCTAAACACCATGGCCTACTTTCGACCAGTGGTGCTCACGTTTTTAGTCTTGCTTCGGTACGGTTGTGAGAACCTTCCTTGCCGTCCCGTGACTAGTTTTAATACACTTTCACTGCACTATTAATTGGTTAGCACTGCACCCCTCACTCATACGTAGCTCATCATATGTGGATTTAGTCTATTCTTTAGTGCACAATCAAAACATCCCTGAGCTCCTCCCTCTCAGAGAGGGGGTTGTAGCCCCCAGAGAAACTAGGATTTTTCTCTGGGAGGAGAATCCCATATGATGAAGCATGTCACCCAGGGTGAGTGAGGGATTACGTCCTTAAAGGGATTGCCCTTTCATTACATGAATTGGGCTTTTTTCGTTTGTCATTTACACACCACCTTCTCGTCTGTCTTCTTTTTTCCTTCTTTGGTGACTTCATTTATATGTGTCCATCCCCCACTATGCAGTAACACTGCCACTCAAAGCAAATTGCACTTTATTGTATTTTGCACTTGGTATGCTCATGGTAGGAAGCGATTTCTGTGCCCTATTCTTCACTCCTTTAATACAAACTGCCATCAGGCTTTTAAATGATTGCAAAGGCTGGATAATGAGAATATTTGTATGGCAGTGGGACATTTTGTCTGCCTTTTATTGGGAGTAAGAAACAAATATGGCTCCACATAGCTACCCCACCCTTATTATATTTGTATGTTAGGATCTGATCTCATTTTTTAACTTTTTAATCTTTAGTCTGAGACCTATCAGCCCTATTTTATATATGTGTAATGCATTTTATCATTGGTATGTGCCCTATGAAGTGTATTCCTCAAAACTAACTGTATTATCCATGGATGTGTCCTGAACTTTGAAATGCTGCTCTATTTATTTATCAAGGCTGAATACAGTTTTTGTGTGTGTGTGTCCATCACCCACACATTCAAATACTTTACTGTCAGACTCTCTGCTCAAACTTTTGCTCATAATGCAGTATCCCTTAATATGATGCTCCCTGATACCACATAATGCCGGAACACAGGGACCAGGAAGATGTCGGCTTCCAGCTGCACCACTGTCCCTACTTCACTCCTACAGGCTGTATGCCATGCTCCCTAGGGACGATTGCATGCGCAGTTATGCTATTTACTGTTTTCCTTTACAGTTCTGGTCACATGAGCTTCCTTTGCTGGACCTTGCACTGGAATTTGTTTATGTTTTTGTTCTATTTTATGGGTATGAAACATCGTCACATCTGACTTATATTGCCACTGCAGTCCATTACTAGCTCTGATTTGCTCATATATGCTTGTTCCTCTTCAATGACAATAGCTGTACCACATAAATATACCATCATTACTTGTTATGTTATGTTATAAGGAATTTATAGAGCGCACGTACACCAAAAGGTTTCATGGCGCTAATTGTAACAGAGTGACGCAACGGGTGGGCTAGTTGTGCGAGAGTGCAAACAGCTGTGTTTTAAGGGCTTTTGTGAAGCCCATAAGGTTATCCTGCACTCTGATGTCCAGGGGCAGCGAATTCCAAAAGCAGGGTGCAAGGTACGAGAATTGAAGCCCCCCTTGACGTTTGAGTTTGATAGTCGGAATGGCAAGCAGCCTGAGATTGCTAGACCTTAGGTTTCGACTTGGGGTGTATTTCACAATACGGCTACTGAGAAATTTGGGGCTCCTACAGTGCAGGGCTTTAAAGAGTAAGCACCCGGTTTTAAAAGCCGAACGCTGTGCGACTGGGAGCCAGTGTAGTTTAGCCAGCAGAGGCCTAGCAGAGTGCCATTTGGGTTGCTTGAATATTAGTCTGGCTGCCTGGTTCTGTACCATTTGAAGGCGTTTGAGCAGAAATATTGGCAGACCAAGGTAAATGGAGTTGGAAAAGTTCAGGCGCGATAGCACTAGAGCCATGACTGCCTGAATAAGGGCCGAGGGGGTAAGAAGGTGAGCAATTTTCCTGATTTATCTCAGCTGAAAGACGCATGAGGAAACCACCGACCCTACCTGACCTCTAAGCGAGAGATCGGAGTTCAGTATCACTCCAAGGCTTTTCACTGAAGGGGAAGGAGTGGGGGGTGGTCCGAGATCAGTAGGCCAGAAATGGGGGCCCAACATGATCGCGCTGGTTCCCGGCAGAATTAGTTCAGTTTTGCCAGGATTGAGTTTGAGATGGTTAGAGTTCATCCAGCGCTGGATGTGGAGCATGATGTCTTGAAAATTGGAGGCTGAGTTTGGTCCGTTTAACGTGAAGACGAGTTGAAGATCGTCTGCGTAGTTGAAGGTCGTGACCTTCATGTGTTTTAGAGAGCTGATGAGGGGTCTAAGGTAAAGATTAAATAAAAGGGGGGAGAGAGACGATCCCTGAGGAACCCCGCAGGAGGAGACCATCCTGGGTGCGGTGAAGGAGCCGAGACGAACTGCCTGCGTTCTATCTTCGAAAAATGACTTGATCCAGTTAAACGCAGAGCCTTGTATGCCTGCCTGTTCGACCCGGGACAAGAGAATGTGATGGTCCACCGTGTCAAACGCAGCCGACAGATCAAGGAGGATGAGAGCCTGATGGATGCCTTTGTCTGCATTAGCTCGTAAAGTGTCTAATACGGCCAGGATGACCATTTTGGTAGAGTGTGCTGGGCGGAATCCGGCTTGGTTGGGTTCCAAGTGATCGGATTGCTCGATAAAATTTGATAGAGACTAGGTGACATGAGCCTCAAGAATCTTTGCTAGGAAAGGAAGCAGAGATATGGGGCGATAGTTAGAGTGGTTAAGAGGGTCAGCCCCATATTTTTTTAATAATGGGACCACTATCGCCTCCTTGAAAGCAGACGGGACCCTGCCTTGAGAAAGGGATTCGTTTAGAAATGGGAGCACACAGTGAGGGAGGTCAGACAGAATCTCTTTTAGAATGTGTGGGGGACAGTAGTCATTAGGGGAACCAGATTTAACTCGAGCCAGTAGTTTTGATAAAGTCTGAGGGCATAAGGCAGGGAGACGGTCCAAAGTAAAAGGATTGATTGTAGCAGGATCCATGTTGTCGGGACAACATGGGGCAGGAATGCTGGCTTTTATGTTGGATATTTTATCCAGGAAGTAGGAGTTCAGGGAGTTGCAAAACTCCTGAGTAGGTGGCTGATCAGGGTGAATTCTATCTGAGTTGCATAGATCATTAATAGTGGAAAAGATCTCTTTGGCTTTGTTTTGGGCGTTGAGAATTTTGGCAGAGAAATAAGAGGCTTTCGCTTCCCGTATAGCCTTTTTATAGTTAGTGCGGGCTGAAGAAAACTGGAGTTTATCCTCTGGAGTGTAGTGTAGCCTCCATTTTCTTCCTTTTTTAACCTTTCACGGGGTACCAGACAGGGCTGTCCTTGCTCCCCACTGTTATTTGCCCTTTACCTAGACCCATTCATCAAGCAAATTGAAAGGAATCCCGCCATCTTAGCAATCAGCACCCAGGGCACCAACACCAAAATTATGGCTTATGCGGACGACCTGGCCATAACTTCCCCTGACCCCGAGAACGCCATAATCGCATTGGAGCTAGAGGCACAAAAATTTGGGAGAATTTCAGGCTATGCCTTGAACAAAAATAAGACCCAGATAATTGTAAACAAGGAAATCACCTGGATTGATGCCAGAGTAGTGTCAAAAGCTAAATATCTGGGGGTTTTCATATCTGCCAATATTGATGAAATCATAACAGATAACTTAGCTCCTCTTGCTGCAGATACCAAGAAGGCCCTTAAACAGATTGATAATCTACATCTGACCCTCGTTGGTAGATGTAACGTGATTAAGATGACATATTTTCCCAAACTTCTTTATTTCTTTCGTACCGTACCCCTGGAATTCAGTAAAGCCAATCTGCAGAAATTTCAGCAAATTTTCACGCAGTTTATCTGGGGCTACTCACAACCCAGGAGGGCTTTAAGGCTATTATCCCTTCCTAGAGAGCGGGGTGGGTGGGCCTTCCCTAACATTATGCTTTACTACTGGGCCGCAGTTATGCAATATAGCTCTGAGCTGGTGAGGGAACCCCCCCTCGCACCCACACTTGGCCCTTCCTCGCCATTTCAACTTCTACTCGGTGAAGACCACTGGGGCTGCCTCCTCCGAGAGACCTCTTTCGGATATTACAAACGTGTGAGATTCAAGACCCTAATGAACTCATATAAGGTCTTTCGTAATATCCGTAGAATATTCGGGTTGGGAAGATTCAACTATTATTCTCCCATCATGACAAATTGTAATCTTCCCGCTATTTTTGGTAGGTCCTACTTCTCAGATTGGCACAGGGTTGGCATCACGAAATTGGGGGATCTCATTACTAGCGAGGGAGTCCAATCATTTGCAAACCTACAACTTAAATACAGTCTGGAAAATCAAGACTTTTTCAAATATCTATCTATATCCAACTTTCTTTCCAGAAAGGTTGGGGGCAACGCTGGATTCACGGAAGTAGAACTTCTCAACAAACTACGTGACACCACGGCCCCTCGGATAGGTCTTTTGTACAACATATTAAATAGACAAACCCCAGACGACTTACAAAAGGTAGCCGAAAAATGGCACACCAAACTCGAATCTTCACCTAGTATATTTTTTAATTCAATAGCATTGTCTCAAAATATTTTGCTTTCAGCCAAACTACAGGCACAACATTTTAAAACTATTTTTTCTTTGTATATTACCCCCAATAAGATCGCCAAGTGGGGAGCTGGCAAAGGGACATTATGCCCCGGTGTTCTGAGTTTGGGGCAGACCCAATCCACATCTTTGCAATCTGTCCTAAACTCGCCTCCACCCTCCTCAAGGTACAGGAATTTTTAGGGGAAGTCACCACCCAGACTATTGTGCTAACCCCCACAATCATCCTGTTGGGGACTCAATCTGAAACTATTAAGATCAAAAGTGGGGGACTAATATTCATCGCAATGGCAGTCTGGAGGATCTGCGTTGCTTCCGCATGGCTGGATGCTGATCCTCCACCATTCTCTCAGTGGCTGGCCAGACTAGTCGCTACATACTATCTAGAAAAAGCTGTTTATGCTAGGAAAGGGCTCAAAAGTCGGAAGAAGGGCCTGGATGTGTGGGGAAAGCTAACATCTTGGCTAGAGCATCCGGGTTAACCCGACCTGTGCCTTCTACCTTGTCTGCTTTCTCTTTCCCTACGTTGGTATACTCTTTCTTCTGTTTTCTGTTTGTTTTTTTTCACTCTTCTTTTTCTGATGCCCGGACTATCTCTTAGTTTTTTCTCTTTCTTTATCATTTCTTCCTCTTTTTTCTCTTCTTCTCTTCTGACTCTTACAGCGTCATATAACTATGTTTATTCTTCTTTTAATGCCATTGATTCCGTTGTTCACAGAGTGGGGGGTGGGGGAGGGCTGGGCGTCTTGAATGTCTTACCTCTGTACTATATCTTTCAAAAACTAATAAATTAAAAAAAAATTTAAAAAAAAAAAAAGGCGGCAGAAGCAGATTAACAACTGGCAGGTGGGACTACCTTAGGCTATTGATTTCTGCCAGAATCATTTTGAGCGCAGTGGATCCATCGCTACAACAATTGCTCAATGCCAATGTGCCATTGCTGATAGCCATATCATGGTTACAGCAGTAAGGAGAACTTACATAAACTCACCCCTGAAATGACAGCCCAACCTATCTTTTTAGTATCAATTAAAAACATTAAAATTAAATCTTATTTGTAAAAATAAAAATTATTCAAATAAAACATTAATATTTTAATACCAATGCCACTGAGAGTGTGGCAAACATCTGGGCTAGATATTGATCTATGTAGTCAACAGGGCTTTAGGACACAAATGTCACTTGAGATAACATGGTAGTCATCGGTCAACACCAATGTAAAGTTCTCTACTAGTAGGTCACATGATGTTGGCACTCACATGGCCCCATAAAGCTGCTCATGGCTTCATTGAAAGATATTTCACTGTGGCCTTCTTAGGGCTGTGAATCCTGGCACTGCACACAATCTACCAGAACAGCTTCCACCAGTTTACCCACTCCTGTAAATCAGCCATAATCTAATCTCTGAACTCTAGCCTTGTCTGCGTCAACATGACCCTTGTGCCCCAACTGCATGCTAAAAAGTTGAAGGGAGGTGTTGGACCACACTCCATCAATTTTAGCAACTCTCATAAAATATTTGAACAAACATTTTGTGAAACAAGGAATTTCTGTTCTTAGGATTTTCCCTTGTACTGTTTTTATCACATTTTGTCTTTAGCAACAGGTGTTAGCTTGTATCTAGCAAGGAAAATTGCTGTGCTGTGGGAAATTCTGAAGGATGATCGCTAGACATAATTTCTCTTCCCACAGAATTAGCAAAAGTCAAGGGATGTGCTCACAGAAGACAGTAAGAGAAGGGTACGTAAGACCGGGTAAAGTTTCACACAAAGGAAGAAAATAAGACCGGATTCATCTATGCTGTTTTTGTAAACTGTTTGGCATTTTTATGAATTGTGTTTTATATTAATTGCCTGCGTTAATGGTCCTCTGACCATTGCAATTATTGCTTACCCTTTTGTTGAACTAGAGCTGTGAATGAAAACGATTTGTAAACACCATATTGGTGTGTTTATTGACTTTTTAAAACCAGTGTGGGGTCTACTTAAAATGTCCCTGCTAAGGTCTCTGGCAGGAAACCAGTGTGTGGTCTACTTAAAATGTCCCTGCTAAGGTCTCTGGCAGGTCTATGCGCTCCCCTTACTGACCCATCCTTTGAAATAGATTAAGGGTGTCTCAATAAGATCCTTAAGTGTTCCAGGCTCAGATCCTATCTGCAGAAGTCCAGAAGAAAAAGGGCCAAATCCTCAATATTTCAAGTCCTACAAACTCATATTCCCTCTGAACAAGATTGACAAATTAAATTCCCTCACCAAGACTCTTGCTCGGTTTTGCTTCTTCTTCATTGTCTTCTACTGTATGCTTATGTGCGATGCCTGTGGAAAGAAATCCGTTGTGAGCCACAAATTGTTAAAATATGAAGGTTCAAACCAAGGGGAAGATATTGTAATTTTTCCTATTTTCACATTTTCCCCAGCTGTCTCTTTTCAACTACCTACCCACCCCAGGCAGATAGTGACATATATTTATTGGTATGATTGTTCATAGCCACGGTGGATAAAAGAAATGCTCAATTCGCCATTCAACCATTAAAGGTCGGTGCTTACCTTATGTAACTGGCCATCTTTATCAAAACGCAGAGCGTTCAGAAAATATTGGCTAAATACAATTTAATGGTAGCACTCTATTGGTTCAATAAGCAATTCCTCATCAGGCGTAACAAGTGCTATATGAATGCAAGTACAATTACAATTACAATAATTGGGAGTAAGTTGAACACACACAGACTGAGAGTAATTACACGCTAAATTGTAATCTTTACATTTTTTCAGTCATATATAAGTATCAAAACTTTTTCATTAGCCACATATCATACATTTCATATTGAACAGTTATCATGGTAAAGTTTAGGCCACCAAAAGACAATATAAATAAAATAAAACCATGGAACTATGGTATAGACCCACCCTTTCCTGCTTTGTTCCCTTGCATCATAAACCTCAGTGTACCAAAGGTTACACCATGTAGCATCCAAAATGTATGCCTTCACCAAGAATCTTAAAGTTGAAAAAGTAAAAGATGCATTTGCATCCTTTTGGCTGAAGAGCACATTTATATGCTACAGCTGTTATGATAATGGCCACTTGCTTCAAACTTGGTTGGATCTGTGTATCCACGTGTAGTGAGCACAACATGAAAAACTGGAGAGTAGTTCATTTTACACAAGCATACCATTTACAAGTGCACTCAGACTGCCTGGTTTCAATCCTAAAGTTTACCAAGGTACCCAATGTTATATGTGACACACTACGTTCAATAAGAGCTCATAAAGGTAATTTTGCAGACAGATTATACAAATAATATAATATGCAGAAAACCAATCACGTCCATGGTTTCAATCAATTTCTTTCATTCGGTGAGGGGCACTGCTCCTTCTGATCCCACCACACATGGACTGATCAGCCGGCTAGCTTTCCTTTGCTATTCACAAGCCATTGGCCACCTTTTAACCTGAATATTTTGTAATGCAATATACAGGAAGTTATAGGATATATATATATATGTTACCTACTGGCGGTCGCCAGTAGTTAGTTATAGTTATGACCTAGTTTCTTTGATTTCCAAATAACTTTGGCACCGTTTGACGAATCTTTGCAAAATATTCAAACTAATGGGGCGGCCACTTCAGCTGCTGTCTTGAAAATTTGTGAGTGATCCATCAAGCGGGAGCCAAGAAAAAGGGGGAACCCAAAAGGCTTTTTCTCCATGTTAATTTCCATAGGAAACGTTTGATGCGGCTACAGTCAGAACTTGAACGGAATTACACCAAATTTGGCAAAAAGGTAACTCTTGGTCCAGAAAGCACTCTTTTTGTTAAATGGGGTAATTCCATTCAGTAGTTTCTGGGAAATTTAAAGATTTCTCAGATATACACCTGTGGCCACGGTGGATCCACAAATCCTCCCCATCTCTTGCGTGAGATCTGATTGGCTTTCGACACTTCAAACCAGGAAGTGTTGGCAGCCATCTTGTGACTTGGATGAACTGAGTCACAAGCAAATACGTTAAAAAAAGAAAAGGGGACAGGGTAGAAACACCCTGACCCCCTAGGCCTGTTCAGGGGGTCCCACAGGGATCCACAGGGCCAAAGAAACTGAGTTTTAAAAAACAAATTCAGTTGGGTTCATGGTGGATCCGTGAATCCAGCAGTAAATTTAAGAAAAACTAAGTGCGGGCTCCGCGCTTCATTTTCTTTAGGCCCCCGGGTGGGCCAGGCCTCGGGACAATAACAAATAGAGATACGGGGGCATTTTTTAATGCGGAGGCCACGCGGCCCCCCACACAGCCCCAGGAAGCACCACCTCCCTGGGGTAATACTTACAATAACGCGTTGGGGGCTCCAGCCCCGGCATGCAGCCCTGGGGACTGCCACTTCCCAGGGGCTATTTTAAAAATGGGAGGGGGGCACATGGCCCCCCTCCTGAAGCCCCAAATGGCCCTGGGGTTAGCCACCCCCCTGGGCCGGCTCCAGCAATGTCCTAGGGTGCCCATCCCCAGAAAATTGCAGTTTGCTATGGGATGGCGGGAGCACTACACCCGCCATCCCATAGCAAACAAGTGCTCCGCTTTGAATAAGCAAGAACATTTTACACTCAGTTGTTCAAAGTGGAGCTCTTTGCTTTTTACCCTCAGGGAGCTGCATCTTAGCAGCTCCCTGGGGTAAAAAACAATGCCAGCTCTCGTAGGAGGAGGAAGCTGGCTGGGACCGCAGGGGCCTTCAGGCTCCTCCTGCGGTCCCCAAGGAGATGGCCAAACCCCGGGGGATGGGGTCCCCGGGGTGAAAATGACCCAGGAGGGGAGGGCACTTGGCCTCCCTCCCTTTTTTATTTAAAAAAAGAAATGGCAGGCCCTGAGGGATGGGGTTCCCAGGGCCTAAATCGGCCTGGGGAGGGGGGCTTCACGCCCTACTCCCTTACTATAAAATTTAAACAAAAAACCTGGGTGTGAAAGTGGCCTGGGAGGGGGCGCATGGCCCCCTCCCCTTTATAAATGAAAATATAAACAAAGGCCTACCCCGGGGGATGGGGTCCCTCTCACTTGAGAAAAAATAGATAAATAAAAAATTGTTCGGTCTACGGGGGAAGTGGTACCGATTCTGGCCCCCTCCTCTTTTATAAATGAAAATATAAACAAAGGCCTAGCCCCGGCAACTCGCAGAGGCCCCGTCCCATTTCTCCACTATGCTGGAAACGCATCTCCTGGTGCACCAGGAGGTGCATTTGCAGAGTGGTGGAGAAAGGGGCAGTGGCCTGCTTTCAGAACTCAGCAATCCTGCAGTGTGGGACTTCCTGGAGGTAACAGGAGGTGTAGTTGGCCTCCAAGGACGTCCTTGGGGGTCAACTACCCCTCATGTCACCTCCAGTAAGCCCCACACAGTGGGATTGCGAAGAGGTCTTTGGAGGCCAAGCCCCCTTTCTCCAACACTCTGCAAATGTGATTCTTGGTGCACTACTTGTTGGGGGATGAAGTCCAATTTACTCCTTAGGGATCTTGGGGGCCAAGATGCCCTCCTGGTACCTCCTGTAAGTCCTACGCAGCGGAATTCCTGAGAGCTGGTTGGAGGCCCAGCCCCCTTTCTCCACCACTTTTCAAATGTGACTGCTATTGAAATTGACTAAAAAAACAAAGGTTATAGGGTTATTAAAGTTAGCAAATAGAATTTAAAAACCCTAGGTATTCACTAAAAAAAACACGTCATAGTTAGCAAATAGAATGAAAAAAACCTTTGAAATTAAAAAAAAAAAAAAATTACAGGAACGTTATAATTAGCAAATAGAATTTGAAAAACCATAGAAATTCACTAAAAAACAAAAGGTTTCAGGGACGTTATAGTTAGGCTGACATTTCACTAGCACAAAACCAGAGGAATTCAGCCGTTATAGTTAATGGCCCCGCAATGCAATGCTTATGACCTCATATATTACATCACTCATGCCATGGTCAGTGACATCACTGATGACATCTCAAATTACATCACTGATGACATCAGTGATGACATCATCCAGTGACTGAGTGTTTTAAAAAAGTTTATAAGTGTTAAATATATATACCTAGGTGTATTGGTGAATCAGTGGGTGTATGAGTGACTGTTTGGATGACTGAGTGGGTGCGTGACTGACTTTATAAGTGAGTGATTAGGTGTCTCAGTGAATGTATGGATGAGTGACTGGTTGTGTGAATGTATCTGTCTGTCAGTTGATGTCTAAGTGGGTGTATGAGTATGTTAGTGGGTATGTGAATAACTGTATGGGTGATTGATTGGTTGACTATCTCTATGGTTGTCTGGGTGTATGTGGGTGAGGAGGTATGTGACTACCTGTATGGATGAGTGAGTGGGTGAGTCAGTGTCTGTATGGGGTAGTGAGTGCATGTGTGAGAAGCTATATCAGTGAGTGAGTGTCTTTTTAGGTGTGTCAGTGATTGAGCGCTTGTGTCATTATGGGTCAGTAACTGTGTATCTGAAAGGCAGTATAGGTGAGTGCCTGGGTATATGAGTGACTGTATGCATGAGTGAGTGAATGTGAGATTGGCTATGTGGATGAGTACGTGCTTATGTCAGTGACTTTATAGGTGAATAAGTATATATTACTATTTGCATGAGCAAGTAAGTGGATGGGTATGTAACTTTTTGGTTTAGTAAGTACCGGTATGATTGACTGTATGGGTGATTGTGTAGGTGTGTGAGTAGTTCTATGGGTGACTCACTCAGTGAGTGAGTGCCTGTATGGGTATATGAGTGGAAATGTCAATAGCTGTATTGGTAACTGAGTGGGTGTATGAGTGGCAGTATGGGTGAGCAAGTGGATACATGTGTAGATCTATGAATTAGTGAGTGACTGTATAAGTACTGGTATTGCTCTGTCATGGCTTTGTGAATGGTAGCGTGGGAGTGACAGTGGGTGTTTAAAAGATTCTATAGGGGTGTGAGTGGGTACGTCAGAAATGATATGGATGATGTCATCACTGATGTAATTTGAAATGTCATGAGTGATGTCACTGACCATGTCATGAGTGATGTAATATGTGAGGTTATAAGCAGTGCATTGCGGGGGTGCAAGTTATAGTTAACTCATGTAACTATAACAGCGGAATTTCTCTGGTTTTGTACAAGTGAAATGTCAGCCTAACTATAACATCGCTGTTACCTTTGTTTTTTTGTGAAAGAAATAAATAATATATATATATATATATATATACAGCACTGAAAAAATGAAGGGTCGTTATAGTCAGGAATTGCAATATTATGTTGCTTTACATTTTTTTAAAAACCTAAGAAATTTGCTGAAAAAATCCAAATGTTAAAAGACGTCATCGTTAGGTGAAAATGTCACCTAAAAACATGCCAGTTTAAACTATCAAAACAACTGATACTCACCAGTTATAGTTACTTGATGTGATTTCATTTGTTGCAGTGATGTTATCAATGATGACATGGAACATGTCATGAGTGATACAATATATGAGGTAATTAGCAGTGAATGGCGAGGGCACGAGTTATAGTTACTCTAGAACATGAGTTAGAATAGGATCATTTTTAATTGCTCCCGCCCGGACAGGAGCAAAGTTCTTTTTCCTGCCTGGAAGTGTTCGGGCATGGTATGTCCATACTCTCCAGGTAAGGGAACTACAGTGTCCTGGTGACTGTGGTCCCTTTGACATTGCTGAATGACCGCACCCTGGCAATCTGGCATAGTGTTTCCCTTTGCACTATCTCTGTGTCCCCTTGTGGGTTACTCCTCCCTAACTCATAATGTCACACAACAAATGATCAAAGGTAAACCAATTCATGTTTAAGTTATGTCTTCTATTATTACATTTGTTTATTCACGTTCCCTTGATAAATGTTTTTTCAAATATATTAACATTGAAATAAAAGTAAAGCCGCTGCACGTGGTTCAATCAGAAACTTATATTCTGCCTAGTGATTCTCAATGCATTTCGGACCTATTGGTCATTCATCAGGAGGAAACATTCTAAGGAACAGAAGAAAGTACTCAAAGTTAAAAAAAAATTTAACATTCACTGTCTTGCAAAAGACCCATCAAGTAGAATACTGATGTTCTTACCCTTATTCAAGGTGCGATTATATTCTACAATGACGCTATATTTCCTTGTGGTGATCATGATATGAATAGTCATCAACCTTTATGGAAGATCGTATTGGCCTGGCCCTTTATTGCTTTGGCTAAAATTTGATTCACACCCAAACATGTTGCTACTAGATCTTTTGTTCTTGATTGTCAGTCATTAGACAAAGTGAAAAAGATCCCCTGGTTGTTGTACATTAAAGATTTATTTATACTTATTGGTTTTACAAGAACTGTATGATAATCCTTCTCATTTCAGCCGTGACCATAAATGGCTTATAAAAAAGAGCTATCTGTCTCAGTGCATAAATGCTCACCTAGATCTTGCCCAGGTTAAAGTATCTATTTCCAGGTATGTTGCTGTCTCTACAATAAATAGCATAGATTCTTACCTATGCTGGGTAGAGAATCCAACTCACCGATACTGGCTGATAAGTCTTCATTTGGAAACGTTGCACTTTAAATTCGCCTTTCCTTTAGCGGGGCTTGGAGCAGGGATCTGCCGTCCTGTTGCTGTGATAGCACCTCTGTTTAGAGCACAACTCACTTAATTTTATTTTGTATATTATACTCAGAACTAAGATGTACTTTTTTAGTCCCAGCCCTCCGCAAATTGAATATGAGAACTCACAAAGCAAGGCAAATATATATATATCCAAACTTTGACCTCCTGAGATCTTTGTCACTCTGTATTAAATTTTATAATAATCTGCTTTTAACATCTGGAATAGATATGCAAACTAAAGTAATTTACTACCTGCTTTTATATCTGCATTTATATTTCTTTTTTTTTACATTGTTTCATGGAATTTGTGTAAGATTCTTTTTATATTTTCTGACTGGTATTTTATGATAACTCTTAATTGTATGTGTAAAACCTTTAATGCTTTGATTTTATAGTTGTAGGTTCAGTTTGCTTTGACTTGACTAGTCATCAAATATGATCTCGTCCTGTTGTCCACGTCAAAATGAGTAAGGAAAGTTGTCCCACTGACTGATAAGAGGTACGAACCTATAATGAATGTATAATAAATAATGTGCATGAAAAATCCAAAAAGCAAAATGGCTGAACCATCAGCCCATCACCAGGGACTCGATCTAATTGAATAACTGCCAAGTTTTACATTAAGTGATTTCCTTTCTGTGCCAAAATAAGTGCAGAAAACATCTGTCCTTTGAACAACACAATATGTCACAATATTCTGATGTAATAATAAAAAAAATAACCCAGTGTCCATGTGCAACATTAGCGCTATAAATATAGCTAAAACGAAATCGTAATCAAAGTGTGCAACCCAGTCACCCCTGAAGGATTCACCAGGACAGCCCAATATAGAAATTAAGTAAACCCTACATCCGTAAGCACTGCACACACTGAAGCTATGATCCAAATTGTAGTAAACTGCCAAGAAACCTAAAGGTGAACAGAATTCCAGCATCCATGTATCTTACACTGTGACATGAACATAAAAAGAGGACAAATCGTCCTATGAGCTATAGCGCGCCAGCTATCTTCAAAATAGAGTGCATGTCAATCTCATAAGGTCGAAGTGTGAGCTATTGTTACCCACGAGGGTCCCAAATCCTTTACATGGTATGTAAAAAGGTGCGTCACAAAAAGCCCTGAGACTGAAGAATAAAAAATAAATGAATATTTCCAATGGCTAGCTATTATGTGTCAGCCATCTTAAGGGGGTAAATACTCTGATACCTCCATAAAAGCCTCAATATTTTCGGTTCAAAAATCCAACTGTGGAAAGTAAATCATCACCTCTGAGAAAACAAGAAAGTGTCCAACCCTGTATGTCTCAAACAATGATGTGTTTATTTTGATGTAGCTGTTGGTTACCCAGAATATCTAGTATTAGTTATTTCAATATGTAACTTATAAGTAGCATTGTCTAGCAGTCGCAAAGTTAACAGTGAATTACCGTCAAGTCAATGTAACAAATTATTGGGGTCAATAAACACTGTATAGTTTAAATCCCAGAATGAGAATCCTCAGTATAGCATAGTATTCCATCCTATCATTTAATCCTTTCATTTAATTTCATGATGTTCAGGCCTTTTATCCAATACAGTTCTCTCTTAGTAATATCTTTCTGTTATCCACATCTTCTCTCATGGGTACTTGTTCTAGTATCACAAATCTTAATTGGCTAATATTGTGTCCAGATGAGTTGAAGTGAGTAGCTACCATGGACTTTACATTATTCATTCTGATGTTGCTCTTATGTTGAGTTATCCTATCTTTACTCTTACGTTCTGTTTTTCCTACATATGCTAAGCCACACAGGCATTTCAGCATGTATATTACAATCTGGGATTCGCAAGTGGTGTTTGTCTTCAATTTGATTATGGTACCTTTGGATGAGTGATTGATCTTTGATTCCTTTATTGTATTGTTGCAATTGGTGCAATTATAGCATGGAATGATGCACTTGTATGTTTTTGTTTCATCTGTGGTAGTTTTGGAATGTAATAGTTCTTTCATGTTTCTAGAACGTTCTTCATATGCGAACAAGGGTGTTTGATTTAATATGCCTGTGACCTCCAGCTCAGATTGTAACATTGGCCAATGTTTCAGAATGATGCTTCTCATTATGGCGCTTTTATTGGAAAATTTGGAAATGAATATGGGTCTATTTAATTCCTTCCCGTGCGGTTTTTGAACCAGTAATTCTTGTCTGCGTTTCTCTTCGGCTCTTTGTATAGCATCCTCAATCATGTTAGATGGGTAGTTCCTCTTTTTGAATTTTTCACAAATCATGGTTTTGCCAACGTTATATGTCTCATGATCAGATGTTATTATCCTAATCATAATAGTTGAGAATAAGGAAGATGTTTTTTCAGAGAAAATTAATGAAAACTTGACAAATGTGATAAATTGTTTCTGTCAGTTGGCTGTACAAAAATGTCTGTTGCTATATGTTTGTTGTTGATGGTTACTTTCACATCTAAAAAGATAATCTGTGTTTCATCGATTTCATGTGTGAATTGTGTGCGATTGTCAACAGAATTCCACTCAGTTATTGCTTCCTCCAGTGCCAATCTGGTTCCTTTCCACATCACAAAGATGTCATCCGTGAATCTCAGGTACATCTTTAAATGGTTGGCCCATTTGGGATTCATGTAGATATGTTCCTCTTCAAATGTACGCATGAAAATATTTGGATAACAAGGCGCTCACAGTTTCCCATGGAAGTTCTGGTTAGCTTGATATAATATCTCTCTTTTTGTTGAAAATAACTGTGATAAAGGGTGAGTTGCATTAATTCCAGCTTGGCAGGGTGCGGTGATTCCATTTTCCAGTTCTCACTCAGACTGGAGGGTGATGCCCTTTTGCACCTTAAGAACATTGAAAGCTTGTTAAACTAATACTATTGGAGGAGTGCACTGAAAATAATAATTTCACTAGTCATTTTGGAGTCCCTATGACATTGCAACTTATCGGGCCCCGGGGATGGGGTCACTGGGGCTAATCATTGGCTCGGTGGAGGGGGATGCACACTCCCCTCCCCATTTTATATGTACCAGCCCTGGTGGATCGGGTCCTCTGAGTCTCTCCAAGACTCAGGCGGAGTGGGCATACCTTAACGTATATGTTTTCCCCAGGGAATGTGGTCCCGGGGCCTCTGTGAGGCCCCGAAAGGGGGGGCACGAATGTGCGTGAAACTTTGCAGACCTGCTGCCCCCGTTTCATTTTGGGAGGACTGAAAGTTTCACTGCATTTGGAAAAAAGGGGAGGTACCAAAACGAGCTTCAAATCCAATGCATTTTCCACAGACTTTCGTATTTTGCATAGCGGAAAAGCATAAGCTGGATTTTTATTAACTTTGGCAGTATAACATATTACGTGGCGCAGATGAATCTGTGGGATACTGCAGATAAGTAGAATAAGTACATGGTTTTTATAAGGTTTTTCAACTTAGTGATATCTTGTAGCACAATACTAAGCAAAGTAGCAAGAAGGCCCAATGAATGAACTGGACTGCATATGGAAAGTTTCAGATATGAACATCTGAAAGGCCCAATAATGGTCACATGTTAATGAAAGCCTATAAACAAATATATAATTAATCGAATAAATCTTAATCTACATTGGTTTTCCCTGGCTCATAAAATTAAATTGGCCCAACCGACCAAGCAAAAACTATCTTTCTTATGTAAACCTATGCAACAAAATAAAAAATTGGCCTAGCAGTGAGTGATACAAACTACTATTTGAAGGACATGATAATCAGCTATTAGGCAAAAAAAATATATTCTCAATACCAATGATTCCTGACACCGGACAGATTGGCACGGTTCAGCTTGGTGCGTTCGCTGAGGTATCCCTGTTGCGGAGATGAGCCGGTGACGTTTACCCACATGTCGTGGGACTGTCAGTCCTACTGGTCAGAAATGTTGAAGACGCTTTAGGAGACCACAGGACGTCGGATCGAGGCAACGATTAGCTATTGTCTCCTTGGGGTCATACCAGTCCCCAAGGCTGAGATGCAATATAAATTTGCGAACTTGGGACTGGTATTGGCTAAGCGCCGCATTGCAATTCATTGGACTCATCCCGCACCCCCGAGGCTCCCCATATGAATGACAGACATTAGTGAAAGGGGGGTAGCGGAGGAGAGATGTCTATGCATAGTTCGCATGGGTAACCGAGACCTGGAGACATGGGGTATACTACTGGAGAAACTGCAAGCTACTGGGCTGATGGGTGGGGATGCAGACGCTCTCCCACAGACGGGACCCCTGTCTCACGGGCAGGAGGTGATGACAGGCTCTCCGATTACTCAGATTCCATCATCCAGCAGTAATGAATGGGTTTGGGGGGCAGAGGTACCTAACTAGCCACAACAGGGAGGCATGGTTTACTGGAACAATTTGCTAATAGCTCTGACAACCTCTGTACATCTAGGACACCATTTAGTTGCACTCTGAGGGAGGCGACTTAGGGCATGGCCCTGTCTACTTGTTACTGTGTACACTATAGTTCCATCCAAGAAGGGATGGGATGGACTTAGATATAGAATTGAGGCAATCTGAGTTATTTGTGGATACATCTGATGCTCCGTTCTGCCAATTGCTGCCTAGTGTTTTAACAGTTATGTCTTGTTTGGCTATATCATTGTTACCTGATTAGGGACCCGCAGCGTTTTTTAGCATTTTCGGTCACATTGTGTAACATGGCGAGTATTTACCGCACACACTGTAACTTAAATTGTCACCCACTGTGCACCATGTGTTTCTTGCATGTGATCGTACTGTATATTGCTGCTCTTCATGTCCCAAAATTAAAACGAGTTTTAAAAAAACAATGATTGCCTTTCACTCACTTTGGCCTTCATATGTACCACAAACCTACTAAAAGTAGCAAGGAAGCCCAAAGAATAAACTAGACTGCATATGTAAAGTTTATGATTTACTACATGAACAACTGGAAGACACATGTATGGTCACATACTAATGGAAACCTATAAACAAATAAATAACAAATAGAATACATCTTCAAGTACATACGTTTTCTATGTGTGCTCTTTGGCTCACAAAATAGAACTGTGCCCAACAAGCCAAACAAAATCCATCTTCCTTATTTATTCCTGTGTACCAAAATGGAAAAGTGGCCTAGCAGTGAGCAACTCAAACTACTATATGGAGGACATATTAATTGGCCATTAGGAAAAAAATACTATCTTAATTTTTATAACAACAATTATTAGCTTTCATCCACTTTGTATGCTACTCCACTCTACTCCACTCCAAGGTATTGCACTTCACTCTATGGAACTTCATTCTACGCTATTTAATTGGATCCCAAACCAATATATGGCACGCCATTGTATGCTATTTCACTCCACCCCGTGCCACTCTACGCTACTCCAGTCTGCACCACTCCATTACACACCACTCGACTATATGCTACTCCACTAGATACAATTACACTCTACACCACTCCACTGAACAACACTGTTCTACGCCTCTCTACTCTACACTATTATACTGTACACAACCCCACTCTATGCCAGTCCACCCAATGTTATTACACTGTATGCAACTCCACTCTACACGCCATCAGTGTACGGCACTTCACTGTATGCCACTCTGCTATACGCTACTCCAGTAGAGGCCATTCCACTGTGTGTCACTCCACTCTATTCCAGTGTATGCCACTCCACTCCATGCTACTCCATTCTACTCCAACCCACTGTATGCCACTGTTCTCTCCCCCACTCCATTCTACACTATTCCATTGGATGCCACTACACTGTACACAACTCCACTGTATGCTATTACACTCTTCCCCATTTCAGTGTTCACCACTCCAGTTTACACCACTTCACTGTACACCACTGCACTGTACACTACTCCACAATAGGCTTTTCCAGTCAATGCCACTCTACTGCACACCACTCTACTCTAATCTATTCCATTGTATGCCACTTCACTATACACTACTCCACTCTATGCCACTCCAGTGTACACGACTCCACACCACTCCATTCTACGCTAGTCCATTGAACACCACTCCACTGTATGCTTGTACACTCTACCCCACTCCACTGTACACTGATCCAGTCTACACTATTCCATGATATGTCACTGTACTCTATGCTATTCCACTAAAAGCTACTCTATGCCACTCCACAGTACCCCACTCAATTCTACGCTATTACACTGTACGCAGCATCAGTCTTTCCCCTGTGCTGTATGGTATTCCACTCTACCCCACTCCACTGTATGCCACTCCACTGTATGCTATTACACTCTACCGCACCCCACAGTACACCACTCCAGTCTAAACCACTCCACTGTACGCCACTCCACTGTATGCTACTACAGTATACACTATTACACTTTATGCCACTCCACTGTACACTACTACACTATACCACTATACGCCATTACACTCTACGCCACTATACTGTACATCACTCCAGTCTCCCCATTCCACTCTATGCTATTCCATTTTATGCCGCTCTACTGTATGCTAATCCACTCTGCGCCACTCCAGTGTACTCTCCTCCACTTGATATAATTCCACTCTACAAAAATCTACTACTCTCTATGCCACTCTACCCACCTGTACTCCACTCTATCACCGTATATTCCACTGTCCAAATTTGCACTCAACTCTGTGCCCATACAGTCTGTTGTACAGCACTCTACTCTGTGACAGTTTCCACACTGTATTACACAGCACTCCACTCCATAGTATGAGACAGCACTCTAATTTATAACAATTTCCTTGACTCTACTCTATGCCACTTAAATGTATGCCACCCCACTCTACACTAATCCACTGTACCCTACTCCACTCTACATCACACCACTCTGCGCTATTACATGCTTTGCCACTCCACTCTTTTACACTCCAAATGTACAGTACTCTTTTACACTCCAATGTACAGCACTCCACTGGACACTATTCCACTGTATGCTGCTCCACTTATGGTAATCCACTCTACACCATTACAGAGTACACTACTCCACTCTAAGCTGCTCCATTGTATGACTATCCCCTCCACTCTATGTAGCTCTACTCTATAAAAGTTTACCACACTTTATGGAACTCTACGACATTCAACTTCAACCTATCCCGTACACTTCAGTAACCAACTCTATATTCGACTCTATGGCCTTACACTACAATTTAGAAAACTATTCCACTATACAAATCTTTTTTATATGATATAGCACTCCACTCTATTGTACGAGACCCCCTTCAATTTATAACAGTTTACAACCAGTACACTCAACTCCATGTCACTCTACTCTACAATACACCAGTACACTCTATTGTACATTACTCCACAATATGTTAAACCATACCACTCTACTCGACTCCACTGTACAAGACTTTACCTCACTGTACACTACTCTGCAACAATCCACTCTACGCAGCTCCACTGTTTCACACACAATTGTACGTTATGTAACTCCATTCTACAGCACTCTACTACACTGTATGCCACTGTCTGACACGTTTTTCCTGTCTATACCCCTTCACTCCACTGTATCACACTGTACTATACTGTATGCCACTGTACAACACTCTACTCCACTCTACTCTACAATACTCTAGTCCAGTATACAACACTGTGCAACTCTTTGTATGCCACTGTACCCCACTTTACTCCACTGTTCTCTGACACAGTACTCCGCTCTACTCCAGGACTCAACTGTACGCCACTCAGTGCCATTGTGCTCTATAACACTGTATGCCAATCCACTCTCACACACTCTGCAATACTGTACTGTACTGTACACCACTCCAATCTAAAAATCAACTACACTGTATACCACTGTAGTATACATCACTTTCCAATATTGTACGAGATCCCACTATACTCTACTGTTCAATGCAGTACTCTAATTTATGGCACTTTACTCGATTGTATGCTACATCACTCTATTGTTTTGCCATATAGTCTACGACACACCACTCCACTTATTGACACTTTACTCCACTCTATTCTACCCCACTCCAGTGTACTCCACTATACTCCACTCTACTACTAAACTTTATACCACTCTATACTACTGTACTATACTCTCCTCGACGCTGTGCCACTGTCTGACAGTCTACTCCACTATATGCAAATCCACTCTACAGCACTGTACTATATTTGATGCCACTCTACTCCGCTCTATGCCCATCCACTCTACCCCACCCTACTCCACTGTATAACACTCAATGACATGGTACTCAACTTCTCTCTACGATACGCCACTCCACTATATGATATGGCACTCCACTCAATGACACTCTCCTTCACTGTACTCTATGACACTTCACTTGATGATACTACACTCTATGGCACTCTGCTTCAAAAACACTTTACTCCACTCTATGTCAGTCTATGACACCCTACTGTACTGTTTGACATGTCATTCCACTGTTCAGCTCGCTGCTCCAGTCCACAATACTGGACTCCACTAAATGAAACACCATGTCACTACACAATATAACAGTTTAGTACACTGTACGATACCCTACTACACTCTACTCTATTCCACTTGATTCCGATCTACAATACTCCTGTCTATGACAAAAGACTTCGCAACACTCTCCTCCACTGTACTGTAAGGCACTCCACATAACAGCTCTCCAATTAAGACACTGGACTTGACTATTTGAAACACATTTTTATTAAATATTGAAATTTAAAAAAAATATGGTTAAAGCTTGGTTATAGTTAGGAAAAGTTATTTTCCCTATACAAATCAAATTTAAACTACACAAACGTTAAAAATTTGAAAGTTATAGTTATAAATTTCATTTACAATTTAATCACCGCCTTCAAATTATTATAAGCAGTGGACCTTGTTTCACACTCTTTTCAGCTCGCTTACCAGTCAACACTAGCTATAATTCGCAAGTCTACCATGCACTGTGTTCTCATCATTAATAATGATACTCAACTGTACATCACCTTACTGTACGAGACTCTCCACCACTCCATTGAACCCCACTCTATGCCACTACACTCGACAACACTTTGCTACGCTCTATGCCACTCTTTCACACTCTACTCGATGACACTCCACTCCACCACACTCCATTTCATGACACTCCAGTCAACGACACTCCACTGTAAAACAGTCAGCTCTACTGTTCAACATGCCACTACACTGTTTAACACTCCACTCCACTCTACAATGCTGTCGTCACGATACGACACACCACGCCACTGTATAACATTTTACTCCACTGTACGCTACCTCACTCCACTCTACTCAACTCCACTCTATTCCACTCTACAATATTCCACACCACAATATTAGACTCTACAACACTCTCCTGCATTGTACTGTACTACATTCCACGTTATGAAACTCCAATCAATGGCCCTCCACACTGCAATCTGAAACACATTTATAATAAAAAATACAAAGCTTAACGATAACTTATAGTTAGGAATACAGTATGTATTCTTCCTCTGCAAACCCAACTTAAAATAAACAAACATTAAAAATTGTAAAGTTATAATTATAACTGCAATTTATAATTTATATACCACCTTCAAATCAGTATAAGTCACGCACCTCCGAACATAGTCTTCAATCAATCAATCAATCAGATATTTATAAAATACGGCAAACAGCCCATGAGGGTCTCAAGGCGCTGTCACCTCACTAGTTACACTACATTAACTATAACTCATGCCTTTTCCATGCACTGTTTATACCCTTGCATATTACATAGCTTATAGCATGTGAAATCATAGAATTCATAACAACACTTATATGTTCTCAAATGACATTATTTGTCACAACACAGTGCATGGTAGAGTGGCAAGTTATAGTTAATGTTGTCTAGTTAGCGAGCTGAAAAGAATTTTTAACAAGGCCCAATACTTTTAAGGTGGTGGATACATTTTAAATGAAAGTTATAACTACAACTTTAGATGTATTTAAAGTTTGTATGGTTTAAACATGGTTTGTATAGGGAAGATAACTTTTTCTAAGCATAACTGAGCTTATATTAAGTAGTAGGCCTGGGATCCCCAGGGACTAACAAGGCTCGTGGAGGGGACACTCATCCCCCGTCCCTTTTCATTAACGAAGGCCCTGTGGGATGGGGCCCCCAGGGCCTAACAAGGCGTGGGGATGGGTGCCACGTGTCCCCTCCCAGTTAATTAAAAAAATGGCCCTGTGGAATGGGGTCCCCAGGGCCTAACAAGGTTCAGGAGGGACCCCTCCCCTTTAATTGTAGTTGTGGCCCTGGGGATTTTAGTCCCCAAGGCCTAATTTGGCTCGGGGAGGGGGCCATATGGCTCCCTTCCTCTGTAATATAAAAAAGGCCCCGGGGGTGAGGTCCCCAGGGCCTAATAAGAGTTGGAAAAGGAAGGCCACGTTGCCCCCTCCCCTTTACTTAAAAAAACAACCCTGGGGGATGGGGTCCCCAGGATCTAATAAGGCTCTGGGAGGGTGGCCTCTTGGTCCCCCCTACTTTTTTTTTTTTAAAAGGATCTGGTGGATGGGGTCACTAGGTCTTGGGGGGGCACGTGGACCCCTCTTCTTTAAAAAACATAAGTGCCTGGGGCAAACACCCCGCTGTGCACAAACGAAAGCCGTGCGCATCAGGTGTTGGTTTTACCTATGGTGATAAAATATTACTTTATTTTTTTAAAACCCTATAAATTCACCCCCAAAAAACTACGGTTAAAGTAATGTTATAGTTAGGAGCGATAAAAATATCTGTTTTTTTAAAATAAAACACTAGAAATTCAATGAAAAAAACAAAGTTACGTTATATTTAGGTGAATATATCAGTAACAAAATTAACATTTTGAACTTAAAAAGACACAGAAATTAGCTAGTTATAGCTAGCAGAGATAACTACAACTTGCGCCCCCGCCATGCACTGCTTAGGACCTCACATATTATATCACTCATGAAATGTTCTATGACATCATCAATGATAACACTGATGACATCACTAATGACATCATCCAAGCTTGTTTTGTACACATTGCTCCATAAATGGGTATAGCATTAGAGCTATGAAATTAAGTGTAAATATCTCAGATGAATATGATGCATAATTACTGCTATCCTACAAACAACCTCCATAGGTAAAGCAAGCTTGTGTTACGTACAACATTGACCCTATACCATATACTTTATGGGTAGCCAAGCTCATTTTGACTATAAACGACAGATGAAAGGGAAACGTATCCTGCACACATTGTTCAATCTGTATACAACTGTTCAGGGAAACCCAAGTTCCTCTAGGCACTGAAGCCCTATTACATAACTAATGCCACGGACAGTCTTTACCTATATCATATACCTGACAGTCACTGAACCTACACTGAGAAAAGATGTGGATAAAAGTTGAAACGTAGGTACTGTTAACACTGTTTACAACATGGAGAGATTTTACACTGTACCACACTGTTGGCAGGCAGTGAAAATCTCATGAGAAATACACCACAGAGTAATAAAAAAGTATCTACTGAGGACAGTATATTCCACGCAAAACTTTCCAAAGAGTACCTATTCACTTAAAATAACTGAGTTCTCAAGGTGTTAAAGATCATACTATCTGCAGCCTTCATACTGTGGTGAACACCTTACAGCCAGCCCTGTTTCTGAACAAAAAACCAAGGACATAGGTTATTACCTGGTGCACATGGTCTTCTATGTTAGGTAGAAATTGTCATGTTGAGACAATTCTCTCTAATAACTCAAGGTTGCTTATAATACTTAATAAGTAGTAGGAAGTATATTTTCCCTGCTAGAAACTTTTTCTGTAGTACCAAAAACCTTGTGTGGAATATAATAACTCAAGTTCTCAACTGTCACCTGCACATAGAGTTACTCTTCAGTACAAAGATTGATAACATTTTCAATACCTCTACATACCTATGGTGCATTAGGAGCACATGAGTTTAATATGCACTTATACTATCAAGCTGGACACAGGCTGTACAAAAATAGGTAGAAAAGTAATATGGTAGTTACCCTCCACTATGTAAAATTATAAAACAAACTAACACACTCATTGGATCATGTCTTCAGTGATGTAATCAGTGATGTCATCAATTATGTAATTTGAGATGTCATCAGTGATGTCATAAATGATGTCACAGAACATGTCATGAGTGATGTAATATGTGAGGCAATATGCAGTGCATGGCGGGGTGCAAGTTATAGTTATCTCTGCTAACTATAGCTGGTGACTTTCTGTGTTTTTTAGTTCAGTCCGTTATTGTTGTCACTGACATATTCACCTAACCATAACTTTACTTTAACCTTTTGTTGTTTGTAGGGAATCATTGGGGGTCGCAAATTGCAACCTGCCTAATTAACATGTTCTGTAACCCCTTACAAATGGTGATTTTTGGAAATTAACCTAACAGTACATAGGTCAGTCGGTACGTAAAAGCAGATACTAGTTGCAAAAAAGTTGGTGCTCAATTTGTGATAATTTTTGCGATCAGTATATTAATACACCTGGTCCTTTATCTCCTATTAGGTTCTATGCTAGAACCACGCAGGCATTTACCATGCCTGCCTTAACAATGCAGTCCGAACCACAAATGCGTCTTTACAATGCAATCCTTTACCAAGCAAGTCCTATCAACGACTTACCTTAGGGAAAGTGCTGGACTTTGGAATAGTACAATTTACAATTCCAACTCTAGTCTGCGCAACAGTAGGGAAAGTGTTGGACTTGAAGTCCAACATCAGTCCAACAACGCTTTCCTTAAGGCAAGTTCTTGTAACAACTTGCGTGGTAAAAGAAAGCGTTGTAAAGACACATCCATTGTTCGGACCGTGTTGTTAAAGCACAGCATGGTTCGAGCCACAATGAAAAGGATTTTGCCCTCCTATTATTGGCAAAGATTTGGAAACCTAACAGAATGATGAACAGTTTCTAAAGCACCTACCAGATCCAAATAGATCATTAACACCATCATGCACAATCCCTTTTAGATCACTGAAGGCTTCCTTCAAGATTTTCTCTGTACCATATTCGGGAGGGAAATTTGCAGAGTCTAGGATATAGTTGATCTCAATAAAATACATCCATCAATAATTGACCTACAAACACTCAAGGTGCTAGGTCTAGAAGAGTATTCGTAGATGCCAGAAGGAGAAGAGAAATTATGTGGTAGTTAGAAAAGATATCTGGGCCTGCAGATGGACATTTTAGCTCGCACACCACAATACCCTTTTTCAGCGAATGAGACTCCACTATAGATAAATACGGAAGAGCTTGTACAAAAATACAGAACTGGAACTGCAAATTGAGAAAGCCCATTTATTAAGCCAGGTAATTAACAACAAATTCAATGAGACGGTAGATCTGATAGAAAGAAGATGTACAGCCACAGCAGCAACTTCTTATAGGTGAACAAAAGAGTGAGACTTGGCTCACTGAAACCAATGGCCAGTGAAACCAATGGCCACAAGAGTATTGTGTGGTAAATTATGCACATAAAAATCTTGGGAAGCTCAGCAGGATACTAGTAGAGGTGTAATCAAGGTTAGTTAAGGAATTAGAGCTGTACAAAACCTCCTTGGTGAATGTGGGAGCTTCACTAGTTCTATTAGAGTAGAAACTGAACTGCAAGTGCCCGCAGGAAGGGATCATTTTAGATAAGAGGCAAATAAATCAGTTTAGTAGCAGAACTGTAGTAATCAAACAAGACATTTTCTACTTATTTACATACAGATCTCATACTGGCTGATTGAGGGGTAACCTTAGACGATGAAGGACACATATAGAAAAAAATTATATTTTTCCAGAGGTCCCCAAATAGCGTAGAGCAATTCAGTCATTAAAAACGTGAAGTTAGTGACAGGGGCACTGGGCAGAAAGAAAGGAGGGTTGTCAATCACTTCAATAAGTCCGAAAGCAGTACTTTCATACTTGGTTATCGCAAGTAATAGAAAATGAGATGGCTTCGTCCATCCAGGGAACAGTCAGCATCTGAGAAATCTCGGGTATTACATTGGAGGAATGTGTGGCTGGCCATATAGGTGTGTTTTTTAACACATTGTTTGAGGTCAAGTGTATTACAGGGTTTCAGAAATAATTGAACTTCTATTCGATCAGCACAGTCTCCCCACGAGGTAAAGTCTCCTGAAATCTCTGTCTGGGAAGTGTGAATGAACTAAGTGCCTCAAAATAAAAAAGCTACTAAGATTGGTAGGATTGTCAGCAGGATGAAAGACCAATAGCTAAAGAAGTGTTCAAGTAGGAGATCATTTGAGACTGACAGCTCGAATCTTGGCAGTGGAGCAGCAAGTCATTGAGAGTGGTAGCAATAATGGAATCATTAAACACAAGAGACGCTCTTGCCCTAATGCCAGACCCTCTATCAAACCACACAATATTATACTCCTAAGGAAGGGTCAGAAAGATGTTAGGACAGAAGAAAAAGAAAAAAGGCAGGTTTCCTCTGAGCAGTTATATGAGATTGAGTGCATTCAATAGGGTCCCAAATTTGAGAAATTTGTTTAGGAAAGGATAACAATAAGGAGGTGGATGATACAAGAGCTCGAATGGGAAGTGAGAATAGTATGACTACAAGGAACTGAGAAATAAATGTAAGTTAGAACACAGTACAAAAACAATAAACCAGAAGCAAATTAAAATATTAAAGCACCTTTCAGCATAATATAACACACCAAATTAAAAAAAGGTAAAGTGAACGAGGGATCAGCCCCCCCTGGTGCACAGGGATACAAGAAATTGACAAATCAGAAGTTTTAAAAAGATGAAATAATGAGAGAGCCAGCTGTCGGCCAGAGAATACTGGACTGATGATCAATGAAATCAATTGCATACCTAAGATATAAATCCACAAAAATGCACTCCTCTTCACCACAATATACTTCTCAGTAGTCATCTACAAGACAGAGAAGCTATTCAGAGTACTCATGTGAAACTGGGGCCTGATTTAGATCCTGTTGGGACCACCCAATTAAAAGATACCTTCAGGGACTGGGGTGATCTATGTACCTTCAGAGGTTATTATTTTTTTCGGTTTATGACAGAAAAAAGTCCTCAGTCTGTTTACTCTAAATATGGTGGGCAGTCTCATACCCTTACTTTGATTACCCCTGTGTCAAAGGACCTGAACACTTTTCTCCTGCATTATAAATTACCTTAGCAAATGAGCGCAGAAAAACTTGATGTAAGCAACACGTGTCACACTTTGAGCGCGGGTATGATGAAACTGTCGTACATGCTAGTAGGATGTATAATCTTCCAGTGGCCAAGCAGCAAATACTGATGCAGTCACTGGTACTGCAGTCACAAAACAAGACTGTTTGTAGTTTTGTTACAATGTCTTCTAGACAAGTAGGAGCTGAGTGCAAGCCAAGCGGATCACTGAAAAGAGTAGTAGCCTGCATGATCGTCGCATTTTATTATGATACAAACTAACTTATAAGATGGAATCGTGATGCTTTTATGATATTTATATCGAAATAAAGCAATTTGACTGACTGACTTATAAGATAGAAAATTGCGAATTGACTCTTCTCAAGCGGGTGCGTTACATAACGTTTGAAATAACAATGACAGAATCCCTGGGCCCACTCAGCCAATGTTGTTGAATTATGCTCTTCGCTTAAGGCTTCTTGATACAGGCTTGTCAAGTTCTAGTGCTTTGAATGTGTCAGATGGAAAAGTTTTAGCTAAACGATAGATTTTGATTGGTGAATGGCTGGAAGTTGCACAGATATTTAAAAGAGGTACAAGGTCAGATCTCTCGAATCACACGCCCATTACTTACATGGACTCAAACTCGATTGGGAAAGGAGAATTTGTTGTGTCTGAATGATGGACTGAAAAGAAAGTAATTGCCACTAAATACAAAGGGCCTTATTTACAAGATTTTGACACACGGCAGTGTAGCAAACCTTCCTGCTGCTCTGCCCTGCTTTAAAATAAAAGGGCTGGGATGCGCCGTAGCTACAGGATACAGCACATTCCTGTCCTTCTTCCCTGTGCCAGCGCACAAACAGCAGCAGAGCACCAGTGTGCCAGTGCAGACACCCTTGCGTTTTATTTGCAAGGGTGCCTGCGCTAAGGGGATGATTGTTTTTGTGCAGGAAGTGGCACCTTCCTGCACAAAAACAATCATTAAAGGCATTTTCCTCTTTTTATGCGTGCTGCAGAATGGAAAGAACGAAAAGCAATAAAAGTATGTTTCCTTGTGTCTTTTTGCACCTCCCCTGGGGAGGCGGAAGATTCTGACACATTCCCAGGTTTACAAAATGCTGTAAATGCGACATGCTCCATGGATGTCACATGGGAACACCCACAGCAATACCCAAGGAAAGCCCCTTTCACGCAGAGTTATGCGTGAAAGGGAAACATATTTACAAGTTTATGAAAAGTCACGCATGGTGACTTTACATGGCCTTGTAAAGATGGGGAAGCCCATTGCACTGCCTGTGCTTCAATAAAAGTGACGCACCAGCGGCGCAATGGGCTTGTAAATGAGCCCCATAGTTAGTGCCTAATTTAGAGTTTGATGGACAGAGAATCCATCACCAGCAGGACGGAGTGCCCTGGCTGCCAAACCCTTGGTCTGCCAGCTCCAGAGCTAGGCAATCAGTTTTTCCCAGTGCCCATTCTGGCTCCGCCATTGAAAACTTACTCCGAAGACCAAGTGGAATAGGGGCCATTGACGTTAGGGCATCAGACTGCCCACCCTATTTGGAGTGGACAGTCAAGGTCCTTTTTTTTGTCTCAAACTCACAAAATTGCATTTTATGCACAAGTCACAGTATGCATGGTTGTTGTGCAAGTTATTGATTGCGGTCCTAACCATAATGTAAATTTCAGTGTTTTGTGGCTTTAACCTATAACCATAACTACATTTTAATCGTTTTTTTAAGTGAATGTTTAAGATTTGTTTAAACAGATGCTAAGGCCTTAAAAGCAATGTTAACCATAATTTTGCTTTAACCTTTGTTTCTTTCTCTGCCATGACGGGTTGGCAGTGACCGAAAAACCCAAAGTTAAAGTCGATATGATGTGTGATAATAAAAACCCAAGGCTAAAGTGAAGTTATGGTAAACATTAGTTATAACATCTTAACATATATTCAAAAATTCTCCCAAATTCTCTTTAAAAAAGCACAGATTTGTGGCTTGCCTGTCTATTGTGCCAGTTATGGATTGTGGATTCATCCCCCACTTGCAAATGTCAGTTTTTTTTCTCTTCCGTTTTAATTTGTAACCCTGATTGTATACATAAATTCACTCTTCCCTTCTACAAAGTAACAGTGTTTGTGGATGGGACTTGGAGAAGGCCTTCACACACCCGTATCTCCCCTACTTGTTGTCACTTGTCAAAGTTGTACTTACACAAGTAGCAGATGTAGCAGGCAGGACTGGGAAGCAGATGGGGCCCAGGATTAGTTGCTCTGTTTGCTTTCGTTTTGTGCAGGTTAGCATCATTTTCCTCAGTGGGCATCTGAAATCGAGAACATTCCATTAATATCAATATATTGCTCTGCAGTCTAATTCAAACAGCTTGTTTGGCACAGAAATGTTGCTTTCACTTTTCTATTTCTAGGCACAACCTAGCTATGCACCTCTGCCTCCTCTGTGATTTGGGCCATAAACGTATAGTCAACCTAAGCAATCACTAGAAACACTACTATTAAATTCACAACGAAGACAGAGACAACTGGTAACTTACAATACCATTCCAGTAACATTTCATGTACTTTGTGTTGAATGCTTCACTACTCATTTTACAAAACAATCTGTACCTTGCTTGTTCCCTTACTTCTCTACCTCCTATGGTCTGCAGTTCCAGTCTATATATTCCTGCATTGAAATAGTATATCATAAATTAATTGCATTTTTTGTAATACCATGTTTAATGTTCCTTTCATGGAGACTGAGCAAAGAGCGGGCTGAGCACCAGAAAGACACAAAAGTGGGACTCCCACCACACTGTTGAACTAGACCGAATGATCAACCTATGATAAACACCCAGTTTCTCATGCACAATGAGGAAAGATGGAGGTGTACTTGTTTAGTTCTTTAATAAACTCTAATGTCAGGTTCTCAAATGCTAGTTTGACTAGGGTTTGGAGTAGTAGGATACAAATCATTTTTTGAAGTTGAGCTGGCAATTTTCACTGTGATCAAGGTCGCACTGACCTACATGGCAATCAGGCAATGCAAGAAGGGCAGGTCTGACAGGCCAATGGGGGGTCTGGTTTTCTGGCGGTTTGTGAGTCTGTTTTATGGTCTGTTGGGCCGTTTATACTGTTGGTGTCTCTGATAGTATCACAAACATTGACTGCAGCAAGGATAACTATATACATTCTCTCATACCTTGCAAAATACATATACAGCTTATCTTTACAGGTTAAATATTGCGCCCATTTCAAAATAAGGGTCACGTTTTTAGCCATCTAGTTCGCTAATGGGGCCACTTTAATTTTGGTGCCTGCACCTAGTCTCCATCCAAGTCCAACCCTGATTCTTTCAGTGTGAATGACAAGTTGTAAGGCTCCTAGGGGCAGATTTACAAGCCCCTTGCGCCACTTTTGCGTCACTTTTAAAATGGGAAAAGTGACGCAAAAGTGGCGCAAGGGGCTTGTAAATCTGCCCATTAGTTTTTAGTTTTGACTGATTTTTACTTATGCAGCTGGCAGGAAGCATTCAGTTTACCTATGTGTATCTATTTTTAAAAATGGAAAAAACAGAATCATATCTTTGATTAATACCCTTTCTGGCATTAAACCTTCTGGGCAGTGCCAATGCATGTAGACAGCATTGAAAATATGAAATAAATTGGAAATGCCCTCTTTGACAGTCTACTTCTGTAGTAAATCCTACCCACTTTCCATTCCCCTTGAATACTGACCACCAACACATCTCATCGTTTCTGTGGAAGAACTCTGCTACTTTTGGTGTTTCTAAAGGAGGCTGCAGGTAAATATTTTTATTTAACAGAAATAAATAGTCTTTCGCGTTGCTCATGCTTGTGCTCATACCAGGGACCAGAAGAATTCAACCTTTTTTTTGCCAGAGTAGCTTAACTACGTTCTCAGCACCAGAAGCAGGTTCTGTGCATGTTTGGGAGCAGTGTGAGCAGGTTCACGACGCTCAGGAGGACTCAAGTTCCTAAGCTCTCAGCCCATCATCTTTCACAAAGCAGAACTATTCAGTGCCCACATAACTTTCAGTTTCGATACAACAGAAATCCAGTAAATATCATGATGTGCCGACTACTGTGTGTGACTGCTAATTCAACACCTTTCAGGTTAAAACATAGTGTTGGACTTGGCCCTTTTTGCAGGGTCATCCCCAAACTTTTTGCCTTCCTCCTGCATTTTTTCTGACCTGTTGTTGGCTGTTTTATGACTCTGGGCACTTTACCACTGCTGTTCAGTGCTAAAGTGCATATGCTCTCCCCATTGTAAAATGTATATGTTGGTTGGATTCCATGATTGGCTTTTTTGGTTTACTATCAGACCCCAGTAAAGTGCACCAGGAGTGCCAGGGCGTGTAAATACAAATACCGCTGGTGGGCTTGCAGCACTGGTTGTGCCACCCACAGAAGAGGCCTGGTAAAATATGTCTAGGTCTGCCATTGCAGAACCTGCGTGCAGTCTGGTACTGACATGCTGACTGGCAAGTGCACCCACTTGCCAGTCCCTAAACCTTCCCTTAACTTCATGTTAGTCACCCCTATGGTAGGCCCAAGGGCAGGGTGCATTGTAGCATAAGGTAGGACAAGCCCTGATGTGTGTGGCATGTCCTAATAGTGAATTACAGCCATTTTCGTTTTTCACTATTGTAAGGCTACCCTGTTCTCATAGGCCAGAATGGGCTGTTAAGATTGATACTGACCTCAGAATAATAAAGTACATCTTTTAGTAAGCTTTATTTTAATATTCTGCGTTTGCAAATGCCACTTTTAGAAAGTTGGCCTTTGCTTGCCTAACCATTTCAGCCCGCCTCTGCGTGATGTGTATCTGCTGTCTGGCTTGTGTGAGTGACAGGGCTGGGGAAACCCAGATGGGCAGGGCTAGGTATCCTGGTGGTGAATAGGAAGATTGACATATAGATGGGTGGGAGGAGTACATCTGGACTCTGAATAGGGCTGTACTCTGCCACCACAATGCTGGCTCCACCCCCTGTGGAGCGTCTGATAGCTCTGCCCTGCACCCTGAAAGAAGAAGCCTGCATCGCATCAACAAAGTGCTCCAGAACTGGACTGAACTAGGCAAGGGCCCCCCTGGCCTGAGAGAACAAAGGATTTGTAGTATAAATGTAGGAGCCCTGCTCCTAAGAAACTAGATCCTGTCCTGCCAAGAAGAAACCTCTGTCCGACCTGAAGGAACTGGAAAAGCTGCATGGAGGAGTACTGTCCCTGACCTGGGGGATTGGCCTGCAGTGGTTGCCTTGCTGCTGAAGAAGAGGAAGAAAAGACTCAAGAAACTTTTATTTGACTTGTGCTGAGAGATCTCCAAGGGCTTGTGAGTGAGCTTGCCCCCTGAACGAAGTCCCAGGACCAGTGGACTTCACCGCCGTGAGATCGCCTTGGAAAATGGACCGCTTTCCCCGCATCTTCGACTCGAACTGCTGCGCACGTCTCGCTGATCGCAGCGTACCCCCTGCAAGCTGGTATCCCGCTGTCCGGCCCGAACAAAGCGTCTGAGGCCCCTCTACGAGCCGTAGCTCGCACCGCAAAGGAAGGTATCGTCCGACCTGAGCAACGCGACTAACAGGCCCCTACGAGCCGTAGTTCGCACCGTAACGGAAGGACTGCGAACCGTACTTGCTTCTATCCCCTACGAACCGTACTGCCCAGCGTACGCTCCTTTCCCCTGCTTTGGAAAGGCTGCGGTGCGTACGGTAGTCGCGTACGTCTCCCCTGTGCGGAGCATAGAGCGTACTGTTCGCTTGTATCCATCGCTTTGAATCAAGATTGCCGATCTCTTGGTACGGCGCGAACGCCGCGACGAACATTGAACGCACCGTACCTAAGCACCGTCCCCTGAAGCCCTGGACGCCCAAGGTCTAACGTACCGTAGTATGCACCGCACCAGGAGGACAACGCACCGTACATCGCGCTTGATGTCAGTGCAGGATCCGTGACGAACACACCACAAGATAAAGGTACTGTGCCTGTTCGCACCGTAGGGTGTACGCTTCATCCCGAAGCGCCTACAGTGCGTGTGAGACTCGTTCCCAAGCAGTTTTTCCGCGTACGAAGCATACGGACAGAAACGAAGCGCACAGAAATTTAAAACTACGCTAAAACCAAGAACTCTTTGTCTAATAAGTATTGTGGGCCGTTTTACGTTCTCTGGTCTTGTGCGAAGCCTAAAATATATATATAAAGTATTCTTTTTCAATATCCCAGTGTGGAGTCCATTTGTGGGGTTGTCACTGAGTTACTGTGTGTGTGTTCACAAATGCTTAACCTGGACGCTCTGAGATAGGCCTTGTCTGCTCGCGCCAAGCTACCTAGAGGGTGAGCAGGGGTTATTGTTGGAGTGTACCCGCCTACCCTGACTAGAGGAAAGGTTCCCTGCTTGACACAAGTACCTACCTGTGCCAACCAGAGAACCCGGATTCTAACACACAGATCAACTAACTTGGCGTTTCAGTGCCATTTGAGTAGACCTTGTGGTATCTCCTGGTGGCTGAACACTTGCCTGGCAGCTATGATTCTATCTCTCCCCCTTGTGAACCTAGGGCCATATGTAGGTAAAACGTGCTTTGCGATTCTCAGGTTTTTAGGGAATCGCAATTAGAGTATCGCAAAACGCAATGTAGGTAGGATTGGCAAAATATTTTGCGAATCCCACCTATTCCTTATTTGCGAATCGCAAATTGAGATTCGCAAATAAGGAGTACTTTGCCATTCATTCCTATGGGCTAGAAGACCCATAGGAATGAATGGGAAGACATTCTCAATTTGCGATTCTCAATTAGAGAATCGCAAATTGAGAATGCAATTTCAGGGTTGCAAGGGAGTCAATAGGACACCCTTTTGCACCCCTGAAATAAATATGTGTGCACATGTGGCGCACATACATGCGCTAAGGGTATGTATGTGCGCCACATGTCACTTTGAAAAATGCAAAAAAGTGAATTTTTCAAAGAAATCGCAAATTACCACCAACCTGAAGTTGGTGGTAATTTGCGATTCCTTAAGCCAAAATCGCACAACTTGGGTGCTTCCTACATTGTATTTAAGGAATCGCAATTTGGGATTCTTTAAATGCATTAGCAAAATAAGGAATCACACATTTTGCGATTCCTTATTTTGCGTGTGGTTTTTGTGTGCTACATAGCAAACTGCCCAAATTGCGATCGCAAACGCTGAAATTCTGCAAATTTCAGCATTTGCGATCACAATTTGTCTTCCTACATATGGCTCCTAGTGTTTCCTGGTGGTTTGGCACGGTTGAAGGGGGCTTGAATTCTCTCACTGTTGGATTGACTCCATATTGTCCTTACCGGTTTCTCAGCACTGTCTCCCAGTCTGGGATTCTATCACTTCCAGGATGAATACATATGACATTATATTGATATCACTATTGCCAGAAAGTACTTATATGATTGCATCACTGCTCACGTGACTGCTCATATGATCACTACACAATTGCCTGCAAAATCACCTGCATCAGTTGCCTGCATGCCAGACTGCATGATCGCTTCAGTGCACGTGGTGTAACAGGTTGATTGCCAGCTTATAGCAGCTTTATAGAAAGTATTAAATTACAAATTACATGACAAACTATTTGGAAACTACGTGACAACTGTGTGAAAAGCAGTAAGATGTACTGAGGCTGATTTGCATGCCCGATGTCTCTGCTGTCATCGGTATCCGGAGTACCATGCCATCTGTCCGCAAAGTGCTCCAGCACCTCAAGCGGGGTAGTTAGGGCTATATAAGTGCCAAAACAATACTAAGCAAAACAATGTCAGAGTTCCTATTAGTGTAAAACATCCCTTACACTTCAAAACAACTTTAAACTTTTTTTTACAGAATTTGGCAGAAAATTTGCATTAAATGCAGATTGGAAAATACATGATAGGGCATGAAAAGAGTATGACACACTAGACACCCTTAGACATGACGAAATCACAAACACTGGGCAAACTAGTTGTAGTGGGAAACCTGTCTCCAAAGCATTCCAACACCTTGTCAGGGGTAGCTAACCATATCATACCATGCCACACCACACCACGCCATGCCACGCCACACCATACTATACCATGACGTCAGTGCTACTTTTTTAAAGTATACTTTTATTGTGGGAGGTCGAGAAATTTCCCTGGGGATAAAATTGCCGTATGAAAGACCTAATAGGGTATAATACCTAGTAGGTTCTCAAAAGCCCTGAATGCGTGAAGAGATCAGCCCCTGCTGATTAGCTTCTGAGGGGTAATGTACATCGATCTCTGTGTCACTGACGTCTTTATCACCCCAAAATGTTGTGGTCTCAAGGATGCTGCTCTGCACTCAGATCTGTGCAGAGGGGCCTTTCAGGAGTGCTTTTACTGGAGATATCAGAGGAGGGGGGGGGGGACTTTGAAAGGGCCCTCCCACACATTACGAATTCCAGCAGTAGATTGCATGCATATACGAATCCATTCACACAACTCTGTTTTTGATTTGTATAGACGCATAGCAATATACATTCATAGGTCTCGTCTGCACTGCTTGTGAAGGTGTGCTTGCTTAGCATTGTTCGTCAGAATCATGGCTGCCATCCGAGTTATCTCGTGCCCTGCTCAAAACGAAACACCAATGAGCTTCTTTCTTCCTTCTACTCTTGAGGCTGTGCTCCATTTTATAGATGATCTGATAGGTCTGGTGAGGTATTCACCATCAACATGATAATGTGAAACCCCTGAAGAAGAGCCATACGTCAAAATGCTTTGGGACCTTCAGTAAATGCTTAATATCGTTGAGATAATGAATTAATGAATTGCAATACTCTAATAAGCGTTTGTAATATCATCAGGTAAACTGCGAATCTTCATTTGAACGAGAAACATGATCCATGTTGGGTGATCGCATTGAATGGCATTCCCGTATGTTTGCTGATCAGCTGGAGACACAGACGGTCCACTCCCTCATTGACTGAGGAAGAACTGACACTTTACAATCAAATGAGTTGTCCTAACGGCTAGGGCGCTCGACCTCGGAACTGGGTTCGAGTCTCGGTAATGACGCTGAACATCCTGTGATTCTGGGCAAATCACTTAATCTCCCCGTGCCTAACAAACAAAATGAATAAATCCCCATGCAACATAACTGGTGCTATGTAAAGCGCTCTGATACCTGATTGGATTCGGGTCAAGTTCGCGCTATATAAAACTCTGCAAAAAAAAAAAAAAAAATGACCTCACAGAGGTGATGGATGTCTGACTGAGACATGCCTCAAATCACAACTGCTATTCCTTTGTCTGCCAGTCCTTTGCAGTGGTACAGAGGCTTTGACATGAAATTGGACACTTTGCAAATGTCATACATGCAGCAGCCTGCAGGTATATTTTTCTCCGTATAAATAATTAGTTCCTTGAAGGTCAGAAGACGTGTGATGTAGAAAGCCATTCTCCTTCCGTCTCTTGAGCCCCACTCTACCCCTGAAAACAATCATATTTAATTGATCCCCTTTAATGTGCCAAATACCACTGAGGAAAATCTCAATTTTCTTAGCCCCTGACGAGCATCAATACCCAGCTCTGTACTACAGTCATTGGTATTTTAGGCTTTTTTTTATCTTGAGATTGATGGAAAAAGCGCCTCTAGCAGATCTCCTGATCACTCTTGATGTATCCTTTTGGTACTTAGGGATAGCTGGATGTCGAGGAGTGTGTTCAAGGGGTACTACAGTCCTATGTGCCACAGAGTGCCGTAGTAGAGGCGGTGTGTTCTTTGTGCTCAAGGTTAGTTGAAACGTGTCTAGATTGTCCCAAATAAGGTTGCTCCTATCAGCCATCTGACATGCAACAGTTAGGCTGCTGCTGGTTGGCTCCAGTGAACTGTTAATAGCACACCTCTGAGTCCTGCACAGAACACGTGCCATCTTCATTTAATTCGAGATCAGCTCAAGTACTGTCACTCAGTCAGAACAAGGAGACTGAAGCAGCTGATGACTGGAGATTTGTTGAAAAAACAAAGAGAGAAAGAATGAAACTCTTGCCATATGGTGGAGTGATACACATGCAAAAACAACAGTTGATGGACAGAATGCAGAACAATGTCATACATTCACCCCAGGACTGAGATCTGGGCCTAACTCCATCGTTTTTTTGCCCACCATGCCATTCCAGTTTGAACCCAGCCATAGGCAAATCAGTCTTGACCCTGTGCCTCATGGGAACAGTCACGCCCGAACTGCCAAGCCAGGTCCTCCCTGGACTGGAAACAAGCATCCTAGGACCGGTTTCGGGGTTTCACCCCTCTTCAGCCAGGATAGCTTGATTCCAGTGGCATGGAGATACACGTCCACATCCAAGTTCTGACACCAAATGGGCAGATGGTTTTTCGCAATTTTTTTTTTTTTTTAGTGCAACACCTAGAAGCTAAAAAAACAATAATCTACCATCACGTCCACCTTAACCCCTTAGACCAAATATCAACAGCAGGTGTACGTCAGGTCAGTTTAACCAATAGTTTTCAAAATCCCCAAATATCTTTATGAAGCTGTCCTCCCATGATGGAAATCAATTCATACTCTTTTCTAAGAATGTGTGAACTCATGTTCTACATTCACTCTTGCTACACCGGATAACTAGGACGTTTCAATTTTTTATGAAAATAGCTGTAACTATACTATACTGTACTATGAACGCTACATAACAAAATAAAACAAATTATCCTGTATATCTGCATAAATCCTGAAAATAATATTTCACCATAGGGGACAGAACATCTCTATTGTTCTTGAATTCTTTTAAAAATGCACTTCAAATGTTCCTCTAACCTGCTGAACAAGGCAATAGTGTGTAAAAAGGAACCTTTTTCTGTGCATCTGTTAACATATACAGCCACCTTCCTTGCTTTACGATATAAACAAATAAGTCAAAAGTAAAGCAACCTCGATAATTAGAATCCATGCTATTTTAATATAAATACAACAAAGATGTGTTCCAGATGTCAGCGTGATCGGTGTAAGCCCCAAAGTGATCTTACTATTTTTTAATAATGAATTAATTACTTGTGATGATAGTTAGTTTAAAACACATTTTAGGGCCTTATTAGTGGTTAACAGCAATGGATCATCCTCCAAAACTTCTACATGCCCCATACACCAACCTCTTGCATCCCCTTCCTCATGTAGAGGTCAGTTCACCACATGATGGAGCCATGGCCATCTCCACTAATGGGAGAATCATCCCAGTGTGGCTTCTGGGTGGAGGTTTTTGTGGTGTGGTACCCACATGCTCATTAATAATAACAGTTACAGAGACAAGCCATTGGAAAGTCAGCTGTACCATCATACACCATGGCATGGCAGGCCAGCTAGTGCTGAGTATTTCCAGTGAAACGGTTCCACCCTTGTGAGAAGAAACCCTTTTGTTAAAATAAAGAAGGGCTGCCCATCAGCTGCACACTCTTGATTCTGTTGGCTGGGGACAACTATAAATGAGTCCATCGGTCCTCACATAGGGCCAATTTGGTGAAACAGTAAATGAACCCTTTTACCTCATTGAGGTCCTATCGGGACCATCTTTGCTATTAACCCACACTAGTATTGGCATATCAAAAGCTATTTAGGGCAATTTAGAATGCAGTTTAATATTCGATTCATCAAAACTATTATCCTGGTATTACTATTTATGTGGGTTTTTTTTATAACAGAAGACCATTCAAAACCACTTTTGGGATACAATAATTTCCTCGCAAAATTGTGAAGGGTCGTATTTGTGACAATCCCACATACTTACAATTATTTTAAAAAATCCAGATAAAGGATATAATGGTCTTTAACCCAACAGCCTTAACTCAGTCCTGGTTTTAGAACATAAAAGGGTAAGGTTACCTGAGGTATGCTCACGCAGTGATATTGCTTGTAGTAGGTACTGTGGTAGAGTTTAAGGATTCATTTTCATCTTGAAACTGCATAAGGTAATGGGCCCAATAATGCAGCTCAAGGTTACCCGTTAAGGTGTCCTGGCAGTAACAGTAGACAGAGTTAAAATGCATATACAAAAGTTAAGATGTGAACATTCAGGTTTTTAAAAGCTTGTGAAAGGTGTGTTTAGCTTCTGATATTTGCTGCAGTGATACCAGGTCTAAATTCCTGATACTATAATTCCAGCAGCGTCAAGCTGGCTTATAGGACAGCTCGGCAGTGCCCGAAGGGCTGACCGACAGATAATGTGCATGGGCTGTTTTTGTCTCTATTTTTGGCCTGTTTTAATGTCCCTTGTATAGAGAGCCACCTGGTCGCTACTTTCTATGTCGCTGCTCATGACGTCACTCCCTGGGCCGGGCGTTGCCCAAGGAGATAAATAAAAGGGCGCCAGGTTGCTTGTGGCGTCGCCGACACTGAGTGCAAGAGTATGAGTGTGTCTATTATTGCGGTGCATCGCCACGGTGTGCTTGGCCTCTCCTCTAGGCTCTGGCACCAATTTACACTGGCAACGAGTAGTGGGTTAGCCCTGTGCGACCCACAACGACAAGCAGCAAGTCTACAGTGGCTGCTGTTTCAGCCTTCACCTCTCCGGCCGCAGCAAGGGTGGTTTGTCTGCCCATCCTCCCTATCGGCTGCTGTCCATTTTGACCACACCCCAGTGGGTGCCAAGAAGAAGCTGTGTGCCTGCCCTTCATACCCGCAGGATTTGCTGACACATGCTCTCCTGCAGGCAACAGGAGTACTCTGTGCGGGCGGGAGCCTGGGGCCTACAATTCACATGGCTACGCGGATACGTAGGTGGGCGGAGATAAGGATGGCACTCCAGCTCTGGGCCCCTGCGCCATGTGGGGAGGTGCTGGACCTGGGAGAACTGGGAAAGGAGACTGCGCTGCCTGCCATCATGCGGCTCCACCACAAGCGTCGTTCAAGTAAGTTCATCGGTCTACTAAAAAAAAAAAAAAGGGGACGTTGCATGACTCCTCAGCACAGACTTTAACAGAGGCAGTTCCTCACCTGTTGATTTTGAGTACTACCGAGTGCAGCTGGAATGTAGCACAGCCTACCAACCTGCATACCATATCTGTGATTAGACATAACCATCAGGCACTGCTGAGGTGGCACAGAGAACATAGCCCCAAACAGGCCCTTAACCACAATAGTGAACAATACACACAAGGCACTCAAAGTAAGAAACAAATCGACACTAGTACTCACTGCAACGATGTCAAAGCACCGACTAAGGGTAACCAACAGCAGTGCCGAAGTCTGGCATGCCCCGACGTAGGCCAATTCTCAAACACCTACGGGACGCCTCTCCCACCCTTTAGCAAACTTGCCGACCTGGCAAAGTCAGCTTCAAGGTGGGGTTCGTGGTTGGGGAGTTTCAATCACTACTTTCGTGGCACCAGGGAAACAGATGGTGAAGTCAAAAGGTAGCTACTCATGCACTTTTGAGGTGTCGAACTGTACAAACTCTTTGAAACTCTGCCTGATACAGGGGAAGACGCACTGCACTCAATAGACACTTTGACCCTCAGATCAATCTGTATTTCAAAAGGTTTAAGCTGTGACAAGTCATGCAATCATACACCGAGTCGGTGGATATGTTCTATGCACAACTGCGAAAGCTAGCGAGAACAGGCACATTCCATGATCAGAGAGAAAAAATAAGGGCGCAGGTCATCCAAGGGTGCTAGTCCACAGTGCTATGACAACTGATCCTGAGACAGCCGGGAATCTCGCTTGATGAGATACTGGTACTTGCCCGTACCCATGAACTGTCCAATTCAAGTGCAGAGGAAATGGAAGCAGCACTTAGAAAACCCTCTGTAACTCCTGGCCAACCAAGAGCCCCCTTTGTCAAGACAGAAAGGGCGGAGACCATATAACGATGACCAGGCCTCCACGACCGTCCACCACTCCGAGTTTGGGTGGAACTTTCATCAGCTGTGGGAAGACTCACAAGACTCCAGGGATATGCCCTGAGAAGGGATGTACATGTTCTAAATGTGGTAATGCCAACCATTTTGCAAAGATGTGCCACAACGATAGGCCCGGAATGGATAACAACAGATTCAAGAGACAAACAGGGGCATTACGGCATCTGTCATTGGAACACACAACGGAAGAGGAAAGACTGAGTAGCTACGGACACTATTAGGAACTCGGAGAGGAGGACGAAGAGGTTTTCAGTGGGTCATTTGCAGGTCATGCGCATCGTAATAAGAGACTACCCCCTAATATGCCAGATATGAATCACCAATACACCTGTGAAGGTGCTCATCGATAATGGGACATCAATAAATGTTATGGATTCTGAACAATTCAAGTCTCCATGCACCCAACTCCTCTCCACCAAAGCGAGGATCTACACATATAGTGACACTGAGTCATTGCCACTCCGAGAAGTAATTGAAGTGTATATAACCAATGACAGGAATGCCACATGAGCCATGTTCCACATCACCGAAAGGAAGAAAGGAACATTGTTGAGCTGCCACATAGCTGAAGATTTGGAGTTAGTGCTCTTTGCCAACCAAGCCATGACTCCCACGCTGATTCCATAACTATTCCAGGGACTGGGAAAATTAAAAGACACACAAGTCAAATTGCATATAGACAGCTCAGTCAAGCCCACTGCATTGCGGTACAGAAGGGTTCTTTTCCACCTCTGACCGCAGGTTGAGTGAGAATTGCAAGCATTAGAAGACCTAGATGTCATCTAGAAGGTAAGCAGCCCCATGCCCAGGTTGTCGCCACTGGTGATCGTCCTCAAACCAAAGGTGCCATACCACTCGGCATCTGCATGAGACTCCCCAACCATGCAATTTGTTGTGAGAGCCATTTCACACCAATGATGGACAATAAAGTGGCCTCCCTTAACGAGCTAGATGGTTCTCGAATTTGGACCTCAACTCCAGATACCGTCAGTTGGAGCTAACCACAGAGATTTGGCACATAATGACGTTCTCCACACATGTCGGGCTCCGGCACTACAAGAGACTGAGTTTTGGCGTCTCCTCAGCAGCAGAGGTATTCCAGAATGCAATTAAAGAGAGAGACTATCAGGGCTGCTCGGATTCATCAATCTAAGTGATGACATTCTGATCTACTCACACAGCCTTTAGAGCATCATACTCGCTTAAGAAACACTCTGCAACACCTGGCAGACAGTGGCTTGATTCTTCACAAAAGAAAATGTTCATTCTATCGTGAATCAATTGACTTCTTCGGATACATCTTCTCCAGAGAAGGACTTAAGATGGATACCAAGAAAGCCACAGCCATCCAGAATGCACCGGCACCATGTAGCCCTACAGTTTCCTCGGCATGGCTACATACTGTGGGAGGTTTGTTCCCAATTTGACCTCACTGCCAGAGCCCCTGCTAGCCCTCATGAGATCTGCTGTCCTATTGGAATTGAGTCAGGAGGCTGACAAAGCATTTAAGGTGATCCAGAGTGTCCTTCTAGACAAAGTCACCATGGCGTACTTTCACCTCAAAAGAAAGACAGAGTTGAATTGTTGATGCCAAGCAGTGGGGTTGGGTGCTGTGCTCATACAGGAGTGCAACAACAAGGAGTGGGTACCCATAGCCTATGCCAGTCAAGCACTGTCCAACATAGAAATGCACTATGCACAGATAGATAGGGAAGCCCTGGCAATCAGGTGGGCCTGCCAGCACTTCCACCTGTGCCTCTGTGGCCAAGACTTCAGGGTAATCACAGACCATAAACCCCTCCTTCCACTCTTCAATAGAATGAATCGCCTAGTTGCCCCCAGAAGTGAGAGATGGGCATTACAGCTACAAGCCTACACGTTTGAAATAGCTTAGCGCCCCAGAACAAACAACAGCTGACTACCTGTCACATAATCCGATACCTCCCGAACATCGATCAGCTATCATGGAGGAAGAAAGGACAGAGGAGTTCATTAACATGGTGGTACAAAGTGCATAATCCATGGAGCTGACCCTTGAAGAACTCAGCGAGGTGACCAAAATGACAGGAACCTGATGCTAGCCAAAGAAGCACTGGCTCAGAATCAGGGGCAAAATGTTCTCAATGGATCAAGGTCGGTCACTTCAGAGGACAATACAGTGCGACAGCAACTATGGCGAGTCGAGCATAAGCTCAGAAAAAGCGAGGGCAGTCTCCTGCTGAGGGGTCAACTGATCGTTGCACCAAAAAGCTTACGAAACTGGGTAATTGATCTAGCACGCCATGCGCCTCAAGAAACTGCAAAAATGAAGGCGATACTGCACAGTAAAGTGTGATACCCGGGCATGGACATTCTCGTGGATGAGCTGGTGCACAACTGACTTCCCTGTGCATTAACAATTGGGGACCTAATACCTGCCCCGGTGCTAACGGAAGACCACAGTTTGGAACCCTGGTCTAAAATCAGGATAGATTTCGGGAGCTTCCCAGGTGGGTGGCCAACGGTGGTACTGATAGATTCACACACCAAATTCCCTGCAGTTAAAGTGGTGACATCCACAGCATTCCCACACGTCAAAATGGTACTGGATAGAACCTTTGTGATGTTGGGCCTTAGGTAAGAAGTGAAGTCAGATAATGGACCACCCTTCCAGGGAAGAGAATTTCAAGATTGCCTAACATCTCTAGCTATCCAGCACAGGAAGATCGCCTCACAATGGCCTCAAGCCAACAGGGAGGTGGGGAGGTGGAGAGGTTCATGAGAATGCTCAACCGAGCTCTACAGATTGGAGTGGATCAAGGCAAGGAAGCACGGCCTGTCCACACAAGTATTTAAATGCTTACAGACAGACCCCACACAGAACGACCCACTGCACCCGACACTCCCGCTATTCAGGAAACCTGCTTGAGACAATATCCCAGTCAATCCTGAATGGCGGCCTGCAGACATTGATATTGAGGCTACTCAGGTCAAATGAACACTCACAAATCATACGGCCAGCATCCGCCAAAGGGCCACAACCCGTCACTGCAAATAGGAGCAGCAGTAATCATCAAGGACAGATACCTGGTGAGGGAAGTTCAGAACCCCGTATGAGCCGGAGATATGGACAGTAAGTCAAATAGATGTGAGGTATAGATGCCGAACTGAAGAAGCAGGAAGCAGTAGTTTAAATAAGGGCTCTTTAATGTAGAGAGTAAACTTGAGACCTCATCCTCCAGCCAAGCCAGTGCAACTGACAATAGCTTCAACGCATAACATTCTCTTCATTACACATTCTTTAAAAGAACACAACAGCGGCTGACATCATCATGTTAACATGGAGGCACAGAATCATTAAGTAAGAACACTACATTACCTTCCCCTTTTCATCCATCAAACTAGGAAAATAAAAAAACATAAACATCAAGTAATAGAAAATAGAGACGAACTGGTCAGCATCATGACATTAATCTTGTAGTCGAAGAGGAACCTTCTTTAATCTGATTGGTCTCATACTTTCAGAATTTGAGAGGTTATTTTGGTTTCCAGGAATAGCATTCTGGCCACACATAGAGGGACACTTCACAATTCTATTGAGGTTCCAGACCCTATGATCCTGCGTTCTGACTGCGTTGCCCAGAAGCTTATCAACTCTGATAGGTTGGCTAAACTTGGATTCACCAAACCTTCTTTCAGGGAGTTTTATCCTGACCATGTCACCTACTTGAATGACAGTTCTTTTGACAGATTTTCTCGTATCATAAATCTCTTTTCTCTTCAACATTTTATTTAACTCCTGGTTCTTCCAATCAATAACTTTACCAGTTACACCACCCACTTCTAACCTCTTAGAGGACACCCAAAGAGGATTTACTTGAGTGCCTGCAACCCTTCCTTTGAACAAAGTGAAAGGAGTAACACCCGTAGAGGAATGTGGGGTAAACCTATACTCAAACACCTTCTTCTTGATAGCTTCTTCCCAGTTATAATTAGAAGTCAAGGCTAATTGCATGGCCTCTTTCAACACCCTCACAAATCTCTCAACCACCCCATTGCATTCAGGATGATAAAGGGACGCCCGCTTATGGGTGATACCTCTCTCACTCAGAAACTCTTCAACCACTCTGGAGACAAATTGTACCCCATTATCAGTCAGCACTGAATTTGGCAACCCTTCATTTGCAAACAATTCATCCAAAAAATTGATGACCGATAAGGAGTCAACACAATTCACGATCTTGATAGATGGCCACCTGGAAAACATGTCCAAACAAACTAGGACATACCGATCTTGTGACTTTACCTTAACAGGGCCTAAAATGTCGACAGCAATATCAATCCAAGGACCAGTGGCCTGCTTCCTTACCAGCATCGGTTGAGTTCTACATTTTAAAACTTTATCACTACTGGCACACTGCGGACAGTCACGCACCAATCTTTCTACAAAAGTATCCATCGCGGGCCACCAATAGTTTTCTCTAAGTCTCTCTTTGGTTTTTGCAATGCCCATGTGACTTGCATGTGCATTATCCACAAGTTTTTTACGCAAGGCCAAAGGGACAATCAATCTGCTTCCTCTAAAAAGAAGATCACTGGAAATCGATAATTCTTCCTTGATAGACCAAAACCCTTTAACCTCCTCATCACACAACCGTTTCTCACACCATCCATCACGAATATAGGAAACCACCTGTTGTAAAACAGAATCATCAGATAAGGCCACACACCATTCCTCTTCAGTGACCACACCTTGAGTGACCAAGCACACTTGTATGTCTTCTCCAAAGTCCTCCCCAAGAAAATAATTATCCTCTTCACCCTCGGAGCCAGATAAACCACCGAGTCTCGACAAGCAGTCTGCTAGAATGTTACTAGCGCCCGGCAAATAAGAGACAGAAAACTCGAAATCTTGCAAAGCAACCACCCATCTCCTTATCCTATGTGATACCCGATCAATCCCTTTATTCCCAAATACTTCCTTCAAGGGTTTGTGATCAGAAATCACTGAGAAAGCTTTACCCCACAAAAATTTCTTGAGCTTGCGAATGGCCCAATATACAGCCAAAGCTTCCTTTTCCACGACTGAGTAGTTGCATTCAGCCCCCCTAAGAGGTCTTGAGATAAACAAAATAGTATTGTCTGCACTATCCCCTGGTTGCAATAATACGGCCCCTAAACCTTTCCCACTAGCATCTGTCATGACAAAGGACTTCTTCTTGGGATCAAAACTAGAGAGATTGGGTGCTTTGTTCAAACAGTCCTTGATTAAATCAAATTCATCACTACACGATTTATCCCAAACAAACTCGCTCCCCTTTTTTAACAAGGATCTTAAATTTTCAGTTTTTTTAGCGAAACCAGGAACAAATTTATTGTAGAATTCTGCCATACCCAAAATTTTGTAAGTTCATCTTTGCTCACCGGATAATTGAGGTTGGAGATGGTTTCAACTAAAGAAGGCTTGGGTTTGATCCCAGAGCCAGAGATTGAATGACCCAGATATTCAATCTCTTTTACATCAAATTTACATTTGTCCAATCTAAGAGTAAGGCCATGATCTTGGAATCTGGAAAGTATAAGAACCATTTTCTCATCATGCTCACGCAAGCTACAACCATACACAAGAACATCATCTTAGTAGACTTTGACTCCCCCAATCCCGTTTAGTATATTCTCCATGACCCTTTGGAATACCGATGCAGCTGATATAAGACCAAACGGCATCCTTAGAAATGTATAGGTTCCAAAAGGTGTTATGAAGGTAGTCAATTCTTGGCAGGAAGGGTGTAGTCTGACCTGGTGGTAGGCCGAAGACAAGTCTAATGTTGAAAAATGCGTGGCACTACCTAATGAGGATAACATTTCTGTTATGTTCGGGAGAGGATAGTGATCCACCACCACAGCCTTGTTCAGTTCCCTCAAGTCAATGCACAGCCTGGCCTCACCGTTGGATTTTCGAGCCATCACAACCGGAGAAACCCACTCCGTGGCTTCTACTTCTTTGATGACACCATTAACTAGTAGCTTGTTTAATTCATCTTTCATTTTGTCTCTGACCAACAGGGGAACATTCCTGACTTTGGCTACTACTAGGACCGAACTATCTTTTAACTTAATTAGATGTTGGTACTTTTTTAAACATCCAAGCTTTTTATCAAAAACCTTTGGAAACTTGTTGATCCAATTGTTGCGGTCAGTGATGGAGGCTATAGTCGGAAGATCCCTCAGACACACTGAAGGTGTTTCGTTAGGATCTAAATAAACACCAAGATCCCTTTGATGAGACCAACTTATCAAAGAGTCTCCCTTCATGGAAACGTAAATCTTGCCTGCAGTGACCCTACCTTTATAATCAATCATTCCTTCAAAGTATCCTAAAAGATTTATTATTTGTCCACCGTAACCCCTTGGGATAATGTCTGGTTTAAATAACTTCACTTTTGTGAGTAGATATTTCTCATAAAAATCTTTGGGAATTAAAGTGATCTTGGCCCCAGAGTCGAACAACATCTTAACACACTTATCATTAACCAAGACATCTTCCATAGGACCATCCTTCACTTGGCAGCAAATCTGAGAAACAATCACCTCTTCCCCATCTTGTTCATAGAGGTCTACCTCCCTCACACTTTTTTGATTCCTATTGGATCTACAACATTTTGAAAAATGACCTTTCCTTTTACAAACAGAGCAAATTGTTTTCCACCCAGGACAGTCTTTGAAATTAGCCAAATGTCCTATGTTTCCACAACGAAAACATTTTACCGAGGAATATTTTGCGTTTGAGCTCGGGCGCACACATTTTGAAGATGCAGACGTACTTTGTGTGGACCCCTTGGAAGCTTTGTCAGACCCTGTGGATACCTCTGTTTTTATTTCCTTAACCTCTGCATCAGTACCTTTCTTGGTGTCTGCTACCTTGCGTATAGCTTCAGAACAAGCTTTTGAATGTTCATGCAACTTTAAGGTGGTGATGACATCCTCAAGAGAAGGATTGTCTTTTTGCCAGAGCACGTCTTTCGCTTTATCAATAGATGACCCAAGCATGAGTTGATCTCTGAGTCTTTCTTCCAAACTTCCCCCAAAAGAACAAGTGGAAGCCAGCTTACGCAAAGAGGTGACATATTGTTCTACAGATTCTTCTGGTTTCTGAAGTCTCTTTCCAAAGTGATACCTTTCTAATATCATACTCATTTTGGGTAGGTAATGTAAATCCATTTTCCTAATGCAGATTTCATATTCATTTAGAGAGTTGCCCTCACTGTCCGGTAAGTCAGGGAGGTGTTCAAATACTTCTTGCCCCTCTGAGCCCAGACAGTGTAAAAATAGAGCAGACTTCCTTTCTGCACTCAAAGACGTACCGCAGACCCTGGCATAATTAGAGAAAACTTTTTTCCATTTCAACCAAGGTATGGGAGGGTCTTCTGGGGCAGAAAGAAAGAACGGGGCGCGGTGACATTTTGCATAATGAGAATATAGACTGTCACAGCACAGAATAGCAATTAGCTGGAAGTGATTACAAACCCAAATTGCACGTGTCCCAAAATGCACCACTAGACTGTGCAAGACATCTATAACACCCTAATACAAAAGTAGCTCCCCCCACCTCTCAGTAAAGGAAAAATAGGTACTCTAAGCAGCGAGTATGTTGAGCATTAATTTGAGATCTGCAAAACAAGTATGACAAGGAAAACAAAACAAAAATAACAGCTGTGCAGATCAGCGTTGCCACCGTGATAAAAACACAAGTCAGTGCGGCGAGAAACCAAGATCAACCGACTTGAATACAAACACCAGTTTTCACAAGGCCAGGGACGTGGAATAAAGTTTTACCTAGAGCGGTATATTCTTCGAGTGTTGCAGCGTTGCTGCGGAAACCAAAGCAAGCAGTTCTGTCTCCCTTAGTTGCAATCAGGAAACCGAAGCAAGCCGTTTCATCTCCCCTCATATGACGTGTTGCGTAGAGGTTGTCAGGGAAACGTTGGGCGGAACGGGTTGCTACGCAACAGCACCCGATGCACAGCGAGGCCCAAACGATCAGGCCTCCCAAACAGTCCTATGAGGAGACACCTCACAGGGAAAGGGACGAGCCTCAAAACAACCAATGAGAGGAAGCCTCCCTGTACAGCAACGTCGAAGAGGAGGAGAGACAGTAGACAGGAACCAAAGCTTGCGTTTCTACAAGTCGCAACAAATATCGGAGGTGCTCCGGTCTCACCGCTTGTCCCCGCAACGTCGAAGTCCCACCGCTTGTTCACCCACGACACCGCAGAGGACAGCGCAGACGACAGCTGCCACGAAGATCCCAGGGAACAGAGAGAGCCGTCTCGAGTAATTTTCAAACTGTAAGTAGAAGAAAAGCGGTGTGCCGGAATGCTTGAGTTCAAAGTGATTAGAGTTGAGGTCTCTTCAGGAGTTTCCACTCGTCGCCAAAATGAGGTATAGATGCCGAACTGAAGAAGCAGGAAGCAGTAGTTTAAATAAGGGCTCTTTAATGTAGAGAGTAAACTTGAGACCTCATCCTCCAGCCAAGCCAGTGCAACTGACAATAGCTTCAACGCATAACATTCTCTTCATTACACATTCTTTAAAAGAACACAACAGCGGCTGACATCATCATGTTAACATGGAGGCACAGAATCATTAAGTAAGAACACTACAAGATGTCACAATGTTCACTGCCCAGAGAGGTCACCGCACTGTCACAAGAAATATCTCATGGTTCAAATGGGTAACATGTATACCAGAAGACAGAGAAGGAAAGGATGAGGAGCCAAACGGAACGTACAATTTTGTTTTGCCAACGGCTACTGTGGTGGCAGACAATTGGTGAGCAGCATCACCGGATGGAGAGTACGCCCCCACTAATTAATCCTGTTCAGTCGAGACCCCGGCGGAACACATTCAAAAAGACTATCGGGCTGGACAGGAATCCAGAAACATCTGTTGGAGCCAGAAGTATGGTCTTCGGCCAAACTCTGTGCCCAGCCAAATGTTACAAGACTTCATGTGTCAGATACAGTATCCCTGAAGGCTATCCATTTAGAACATTATAAAGAAGGGGAGGGATTGAGAGCCACCCCGGTTTCTACTTTCTATGTCACAACTCATGACGCCATTCCCGAGCTGGGCGTGGCCCGAGAAGATAAATAAAGGGGCGCAAGGTTGCTCGTGGCCTTCGCCGACATTGAGAGGAAGAATGTGTGTCTAATATTGCGGTGCATCGCTGAGCTGTGCTGGGCATCACATCTGGGCTCTTGCACCACTTTTCACCATGGGCTGGTTTTCACCATTTATTTTTCTAACATTACTGCAAACATTGCCTGTTGCATCCACAAATGCACGCAGTCTCCCGCGCCTTGCAAATAACCTATATAGCTTGTCTTTGCAAGTTTTAAACTGCTCTGATTTGCAAATGTAGGCCATTTTTTAGCTATCTGAATTCGAGGTGTATTGTTGCTGCACAATTACAAGTGTGCCTCTGAGGAATGCATAATAACAGTGGGGATCGGTGTTTCCGCAGCAATTCCTGCATGACTTTCCCTGTTCTGGCATTTTGCCCTGCCCCAATTTTGTAATTTTTCAAGTACAGGAAAAACAAAATGTGATGTCACACAGATTTACAATTAGCGCCGCCCCCTCAGTAAACTTGTTCAGGGCTGAATTGGGATTCGGGTAAACAGTGGTGTAACAAAACTTGAGGGGGGCCTCCGCAAAGTAAATTGGGCGGCCCCCCTATGCTCCTGACCTAGTCAGGAGCTCTCAGCCAGGGGCCCACTGCCTGTGCATAGTGCCAGTGGGGGCCCCCTGGAGCTCAGGGACCCCCCCCCCCCACTGCAGAGGCTATTATCATGCCCCTGAGAGTAAACAGATAATAAGCATGGATGTAATTATGAGGTCGCAAGGCATGCCCCCTGCGACCCTAGGCACTTCATTTGTGACCCCTGGCCATAAAGGTAGCGAAATCGGTGACAGGAACACAGGCAGCACGTCCTTGTGACCCTCAACCGGGGCTCTAAATCATCTTCTTTTTCTCAATGTTGTTATTACACTTAAAGTAAATAATATTATATCATTTATATTGTTTGCGATTAGTGTAATAAAAAATGGAGTAAAATTGGCTGGAATGTGGCCGTCTGGCAGCGGAGGTCAGGGTCGGATTGGTAAGGCGGGCACTCGGGTGATGGGCAGGTGCCTGAGTTGCAGGTGCAGGGCACCTTTCTGAGCAGCATGGACGCCGATTTGGTCTGTGTCTGTGCTGTTCAGATGCTTCCAGCTGCCCAGTGGGGGCCTGAGCTGCCTCGATTACCTCCCTTTTACCAAGGGGGTGTCATTCCCAGTCTCTCATTGGGCTGGCCCATTAATGTATGCAGACTGAGCAGGGGCAGGGGGGCCTGAGCAGAAGTGGCCTCTCTTATATTCAGGTGTGGTTCACCATTGTGGACTAATCCTCGCACGAAGAGTCCTGGCAGCATTTGATTTTTTTTTATCTGAGTGAAGTTAAGAAAGCATTTCTAGACAACCCTTCCACTTCTTTTTATAATACTTAAAAAACAGAAGCAGTGCTTTGGAAAAAGGCGCTCTCCGCATATGTAGGCCACTTTTATTTAGGGTGCCAGGGTCTTTTGCATTCCAATCCAACCCTGGCAGAGGTAATTAATAAATGCCTTTATATGTGTGTGTGTGTATGCGAGGAGGTAAAAGTGTGTTTATGTGAGAGTGTATGTATGCGTGATTGTGTGTGTATGTGTAAGCATGTGTGTGTGAGTGAATGTAATGGTCAAATTGGTGTGATGTTAATTCCGCTACCCCTGGCTTTTTGGTGATTTGACGTTCAGGGCAATTAGTGTATTAATGTGCTGTAAATCAACCGCCCTACCGGTCTTGACAGGGAAAATAAAAATTGTCTCGGCAGGGGAAATAAAAGCAGCTATGAAAATGTTTGATTTGTGCACAGCTGTGAATTATGCATGTGCTTAAACGACAATTGGGTGCTGTGCCCTCCGGGCTGCTTCCCCAGACTATGCTGCACTGAAGCGAGCCCGCTGATCTAACCTTCCCGGGTGTTTCGCGTGTCTTCCGACCAATCACGTCCTTGCATTGTGCTCTCTATGAAATATGGGCATATATATTGATACTGCCCTCTGATTTTGTGCTCTCCCTGGCCTAGTCTGATTCTGCCGCGCCCTGCACCCGCCCCCGCGCCCCGCCGTTCCATGGAGGTATGTTTAAAGTTAAGACCTTTTACTTAGAAGTTTGTTTTCCCTGCTGCGTGCAAACATGATGATCCTTGGCCCGCTCCCTGAGAATGAACTGTGGACAGATTGAATTTCAGCCAAGTCATCCACAGCATTAGGGTGAGCTGCCAGGGCCTTTAAAGACACATGCATGTGAGAGGAACCTTGGTGCTGGCCAGCAACAGGATCTGGGCAGCAGACCTCCGCCGCAGCGCCCATGCTGTGTCCCCAGGAGCACGGTGTGCCTTGGATGGCTTGCAGGAATCAAGCCCTCCACTCTCGCCACAGACAGTGTCGCTTAATTGCCCCATTTCAAAAGCAGCTTTTACAGTATCAATTCGGGTAAATAGCATTACTGCATTATGTGTTTTACCCAGGGGTTAATTTGTAAAATACAAAGTGCCAGGGTTCTCCTCAAGAGGCAGCGGTAACTGGAGAAATGTGCTGATGCAATCTTCCTCCTGACTAGAGCCCGGCACCTATTATTCTGGAGAGGACTTTGCCTAATGGCTAGAGCTGCCGATTTCAGAGCTGGGGAACCGGGTTCGAGACTCGGCGTGGCACAACATCCTGTGATTCTGGGGAAAATCGTGTGCCTTCCAAATGAGTGTGTCCTTATTTGGTGCTATAAGCGCGGGTGCTGAGGATTAGGTGCCGGTGCTGAGTACTGGAAAGCACAGGCTCAAATTAAGCACTGGCTTTACCCCTCTGCTAGAGGTGGGCAAGCCTGCAAATTTAATAACAGAGCTGAGCCAGAGCCAAGATGGTGTCTTGCTTGGCTCAAACAGCCAACACAAGTGTTGAGCTAGCAGACTCTGCTGTAACAGCCTGAGGTTACACAGGTAGGGTGCACAAGCAGGGCTGGAGGGCAGCGGCAGGCAGACCACTGGTGGATATGTGCACGCTGTGACACGTTGGTGCGCCTGATAGTCTATCAGTGCTGGCAGTCAGTCAGTCGCATGTCACACTACTATGACCCAGCCCTACCTTATTTTCACACCAGTCTGTTTCAGTCTCACCTCTCTTACATGGTACATCTTTCCTCGACTGCTCCTTCTCTCCTTTTCCATTTCTTATCGCTCCCCACATTTCACCACTTTCTGTGTCAAATGTTCTCCCCATTCTGACTCACAGGGCATTCACCGGGCTGTCAGATGCATCCCTCTCTGCCCTGCCTCTTCCTACACTTTGGGCCAGATTTAGATCTTGGCTGACGGGTTGTTCATCACAACGGTGAAAGATATCCCGTCCATCAAAATATACATCTCATTATAACTTATAGGATTTATGTTTCGGTGGACAGGATATCCGTCACAGGTGTGACGGAGTAACTCATTCGCCAAGATTTAAATCCAGCGGTGGCTGGCATGGATCGTGGGTGGCGGGGGTGGGTGGTGCAGCAGGTGGTGAAGGCGCGACGGGGCGGCTGAGACGGCCGGCCAAACATTCATGCTCACTTTACAGAGTGCCCACTAATGCTCCCCTGCTCTGTGAGCAGAGCAGCCTGCCCCACCAAGCTGCCGCACTGAAGCAGATAAAATAAAAAGATTATAACATAGAGTTATTATCATTTTATTTTTCCTTAATTTGCACTGCTTAAAAGCAGTGCGGCAACGCTCCTCCGCCTTAGCGGAGGAGCCACCACTGAAATCGTGCTCAAAGTCTATATTCCTTTTTAACTGGTTTACCTCATTTTCCTTGCAATTTTTCATCTTCTCTAGTCTCAGTCCTCTCCCTCTTTGCCTCATGACCTGTGCTTACTCCATTCACTCAAACAGCTCGGCTCATTTGTGACTCACGGGACCGAGAAGACTTTCGGCCGAGGCGGTGCCAGTCACTATCTTGCCAATCTCCACTCCCTGGTTGCTTTACCTCCTGATTCCAAGTTGCACAGGTCAGAATGAAGGATAAGGTACAATATTGGTAATGTAAATGTAAATGTATGTGTGTCACTACAAAGTAAAAATACACGTTGTTCCTTCTTGTGGCCCCCATCAAAATAATCTCTCCATATAATATTTGTTGGGATTGGCAGGGCTCAGTGTGAAATTTTCACCCAAGTCAGAACCCAGCACAAACATAGGTTGCACCAGATCTTAAATCGATAGACTGTTGTATCGGGGTTCTTATTTCTTTGCAATGACCACGTAAAAATAGTGTGGTGTAGAATATTGAATGTTATGTTTGGAAACTGTCAGTGTGTTCCATCTGGGTCAGATTGATTCAAGGCTGGTGGTCTATATCGTGCCTACTCTCCTTTACATCTTATTAAACTCCTTACATACCTAATTATGTTTGTGGATCTGTGAAATATACTCAACTGGAATAAGAGGATAAGATGACCCCTATTTATCACTGAACTTTAAATCTGATCAGTAAAAACATTTACTAGCAATAATCATATAACAGAAAAAATATATCTACTATGTCCAGAACATAACTGAAGGTATAAAGACACAACATTACCCCTCTTCAAAGTTATAAACCTGACTTTTAAACCTGTTTAAAACTTTGAAATTATATCTATAAAACACAAACAAGATCTATTATTTTAAACAACATTTTACTTTTGTGCCCTGTGGTTGCTTAAGGGTTTTTGTATTGAGAAACGTTTAAATAGAATAGAAAGGTAAATCAAAGTGAAATATTTTCTGGGTTGCAAGGGTAAAGTGGGCATGTGGGTGGAGGGCACAAGGGGAATTTTTTGCTCCATCACTCAATGTGCTAAAGGTTTGTAAAGTAAATAATCCAATCCTCTAGACAAGTGACATATCAATCTTTTGTTGTGCAGTAAAATTTGGCAAATGCACAGAATTGTAGGATTAATAGTTACAGAGTGGTATATGTATGTACGGTTTAACACGTACATAACTGTACGGTTTTGGGGCCTGCAGTACAAAGTATTATTGAACTGCAAATCATTCACAAACTGATTTGCAACTGCTAAGTAGTTAGAATGCAATTTACGAAAGGCCAAAAATGTAGTGGTCCCAAAGAATGCACAGCAAACCAACTGCTTTGTGAATCGCTGGTCTTATGGTCCGAGTCTGTGTCTGTCAATTGAAATAGATTAAACAGTCACAATTTACAAATAGTTGCAAAAGAGTGGATTTTGGTCCTGCCAATTACTATGAAATGAAAGAGTTGGTAACTATCTGCATACTGGAAAACAGGAGTATTGTCATTCAAAATGTCCGTGGTAAGGAGAATGAGGATTTTAGGAGCACAGCAGAGGAGATGGAGGAGACAGCAGAGTATTTTCACTGTCAGGTTCACCATTTTTCACTAGACGTGAGAGGATATATAGGGAAAGAACAGGCTGATTGTAAGATAATATTAGAACTCATAGTAACTGGGCCCTCTACTACACAAGGGCACACACAGAAGTGAGGCCTTCCTTTCACATATGCAGATCCTGTGTTGTCTGTTCATCCTGGTCTCAGGCAGTTACTAGGTCATAGTAGTGATAGAGCGCTTTCAGCACTCTATATTGTATGGGTGCACTATACTCATGGTTAAAACACATTCACATGAATTCTTATTGGTTGCAGTGTTTTATGATCATTAACATGTATTCAGTAGAATCATTTAAACATTCATTGTAGCGAACGTTATAGTATGATTATGTATGTATCGTAATGCCTACATATATAAAGCGTAGGACAGTCTTATAGCCACATAATGTAACTGTGTTTGGTTTAAGTTGCCCGAGTTCTTAGGCCCAAGACTATAGTTGTTTTTGCACCTCCTTGGCTTCTCAAGAAATAAATAATTAAATGCATGTTGTTTTCGAGAAATAGCAGTGTTCTCATCCTACTGCAGGTGTCGGAATGCCAACTCGTTATTTTCAGATTGGAAAAGATACAAAGGATGCTTTGAAGAGGGTTGGAAGCAAGAAGGGAGGACGCCTTTCTGGTCTGGCTAGCATGGGAGCCGAGGTCAACTCGATGAACAAAGAAAAATTAATTAACAGATCATGAAACTCGCCACATAGAAAAAGTTTCAATGGAAAGTTTTACCAGGATGACTCAGAAACAATCAAACTCTATTATTGTATGATGCACAGGGACAGAGAGCCCAGACTTCTGCTAGCTTTCGGAGAGAAGGGAGCATCTTCGAACTAGCTAATAGCCTTAAGCACTTTAACCCATTTGATGTGAGTAGTTCTTAGGAAGTCAACACGTGCTGACACCTTTGGGAATTGATGGAAGGGTATTAGATAGCATCTCCTTTTAGTACAGCGTAGGGACAGATTTGTTTTAATGAAAAGGGATTTAGACTCTGCATCCATTTTGAGTTGTATTCTGATTTTGGAATTTACTATTATCTTCCTTTTATGCCGAATCACATATATTCGTAGAATCAGCTCTGTATTGATTTTTCTATATCTATAATTGTTAATTTTGAGATGTGTATACATCTTATTATTCTTGGCCGTATAATAAATTGACAACCCCAAAGTCGGAGTCTGTGGTCCTTTAACGTATGATATATTGATGTATTGTTATAAAGTGTTTTTTTTCCCTCAACCACTTTTAGTAGGTATATAAAAGACCATTGGCGCTAAATTCTAGGAAGAAGACAAGGGTGCAATTTAGCGTAATCAAATGGTAGCAGAGGATGGTTACTCTCTAAAAGGTGAGGGGAAAAGAAAAATAAGGTGTAGAGTAGGAAGAATAGAGGTTTGGATGCAGCGGATGGAACGTCGGCGAAGAGTGGCGGAAACTGGCGGACGTTAAAGGTGCGGCGGAAATAAGGGCGGCATGAGTATGAAAAATTCTGGGTGGTGTGTTAGATTACGGTGTGTTTTATTCGTGTGATGTTTTGCGGAGTTGGGACGAATGTTGAGTAATTGTGGTTATTGGTACTGGTCCGAACACGTGTGGATCAGGTAGTTTGGTGAACTGGCTCAAGTGAAGTCCAAGATCCCAGGATAGTGTTGTATTGTAATTGTCTGAGTAAACTCTGGGAGTCGTGAAGCGCTATCGAGTATTCACTTGAGTCAGGGAACTTTTTGTGAGAGCGGGAATGTATCGCTGTGAGAAACCCCAGGTATCGGGGGTAGATCGCAGTGATTGAGTGATCAACGCAGGTTGGGGGTCGCAGCAGATGCGTGTTCTTGTGTGAGTGTTCTATCGATCTTTTAGCGGAAAAATAATGTTTTTTTTTTAGTAACTGTAATTTATTGTGACTGTGGTAGGACCGGTTACTTGGTTAACAACTTTGGGTTATACAGTGACTTGTAGTGCGAATGTGTGAGTGAGTCTACGAAGCGAAATTGTACAGGTGGGTGAGCCGCTACAAGGAGTGAGCAGTGACGTCAGTGCGCGCCGCGCTGGGATTGGTTAGTTGGTGTAACGCCGCGCTGGGATTGGTTGCTTTGCATCCGTAGTCAAATATTGGATTGTGGGTTTCAAATCGATTGATTTTCATGATGCGCTGTTTTCGGGTGTTTAGAGATTTGTGCAGAGGCGATAGAGGGGTGGTGACTCGGGTCGGAGAGGAAGCTCCACCGGAGGACACCCCGGCACATTATATGGCAACGAATGTGGGCTTGCATACGATCGTTTGGCTTCAGAATTGGCATAAAATCACAGAGAATGAAGGGGAATTGGCTTTCCCTCGTTATGGGTCATTTTGTACGGAGGTCCTGTATCAGCTGAGGGGGGTGATGGCTTCTCTTAAACCTCCACCTCGACCCACACAATTTGAGGCATTAGACGTTTGGATGAAAGCCGCATTAGCGAAGAGAAGAGAGGCTTCACAGGGACGAATGAGGAAAGCGATGAAGGCATATCAAGATGCCAGATGGGAAGCACAGCTGAAACGATGGAGAGTAGACACCATAGAAGGAGAGCGATTGTACCCCTTTAAGTTGTTTTCAGGTGGGGCAGAGGGAAAGAGTAAGACAGAGGATGACAGTGATACAGATGATAGTTTTCTTGACAGGCTTTTAGCAGAACGTCCCACACCTTGTGACTCTAAGTCAGAGAGGTCACACCCACTAGAGGAGACCATAGGAGTAGGACAGTTGGGTTCAGAGGAACAGCCAGCAGGAGTTATGGAAAAGATTGCAATGGTATGGATTACAGGAGGGTCAGGGGGAATGAGATACCCCAATTATGAGCCAGCACAACCTACAGGGAATACGCAGTTACCAGATGCTCTGTCAGTGCCAGTCACAATTGGACCAGTGGTCCCCATATATACTCTTGGAGAGAGACAGAATGACAGTCAACAGTATACAGGTGAAAGGGAAGAGACAATATCTAGAGGGGGTCTTACAACTACAGGAACAGGTCTAGGCCAGGTACCCATGGCTTATAGTACTCCACTGCCTGCTACTGCAGATCTGTCGAGAATGGACAGTGGATCGGAATGAAGACCAACAGGAGTCTTCGCGAATTCTAGGTTAGACCTCCGAATCTGGGTTCAACCAGTGAGAGAGACAATGCTGCCAAGAGAAGAAATGACGACGACAGAACCACCTAGGGTACTGTTTGGCCCGCAGGTTGTGTGTGCAGGTAATCACTGGAAGAGTAGGAGCTAGGATAGAGAAGATCGTTCAGCCTTGAGGAGAGAAGAAGGGGCAATACCAAGGAGAACACAAAGTTGTGACAGAGAGGACTCAGAAAGGGAAAGAAATCAGAAAGTGTTACAAAGTGCAATAAAAGCACCAATGTTAGATGTGGTTAGATTAAAAGTGGAGCTAGATGAAGTGGTTGAAGGGAATCTTCCTTTGGACAGAATTGAGACATATGACCCAAATGAACTGGTATTTGTAGCCAAAGACATTACAAGAAAGGCAAAGCGGGCTTATGATGCACTATGGCAGTTAGCACAAAGGTACGAGGTTGATTTGACAAAGACCAAGATGATGCAGGGTTCTTGCATACTAAATTATACAGACAAGGAGTTGGAGGAAAAGCGAACCGTTGGGTTGAAAGCCCAGATTAGAGAACTGGTAATAGGGATGCGAGCTTGGAAAGAACTAGACAGATGGGAAAAGAGATGGGCCGAAAAGAAATGTGCCAAGACCGGGATGGGTACCTCTCCATCTCAGGGGGGAGGGATGGGAGCCGCAGGTAATTTTCCTTTGAGAGAAGTGCAGAATGGAGGATATGTACATGTGCCATGGAGCAGGGGTGATTTGGCTGCGTTTACAAATGAATTTCCTGGGCTGAGGGAGTAACCTGCAGAGTGGTACAAACAAATAGACCAGTTTGTTAAGATCTCGAAGGTGTTGTGGATTGATTTGAATACTTTGTTTGATATAGTGGTCCCGGCAGATCTCTGGGCTGCATGCAAAATTGCCATTGAGTGGCCAACTGCAGAGCCACCTAGAGATTCAGTAACCCATGGTCCTTCACCTGATTTGATGAGGAAATATGAGCAAGTGATTACCTGGTTGCAGTCTAAGGTAGCTCCACAGATTGTTGATTGGCCTAAAATCGATTGTATGACTCAAGGGCCTAAGGAATCAGTGCGTGATTATTACAAACGACTGTTATTAGCTTGTAAACAGTATAGTGGGTTGGACACTATTGATCAAAAGGATATGGGACAGTTTGTCTCAAAGTTTGTGTTAGGCTTGAAATCTGAGATTAGTTTCATGATACAGCACCACCTGATATGTTGGCAGAATAAGTCGGCGAATGAAATATTGCGGTATGTCAAATATTGTAGTCATCAAGTGGAATCAGCACAAAAGAAATTGCAAGACAAGTTGATGTTGGCTCAGTTGAGGAATGCAGACCATATGCAGGGGATTTGAGGAGGTATGGGTCGAGGCAGAGGAAGTGGCAGAGGTATTGGTCAACAGATGGTAACCCAACCAGGTCAGGGACGAGGAAGAGGTATGGAGATGAGCACTAGTGAGTGGGTGGCACAACAAAAGAAGGTTACTGCCTGCCATTATTGTCACAAGATGGGGCATTGGAAGCACGAGTGTCGATTGAATCCTGCTAATCAATTCCAACATGAGGGAGAGGGACACATGTCCAAGAGTATATAGACCATGACTAGACCTAGGTCCATGAATGGAGGTTGCGAGCCGCAAGTACAGATGCCATATTTTGAAATACTAGACAGATTCAATCAATCTCAGGGTCCTCGGGGGTGTCAGAGGGGGGTGCAGGAAGAATGCCCTCTAGACGCAGTACTGAAGGCAGCTGAGGGTGGACCATTTGTGGATGCAGATGTGAATGGATATCCTGTCACCTTTTTACTAGATACTGGAGCTGCTTGATCCACTGTAAGAACAGACGTGGTCCTCAACTTATCTCTTTCTGGACAATCGATTCAAGTAGTGGGAGTCAGCAATCAGAAAATGACTAATCCATTAACAAATGCATTACCTGTTAGAATAGGGCCGTTCCAGGATAAACATCAGTTTGTGGTTTGCAATATAAGTCCGATCTTTCTTTTGGGCCGTGATCTTTTGTGCAAATTAAATTGTACCATCTCATGCACTCCGAGAGGTGTGGAGCTGCAGACCTATGCTGATGATACCGATTTCAAAATGGCTAATATGAGCATGTATGCGGAAATGTTTGTGGTTCTCACAATAGCAGAATTGCCACATGATTTGAGAGACTCAGTTGATCCGAAGGTGTGGGATGTCACAGGTGAGGAGATAGGGTTAATCCGAGGGGTGGAACCTGTTAAGATACAGGTGAGACCGAATGCTGAGTTTCCATGAACTCCACAATATAAACTGCCTTCAGAGACAGTGGCTGGAATAACTCCTGTCATTGAGTCTGTGATTACACAAGGCATTCTAAAAGAGATACAAGGAAGTCCCTGCAATTCACCAATCATGGCACTGCAGAAGCCTAGTGGCAAGTATAGAATAGTACAAAACCTGTGCAGAATTAATGAAATCGTGATTCCTTGTTGGCCCGTGGTACCGAATCTGGCTGTTATTCTATTTGAAATACCATATGAAGCAGAATGGCTTACCATCATAGATTTGTGTCAAGCATTTTTCTCTATACCTTTACAGGAAGAGAGCCAATCTTTGTTTGCATTCCGGATGGGCGACCATGTCTTAACATGGTGTAGAATCCCTCAGGGGCATACAGAAAGCCCCTCCATATTTAGCCCATGTCTGAAAAAGAATCTTGAATGGCTGGTGATGCCTAAGAAATCAGTCCTGGTTCAGTATATTGATGACCTCTTGGTCACCTCGAAAACCAAGGACGCGTGCAGGATAGACACAGTGGCTTTGTTGAACATTTGGCAGAGAATGGACACAAAGTGTCCCCAAATAAATTGCAGTATTGTTTTCCTGAAGTTCAGTATCTGGGACATCGGATTGAGAAAGGAAAATGAAGGGTGCCACCAGACATAGAGGCGATCTTGCAAATGGGAACTCCGAAAACACAGAAAGAAGTCCGCATGATTTTGGGCATGGCTATTGTCGACAGTGGATCCCAAACTTTTCCTTACAAGCAAAGCCTCTGGTGAGACTAACACAGGAAGATATCAGTGATCTGGTACCATGGGATGAAGAATGCGTGAGAGCCTTCCATGAGCTACGAGAAAGCATATATTGTGCCCCAGCTCTTGGAATGCCAGACTATAACAAAGCGTTTTCACTCTTCTGCTGTGAGAAGGAAGGTTGTGCGTTAGCGGTACTTGTAGAGACACATGGGGGTGCCCGTAGACCGGTGGCTTACTTTTCAGCTACATTAGAGACAGTAGCTTCTGCGTTGCCCGGATGTCTAAAATCAGTTGCTGCAACCGGTGTCAGCATTGAAAGATGTGAAAGCATAGCGATGGGTCATCCATTAATTGTATACGTGCCACATTCAGTAGCATTGTTGATGATAAGAACTAAAACTCAGTATCTCACGAACAACAGGTTGACCAAGTATGAGCAACTTATTTTAGCATCTGAAAATGTCACTTTGAGATGGTGTACCACTCTGAACCCCGCTCCATTGTTACCTCCTCCCCAAGAGAATGGAGATGAAAAATTGTGAAGAGCATGACTGTCTAGATGTCACTGAACTATCTACCAAACCCAGACCTGACATTGTCGATGAACCTTTACCTGAATCTGATTTGATCCTTTTTTGTTGACGGTTCATGTCTGAGAGACAATGAAGGGTACCTAAGAGCAGCATTTGCTGTATGCACCATCACCAGAGTAGTAGAAGCTGCCTGCTTAAATAGAGTATTCTCTGGTCAGGTATCAGAAATCATTGCATTGATACGTGCCTGTACTCTTTCAAATGGAATCCGAGTGACGATCTATACGGACAGTCAATATGGGTTTGGTGTAGTTCGTGATTTCGGTCAGTTGTGGTCCCAAAGGGGATATTTAACATCTTCTGGGTCTCCGATTCGAAATGGTGAAAATGTGCGCCAATTATTGGGCGCTTTGCAAAGACCCAAAGCCATAGCAGTTGTGAAATGCGCTGCCCACGGAAGGGGACAGGATTTTGTCACAAAGGGGAACAATTATGCTGATGAAGTAGCTCGTTTTTGTGCCATACATGCATGTGTTTTTAATGGACAATAAACAGGAGAAAACACAGAAGAGACCGAGCTCAGCATGATGTTAGCTGTAGCTGATACATGAGATGAGGTGAAGCGATTACAGGATGAGGTCTCAGGGGAAGAAGCTGCTTCATGGGTTAGAGCAGGCTGTGAAAAGAGAGATGATGGCATTTGGGTGTCAATCGATAACAGAGCAGTACTCCCTAACTGTTTATTGAGCCCAATGGCAAGGCAGATTCATGGAGCAGTTCATCTGGGACGAGATGCCATGGTGCGAGTGTTCAGGCAGACGTGGTTTAATCCACGCTTTCGTGTGAATGATGAAGAAGTGTGTCACAGGTGTGTTACGCGTCAGCAAATGAATGTTGGAAAGAGAACTGTGGTTACAATGGGTCACATTGGAAGGTCAGGAGGTCCTTTTAACAGGATACAATTGGTTTTCATTGAGATGCCAAGATGCAGTAGGCTGAGATATGTTTTGGTGGTGGTGTGTATCTTTTCACGTTGGGTTGAGGCATATCCAACTCGACGTTGTGATAGTCTCACTGTGGCAAAACTACTGTTGCGAGTACCGATACCGAGATATGGATTTCCGGCCTCAGTGGAGACAGATAGGGGAACTCACTTTCATAGTGAACTCATGAAACTGTTGTGTGCTGCTTTAAACATAGACCAAAGATTGCATTGCAGTTACAGGTCCGAAGCGTCTGGTCTGGTGGAACAGGTGAATGGCACAATCAAAATGAGAGTGGCTAAGGTTTGTTCATTGACTGCATTGAAATGGCCGGATGCATTGCCTCTAGTTCTTATGAGCTTGCGTAGCACTCCTGAACAGGGCTTTCCCCCCACGAAATACTAACTGGGAGAGCTATGAGATTGCCTATGGTACCAGCCACAGCATTGATAAATATCACTGATGATATGGTGTTGGATTATTGTAGGGGACTGGCTGATGTGGTTAATTCTGTGTCCCACCAGGTCGAGCCTGCGACTGCATCTACCTCGAGAGACCTGCTGCATGATCTAAACCCTGGAGATTGGGTGCTTGTTCGAAAGCATGTGCGGAAGAGCTGTGTTGATGCTCGTTGGAGAGGACCGTATCAAGTAATATTGGGCACGAGTACAGCTGTGAAGTGTCGAGGACTACCAAGTTGGATCCATGCTTCTCATACCTGCAAAGTGCCAGAGCCCGTAGAGGAATGACCCATTCCCCAAGTTTCACGAAGAGCAACTGAACCTGAAACCCTACAGGAAGAATTAGAACGAGGTGTGAACGAGTCTGATGTAAATGAACAGCTAACAGAGCAAGGAGAAAGAGAACTGTCTGCTGAGGAGAGAACTACAGAGCTTGAAATTGACGATATTGTGGAGGTGCCCTCAGACCCAGACCTGAGTGAATGGTCTAGTGCAACGAGATCAGACAAAGAGGAAGAGCGGAGAGCAGATGTCAAAGCAGAAAAGTGGCCAACAAGAAAAGAAAGGCCGAACATACGACTTGCATCTGAGAAAAATCTTGCTCCAATTCCTGAAACGTCTGAATCTGAACAGAGCGACGGTCCAGATGATCTGAGATGATCAAGAAGAAAAAGAACACAGTCGCAAAAGTACGCATCTCCAGAGTGGACATATCTGGTTGCAGATGCAGAGCACGAAGAATTCTGGGAGATTGGGAACTGGAAAAGTGAGCTACGGAGAGGACACCCTCTCAATTGATATTCAGTTGTTAGTTCTGGGAGTTGAAGCCTTTGGAACCCTGACACTGCAAGTTCCAAATCCACGCAGGTTGAGTAGGTTGCGATTTTTGATCCTTAATCAGGTTGTTTTCCCTTCATTTGGTCGACAGCTCACTGCATTTGAATTGGGAGAAATTCGAGCTGAAATCCTGCAAATGGTTCTCAACATACTTGGTTCTAACCTCATTAGAGATGAAGCTTGAACTGTGACCAAAGAACGTTAGGCCTTAGAAAGAAGATAGCCTAGCCCCAAGTGAAAAAAGATGTAAAATTAGGGTCATTTCAGTAGAGAGAAGAATTAAGGATGAGGGCTGACTACTTTTCTACAATAGGTTTAGTATTCATGAACTGAATCCGGCAATAATTGAGTGAGAAAATCAAATAAAGACATTATAAATTGCAACTTAAAGACAAAGAAAAGAAGAACAGAGACATTAAACGCTTCCTTGGTGCTTCAAATTCGACAGTGTAAACATGGCTTCCGAAACATCAGGACGTAAACAGAAATGTATTATTGGTACGCTTGTTGCGATAGTGCTGCTTGTCATAATTGTGGTATTTGTCATGTCTTTGATTGGGTCTCACAATGATGAAAAGAATGGGGAACAAACTACCCTTACCCCACCCGTTTCAGATGAAGAAATAGAAGAGGGTCCATCCATGCAACATAAGGAGATGATCAAGGAAACTAGTCGCAAATTACATCTAGATTTGTCAAAGGGTGATTTCACTCTGAATGCATATGCTTGTTTGTTGTATGAATATGTGGACACAATGGAAGCTAAAGATTGTTATGTGTGTACGCAATTACCAGCATCAGTAGAGGAAGGCATACGATAACATCACCTGCCCTTAACGTATGGCATTATGTGCAGCGTGCTGTTAAGTATGTTTTATAGTAAGGCCCACTTTGAATATTATTTCTCAAATTATGATGTAGTACTCTCGGAAATTCCAGTTCTTAAGTACATGAACAAATATGATTATTATAAACAGGTAGAGCACATGTCTAAGTATTTCGTGCCTACCATCACTTTAGATACGTCCTATGCTCACAGACATAATTTGACCTGCATGTTAACTGACATTGAAAAGAAGTTTGTAGACCAAATAGAAGATCAACATAGGCAAACTTTGTTTAGACCAGATCCTAAGCACAAGGTAATTCCATGGACCAAAGAAGAATTGGATCACAAGGCAAAGGGTGTTCAGGAGCCATAGCTTTAGATTTCCAGCAGAAAGGAAAGTTGTGCATTAGACATCCGTCCACATATTACGACAAGATATTTGTGGGTGAGAGTGATTGTGAACACATTTTTCTGATTGAAGAATCCATAAGAAAAGCACTATTGGATAAATTGACTATTGTGCCTAATGTCTATTTTGTGTGTGGAAAGAATGCCTATGTGAAACTGCCCAAGAATTGGTATGGGACATGTCATTCAGCCATAGTATTTCCCAAGATATTCCATGTGGATGATTTATGGCCTTTGGAAGGAAAAAGATCTCACAGAGGGAAATGTGGTGTAAGTGCTGGAGAAATCATTGGTGATATGTTTGGGGCTATGATACCTGGTCTAGGTGTGGTTCTGAATGATGTAAAAATGTGAAAGTTGGCAACGATAGTAGATAATCTCTCCGTGAATGCAGCACAAATCCTGTTATTAGTGGATGGTGAGATGGTCTCGATAAGGGCTATGGTTCTTCAAAATCGTCTTGCTTTAGATGTCCTACTAGCAAAAGCTGGAGGAGTCTGTAAATTTTTGAGAGTCCAACAGTGCTGCACTTATATTCCTGACAATAGTTGGGATTTAAGGAAGTATATCACCAATATTTCAGATATCCATCAAGAATTGTGTAATTTGGCTGCTGAAGGACCCTGGGACCAAATTGGCAAGGGTTTTGGACAGACTGGGAGTTGGTTTGGCAGTTTGGGACAGAGAATTATGGGTTACATCTTGAAACCCATCATAATAGCTGTCATTTGTATAATTGTCTTACTGGGAGTCATCAAAGCATACAGATGGCAAAGGGCCAGACGTCAGGAAAATGTCCTGAAAAAACGAGAACAACAAATGGAACGACTGCAGGACAGTCATTACCAGCACCTTAAAGGGTTAGAAAGATTTAGACACAGACAGCAAGCTATATCTTATGTTTAAGTAGGTCTTTTCTACAAGGATAAAATTCTGAGAGAGTGAATATTGGTGTTATGACACTAGTCATAAGAGAGGGGAACTGATAGAGCGCTTTCAGCACTCTGTATTGTATGGGTGCACTATACTCATGGTTAAAACACACTCACATGTATTCTTATTGGTTACAGTGTTTTATGATCATTAACATGTATTCAGTAGAATCATTTAAACATTCATTGTACCGAACGTTATAGTATGATTATGTATGAATCGTAATGCCTGCATATATATAGCCACATAATGTAACTGTGTTTGGTTTAAGTTGCCCGGGTTCTTAGGCCCAAGACTATAGTGGTTTTTGCACCTCCATGGCTTCACAAGAAATAAATAATTAAATGCATGTTGTTTTCGAGAAATAGCAGTGTTCTCATCCTACTGCAGGTTTTCAGATTGGAAAAGATACAAGGGATGCTTTGAAGAGGGTTGGAAGCGAGAAGGGAGGACGCCTTTCGTGTCTGGCTTGCATGGGAGCCAAGGTCAACCCGATGAACAAAGAAAAATTAATTAACAGATCATGAAACTCGCCACATAGAAAAAGTTGCAATGGAAAGTTTTACCAGGATGACTCAGAAACAATCGAACTCTATTATTGTATGATGCGCAGGGACAGAGAGCCCAGACTTCTGCTAGCTTTCGGAGAGAAGGGAGCATCTTAGAACTAGCTCCTAGCCTTAAGCACTTTAACCCATTTGACGTGAGTACTTCTTAGGAGGTCAACATGTGCTGACACCTTTGGGAATTGATGGAAGGGTATTAGATAGCATCTCCTTTGATTACAGCGTAGGGACATAATTGTTTTAATGAAAAGAGATTTAGACTCTGCATCCATTTTGAGTTGTATTCTGATTTTGGAATTTACTTTTATCTTCCTTTTATGCCGAATCACATATATTCGTAGAATCGGCTCTGTATTGATCTTTCTATGTCTATATATGTTAATTTTGAGATGTGTATACATCTTATTATTCTTGGCCTTATAATAAATTGACAACCCCAAAGTCGGAGTCTGTGGTCCTTTCAGGTATGATATATTGATGTATTGTTATGAAGTGTTTTTTTCCCTCCACCACTTTTAGTAGGTAAATAAAAGACCATTGGCGCTAAATTCTTGGAAGCAGACTAGGGTGCAATTTAGCGTAATCAGTAGCTACAACAGGCGGGGCGTCACAGTGTGCACTGTCAAGGATTTTCCACCTTTTTGGATGCCATGTTTGCTAATGTTACAACTATATTGTCTTCTAGTACACCCCTCAGGAATAGCAGAACTTTTTACACAATAGTACATTTCCTATGGATGCATGGATGGACCACATGTCTTGATTTGTCCACCAAGTGTCACAGAATTCCAATACCACATCCACAAAAAACAGCACTCATCACAACAATGCAGAGTCCCTCCCCACAGACCACTGGGCACTGTAATTTGGGGATCCTGATCGCTCCTACATGTTCAAGCACTGTAGCCTCTACACTGGTCATGATAGAGGAAACTTTGCAGATCGCTTTCTATTAGGTAAACCACATCTAAACTGACATAATAATACCGCCCTACATTTGTATGTCAGTAACAAGTGTGTTCTGGTTTTTAGGTGACAGTGCATACGACATACATCCAAAGCCTTATGATACCAAGTGAACTAAAGTACAACATTGTAAACAGACACACAAGGGCAGTCATTGAGCACACATTTCGGCTCTTGAAGAACACATTCAGATGTCTATATATATGTGATATGCCCTGCAGTATGCCCCTAAGATGCCAGGCATAATCACTGCCTGTTGTGCAATGTGGCATAACATTGACACCTGAAAAGGATTTCTTAAAGTTTCATACTGATGGCAGCTCAGATGATGAAGATGACCCAATACCCCAAAACACCCCACCCCCCACACCGAGCGCAAGAACACAGGCAGGATGCAGCAAGTATAGGCGATAGAAGGGTGTGCAGGACAGACATCAGAATCTACCACTTCTGGGTTAAATGAGCGCTGTATTAAAATGAATGAGTAATGACACATACAGTTTGCACTAAAAACAAAAACGTTCCTTGTTTATTTACAGGATTATAATAAAACGCAAAGACATAAAAGCATTCATATGAGGCTTGCACTCTGTGATCAAACTCTGTCAGCACATATCATACACAACATGGGATGTGCAAAAGCTGACCATTCATTGTCTCTTTCTCCCTTTGCCACTAGTGGGCCTAGTGGGCTTATTAGTGGGAGACCCTGTACCTTTCCCATTTGCCTCACCACCACAGCTTCCAGTGCCATTTGTATGTCTGTCAGTGCTGGACTTCTCAGGCTACATGCCTCTTCACTATACTGTGCTGCCATTCACGTTCTGCTACACATACTTGCAGAATGTGAAGCACTTCTTAAGCAGAAGTATCCTGGTTCAGCCCCTTCACTACACCCCGGTTGCAGTATGCAATTTCTTTCTGAATCTCAATAAATCACCATGAAGGAGCTAGGCCTGGGTGGGGTTCTCAGAGTTTTACTCTGCAGAACTCCACGAAGTTCCAGAAAAACTCTGTTGCCTTCTGCGGAGTTCTGTCAGAGGCAGAGGCTGTTAAGTCATGCTGCACATTGATTTTTAGTGCTGAGAGCTTGTCCCACGCTGTAAAATCAGTGGGAACAGCACTACATGTCACCAGAGTGCGCTGCTGCTTTTTTCTGATCGAGTAGACATTCTACTTGAGCGGCAGCTTCCTCAATGTGAGTGGCAGATTTCTCAACGCAAGCGCTCGCGACCTGCCGCGAGCACTCGTGTTGAGAAATTTTGCCGGAAGGAAGACTAGCCCACGATATTTTCTCACAAGCGTTCGCCACTTTAACGTTGCCGAGCCACTCAAGTGAAAAAACCCAGTCCACGTAACTTTCAGGAGCTTCTCAGAACTCCGTGCGGAGCGCAGAGTGGGCAAAACTCTGCAAACTCCACCGGCGTTCTTCACCCACCCCTAGAGAGAACACAAGGCCATGTTACTAGTTTATCTACTAACCTCCCATACCCCTCAATCCTATCCTGCATGTGCCCTGCCACCATTTTTGTGTAATGCCCTCATCATGCAAAGCACTACATACTCCCACTGTCTGGAAGCCAATCCTGGGGGACGTGGGCTTGGGATCCTTTGTTTATATATAATCCCAGACTCTCAACTTTTCTACCTAGTGTCTGCATGGTTTGTAATTTTTGTTCCTGTATGTCAAATATAGATTCTGCAAGAACCCTGAAATATCTTTTGGAATAGCACATCCCACCACCCTTCACTCACTTTTGACCCTTCCACTCACACTCCTACACCACACATAGTATTGTTTTCAAAATCAGTGCTCCCGTGTAGTCGTAGGTCATAGCACGCCCCGTCCCGTAGCGGAGCAGGAAGACCCCAATGAAGAAGCATGCCACAAAGGGCCCTTTTGGTGGTGAGGGGTATTTAAACAAAGCTGTGTGCTTTCCACCATTGTAGGAGAAACACGTAGTCTGGGGGAACACTTCTATATATTTTTTCATAAGGGAGGATCCCTATGTCCTGAACAGCCCAGAGGGCATGGTGCAGTGTATTTAAAAAGTTGGACATATACTTTTAAGTTTTATATATGCTGGTAGTGAAAAAAGCTTAAAATATTTTTTCTCTACTGCATGTACTGCCTCTCCCACAAGTTAAGATTGGAGTTACCCTATAACATTTAATAAGCAGTAAATTCCAATTGGGAGCAGGCAGACAAGTCAAGTTTGGTGCCTAAAGAACTGTAATTAAAAGCCCTCTATAAATGTTGGATTTTTACTCACAATTCTAAAAATGCCACTTTTAGAAAGTTGCCATTTGCTTGTCCTAACCATTTTGGTGCCTGCAGTTTCATTGTTGGTCACATGTCTAGGTGTAGCTGGCAGATGGTCTTTGTGTATTTCTCCCAGACAGGTAGACATAGGGAAGATAGATGTTGGTTGTATGGGCCACTTTGAGTTGATGGGGGGCGGGGGCTGTCACCTATCACTTGCACATCTCAAGGCTCTGCCTGAGCATTCTCACAAAGAGTTTGACTCTGGCCTTTTGTGACCCCAGACAAGCTGGGAGCAGAGCATGGAGGAAGGGGATGCTTGACACTTCAGTGGGATAGAAACTTTTAGAAGTTTCTTCTACTTTAAAGTGGACACCAGGCATAAACATTGGACCTCAGACCCCAACTCTTCAGTACACTTCTGGACCTGTGTACTGTGCCAGGAAGAAGGAATGCTGTGCTGCTAGAAGAACTGCCACTCTGCCGGACTGCTGCTCTGAAAAACTGCTGTCCTGCTGTGATGACCTGCTGCCTCTTGCATGGGTGAGAAGGAATAGACCTGCAACTCTAAACCCAGGACCCGAGAGTGAATCCAAGGGCTAATTGGCTGGCTTCCTGATCAAAAGCCTTGTGGACAAAACAGGCTTCTAAAAACCTTGAGCCCAGCAATTAGACACTGCCATCTGTGAGTCCTGCTCTCCCAAGTGGTTCCACCCGAGCCCTGAACCCTTGGAAGTGGGCCTGAAAGTGTTCTTCCAGTCTATCTGTGGAGTCAGCAGAACTGACGCATCACCTCTGCTGTTCAACGCATCCCCCACAGAATGGGTCATCACCTCTGATGCTCGATGCATCACCCTTGGAACCAATGCATCGCTGCTGCTACGCGGACTTCCCTGAAGCAAAGACTTTCCATCGCCCATCACAGCCTGGTCCGCGCTACCAGATAATTATAGTTGGTGTTGCATGCTTTTGAGCGCTATTTTCACTCACATTTTTAAAGTTGCAGATCTCTCATTCTACTGATTGGATTTTTGTTGTTACGGTCTTGACTTATTTATTACAAATTTATTTTTCTAAATTGATGTGGGATATTACTTGTGTTGCGTTTTCACTTTATTACGCTTTGAAGTGCTGCATAAATACATTACATATTGCCTCTAAGTTAAGCCTGACTGGTTTGTGGCAAATTACCAGCGGGATGAGCACAGGTTAACTTGGAGTTTGCTTGTGTCTTCACCCTGACAAAGATTGTGGAGACATTCTGTAACAGCTGTATTACAGTTTGAAAACCTGCTAAAAAAGGTTCTTCAGGTGCTTAATTTGTTTTTTTTAAAATGTAAAACAAAAAGGAGCATGACATAAAGTAGTGTGACAGACAGATAGCACTCTGCCTGAGAACCATCTGTGTGATGACCTAGCTCTATCGCCTTTAACACTGTGCTCACACCAATGTGCCAGGGCTGGGACCAGGGGTTGGCTGCTTCAATGAACTTCACGCTGCCTGGGGACACTGAGATTGTGTCTGACCCACCAATGAGGAGCCCTTGCAACTTCGGTTAAATGCTCCTATTCTCCTCCTATGTAGTGAATGCCAGGTTTTGTGTTTGTAGAGCCTCAACAAGGGGCAGTCATAGGATTAGTGAGGAGCTGTGAAATTTCCAAGCTGCTGGGGTTCTGTGGCCACAGTGTTCTGGAGATGTGACTGGGGATTTGTATCTCCAGCTGTCATTGAATTAGTGGTGGTTTTAGATTTGTGCTGCCACAGCTGCCAAAATGTCAGATTGTTCATATGTGGCATTTCCATGATTTCACTGAAATTATGAGTGACAATTAATTCCAGGTGTGTTACACTTCGAGCGACACTTTGTCGCCAGTAAAATCAACCACTAAAGTTTCATGTAATGAAATATAAAAAATGCCCCGTTTTGAGCAATGAGAAGCTTTGAAGAAGCCTTGACACTGCTGCAAAATCCATGAAATAAAAGGTATCTTAAGAAGAGGGGAGAAAGGGTGCATATTTAGAGACCTAACTTTAAAGCAGAGTCCAAAAACTCCTTTATTTGATTGCAAGGCGAATTCTCAGCCACCCTAAATGTGCAAATACCTGTTCCAATGACCCGGGGAATAGGTTGGCTAAGTTAAAAGATAGAAATGTTAATAGATCATTCTTAATCATCCAGTTATCAGGTCTTCTCATGCAGTGTATAATCCTCAAAGCCACTCATATATGCAGTGTATGTTTTTTCTAGAACAGAAGAGGTATGCAAAAAGAAATCAGCTCCAGTGTGTTGGACTGACGGGCCAATTTAAGCAAGAGCTGTGACCACTCTGAGCCAGCCTCTGCTTGCTGCTCTTTTCATTTGAGTTCAGAAAGCCAGGAACTGAGAGCGTTCACCTTGCCTTGGAGCCAGACAGTGCTTAATTTGAGCTGGTGGTTTTGGGTACTCTGCACCAGCACTTAATTATCAAAAAACAGCACTTATAACAGTCTGCCACATGGTGACACTGTTTCTCTAATTTAAAGATGAGCACATCAACAACAATTCACTAATTCACTGCACATTGAAAATAAGTAATACTTGCTGACCAAGCCATTCTTATAGATTTGAGTGCCTGGAATAGTCTGAACTGTCACACTTGTAGGAGAGTGACAGTTATCAGTTGTCAATCAATCAATCAATCAATATGAACTTTATTCGGATAAAAACAACATATCCATAAAAGTACAGAATAAAATACCATTCAAAAATTATTAAAAATACAGGAATATTATACATTTTAAAAAGATCAATTAATCTTGGTGCATAGAGTTACGTATACGCACCACCGTTTTTAGAAATGATCCAACTCGCAAACATAGCTCATCATCAATTATAGCTAGCACCATCTCATAAGCCACCTTATAATCAGTAATATATCGAGTTTTAAAATATGGGATCAGGAATCTTTTAGTGGGGGCTGAATAATAACTACAGAAGAATAAGAAATGTAGCATTGATTGCTTTTGAGTGTTATTACAGGGACACAATAATAGGTCAAAATTGGGTGTAAATCCAGTGCGGATTGACAGCAGGTATTTCATAGTGTCTGTCCGTAGCCTGAAAAATAAACCCTTTTCCCAGCAACTAATTGGTTTAGAAAGATATCTTGGCATCGCAGGGGGCATTTCTATCTGCATATATCTAGTAACGGAGGTTTTATTACGCTCAGTTGATACTCGTGCTTCTTTATATGAGACATAAAAAGTCTTTTCCAATGTTTTAATACTGATAGAGCTGTGTTGTGAGGGGTTTTAAAAAGAGATGTTCCATATTCAGGCTACATAGACTTTTACGGACCCCTGCCAACCACGGTATATCCATCCCTTTATCGCATTTTAAGCAATCTAGAATTATCTCCCTTGTCAAATGTGCAGCCGTATTCTTCCAGATTCTTAACCAAAACAGGGTTGGGCGAGCCTTAATAAAATCCTCCATGTAAGGTAGGTGAAGTTCTCTATGAGCAGCAAACGTGGAGGAAAAAAAAGGTGCACCCAAGATCTTGCGACAGAATCTGTTCTCTTCACGCTGGATGGGCGTGCTGGCTGTGTTCCCCCAAACCTCCGCCCCATATGTTACAGTTGGTGTGCATTGCAGTCTATACATTTTAATGATGGAAGACACTACCTCTATGTTCCTTGGCTTGGGTAGCCTAAGTATAGTATTAATAGAGTTAATAAACTTTTGTTTACAGTGGGCTATATGGTCATTCCATAATCCATTTGATGCAAATGTCAAGCCAAGATACGGGAAAGTGCAAGTGCTTAATAGTTGATTAGAGTTTATGACAATTGTGGGATTAGAATATTTCTTGGACCCACACGACATTAAAAATTATTTTTAAAAATTGGTGCGTAAATCCAAAGTTGCCATAAACTTAACAAAGTCCTAAACCAGGGCGCGTAAAGCTTTAGGAGTACGCCCCATTAAAACTGCATCGTCAGCATATAACAATGCAGGAATTTTATTTCCACCAATCGTTGGGACGTCTTTAGTTGAGATCAACAGGGATTTAGTTAAGTCATTGATATGTAGAATAAATAGGAGGGGGGCCAGTACACAACCTTGTCTGACCCCTCTACCTACTTCAATGGCTTTGGAGATCTCACCATTCATGCTAATGCGCACCCTAGGTCTCTGTGCAAGTATGCCAAAAAAGAAACTAACGGGTCATCTAGCCCAAGATTCAACAAGATTAACCACAATCGTGATCTATTTACAAAGTCAAAGGCCGATGTAAGATCCATGAATGCCAGGTACACAGGGGCTTTCTTGGCTACATTATATTTACCAATAATCAAATTGAGGTTAAGGCACTGTTCCACAGTGCCGACCTTACTCCTGAATCCCAGCTGACATGGGTGTAAAACCTTGGATTCCTCAGCCCATGACTTAATCTTGTTGAACAACGCCCTTCCCAAAATTTTTAGAGTGTTGTCAATCAGCGATATTGGCCTGTAGCAACTCGGGTTTGACCGATCACCCTTCTTGAAAATTGGAACTATAGTGCTACAAGACCAAGTTTCAGGGATAGATGAATTTGTCAGATTATTAAAAACATTCATAAGTAATGGTGCCCAAAACTCGGGATAGCTCTTGATGAAGTCAATCGGAAGCCGGGGGCTTTACCTCCCAGACTTTGAGTAATAGCTTCTTCGACTTCAAATAATTCGATCTGAATATTGGCAGTGTATATAAACTCCCTAGGTTCACAAGTGTTAGGTGCGGCATAGATTTTACTAAAATGAGCCTCCCAGGACTCACTAGAGATATTACAGCTAATTGGTGTGGATGTATTCCCCACAAGTTTCATGTCTCTAACTGCTCTCCAAACATTCTTGCCATTTTTTAATTCATTTGCACGCACAAGTTTAGTCCAGTGATCATTAGTGAGCTCCTCCTTCCTGCGTGCGATAGCCTTCTTGTAATTTCTTCTCAGTGTCGACACAAGGGAACTTTCTCTAGGTTTACTTACAAGTGCCTTTCTTAGTGCTCTGTTAGCCGCAGAACAATCTGTGTCAAACCACCCTGGGTCTAAATTAATATTCTTAATTGGCTTGGACAGTATATTTTTAATGCCAAAAGAGAGTTCTGAGAAAGTGTCGACTGCCTCTGTGTTACATTCTGTGTATGTCAGACAGGTATTGACCAAGTTCTGATGGAATTTAATCATTGTTTGAAACAATGCATTATTATCAATACCACGCCACACAAGTCGGAGGTTGTCAGTTGATGTCGTTAGATCACTTGCCCCATGCGTACGTTCGTATGCTGGGCGGCGTGTAAAACTTAAAATAGTGCTAATAGGGTTGTGGTCACCTTGTGTTGTTGAAATTACCTCTGCCTTTAGCACATGGCTTGCAAGGGGAGCGGTTACAAAAATATAATCAATAGTGGAGGTTGAACCCCGACTTCTATAGGTTGGTACTGTGCATCCATCAATAGCTGCAATGTCCATAATATCTAGAAAGTTATGCGAACTTAGGAGATTCACTAGCTGCTCTCCTCTCTTACTTAACGGACCGATAGTGTTAGGCCAAATAACTGAATTAATATCTCTAGGGAGTTTAACATTAAAATCACCACCTAAACATATACCTTTGTTTAGGGCACCATGATCTTTTTCTAATTTTAAAATAAAATCAAACAGCTTAGAAAAGTTCATATTGGGAACATTTTTAAAATCATTATTATAAAAATTAATCAGGTACAATGAAGCCCCCCGTGTATAAAGGGATGCTTGAAATGTATCGCTGTTTGTGTGTACAATTCTAGTGCGACCACCTGCCTTGATGTTTATCCAAGTAGAAAGGCCGCCAACAGGCCTTCCTGATATAGGAATGGGGGACAAAATATTAAAGCATTCAAAACCCTCCATAGACAACTCCTGGGTTGCCCACACTCTGTTCCGCTCTCCCCCACCTGCCTCGACCCGCCTTAGCCCAGCTCCCAAGGGTTACTCAAACTATCGCCACCCCACCCTGCGCCCCCGCTGCCCACCTCCCCCGAGGCATCCCCCGCTATGGCGCCTCCACAAAACATGCTCTCCAACTTTCCAAAGAAAGTACTAACCCTCTTCCTCACAGGACCCATCCACCACAACCCTGTGAACAAGCTCTGCCGACAGTGACCTTTAACCACACTAGCGCTCGCACAGATCTCAGAAAGCTGAACTCACACATTGAGCCAACTCACCCCCCTCGCTTGATCCCAGATTACACAATGAAGGATAGGCAACATTCCATAAACACGAACTATAACACACAGGGCGAACCCCCCAAGACGTCCTCACCACCTCACACAACTCCATGAGACAGCGGCTCACGTCACTAGAAAGCCAGATAGACTCGATCTCCCGGGGCATGTTCGAAATCATCACCAACCAAGACAAGGAACGCAGGTCCATCCAATCCCCCCCCTGGGTACCCTCTACATTCAACACCAACCACCACAAGTGCCCTACCTGGCCCTCAGCAACCACCGGGTCACGATTGCAGAGGCTACCAAGACCGGTCGCGGAAACCTGGTCACAACATTCCCTGAGAAACTCAGCCCTCCCCACTAGCGCTCAGAGACGCTCAAATACTAATATCGTGCCTCTGACTTCAAGACCCACTAGGACAGAAGCTGCAATGACGGACAAAGAAGCAGCTGATCTAGCCTCCTCATATGACACCCCTCACACCAACTCCCCAAAATCCAAAATCCAAGTGATCACGGGTTTCCGAAAAGACCTTCCGTGCAAAAAAACCCTAGACTGCCCTGCCTCTCCACCCTACCTAGGGCCCCCAAAGCAATGATCCCTAGCCACGAAGAGCCTTCCACCAACTGCTTGCTCATTAATTGCAGGCCGGCGTCCATGCATGCTACGGAACTAGCAGAAGCCATCCTCTCACAGGACATCGACATCGCATTCATCACGGAGACCTGGCTCAACGAGCTCTCCTCACCATGCTTAGACATGCTTGTGCCACCAGGCTTTTCCATTATTAACAAAGACAGAAAAGACCAACGAGGGGGAGGGGTAGCTATCATTCATAAAGACAACATGGTCATCTCGGAAATAGAATCCTGCAAATACAACACATTCGAATGTCTCTCAACCAACATAAAGACCAAAGATAATGGAACTCTGCTCTGCCACCTTCTTTACCATCCACCAGGCAACACCTCCGTATTCGGTGAGCATTTATCTGACCTGATAGCTCAATGTGCACTAGGAGATGCCAACTACCTAATCCTTGGTGACCTTAACCTGCGGTGGAATGAAACTACCAACCCGCTAATTCAAACGCTTTCCAATCTCCTCCATGACAACAATTTAACCCAATACTGCGCGGAGGAGACACACTACAAAGGAGCCATCCTGGATGCCATCATCGCTCAACGAAACGCAATTACAATCAACCACATACACCCCGTGGACTGGTCGGACCACAACATGATCTTATTCCACATCAACCAACAAACTGTTTCCCAACCGCCTATGCAAGACCCTCCCAAATGGATCAGAAACTTCTCTCAGATTCCCATGGAAATTCTTGAAGACAGGATAAACTCGCTTCTTCCCCAAACCAACGACCTCCTCTCCACAGCTGAACTCACCGATCGTTACAACGCAAAGCTAGTGACCATGCTTGATCAGCTTGCTCCCCTAAAACTGAAAAAAAGCAGAGCAATTCCATCCAGGTCATGGTTCAACTCTGACCTGAATTCTGAAAGGAGAAAACTAAGAGCCAAAGAAAGAAGCTGGAGGAATAACCCTACCTCCATCCTCCGCGAACAACTCAAAACAGCCCGTAGGAAGTACAACAACCACATAAAAAACAAGAAATCCAGCTTTTTCCGCTCCGCGCTGGACAGCGCAAAAAATAGACCTAAAGAGCTCTATAGCATCATCAGGAAACAAACCTCCAAGCCCGTGAACTCCTCTATACAGGCGTCCAAAGAACTCTGCGACAACTTCGCCAACTTTTTCAAGGATAAAATCAATAAGATCGAACTTACACTCGACGCCATCAATACACACCCTACAAGAAGCATCACGTCCGGGTCGCTCGACATCTCTCCCGGTACCCCCTCCAGTTCCTGGCTCAGCTTCCGCCCCATACAAGAATCCGAGATTGTCACGCTGATCTCCACCTCCGAACCATCAGCTCATATCCTAGATCCCATTCCTCCCCTATTGACCAAAAAACTGAAGCACACCCTAGCCCCGCTTTGGTGCACAATCATAAATAGTTCCTTAAAAAATTGAGTCGTTCCAGACTGCCTTAAAATGGGACAAGTCACACCTTTGCTGACAAAACCCGGCCTTGACACTACAGAACTGAATAACTTCAGACCTGTTTCGAATCTCCCCCTTGTGTCCAAAACCCTCGAAAGATGCGTTCTCCAACAACTAACCCAACACCTGAACAACATCAACCTACTGGACTCCCACCAATCTGGCTTCAGAAAAGGCTGTAGCACAGAAACTGCGATCCTCAACATCATTGACGATATCCACAGATCACTTGACTCTGACCAATGCTGCCTCCTCATACTCCTTGACCTCTCGGCAGCATTTGACACGGTAGATCACAATCTGCTCCTTAGGGCTCTCCAAGAAAGAGCCGGCCTTGGCGAAGTGGTCCTCCAATGGTTCTCCTCCTTCCTGCACAACCGTACGCAAAAAATAAAAATCAAAAACTTCACTTCCGACCTCCACCAAGTCAACAAGGGTGTCCCTCAAGGCTCGGTGCTATCCCCACAACTCTTTAACATCTACATGGAGCCTCTCTCCAAACTACTCAAAAAAGCCAACGTCCGCTTCCATCTCTACGCTGATGATACTCAGATATATTTGGAAACTACCTCCCTCAAAGACATTTAAAGACTCAATGACGTACTGAGCGATGTTCAACACTGGCTATCATGCAACCACCTTAAACTAAATCCGGACAAAACTGAGACACTCCTCATCTCGAATAAGGAAGAAAACCCCCAAATTGCCGAATGGCTAAAGGCTGTCGATGCGCTTAAAGGAAATCTCACTCTAGCAGATTCTGTCAAATCACTAGGCATCACTCCGAAACTGAAGATGACATTTCAAAAATTCGGCCAAGAGCGCTTTCCTAAACCTCAGACTACTGAACAAAATAAAACCCCTCATCCCTCCCACTGATCTCAAACAGGCCACCCAAACTCTGGTACTGTCAAGACTGGGCTATGGGAACGCAGTCCTATCTGGAATTCCAAAATCGCACCTGGCTCCCCTCAAAACGACGCTGCATGCGGCAGCCAGAATGATCACCGGTATCAAGAAATTTGACCACATTTCTCCTGCACTCAGGGAACTTAAGTGGCTTCCGGTCGAAATGCGGATTAGCTTCAGAACAGCCTGCCTCAGTCATAAAGCACTACATACCGGCAAACCCGAAAATCTGGCAAAAAAACTCAAAAAAGCCGGTCAGGCTAGGAATCTCAGAAGCTCAAACTCCCTTCTACTCATCCCACCAAAAACTCGAAAACAAAAAACTGCAGATCGGTCCTTCGCCGGTAGCGCTCCAAAAATCTGGAACTCTATTCCCCCCCACATCAGAACGATTCTCTCCTTTGCAAAATTCAAAAGCCAACTCAAAATCTTGTTCCTCAACCGCTCCCTAGGGAGTGGATAGGATCAATTGGAGCAGCCAGCTGACACTGCGCTCTGCTCCATCGCCAAGGCTCCGAAGGACTACAAAAACTTAGTCTGTCTTGCACTGTTATTGTGTCACTCTACTGTTTTGTGTTGTTGAATCTATGCAATGTTTCCGCTGTAAAGTGCTCCAATACCCTAGGGTCAGGCCAGCGCTATAAAAAAACTTCTTAAATAAAATAAATAAATAAATAAATTTAACTTAGATGCCAAACCGGCAACATTCCAACTCAGGATTTTGAGTGTCGAGTCATCTTCCATTATAATCGGTATATCCAGTTTACTGGCCTGAATACATTTGTCAGTCGAAGCCGATACTGATGCATCACTCAGTGTTTCACTCACTAACAGAGTCGGCAGTCAATCTTGACAATCCAAACCTGATAACAGTGTAAATCTGTTGGTGTTTAGAGTGAAATTATGCAGGTTGGGAAAGGATGCTTCAAATGTGGGTTTATAGAAATAGCCTAAAGGTAATGCCCATATACCAGTACTATGGTTAATCTCCTCCATCTATGGTGATAAAATGGCTTTCGCCACTGATTGCCTGCGGAAGTTAATGATTATACAATCCCCTTTAATAGTTTTGGGAGATGTTCCAAGTCAGCCCACATGCCGTACCATAATGATGTTTTCAATTAGGGATGGCCTAAATCGCTTATGCTTGGAGAGCCAATCGACGCATTTACAGCGTAATTGCTCCCAGGATTCTTTCTGGTCTTTCCTTAAGGGGGGGACGCCAGCTAAAACCACGACACATGGGCAGGCCTCCGGGGGTAGGTTTAACATCACATTGTTTCCCTCTGTAAAAATCTTAGGAATTAGATCAGAGTCTACATCTTGTTGTGTATTAACCATACTATCACTATCACCACAGTGTGAAGGAATAGGAGCATTAGAAAGGATTATCATGTTATTTATTGGATTAACGTTATTAGACCTAATGATATGTTCCAATGGGCTTTTTACCCCCGTGGTGCCCTTCTTATCTAGGCATGAATGAATTTTATTACATGTCATACAGTCAGTAATTCTCAGATTTGAAGTAGATGGGGCAAGAGTATTTTGATGAGCAGTAGAGATATTAATGATGGGTTCATCTAGAACCGGCTGTCTAACATTTGTAGGAACAGGTAACGTAGGGGCAGCTCGAAAAACAATATCCGTTGTCTTGGGTTCAGATTGTGCATTTTGTACAGACTGAGCATCAGAAATACAATCTTTCACTGTGGAAAGGAAGTTATTGAATAAGGGTTAAACACAGTCAGTAATCAAGCTAATCAAATCATTAATATCAATCGCCCTGGTGTGATTATCATTATCCATAATAATAGGGAGCAGAAAATCAGTCTCAGTCTGAGTTCCAATTGAATGAGAACATGGGTTGATCGATGAGGCATACACGGTCGATGGGGCATGCACTAGGGCCTCAACAGATGTTTGGTTGGAGGATGAGCGAATCCATTAATTTAGGGTTGTAAGGGTGGAACATGGGCGAATTGGTTGTTTTCTTTTCGCACAAGTTGATTTTCCTGGTTTCCTCTTACGTTTTGCCCCTAGGGACGGGTCATTAGGTGTTGCAGAGTTTAATTCTGGTAAGTCTGATGTAATCATATCACAAACCTCTTCACATGCCAAGACAGGAGCATTGGGAATGCTTGTAATTAAGTCAGTAGTGTCAGCAGTCAATCCTGAGGATATCATAGATTGCCCTAGACCGAGGGATAGGCGCCTCTCAATGAGCTCGATCTCATTGCTTACAATACTGACGGCCCTTTCCAGCATATTCTCAATACTCGTTGTGGCTGATTTAGTAACTGGTGGAGTGGTGCGCCTCCCCATTGTTAATCTGCTGGTACTATAGAACACTACACAAATAATGTAAATTGGAGGCAATAGCTTTCGCTCACCTGATTAGTAGCCTCAGGAATAACCGAAATGAAAGAGTACTCCTTCGGGCGATGACGGGCAAGGACGGGCCCGCCCTTGGCCCGGGCTTTGCCCGGGCGCCGCCCGCGCTCGTCCCGTGCTGCGGTGTTTTCCTGGTGCTTTTATAGCACGAGTGCCGCTTTAGCTCCTTCCTCAGTTGGCAATGTTGTCTGGGACAGGTAGTCCCCTCCTGGCAGTAACAGCGTTTGTGTCATTCAGCGCGTCCCGCGCTGCGGTGTTTTCCTGGCGCTTTTATAGCGTGAGTGCCGCTTTAGCTCCTCCCTCAGTTGGCAATGTTGTCTGGGACAGGTAGTCCCCTCCTGGCAGTAACAGCGTTTGTGTCATTCAGCGCGTCCCACGCTGCGGTGTTTTCCTGGCGCTTTTATAGCGCGAGTGCCGCTTTAGCTCCTCCCTCAGTTGGCAATGTTGTCTGGGACAGGTAGTCCCCTCCTGGCAGTAACAGCATTTGTGTCATTCAGCGCGTCCCACGCTGCGGTGTTTTCCTGGCGCTTTTATAGCGCGAGTGCCACTTTAGCTCCTCCCTCAGTTGGCAATGTTGTCTGGGACAGGTAGTCCCCTCCTGGCAGTAACAGTGTTTGTGTCATTCAGCGCGTCCCGCGCTGCGGTGTTTTCCTGGCGCTTTTATGGCGCGAGTGCCGCTTTAGCTCCTCCCTCAGTTGGCAACGTTGTCTGGGACAGGTAGTCCCCTCCTGGCAGTAACAGCGTTTGTGTCATTCAGTGCGTCCCGCGCTGCGGTGTTTTCCTGGCGCTTTTATAGCGCGAGTGCCGCTTTAGCTCCTCCCTCAGTTGGCAATGTTGTCTGGGACATGTAGTCCCCTCCTGGCAGTAACAGCGTTTATGTCATTCAGCGCGTCCCGCGCTGCGGTGTTTTTCTGGCGCTTTTATAGCGCGAGTGCCACTTTAGCTCCTCCCTCAGTTGGCAATGATGTCTGGGACAGGTAGTCCCCTCCTGGCAGTAACAGCGTTTGTGTCATTCAGCGCGTCCCGCGCTGCGGTGTTTTCCTGGCGCTTTTATAGCGCGAGTGCCGCTTTAGCTCCTCCCTCAGTTGGCAATGTTGTCTGGGACAGGTAGTCCCCTCCTGGCAGTAACAGCATTTGTGTCATTCAGCGCGTCCCACGCTGCGGTGTTTTCCTGGCGCTTTTATAGCGCGAGTGCCACTTTAGCTCCTCCCTCAGTTGGCAATGTTGTCTGGGACAGGTAGTCCCCTCCTGGCAGTAACAGTGTTTGTGTCATTCAGCGCGTCCCCCGCTGCGGTGTTTTCCTGGCGCTTTTATGGCGCGAGTGCCGCTTTAGCTCCTCCCTCAGTTGGCAATGTTGTCTGGGACAGGTAGTCCCCTCCTGGCAGTAACAGCGTTTGTGTCATTCAGCGCGTCCCGCGCTGCGGTGTTTTCCTGGCGCTTTTATAGCGCGAGTGCCGCTTTAGCTCCTCCCTCAGTTGGCAATGTCGTCTGGGACAGGCAGTCCCCTCCTGGCAGTAACAGCGTTTGTGTCATTCAGCGCGTCCCGCACTGCGGTGTTTTTCTGGAGCTTTTATAGCGCGAGTGCCACTTTAGCTCCTCCCTCAGTTGGCAATGTTGTCTGGGACAGGTAGTCCCCTCCTGGCAGTAACAGCGTTTGTGTCATTCAGCGCGTCCCGCGCTGCGGTGTTTTCCTGGCGCTTTTATAGCGCGAGTGCCACTTTAGCTCCTCCCTCAGGTGGCAATGTTGTCTGGGACAGGTAGTCCCCTCCTGGCAGTAACAGCGTTTATGTCATTCAGTTGTGTTGATACTGTCATTGGCAGCGCTGGTAGGTGCAAGTTGCAGTGGCCTCTTCATGAAGTCCCTAACACTTATGATTTTTTTACAGATTAAGCACTGGAATGAGGTCTGGTGTGGGAATTGTTTGAGGTGGGCACGGGCATGGGCTAGCCTCTGACTGTGTGGTGGTGCACTGCTGCAGCAGAACTTGATTCTCTCGACTTTGGACGTCTCTAGTAACACTCTCTGATGTGCTCAGAGGTAACTGTTGCCACATTTTTTACTCCGCCATTTTGACCGTGGGTCACGTGATAGGCAAGGTAATGTGCAAGTTAATTCCTTCCTGGCTGATCAAATGTAACATCCACCCCGACGCTGGGCTCATGCACAAAGGCAGTGAGAGGAGACCACACCTGTGCCATGCAGCTGGTTTCTGGGTCAGGCTGGAGAGTTGCGAGGTGCCACCCTGATTCGATAGGGGGGCCGGCAGCACATTGGAAAAATGAAATAACGATAAGAAATAAAGATATTTCTCCTCGCCATGCCTCACTGTGGAAAGTGAAACATTTTGACACGGTTCCAGGCTTACAAATCTTTGTAAATCTGGAAATGTGTCAAAGTCCAAGGATGGATGCATGGGAACATCCATGATCCACCCATGGAATGCCTTCACGTCACAACGTGACACAAAGCTGTGCTATGCGCGGCCTTGTGTTACTCTGCATTTACTAAACTACGCAAAGTGACTTTGCATGGCTTAGTAAATAATAAAAATGTATTTTGTGTCAGGGCTGCACCACAAAAATGACACAACCTTGATGGGACATTTTTGTAATTCTGCCCCTTAGTACATCAGTCTGTAGTGTAGTTCCTATATCCCTGATAGGCTCTGCGCATTGGAATAACATACACTATAGATTTGACACAGGACGAAGGTCAGTATGTCTCTATCGAGTACATTAAACTTAATTACTTGTGTGTGCCACCTAACTCAGAGGTCACTAGAAACTTCTCGAATATACAAGAAGGGTTTAGCCTCTGACAACTGCATAAACATGACAACTTTGTTTCCTTTTAGAATCGGAACAGTCTCAGAGTCGTGGAAACAATAGATAACAGTTTCACTCAGTCAATCGTGCATGCTTCGTTTCTAGAGTTGCACAGAAATAGAGAGACGGGCATTTCAATAAAAGGGTTTATTGAACAGTCTTATTTCTCATGCAAGAGATATGAATTGCTACAATCGAAAGACAGACTGTAAAGTACAATATGTACGAGGTTAGCAGTAAGAGAAAATAATACTGCAATAACATGGTTTGTAGCTATGACATTTATTAATCAAAATACATACATAAATAACATAAGCTAAAATGTGATACTCATCTGATGCTTCTAAATTGTTCTACGCCAGTGTACCTAACCTAAATGCAGTATGAGGTTTGAAGTAGGTGCCATTTCTAAAGTATAGCTAGCTATATTTTAGTTTAGCCAAGAGTTGCCAAAAGTTTCTCTAAGTTCTAGTCAGCTCCATACCTTAGAATGAGAGAGGTTGGAATCTCTTTTCTGGACTCGATAGTCTAACCCCCGCAAGGGAAGTCAGAGAGCACTGGAGCTGGATTTTCTGCGAGGAGGATGGCAGCGTCAGGTCAGTGCATCAGGCAGGAACTCGATCTCCTTCCGAACTTGCCGTGGCGAACCGCGTAGTCTGGGTTGGATTGAATCCTCCGGGAATCGCAATTTGCCAGGGCAAGTGCTGGTATATTTATACCTTGAAGGTGTCTAGGAATGCCAGTATTGACGTAAAAGTCGGGCAGAGGAACGTCATGAATGAACCCCTGAGGGATAGATGTTCATGCATACTTAATGAGTTCTTGGAGAAACCAATATTCAAGCTGAGGGAAATTCCTAAGGGCTTAAGGGTCTGATTTTCCAAGAATTCGTTGTGACATGGATGGACGGATGTAGGTGGCCATGCCTGTATTTGGTTTGTACGGACAATGTCTAAATAAGGGCCGGATTTCTATGTCCAAATAAGGGAAATGTGAATTGTACCTATATGGCATAAATCGGGAAACCTATATACGGAATCTAAATCTGCACACAACAAGTCATCAACCACCGATCCAATTCACAGGTTTGCCCATAGCATTTTGGAACGCAGTGTTTACTAAAATATGTCTTGGATTTGTTATCCATATATATTATGAAAACTAATTATGCTAGGATTCCCTTCTGAGCTCAAGAATTATTATATCTTTGTCTCAAAAAGTTTTTCTTAGGAGCTTTACGCCAGGGCTTTTGAATGCTGGGTAGCTGGATAATAAGGCTGCCTTTACCTTATTCCTCCTTCTTCAACCACACTACCTCCCTTCTCTTTACCTCACACTTGGAGATTCTTTTCGGCCCAGCTTTTTTCTATTTGTTGCTGTTTCCTCGTCTTCTCCCTCCTTTATCCCATTTCTGCCTCTTTTGCTCTGGTTCAAATACTGATGATGAAAAAATATGTTACGGTACCCAAAAATATGCAGCAGTGCCCGGTGCCCGCTGCCTGCAACCACCGGCACAAAATAAGCTCAGGGATTTCCTAAATCTCAGTAAATCATCTTCGATTAGCAGATTCGAGTTTTCATTCAATTCAACTTTATTAGACAATTCTGTCATAAAAGCTTGTAAAAAAACACCTAGCACCAATTTTACAAACGGATATGATAAAAATGAGACAATAAATACAATTATTTACATAATAATAAAACTTATAAAAAGTTATTAAATGGGAGACTTTTGTCGAATAATACTTAAAAAGGTCTGGGTACAAACCCTCAGACCAACACTGTTATATAAACTACAATACATACTATGAAATACCTCAGCGTCCTCAAAATTCTCCACTGAAAACAGCTATCTCTTAGGATATGGATAAATGTTGCTTTAGAGCCTTGGCTCGAATACACCATGCCCAACCTAAAAACGTAGCCAAAGCTATAGCAATATGGGGGGATGGGTCTGTTCGGAGAACTCTAAGTGCTTCCTCGTGCTTTCTGAAACCCAATGATCTACATATAGGGATAACCCATACCCTTCGAGGTCCAATATAGATGGGACAGAAGAACAGGAGATGACTTAAAGATTCCTTAATATCTGGACACCATGGGCATTCTTCTTTCGGTGATCCGACCCAGCTACTTGTAAACGACCTTAAAGGGAGGGTGCCAGCCCTCAACTGGAAGTATAATTTCCTATTGTGGGGTTTCGTGATCACATCCCAGTATTTTTCTAATGCCGGCCTTTGCTTAAATTCTAAAAATTGGCCTGTTAGGTACCTTGTGGATCTACTCGTGCAAGCCTCTGCCATAACCCAATCCCAATACATATTCTTCAGGATTTTTTTTGATGGGAAAACTGAATTTTGAGGATCGTTCCACAATTCGCTCAGACCCATCTTCACAAGAAGCGATCTAATCTCTTTTAACCGAGGGATTTTGTGGAAGGTATCGGCCACCATTACATCCTTGAGACCATTGGTGTATTGTTCAAGCTCATCTGTGCACCATAGTCTTCGCCAATATAGTAGTGGTCGTAGTTTTGCAAAGTCGCTCACAGCCTTCCTACCCAAATCTAAGCGAAGAGGGTGCATTGGGGTACTCACTGGAACTCCAACCACTTTACGTAGAAATGAATTCTCTACCACAGTCGGTTGGTTCAAATTAGCGAATCCCCATAGCTCTGCTCCATAAAGAACAGAGCTCAAAACCTTTAGCCCGTAGATTTCTAACACCGGGGCAACGGGCTTCGTGCTAGAGGTTTTAAATTTCCCCAGAAGCGCCCCCACCCGTTGTTTAAATTTAAGAGTAGTCAGACTGAGTTGATATTTCCAGCCCATATCCTTCTGTATAGATACACCCAAATATGTAAAAGCATTTACTTGCTCAAGCAAAACATTGTTCATGCTGATTTTGCCCCTGAACGATCTGTGTTCGTTGAATGGCTCCCTGTCCCAGCACATGGTCAAAAACAACATCCTTGACCCATCGCAAAACGGGTTTAGACCAGGTCATAGCACTGAATCTGCTCTCTTAGCCACCACAGAGCACCTCCGAACGATCTTAGATGCCGGTCAAAGCGCTGCGCTGATCCTTCTGGATCTTAGCGCGGCCTTTGACACGGTATCCCATGTCATCCTTCTCAACCGTTTGGAGGCCTCTGGAATAACTGATCATGCCTTGAACTGGTTCAGATCTTTCCTCGAAAACAGATCCTTTCGAGTTTCCGCCCCTCCCTTCCTATCCAAACCCCACCCCATTGCACAGGGATATCCGCAGGGCTCTGCACTGAGCCCATCCCTTTTTAATCTCTACGTCCAGCCTTTGGCGGCAGTGGCCAAAGAATGGGGATTGACAATAGTATCATACGCCGATGATACACAGCTGGCCATCGCTCTCTCAGAAGGTCCTTCCAACCTCTCCTCTAATTTCAAAAACGGACTTTCTGCAGTCGCCCAGTGGATGACAATGAACTGTCTCCAGCTTAACGGCGGAAAGACAGAGGTTCTTCTCCTGGGAAATAATACCAACCTTTGGAATGCACACTGGTGGCCGTCTTCCCTGGGCACCATCCCCCCCCCAAAAAAACTAGTGAAAAACCTGGGCGTCTGGATGGACGACTCACTCAATTTCCGGTCCCACACCAAGAAAGTGGCCGGCACCTGCATTGGCCTACTGAGAAGCCTCAGCCACATACTAGGCTTTTTCAACGCCAAAACTCGACAACTAATTATTCAAGCCACTATCCTCTCGCGACTAGACTACGCCAATGTACTCCTTCTTGGTGCCAACAAATGTGAGATAGCACGTCTCCAACGTGTGCAGAACTCTGCGGCTAGAACTCTGGTCGGCCTCCCCCGCAGATGCTCAGCCAGAGCGACCATCAAAAAATTACACTGGCTACCCGTTGATTCTAGAATCAAATTCAAGACCCTTGTTATGTCCTTCAAAATTCTCAGACTCAACACCCCTCCCTTGCTTCAACCCCTCCTCACTCCCTACGCCCCGGCACGGATCCTTAGATCCTCCAACCAAAATCTTCTATGCGTTCCTCGCATAAAACTCAGCCGCATGGGTGGCCGCTCCTTTAGGTTCCTCGGAGCCAAGATGTGGAATGACCTGCCACAACATATCCGTTCTATAGACAGCCTACCAGCATTCCGAAAAGCTGTGAAAACGTTTCTATTCCCTTGCCTGTAACCCCCCTTGTCCTGCCCTCCTCTCAGACTAGGATCTGGGTTTCTAGCGCCGGGACGCCTCATTGCTGGGGCAGCTGTTGCGCTCTACCAAAACTATAGAATAGAATTTGGTCTTCCCCTTATTTATTTCTAGGCCACGGATTCTACAGAACTCTTCAAACCTCGCTAGTGTTTTCTGCAGACCACTGGGTGTCTTTGAGATTAATAGGGTATCGTCCGCAAACATGAGGACAGGAATGTAACTTCCTGATAATACTGGGGCGTCGGAGGGCACCTGGGCCAGGAAATCGGCCACCCCGTTGACGAAGAGCGAGAACAGGGTGGGTGCCAACACACAACCCTGTCTCACTCCCCTAGCAACGGGAAAGGTCTCCGTGACCTCGCCCCTTGCTCCCCACCGCACCCAAGCATAATTGTCCTCATGTAAGCGGACGATTAAGGACAACAACTCCAATGGCATACCCATATCGCCTAGTACCTGCCACAACTTACAGCGTGGTACAGCATCAAACGCAGCCTTCAGGTCTACGAATACTGCATATAATGCTCCCCTACCCAATAAGACAGTCTTCCAGTAAATTGTCACAAAACGGAATATCTGATCAATTGTGCTTGTGAGGGGGCGGAACCCTGCCTGCAATGGGGTAAGTATATGGTGTTCATCTATCCATAGCTGGACTTTCTGCAGAATCAACCGCCCTACGACCTTTTGCATGGAATCTATGAGGCTGATCGGCCTGTAATTACCTGCCACTGATTTATCGCCCTTTTTGTAGACAGGAATTATTTCCGCTCCCTTCCATGAGGGCGGGATTGGAGCACCACATGCGACTGTGTTGGCAATAATTTGTATATAACTACACCACAGCGATGTATTATTCAGAAACACATCAGCAGGAACACAATCAGACCCCGCGGCTCTACCAGGTGTCACTGTGTCTAATGCCCTAGTCACGTCACCCAGAGTAAATACCCACTTATTAAAGGGTTTGTCATTGAAGGATCTACTATCTAGTTCATCTGGTGGTAATGCGTACTGGGGTTTGAAGTACTCCACCCACTGTTCCTGGGCAACATTATTCTGAGGGGGATCTGGACATTCACCCTTTGCCCATTTAAGTTTATCCCAGAATGCTTTCGGGTTTTTATCCTTGCAGGCTTCTAGTAAATCAGCCCAGTTATCCTGTTCCCACAGTTTTTTAGCAGCACCAACGGTTTTCCTATATTTGTTCCTTGCCAGACGTACAAAATATAGTTATTCTATTTACTTGTATATTCCCTACACTGCTGGCATTGCAGACCAGGCACAATTCACATAGGCTTCCTGTTATGTATAAGCGTGGCCTTGTTTTGCCACTGAAGCATTTCACTGTGGTTTATCTTTCGAATTAAACACATTTCTGTCTTCTGCTTCGAGCTGTGAAAAACTTATTCGAGTCTTTACGACAAAATGTGTATTTCTAGAGGTCAACCACAGATTCAAAGTCACAGCACCTTTATTATTCTGTGCACTGCGTTCTATCCTGACATCAGGGGTTCGAACCGCTAAGATGACTTTTACTTTGTTGTTTTAAGTAAGCATTTGCAAGGGCTCCCTGCTGTTTCGTGCAGCAATGCTTAAATTGTAAATAACCTGAGTGCAGCAGGGCCCCAATGCAGGGACATTTTAAGGATTTTGGGGGCCCTGGGCCAGAGGTATTTTTGGGGCCCCTCTTTGGAACAGCTTCGAATTTATGATCCATTTTCAGCTCTTTCATGCCCTCTTTGGACATGTGACTGACAGTGCATAGACACACTTGTTGAAATTCTTACTGTGTTTATATCTAATATTCAGATATAATGATGTGTTTTCAATATTGTATCACAGCAGCAGCTAACTAATATTATTGCAAATAATCTCTGTGACACCCTCCCATTTCTCATATGTGAGGTCCTGTTTTGGTCTAAAAGAAACTTCTTTTTATGGATGTTGCATGAAACATAGACACAACATTTTCTCTGCAAAATATCTGTAATGCACTCTCACACATCACCCTCATTTAAAATAATTTAATGGAAAACGGTATTTAAAAAATATGTTTAAGAATTATTCAAAGTCATTCGGACAAGAATCTGCAGCACAGACCTGGCTCCAGGGGGCCCCCTGAAAGGCTGGGGCCCTGGGCCAGAGCCCACTTTGCCCATGCCTTAAAACGTCTCTGCCCCAATGCTTCTATTAAGAGCCCACCCCCTGTCACGTTACTGAATACCCAGGATGTCGAATTTAGATTCGTCTCATACCTCTTTCTTCCACCTCCCTACAATTCCTGCCTTTTATCTCACTCTTTCGCGTTCTTTTCTCATCCCTGCTGCCTCCCTTTGCCACATGTTTCTATATTTCTTTTTCGTAGTGTTTCTCACGTTCCTGCCTTTCCCTCTGTTAGTCTGGGTCCAAGTCTGTTGATGAAAAAGTAAGGTCTGGGCTCAAAAAATGAGCGTGGTCCCGACATCTGCGCAGACCTGCAGAAATCAAGCACTGGATACACCAAAACCCTAATGCATTTGCCTAACTTTATCAGCAATTCCTTTCTTCCCCTTAACTAGAGTGTACTTTTTTAAATCGTTGCTGTGCTCTGCCACCTAGTGGTAATATGTATGTGCTAAATTACCGAGTTCATCTGTCTTTAATACTTGGGCATAGCATTTTATCTTTTTACATTTATGTAGTGCTTAGTACCTCTAACGAGGCATTGAAACATGAACCCGTAGTGCTTTGATCTTTATATTCTTCTTTATGTCACGTGTATGGCAAACATTTTAATAGACTCTTACTTTTTGTGCACTCCAGTTTTAGTTTTCTGTATATTTTTATCTTCAAAGTTTCACGGATCCAACGGGCACTGGTGTCAACACTTGGTACTGCCCATCAGATATTCTGCAAATTAAATTCGGCTATCTGTCACCTATCAGTTTAAGTCTATGATATCTTTACAGATATGCCATCTAAAGTCATTTGTAACACAGTTGACCCTTTGTGATTTCTACCAAATGTTTGTCCACTGATTCATTTCTGTCTTAATAGAAAACTAAACATATTAATGTAATTTATTGTCGCCTTTAGAACATTTGTGCATAAAAATAACTAATATTCTCAGTCACACTAATAAACAGTTGCTTTCTACAACTTTTAATCAGCACCTCTTGAATTTAGGGACACATGTCTGTCACCGACTTCCAGTAACCGCTAGGGACTAGGGATGGGGGAAATTTGTGTAATTTTTACTGTAGCATACTCACGTGAAATTAAGGCAACATTACAAGATATTACACAGATATACATTAGGAGCGTAATCCAGCATTTAGCACTATTTTTTAGCACAAAATGCACCCTCACATCCAAAATAGACCCGAGGATGCAATTTGCTTTAAGAAAATAGACCTAAATGCAACATGACATGAACAGTAGATCCAGCAGCAGCTTGCACTTGCTAAATTAGTTGTTTATAGGCTCCAGTGTCAAATTACTCACATTTACGTAAGCGGGCGTAATCGCTACATTTTCAGAAATTACTCCAAATACTCCGGTGTAATACAAATTTCGCCCAGGCCTACTGAGGTCCTGTTCACAAAGGAAACCTCACTGGAAAGATCATGTAAGATTTTATTTTACTTAGTTTTTTGGGACCTTATGATAACCACCAGTTAACAAAGCCTAAGATTTGATTGTATTCTATATGTATGATAGTGTCATCTTTCTATCACAGATAATGCATAATCAGTCAGTTTTAGGAATTATACACAGGGCCCGATTACGATGCGGTTAGGAAAGCACTCCCACCTAGGGCCGATTACAATGCGGTTAGGAAGGCCTCCTAATGGCATTTGCTCCTTCCGAATCGGATTGGGAACATGTCTTCCCGACCGAGGGCCAGATTACAATGTGGTTAGGAACATAGGCTCCCATAGAAGTCAATGGGAGAGCAACCAAATCGTATCTGGAAGCATCTGGATGCATCATACTCAGTCGGTCGGAGTCTCCCGATCCGGGTCGGTTGGAAACCATTTCCAAACCGATTTGATCATAAAGATTTCCTAACCACATTGTAACCAGGCCCATAGTCTCTAATGAGTAAGCTAGTATTATAATGCCTTTTTACTTTTCGCTCCTGGGAACGAAGACTTTGATGATGATGATGATGCCTCCCCAACCACAAGTGGAGGACACAATGCAGTCCTCAGAAAAAAACATATCCTCATCCAAGTAGCCATGCCTGTAGCCACCACACCTCAAGAAGAAGAGTAGGAGAAGGAGGAAGAGATTGTTGGTTTCACCCAGGAAAACAACTAAAAGAAAACCTCAAGCGAGGCCAGCAGTCTTTCTTCTAAACAACTTCGATGGATTATTAGCTCTCAGGCAGCATTTAGTAATGCATGGATACTTGTATCGGCTGGCAGGATTCTTCTTAACCCGTGGACTCTATTTGTTGTTCTAGGATTCTTCTTAACCCACATTTCAGCCTACAGATAACGCAGTTGACTTCCTTGCTGCACCAACACATGTGCAAATCCTGTCTTCCCTCCATCTACTGAGCGAGAAGAAATCGCTGGTGAAAATGACCTCTCACCATTTCAACTGTCTATCTCCCTAACCTCCCTCAATATATTGGACAACCTGTCAACGTTGTGAGATGGTCATACATGATTTGTGGGTGAAAGAGGTGGCATGGGGAAATCCTGTCCTTCGGGAGGATCAGTGCTTCCAGCAACATTTGTGTGTGTGTGGGATATGTCAAATGGGGAGACCCTTTGCAACATCGAATATCACCAGAAACAGGTACCAATTTTCAATCTAAAAAGCCATGGAATATACCTCAATCAAGTGAGGCACAACACCAATCTGTATGGCCTACCTGTCGCACGAACCCTACAAACAACACACATGCATCTTCCACAAACCCACGTGCTTTCAATCAACCCCATCCTCAACCTCCAGAGTCCAGTAATGTGTAGCTGGACACACGGACGACCACTCCTTATGGTATGAACATCAACCATCAACCCTATGAACATTTCACCTGACCCCTTCCTGACTCACCTTCGCAGACAACACCATATATTTTATATGCAACCATCCTAAACTTCAAAATGAATTGAAGTATTATTTGTGCACCTTTGTAAATAAAAATAAGTTTAACCCACCAGTCACCAGTGTTATTTCATGTACATCAAGCCATAAGAGATATTTTTGGGAGATGTATTGTACTGCAGAGTGTTTTGACTGATATTTTCCAATACTGCAACACACTCACATGCATCACTTAGCATGCCCACACACTCAGAAAAGAGTGGGAAATCATCAAAGACAGATGTGAAAATACGTTTATATAAAATAATTAAGACAATTATACATTGAAATTACATTTTTAATGGGGGACTGACTTGTAGAAGGGGCGAAAGAAGAAAAATAGTACCTGAGTTCAGTGATCAAAAGACAAACTGGAGGAGGTGGGCAATCAAAACAAATGTTGGGAATGCCATGAAACAAGTCTATTTACACAGTCCAATGAGGAACGCACAAGAGCAGTCCATATGAACAACATAAATTGTAAAAGGAATTGACTATCGTTGCCGCACATGCCTTGCATGGGTGGCATCCGATGGTGGTCTCCACCGTGGCGAGGACTGTGCATGACATTCCATTCTCCGATGACAGCCACCCGAGAAAGGACAAGATATAGCATCCTCGATGGGTGCCAGCTTGGATTGAGGCAGTCAGTCAGAATGAGTTGATCTTAAAAAGACTCCAGTCCGTTCGTATTGAGGGGCATTTACTATTCATTCCCATTCATTTAATTAGAATATCGAATATGTTTATTTTGCTTGCCATAATGAATCTTGCATTATTTTTACATTGGCTTCCCAAACCAACATGGCCGAATCTTACTAAGTATGATGTCAAATCCTGCTTTCTTACTATAAAGTGAACATCACATTGTTGGTCCGGTTGTGTTGCGATTGCTTCTGCTCCATTGCTCGGTCCTTGGACCCTCTGGACCTTCACGCTTTTCAGTTCCAGTTCCTTATTTCAGCTCTTTGCCTGCTGATTGGCTTGTGTGTAAGGTGTTTTTTTCTGGTATCCAGTTATTTCCCTCCTTGCTGAATAATTTTTTGGAGCACTGCTTGACCTCCTTTTAAACCTGGCATTGCCTCGCAGGATAAGAGGCCGTTATTCGCACCCGGAAGACACTTCATGCGTGGCCAAAAAGACCTACGCTTGACAGGTTACGATGCCCACTCATTTTGAAAATGGATCCGGTTCAAGAAGTGCCTCAGATTCAAGAACTTCAGCAGCAGTTAATAACCTCACATTGCAAATTCAGAACCTGACCACCGAAAATGCTTCACTTCGTCAGTCATTGGCAGTACTACAATAGGGCACTCTGGTTCCTCCTCCTTTGTTAGGCCTGATGGAGATGAAGTTTGATGGCAATCCTTGGAAGCTCAAAGCCTTTCTGGACACCTATCAGGTTCACATTATCCTCAAGCCACATATCTATGTTTCTGACTGATCGAAGATGGGATTTATTATCATTCAGCAATAGTACCAGAAAGGCAGTGTCTTGGGCAATGTTATTGGTTTCCAGTGAAAATCTTCTACTGCATAATACTGTGGCCTTCTCTCTGGAATTTAGAAAACTGTTTGATAACCAGGACCATAAATTCTTAGCGCAGGAAGATATCTTAGTGATTTGCCAAGGATCTATGAATCTCCAATCCTATATATCAAAATTCAAGAATTTGGCATGAGAACATGATTGAACAGACTCTACTCTTTCTACTCTTTTCCACAAGGGATTGAAAGATGAGATCCAGGATGGACTTACCTGAGCCATTACACCATCATCCTTTCGGGATCTCATCCAGTTGGTCATTCAAATAGATAACTATCTCCAGGAAAAGCACTTAGAGCATCGAAGACAGTCTGTGTCAAAGCTTGTTTATAAATCACACAGAGGTGGCATTGTTTGTGAGTGTGTAGGGAGGGTGTCTTGTGGATATGTCCATGTCAGACGGGATGTGGTGGAGAGGGGGTTTGTGCAGAAAGAGCTTCAAAGTGATCTGAATATCGTGGTGATTAACCTAGTTTTCTCAGCAAAGAAGTAGGGAAAAGTTTCACAGTGAGGAGGGGATTTGCATTCTAAGAACAGAGCATTGATTTTCAGGTCATTTGTTTTTTGAAAATTTCAAATAGTTTCTTTGGCCGATTAGTTGCTGTATCAAGCTGAATTTGAAAGAATGTTGCTTTGGAGTTTCTGATGTGCCTATTATATGTGTTCTGTCTTTGTCGTAGAAGTTTTAAGTATGATAAAGAGGTAGTATGTCACCATGATCTTTGAGTAAGTCAGACGTGTCGTCATTCCCCATTAAGGTTATGGCTGCATCAGGGGGTGGATCTTTTGACCAGGGCTCTCTTTAGTTGTTTGGGGGCAATAGTGTCCATGATCTTTTCCATGGAGTGAGCAGAGAGGTCCTGAGTGTCAAAAATGGTGGGGGGAGGGAGCAAGTTACAGTTATCAATAGTCAACATCGAAAGTGAGTTGATGTACCAGGTGTCTCTGACCCAATGTTTTATCATCCTTGGTTGACCCCTAGAGAAAGATGCTGTTACACTTATAATGAAGGTGATGCAGTGTTGGTCAGTCCAGTAGCAAGGTAGGATAGATTCGATTTGTATGGTGTCCTCTTTTGCAATGATTAAATCTAAGGTGCCCCCCCTTTTTATGTGTCGGGCTGTTGCAGGCTTGGATTAGGTTGAGGTCCTGAAGGAAGGATTTAAAACTGTTCACCAGAGGGTCATTAGAGTTGTTCCATTGGATATCAAAGTCAGCAACAAAAATCTGGACATTACGCTCATCATTGTCGGAGGAAATAATGTGCATGATCTGCTCGATAAATGCGTGGTTGTCTCCCGGAGGGTGGTAGAACTTGTGAAGGGAGCATGATGAGTTGTCATTGGTGGTGATGTTGATCTTGAGGTATTCACAGGAGGGCAATGAAAGAGAATGTGTTTGTTTCATAGAAAGCGAGGACCTGTATATGCAGGCTAGGCCACCCCGGAGTGGCATGAGCGGTCTAGACTGATGCTGTCATGGGTGGGAGGGGCTAGTAAGTTTTTTCAACAGTGTGATTATTGCCTTACCCACATTCCTAGATCTGAAAATGTTGCTGCTAATTCTCTTTCTAGGTGATATCCGAGGCCTTCAAGACTGATGATAAGCTCATCACTGAATATTTGTCTGAAGAAAATTCTACTAGTCTGAACTCTTCAATATACTGTGACAAGTTTTACTGAGATGTGAAGTATGTGCTCAGAGTAAATCTGAAACACAAAGGAAGATTGTATTATTATTAACACATTAAATCCCTTCCAAACCCCGGGAAATCATTTTCACTAACTTTATTTTGGACCTGCCGCCTTCTGGAAATTGTACCACAATAATGGTGACTGTGGATTTTTATACAAAGATGGACCGCTTCTCATCCCTTCCAAAATTACCAACTACTTCAACAATGACTTAAACCCTCAACTCTGGCATATTCAGACTCCACAAGTTGCCCTTGAAAATCATTTCCGACCACGGTCCTCAATACAAGTCCAGATTCTGAAAGTCTCTGTTTCCAAAACTATGCATTCAGCAGGTGATAACTTAAGGCTTCCTACTTCCAGCCAATGGACACACTGAGTGGCTAAATCTTTGAGGACCATACATCATGACCAAATCTCTCAGTTGTCAACAAATCCCGAGCTGGCCTAGGGTACCCCATGACTTACCAGCTTCAACTAACACCTGAGAACATATTTGTCTTTGAACTGCAATATCTCCAGCACCAAAATAACTTGCAAGATTGTTCACATTGTTTCAGATTGAGGCATCATGGCAACACGTCTCAGCCAATGAAATTCTACTGTAGGAACAAACCCCTAGAACCCCTCCTTGGCACGACTTAGGTGTTATGTGTACCCTCAAAATCTGGAATGGACAGGCTAGTCAGGCTGACCCGGATTTCTTTCCTCATAAGACGTAATAGATTCCTCTACTTTTAGTGCAGGTCACAGCAGCAGTGCTTCCTAGAAACGTCTTAGGCCTATTTCCAGATTTGGAAAAAACAGCGATTTGAGACTCCTGCTCTTGGTCATTTATGTCACTGAGCTGATACAGCAAAGGCTCTACACACATACATGAATGAAACGCTAAAGCTGCCCCAAAGGCCAGACCTAAAAATAAGGTGATAAACCAGTTCTTATGTAGAACTGCTGAGTTAGTGCACATCCGATGACAAAAGGGGTAAAGCACTTATGTTTATTAGCAGGAAGACATAGCTTGTGAGAACAAGAACTTTCTTCATTAGATCAGAGACGCCATTCTTATGGGCGGAGCCAGGCAATCCTTGGCAATGTTAAGTGATTAGCCAGGTGTAGGTAGGTGGTCAAGAAGTAGCATTCCCATCCACGTTATTACTGTGCATAGGAGTTGCTGCTATGCACATTCGAATAACTTCCTCTTCAGTGTGCTGACTTTACGGGGCCTCGTGGACTTCTTCCTTGTTCAGTTATGCCCAATGAGAATCTGTCCCACTCACAAGTGTTCTTCGTATTCACCAAAGGGCCGCCGACTAATGAATGTCAGAGGTCCTACCCTACTTAGGGCTGGACTTCAATTGTATATTTCCCTGCCTGGTGCCATCATGAAGGTATTCATGGGCAGGAAATCACGAATTGTCTCTAAGGGACAGCGAGAGTATTGCTTGTGCATCATTTATATTTCTGTTTGGGTTCTCAGATTGTGTCTGAGAAACAAGGACATTGTAGAACAGACTGTCAATGACATAGCAATTACATTTCACCTTATGTGCACTCTGTTAACAGGAGTACTTTCGGCAAAGCTTCTGCACCCGTCTACTTTAGAACTCTCGATTTCTCATACTGTGGCTGTGCAGGTGGGGGGCTCCAACTTTTGCAGCCCACCAGCTAACCTGTAAATGGTACCATTGGTGTTTATTCTCCTCTCATTCCTGGGTAGACTGTTATTTCTTACATTACCCATGATCGTATACCTATCTAGCCTGATTACTGGGAGAGGCATCTATCTCCCAATCATGCAACACTGTCGTGCAGGAAAGATGTTATTTAGAATCCTAATATACATCTCTCTACTATCGGACAGCTGTTACTGTACAAAACTGTAAATGTGCGCTAATGGCCTTGTGTACCAACGATCCTTCTACAATATTTAGCCATGTAACCTGCTTGCATGGTCATTCGCAATCCTCCCATCTATGGAAACTTGTTAGGTCTCGCGCCTAGCGTTGCAGTGCGTAACACTGCTCGCGCAGCGCAAGACTTATTGTAGGGGGTTTGAAGACTGACCTAGGAATAGCACACGCACAAGCGTGTGCTTTTCATTTTGGCCCATGCTATTGGCCTATGCGTACGTCTTTTTAACAAAGACAGCACGCAATTGTCCAAAGGCGGGCGCATTGCTCCGCCCATGGCCTATTGGTGTCGGTTATCCGCACCGCCGGCCATGTGGTTTCAATTATCGTGCCCAGACACGGGCGCGATAATTGAAACCACATGTCTCGCTGTGGCGCGCGCGCGCATGCACCACTTGCAGGCTTGTTTGTTTCACAAAAGTGATCGCTTTCACTTTCGCGATCGCTTTCACTGCCGCTTGTTTTCAGTGAACTGTAGTCTAAAGGCAATCCCCCGACACACCGCCTTGCATCATCAGCCTTGAGATCAAAGAGCTGTTTTTACCCCGGATTGACTCACTTGTTATAACTCAATTTCGTTGTGCTGAATGCGCGAATTGGCCCCTCTAAGCTTTCATCGCCAAGGACTAAACTCGCGTTAAAACAGAACTGCACAGAATTGTTTACTTTTTTTCTACTGAAAACCTTTCCCCTTATCCTCGGTCATTTGGACTCGTCGTTTGCTGCGTATTGATGGCTACCGCAATACTATCATTATAGGAATCGTAATGCAACTTCATTAAGTGCCGACGGTCACACGGTGTGTCCGTGAACTAGGAAGCAAACACCGATATTTCCCCTCTTACCGAAAGTCGTGGCATTCAAGTAAGAATTATTGCGGGGAAATTACCGGAGCAGCAGCGAGTTCCACCAGCATTCTATACTTCTGCAAAGAATCCCATCTCAACCAAAAAATGCCCAAGTTCACGCATGTTGTTTATGAGCTGGGATCCCACGACAAACATTACGACCCTTAACCGAATTGCCTCTCCGCTTGCCTTGCAAAGTAAGTGTGTCAGTGCTCTGGAGTGTATATAATCTCTCACTCTAGGCTCTGCTAATAAAATTTTTATTGGTTTACAATAAATTATTAAACAGCAGTTTTAGCGCCGTCATCAGCTGCCTTCCCTGTGTGTTACAGCTGAAGTTCCGATAATATTCCGAACAGCATTTGCTAGAAAGACCTGTGTGCACTGCCAAATGTATGTAACTTCATGTGTAATCAACGATTCAAAACATAATTGTATAATTCTTTCCAGAAATGTATTCAACATCAAAATCAGTTTTCAAACTACAAATTTTTGGAGATAATTCATGTATATATTTTTTAACAGGATCTCAAAAAGTTATAACAAAATCAAACTAAAGCTAGACAGCATTTATTTCAGAAAAATATGACTTGTTAATGACAATGCTAGTATCTTCATCTTTGTAGTCCACACTAGAAATGTTTCGGTGCCCTATGGTTTCGGAACTCACGGTCCGTTCTTCAGGGGCCAGAAAAAAATGTGAACCAAATTTCCTCAAGAGTAGTATGACCTGCTGGGTCTTCTCAATCTTGCCGTTGAGATCGCTTTAGCTTCTCAGAGACACCACTCTAATGCTATCTGTATATTCGCATTCAGCTAGGTTGCCCAAACAGCAGTAAAATTGCTCAACTGTGATAGTGTGCCAGTGCTCTGGAATGTGTATAATCTCTCACTCTAGTCCCTGCTAATAAAAATTTGGTTGGTTTACAATAAATTACTAAATAGCGGTTTTAGCGCCGTCATCAGCTGCTTGCCCTGTGTGTTACAGCTGAAGTTCACTCACAATCTCGTCTGCCTGTGGTGTACAGTACTTTTCAGGAGCCGTGCAACTTAATTGAACTCGCACTACCACTCGTTTTGGGCCACACGGTGAAGGTCAGGTGACTCTGGTCAGTGGTGACGGACAGGTCGTGTCCAACATAAGCAAATTACTTTCAGCAACCAGCGCCGCCACTACTGACAGCAGAGCCATGTGTAGCTCTCTGTGACAGCCTGCTGGTATGATCTGTGCCGCTGGCTGTGGAGCTGGGTAGGTAGCGTTGGTTGTACTGAACGAGTGAGTCCAGTCGAGGAATACTTTTTAGCTTGAGACTAGCGGCAGCGCCCATGCGATGCTCGCTCTGCGAGGCATGCAGTAGTGGAGTATGCTGTGGAAGCCTCACCTTCTCTCCGCCCATATTTTTGATTGGCTGGTGTCATTGTCCTTGGTAAATGCTGGTTTCCGATTGAAAATGAGGGTTGTTAGTCCCTCCTTGTTACCGCCCTGTCGCCATTTGTTACTTCCCATGAGGACTGGATCTTTTACTCGTGGCGTTACACGGTCTCCTTCATAAGTTGGTAAGCACTATTTTTTTTTTATTTGCAGCGTGGTCCGCTTCCACTTTAGCGGCTGCGCTTGTTTATTTAATTACTTTGTCGAGCGGGCCGCAAGGGAGCGTTTCTACTCACTAATCTAACATGTTTTTGCAATGCTATAGGTCTCGCATTTATGCGTGTTTCAGCTATTGGCATTGCAAATAACAATGCCTTTAATTTTTGTTTTCGTTTTTAAATCATAAATAAAAGGCATTGTCATTTACAATGCCAGTAGCTTAAACTTGCTTAAATGCGAGACCTATTGCATTGCAAATGCTTGTTTTATTCAGTGAATAGAGGTAGTCTGAAAATGTCGCACTTCCATTTGCTCCTGTCACATGTGAAGTGCAAGGGATCTGGGTCGTCACTACTCCACTTTTACGCACAGAGGGTCAGTTACTTGGTACACGTTGTTTGCAGCAGGCATATTAACCCTCTGCACTAACTTCACATAAGTCAAAACCTCCACTATGCAAAATGCTGATCTCTCTCCAGGACGATAATTAATCACAGGAGTTATTGTGACATTTATGTGAGGCCTGGGGGAAAGAAACGCTGCCGCTGGTGCTTCAAAAGCATAATAAACTTTCAAGCACGGCGCCCCTCGGAAGCCAGCACCTGGTGCGGTGGCACCGGTCGCACCGCCCTAAAGCCGGCCCTGAGTTCCCACTTTGAAACCATCAGAACTCACAGTGAGCTCCCCTGGGAAGCTGCTCTCTTCAATCCATGGAGGAACAGGATCTGTACCTCACAGTGAATGGGTGAGAACCCCTGTAATCCCCCAAACCCGATAAGCCACCACAACCACCTACGAGGGAAAAGCTGCTGTCTCATACACGCTAGACTTTTATTTCGTCCAGTTTGACTCGGATGAATTCCCAAGTCCTTCTACATAAAACAATGTGGTTTTCAGTATTTCTCTCCAAGAGTTACACAAATAACTTTTCCTGTCTCTGTTACACTCGACAGATTCCACTTTCTCACAGCGGAAGGAGACCGATGCCATCTCTTAAATCAGCGAAACATTTGCTCGTCACCACTAGAAGGACCGCTCAAACCACACCCATCCCCCCTCCCCCTCCCCGAGCTCCCATTCTCTCATATTAAGAAAATGGAAAACTTCGTCTGATTCACCTCTGAATGCTTCCAGTGCCACAATAATAGGAGCTTGGCCCATTTCTCTTACCTCTTGGTGTGGTCTGCCCTACATTGGACGGTGCTTCAACCACTCTTCCTCAGATGTGAGTTTCACATGGTTTGTACGATTCATCTCTCTCACTCAGCAGTTTTTGTGTGAGGAAGAATCTTCTTTAGGTACCTCGTTCTCCTCCGACAAGGGCTGAAATAGTGCTGGAACACTCTCTAGAGGCTTCTGGGTGTTGTCATGGATACCTATAATGATGTATCAACGCACATTCCAGAACCAGGGCCAAGCCATTCTAACCTATGATTCCATGTGGAAACTAGAGTCAACACCGCTCCAAAATACTAGTATGAACCCAGAGTGGAAATATTCTCCTCTATGTCGATATACATTTGAGTCAATTACCAGTGGATCTGGAGGCTGGCCTGCAAGCATGATTCTGAACTCGTTGCTCACAAATAAATGGGTATCTTTCAACTCTGCTTGAACAAGTGACTCCTGATCCTTTAAGCTATGTGTACGTTTTTGTTTGCTTTGATTTGTAGAGTAGAGGCTGTTCTCGTGGCACTCATCTTTTGTAGACACTTCATTACCTTTAGTGCATGCGAACATATGAGCTGATTTACATGTTTGTCTTTTGTTTTTCTACGTGAGGAAAGAGGACTAAATGTCATGGGGAAGGGAAAAGAAGCATCTGAGTGATAGGGTGACCAACAGGCATGGGTGCAAATTGAGAATGGTGAGTGTATAAAATCAGTACAAAGGGTAACAATTCAGGACAAAAATTCCGGACACGAGGTCAAAATTCAGGTAAGTTTCACAGACACGTCAGAGGAGGTCGTGCAATAGTATAAAAGTAAGTGAATAGACAACCACTTAAGTACAAGTCAAAATAAGTTTATATTAGGTTGAGACAATCGTGCACTTCACGGTTTTGCGGTATGCCCGCAGCTTGCTACCTTAGACGATTCAAAACTCGCATCTCGCTCCAGCATTAGTCACCAGACAATGGTGAACCACACCTGAATACAAGTGGGGCCGCTTTTATTGTTGATTGAAAGCTACTAGATATACAAGGAACTTTGCAGTGCCAGCCCCCAGTAACAAAACCGCCCTCCCCTTTCCAGCCTCCCAGGGAAAAACCTGGCCAGTCCGGCCATGCTACCAACATCCAATGGTGCCCCTCATCTTCGCATAGACCGTCTCTCATTTGTATTTAATTTCTTTCATACTGTTACTCATCCCAAGTATGTAGGGCAGGGTGTCAGAGTGCGTTACATCACACACACATTATATAGAGACAATGACTCATATAAACGTGACAGTCAATTATAGGAAATTTTACTTAAGATAATGGGTGCTACAAGGTGTAATCATTCTTTTATCTATCATTCAGTCTTTCACCATTCATTCTGTCCTTCAATCTGTGTGCCCATCTATATCTAAACATATTCAACCATTTGCAAACCTATCCTCCCATCCATCATTTCACACATCCATCCCTCCATCCACCCTTTCACTCATCCATTCACCCTTTCACCCCATCCATCCGTACACTCATCCATCCACTCTTCTACACATCCATCTATTCACTCATCCATCCACCCTGTCACTTATACTTCCACCCATTCACCCTTTCAGTCATGCATCCTCCTTTTCTCTCTCCATCCCCCTTTCCCTTATCCATCCATCCTTCCACCCACCCACCCACTCATCCATTCATGAATCCATCCATTGACCCTATTACTCATCCATCCTTTCACTCATCCATCTATCTGTTCTCTCATCCATCCACCCTTTCACTTCTTCACTCATCTATCCATCATTTTGTCCATCTACCCCCTTTCACTCACTCATCAATCCTTAAGTCCACCCTTTCACTCATCCATCCATCCATTCACCCTTTTCACGTATCAATTCATCAATCTATCCATCCTTTCACTCATCCATCCACCCATTCACTCACCCATCATCTACCCTTTCACTCACCCATCCACACTTTTACCCATCCATCTACCATTTCACCCATTCCACCCATACATCTATCTATTTACCTTTTCTCTCATCCATCTTTCCACTCACTTACTCATCCATCCATCCTTTCTTTCATTATCTATCCATTCTTCCTTTCACTAATCCATCCACCCATCCACACATTCCTTCACTTATTTACTTACCCACCCTTTCACATTATGAGCTGAACCTTTGTCTACTGAGGTGCAGACAGAAGAGGCCCCATCAAGAACTTCACCTCGCTGTAGTTCCTAAAGCAAAGGATGGGGTGTGGGAAGGGTTCACTATTCCCCTGCACATAGGTAATCTGAAAACGTAGAAGTTATGAGTCATGCATAATGCACAGTGCCAGGACATGAGGTGACTGTGACATGGTGTTATTTCCAGATCTTTAAATGGGGTAAACAAACTGGGGGGGGGGGGGGGGGGGTCTCTTCAAAGGGGGTGCTCCATGTAATTAAGGGTGTGGCTTAAAACACCTAGGCTAAAATTCTGTGCTCAACATAGTGTTCTGCCTGACTGGTATTAAGTTGTTTCTGTCATTGCATCCAGATATACACTACAGCAAGTATCATTACACCAACAACAAGCCAGGACTATTGGCTCTGTCAATGGTTTTTTTAGTTGCTTAACATAAAAAAGCAGCAACCATGGCTGTGTTGAATATAATATTGAAAACGCATCAGTTCTAAAAATATGAGACAGTGAAAGAACTATAACCCGTTCTTTTTAACTTGTTTCACAGACTTCTTTATATAAACTGGTTTCTCACGTTGCAGCATGGGCGTTTTACCTTTTATCCATCTAACAGAATGCCCTGCTGTACACTGAGGCAGGCGGAGGCCGCCACATGCTTTAACAGCCCAGACTGCCCCATTGTCATTCTGTATGTGGCAATTAGCCATCATACAGAATGACAATGGGGGCGTGGGGCTACTCTTGTGCTCAGAGGAGTGCAAGGCAGCCCCATCAGGGGGCTAAGGCTTCTCGCAGGGGCGCAGTGGTGCTCCCTATAATGGCCATGATTACAGACAAAAGGCGTCCGTAAAAGGGATCCTCATGGACAGTGGACGTGAGGTCCTAAATACGGACAGTCCGTGAAATTTACGGACGGTTGGTCACCCTACTGAGTGTAATGGTTGAGGCTACATGAATATACATATTCTATAGAGAATTGCCAACACAGTTTTGCAAGAAAGGTGTGTGCTCTTGATGGGTCGGAAAATTAGTATTAATTTACAGTTCAACCCCTGACTTACAAATGAGGAATCTCCAACTCCGCACCAACTTCTCCTTAGGTCAATATATCTTTGTCACCATTTTAGAATGGAGCACAGGATTAAAACATCTCAAAAGCATCAACCATTAGCATAACTTTTAGTAGTCTATGAAGTGGACCTACCTGTGCTTTACTCTATGCCGCCACCGCCAAGAGTCAAGGGGGCATTGTGATCAGTTCCACCTTGCTGACCTGAGCCATATTCAACGCCGACACTGCCACGAGTCACGGGGGTCAATATCGGCTGCATTCAACAGCGTCGCCGCCCCGGGACTACAATTCCCGGCTGTCCCCGCGGCGGCGCGGACCACCAACGTAGCGCAAGCGCCAGGAGGCGCGTACAAGAGTCGCTGAGACCGGCGGAGCGGGGGGAAGTGGACCTACCTGTGCTTTACTCTATGCCGCCACCGCCAAGAGTCAAGGGGGCATTGTGATCAGTTCCACCTTGCTGACCTGAGCCATATTCAACGCCGACACTGCCAAGAGTCACGGGGGTCAATATCGGCTGCATTCAACAGCGTCGCCGCCCCGGGACTACAATTCCCGGCTGTCCCAGCGGCGGCGCGGACCACCAACGTAGCGCAAGCGCCAGGAGGCGCGTACAAGAGTCGCTGAGACCCGCTTCGCGGGACGCGCGCGGGACGCGCCGGACGAAGCCCGGACAAAGGGCGGGCCGTCTGTGGCCGTCCGGGGCTGACCGCGGCTGGGCTGGGCCACGGACCTTGTTACATCGTCTCGGGCTACTAGAAACGTGAGCTTGTTAAACATTTTATTTTGTGGATCCTGCTTGTTCTGGTTTGGCTCACTGATTTGACTGTATTTTTAAAGTAGCGCAGCAGAATCCTTATTGGTGTTTGGGGAGACATTATTGTTAATATTGTATCATCGAGTATGCCGAGCGCTAAACTGGATAAACCTGCAGCTGGGTCTGGCCTAATGGACAACTATCTAGTTAAAGTGGTCAATAAAATTAACAATGACCGCAGAGTTTCCCTCGGTAAGGGGGGCCCCCTTGCTCTGCCCGACGCCACCTTCAACCCTGTGGCTGATAACCCCTTTGAGGATTTTACTAGTGTGATCGCTGATCCAGTTATAACGGTTGAAGCCCAGGTTCATTCTGAGTGCTTGGTGGATACTCAGGATTTGGCCACTGTTGTTATTGAGGATGCTCCACCTAGCCCTAGACCTGTGAGAGCTTGTAGGAAACAACTAAGTAAAAGGGGGGGGAGGCCTATTAAAAAAAGAGCAGAAGCCCTACACAAAGCCCATAATAGTACTGTCTCTGTGCCTGGTCTACAGGAAGCGAGAAGCTCAGTCTGTAGTATTTTAGATCCAAACCAATTCGCATTACTAGTAGCTACTCTTGAGGCTAAATTTGAAACTAAGCTAGCCGAGCACACTCAATCTTTACTGCTCCAATTAAAAAATGCCAACATGGAAGTGCAGAGGCTTGGCGATCTGGTAGCGAAACTTTTGCCCAGTAGTGGGAAAACTAAGTCACTAGATACTGGCTCTGTTGGGGTTATTGATGATATTTTAAGTAAACCCTCGCTGCAACCCTCCCAGGCACCCGCTCTATCGGAACTTGTCCCTTTAGACTTTTCACCTCCTACTGGTCCTGTTAAACAATCCTTTGTGGGACAAGGTGGTACATCTACCTTTAGATATGGATCGTCCACTGGCTTTACTAATCTTCCCCCTGAGTGTGCGCCATATGTGGTTGTCTTGACTAATGTGCCTGTTTTAGGAAACATATCTAACAATAGGGCAACCCACTTAACCCCAAGGAATTGGGTATAATATATATCACAAAAATAATCCTTGAGGATTTATTCAACTTCTGTTAACCAATTCAATAGTCACCGCAGTGAACTTAATTTGCCAAATACTCAGATACAGAAAAATATATACAAAAAAAGGACCACAGTTCATTCCTTTGTATTTGTTTTTATCTGAAATGATTCTTTTTACTTTATAAATATTTTCATTGGTTTCATACGTAAACATCCGGAATACACAAATTAAATTTGAACATTGGCAACACAAACTACTGTCTTAGGAAACATGCACGCTCAATCCCGTGAGGAAACTCATGAGTCGTTAAAAAATAAAACTGTATCTTGGCTTAACAGAAGGTGTGGTTTCCCGGTACACTTCGCTGATCAAATTATATCTACCAGAAGGACGAAGTGGGTCGGCCCATCCCAGAAAAGCTGCAGTGGGGACTGTGTTATAGTTAATTTTAGATTTCCTCAACATGTTAATACAGTCCTGCTACGTGCAGCTTCCTTGGCCAGTGATACTATTAGTGTGTGTGCGCGTCCGTTGGGTTATTTTTATAAGCGCCATGGTAGTTTCCCGAATCGAGCGATTCTAAGACCCTTTTTATCTAGGGTTCCCCAGATGCCCATAGAACCCCAAGGGTTTATTGCGGATACTCTTTGTGGGTATGGCCCTAATATTACTACCCATAATAGATTTGGGGCACTTTCGGGCCTGGAGGCCTGTGATTGACGGGAGGACTCTGAATCCCAGGGGAACGCCAGTGTGGTAACTTCTGATTCCAGAGAAATTGCAGAAGTTTTAACGCACCATGGAAGTTCACAATTAATTTCTGTTAACACTGCATCTGACACCGGTGAAACTATAAAAATACTGAGCTGGAACATTGCGGGCTTACGGTCCAAAAAGAGCGATAGTGGTTGGCTAGATATCTTACTACAATATGACATTATTGCCTTACAAGAGACTTGGGATAAGGACTGTGACTTTTGGATGGATGGTTTTACCTCCTATTTTGTGCCGGCCCTGAGTTCTTCAGCGGGAAGAGACAGGGGTGGCCTCATGTTCCTTATTTCAGTAAATATTTTGGGTAGTGTCAAGAAGGTTGTAAGTACCTCCCATAACTGCCTTATTCTGGAAGTAAGTCTAGCAAATGACATTAAGTTTATGTTAATTAATTGTTATAATTCCCAGCAAGAAGAGTCCCCTAATGAGCATATTCTCTGGTTGATTAAATTTTTAAAATTTTATAAGGACAATCAAACCACTTTCTGTCACTATATCCTGATGGGTGATTTCAATGTTCATTTATGTAATGTAAATTGCCATTATAGAGATAAGGATGGCCCTCAATTTACAAACCCCCAACATTTTGAACATAGTTCGAAAGGGGAAGCTATGGAGTCCCTTTTATCAAATAATGATCTCTATGAGGTAGGGTTCCGGGACAAGAATTATCGTGTCCCTACCTATGCTGCAAGGGATAGTGAAACTATAATTGATTATATATTTTTATCTGCAGGGCTTTTAAAATATGTGTTTTTTTATAATGCCCTTCGGTCCCGTTTTAGTGATCATAACCCGGTGGTATTGACTATGGCCAATGTTTTCCCCATTATAGACAAACGTACCCTGATACCAGCGGTGGTCTCTGTGAACGTTAAAGACCAAGGGAGGAGACTAAAATGGAGTAAGGTAATCCCTGAAGATTTTTTTAATTCAATTACCTTAAAGGTTGGCACACATTTAAATATATGTTCCGATCCATCCTCTTATGATAAAGATATAATACTGGCCTTTGAAGCAATTTGTTCTCAAGTGGCTATCGAACTTACCACAAAAGGCGGAGCTGTTAAAAGCAAATCTGGCCGAGGTTGGTTCAATCACAAGTGTACCTCAGCCCTAAATCAACTCAGAAAAGCCCTTAATGATAAACCGAGGAATAAAGGACTGGTTACACAGTTAAGGAAAGAGTATTCCCAAGTAACACTGGCCCGGAAGAGGGAAATTAAACAAGAAGCTTGGGTAGCCTTAATGGATAATGCCATCTTGAAAAACAGTTCTAAATTCTGGGAAATTATTAATTCCCCTTTGCTATCCGGTTCCCAGAACTCGGTGCTAGAATTGAATATCTCCGAGGAGGACTGGCTAGCCCACTTCGAAAATATTTATGGGAGTAATCTTGAGCTGGAAGCTTTTGTGACTCCAATTTCTAGCTCTCCCCTCTCCCCTATTATCTTTACTATTGAAGAGGTGGAGAAAGCAATTGAGGGCTCGGCCGGCCGTAAGGCACCAGGCCCTGATGGGGTGCCTACGGATATGTTTAAGGCTAACCCTAAGTACTGGGCTAAAGTTCTGTTAAATGTTTTTAACTCTGCGTCCGTAGTAGCCCCACCGAAGTCGTGGTCCCAATCGATCATAATCCCTGTGTTTAAGAAGGGCCAAAAGGGTGACCCTAGATGCTATCGACCCATATCCCTGCTAGATTCCTCGTTTATAATTTTGGGAAAGGTTATTCTGGCTAGGATAAGTAACTGGGCATCAGAGAAAGGTGTAATCTCTAATGCCCAGTATGGGTTTAGATCGGGGAGGGGTACAGAGGACCAATGTCTCAATTTATATTTAATTATTGCAAAATACACCAAAGCCTCAGAGGGCTCGATTTTTGCAGGTTTTATGGACCTGTCCACGGCTTTTGACCTGGTTAACAGGTCTAAGCTTTGGTCAATACTCTTAGAACTAGGTTTGGATAAGCCCCTTGTGTACTTTTTGGCTGAGTTACACAAAGATTTGAAGGCCTCAATTAGGATGTCTCAGGAGGGGAAATGCACTGCTAGCTTTAAATCTGGTAGAGGGGTACGTCAGGGGTGTATTCTTGCCCCTTTGCTATTTACTCTGTATATAAATTCCCTCGAAGATAGTCTGCTAGCTGCTTCCCCTGATATCCCCCGGATTGACGGTACTCCCATACCTGTACTTCTTTATGCGGACGATACCGTCCTTTTGGCGCGGACCCCGCTTGGTCTTCAAAGACTATTGAATTCTTTTGGTAGTTTTATGAAATCTTTAGACCTGGTGGTCAACAATGGCAAATCCCATATTATGGCACTGGGGAAGGGTAAAAACCATCTTAAAACGTATTTCTGCAATGGAGCAGTTATCTCTAGAGTAAAAGTTTTCACCTACTTGGGCGTCGTTTTTGACGATAAAGGTAACTGGCTACCCCAAGTAACTACTAAGGTGAAAGCTGTACGTAGTTCATCGGCTGCAATATTGGGTTTTGCAAAAAGGTTGGGAGGGAAACCCTGTGAGGCTATTTTAAAAATATACCAAGCTAAAACTGTCTCAATAGCTAGGTATGGGGCTGCCATTTGGGGGTATATTAACCCTGAACCCATTCAAATAGAAGAGAACAAATTTTTTCTTGCTCTTCTTGGCCTCCCTCAATCCACTGCGACTTATTCAGTTCATCTTGAATTGGGGACTGGATATATCTCCGATACTTTAAAAATAGCCCCACTTTTGTTATGGATCAGAACCTGGCTGAACCCGGACCTTACATTGAACCATAGTATTTTGAAAGATTGTTCCAAATTAGACAATTGGAAGAGTATTCAGTGGCTGTCATACATTAAACTGATTACTAAGGTGTTAGGACGCCCTGAGCTCTTTACCAACCCCGAAGGTTTATGCAAAGCTGATTTAAGGTGGGTTAAGACGTATTATATTAAGCACTGCGAGGTTGAGAGAGAATCCCATGAGCTTGGTAAATCTTCAGTAAGGGCTCACCTCTTGCTTAATTTATCCACGGTTATGCACCCATATTTGTCTACTGTTACGAATTTTTATCATAGATGGCTCTTGACAAAATTTCGTTTTAATCAAATTCACCTAGTGTTAAGTGTCCCACAGGGATGGTTTAGGCCTGAAGATGGGGTTCCTTGCAGATGTGATAATTTCTCTGCCCAAGATATGATGCATTTTATATTTTTCTGTCCTTTGTACCTTGAGCCCAGGAAAAGGTTTATTCTGCCTATTCTGAGAGAGGAAGCTTTTGTCCAAGTGAAACCAGCATTATTGTTCTTGCAATTAATGGAATTGCCTATAACTATGTTTTGTGTGGCTAGCTTTTTAGTTGCTTGTATTAGACTAAGGAAACTGAGATTGGCTGCATTGGAGGAAATCAATTAGTTTTTACACATTGAATCACCGGGATTATTTTTTTTTTTTTTTAACTATGTATACGATGAAATGTTTTTAATTTGTTGTAAAATGTATTGTACACTTTTATGATTTTAATTAATCGAATAAAGTGGTTTTTGATTGATTGATTGATAGTAGTCTATGACGAGAGGTTTGGTACTGATTTCAAAACGTGTATTTATTCATTAAACGTTTAGTATTTGTCTTTCATCTTTTTATTCAATTAGTAAAGATAATTCCACCTACAGAAATATCAAAAAAATAATGGTTATAGGCAGCAGATAAATGACAGTGTGTTCCATAGAGAAAATAGTCCCTATTCTAGTCTAAATAATCCTAATACTATCAGAACCCATAAAGAGTTCTTTGGAAAAGAGTATGTGTTCGGAGCTTGAAGATAGGATCTATAGGATGTCGAACTCTTCATAAAGAGAAGTTCTAGACACTCAGCCAAGTCACAGTACCAACTGTCTTAGCAAAGTTAAAAGATAGTAATAATAGCAGTGGCTATGAACATCAGCATAAGTGAAATAGTCACCAAACGAAGGAGCATATTTACAAGTTAAGTGGTAAAGCTTGTCTTTAAGCCAAAGAAGGCTAATGACACGTTCCATCACTTCAGAAAAGCAGGCCTGCACCATATTTACAAAAATATGGTGCAGCCCTGCGTTTTCCCCTGTGCTGGCACTAAATTTAGCTGCCAAGCTCCAACGTAGGCACCCTTGCACCATAGTGCAAGGGTGTCTGCATAGCAGGGGAAGATTGTTTATGTGCAGGAAGGTGCCCCTTCCTGCACATAGACAATCTTTAAAAGCCATTTTGTAACTTCTATGTGTGCTGCTCAATGCAGCACACACAAAAGTTGCAAAATGTCATTTTTTTAAATGGTTGTTTATGTGCAGAAGGTACACCTTCCTGCACATAAACATTCATTGGCATTTTGCTGTTTCCATGTATGCTGCACAACGCAGCACACATGGAACCAGCAAAAACAAGGCAAAAATAAACATTTCTTCTAGTTTTGCCAGGGTATGACTAGTTTTTCCCTGGTCTTAATTTTGGCGCTGCCCCATATTTATCCCCTTGTAAATATGGGGAAGCGTCAAAATCATACAGTGTTGCGGTGGAACACCCACAGCAACACACCTTCCCCTCCCCTTTTACGCTAAGTGAAGCGTGAAAGGGTGCCTTATTTATAAGGCAGCGGCCAGAGCACCCGACTCCAGAGCATGGGGTTCATGGATCGATCCCCAGCGTCGGCGGTAGCTCTGCTCAGCACCATGTGACTCTGGGCAATAGCTCACTTAATCTCCCCGACGTTTCCCAGTGCCTTGAGACCCTGAGGGGTGATTAGTTCATGCTCAACAAATACCGGATGTATTATTATTCTTTTTTTAGTTAACTTAAGCATTTTTCAGACTGTGCCTTTCTCTGCGAGTAAAATGTCTAGTGCAAGTCGAGTCTTGGAGTACCATACACCTAATAGCAATTAATTCCATGTTAATTATGAGTAAAGCTCCAGATGTGCTTGTTGCCATTTTGTCAACAACTGTTGCTAGCTTTCTAATATTTTCATCATTTAATATGACATCTACAGGTGGAATGATTGCTCTAAAAATATCTCCTACTAACCCAGTCCCGATATTGGCACTATGTTTCTGTCTATGTGCTGGCGTTATTGATAATGCCTCTAAACTTTGCACATGATACATTTTTGCAATTAGTATTCCCAACCAGCAGGTATCGTCTCAATCAGCCGCCAATAAAATGTAAGCATTAATTCCGCAAAGATAGTAAACCCCAGGAATTGTGTTCTCATCTCCCTGTAAAATTTGTCATGTCCCTCCTGTCAATTTAAATGTGTGTTTACAACTACTCATTCCTATATGTCTGTTTCTCTTAGGTGTCTGTCTTCTGTACACACACATTGTCCTTTTGTGCTGGCTGTCTAATCTTTATTTAGGGTAAACCATTTTCTTTCTGAATTCATTTTCTTCCTTATTCTAAAAACATCACTACTTTTATCGCTAGTTGTTGTCATGTTAGTGTTGCTTTCTTCTAAAGCCATTATGTATATTTTCTCCATTGTCTGCATTAAGCAGATTAAGTCATTCTTGTGAGCCTTAACACTATACGTTTATATGGAAAGAAGTAGTACCAGGCTGTGTTCATTTCCTTTGCTAGGAGCAATCAATTCAACAACTTGTGCTGAGGTGGCTTTTTGAAGCCATTAAGCTTCGACAGCATCTTTTATTGTACACACAGCATATGCTACTCACAGTGTGCCATCGTTACTTCTTAAACATGAGTCATCCACAAACAATACATGATTTGGCTCAATCAGGGGTTCATCCTTGATATCTGGTTGGGGTTCGATGCATAAATCTGTGACATCTAGGCAATCTTTTTCAGTTTCATGACAATCAGCATCATTCACAGGCAAAAGTGTTGAAGGGTTAAGTACTGTATATCTCTTTGATACAATGTTTGCAGATGAGATAATGGTTGGCGCATAGAGAGATAGTCTGTTGTGTGTTAAATATTGAGTTTTTGTTGTTGTCAATAACAGATTCATAGAGTGTAGGACCATAACCGCTAATGGGTATCCCATCACTTTGTTCTCACTCTTTTCTAGACTGGTGCTTACTGTGGCAACTGTTTAAAGCCAACTGGGAAGCCCTGTGGCTACAGGGTCAAGAACAGTAGAGAAGTAAGCATGGGCTTTTCTGGTATCTCCATGCACCTGTGTCAATAATGAGAGAGCACACCCATCTCTCTTACTGCAAAATAGTATGAATTATTTTGAGTAATCAGACATTTCTAGTACAGGGACTCAACACAATTTTGCTTTCAACTCTAGGAATGCTTTTGTACATACGTTGTTCTATGGAATTAGATCAGACACATCTCAGCGTATTAACCTTAGTGGAGGCTTTGCCATTATGGCAAAGTTTGGTATCCACTGCCTGCAGTAGCCAACTAATTCCAGAAACATCCCGACTTCTTCTGAGCTCGTGGTGGGTTAATCTACCAGATCGCTTCCACTCTTTTAGGAGACACCTTCCTCGCTCCCTTCGGAATGATGTGTCCCAGATACAGAACTTCATTTTAACAGTACTGCAATTTCCCAGGAAACTCTTTGTGTCGGTTCTCATCAAGGTGATTTAATAATTCAATGGTGCCCTGTTTGCATGATTGTCGTGTTTCTGATGAAATCATCTATATATTGAACAAGTGTGGACTTATGGGGCATCTGCAGGGTCTCCAGATTTTTTCTTCAGAATCTGGTTAAAGATGGATGGACTTTCTGTATACCCTTATGGGACACACCACCATGCTATTACCTTCTGCTGGAACATGAAGGAGAAAAAAAACGGTCTTTCCTCATGCAATGGCACTGAAAAGAAAGCATGGCATAGATCAATGACTGTAAACCAATCAATCAATAGTTTCTTTATTTCGCTATACTTAAATAAAAAACAAAAGTGTTTTAAATACAGGTTGAATACAGTATAATAAAATGGTACAGTATAATAAAAACAATATAGAATTAAAAATGCATTACAGTATTGTATTATTAAATTTACACTTAAAATTAGGTTGAGAAAATAGGTAATATATAGGTGCAAAATCAATTCTATGTTAAATTAATACAGTTTATCTCCTTTGTCTCTTTGACTTTCCTACTTTCTAGCCTTACTGTTGGAGTCTCCTGCTTTTTAGCGTGGACCATAAAATGAAGCTAAACAATAATATGTAAAATGGTCAGTCAACATTTGTAAAAAATAGAAGGCTGGGTGACATTGTCTGAATTTATGACTGCGTATGAGCAGAAAAATTTATCTTTTCCTTTCCTCTATATTAAATAAAAAATGTATATATAAAGTGCAGGTCTGTTTGGTAAGATTGGTCCTCACATGAGAAGGCGGGGAGGGCTTCCATAGTGTAGGTGTCAGTGAGGTAACCTAACATCAACAGGATATAATTTAATAGAATCCTCACTAGTATGAATTGGTGTTGTTGATTTGTCTCAAGGTTTAGATAGGAAAGTGCATCTGTTGTTAGTCTAGGGGCCATCTGATATAGTCGCACAATAGATTTGTTAGGGTTAGTCTCCACTCTTTCTCTTTCCGTCTTGGCTAAAAGTATTCCCTTTAGTTTTGCCCTGGAAATAGTCACACAACTAGGAGGATTCTCATATAGCTTCTGGAGACCAATAGACTTCAAAGTACACTTAATATATTGCAACCATGTAATCTTCTGTACTTGGTTGAGTTTTAGACAATCTCTCACGATGTTCTGGGTAAGGTTGACCGTCTCCTTTTTCCAAACTGAATGCCATAGCAGGATTGGTGCTACGTGGACATGGTCCGTGATGTATGGTACGTCCAGCTCAGTGGGGCAATTATAGTTGGAGCAACTTCGAGGAACTGCTACCAACCTTTTGAATAAGCCATCCTCTGTGCATTGAAGGGGATCTATGTCTACCATGACACCTGCCCCGTATGTGGCAACAGAGATGGATTTAGGTCCATACTACTTTTTTATTGTCTCCAATGATTCGGACCCCAGCTTTTTTGTGAATCTAAAAATAGCCATAATACCTTTTTTCCAATTGAAGCACTATACTGGCTACCATATTTGTCCAGGTATTCTTGCTATCGAATAAGACCCCTAGATAGGAAAAGGTGTCTAACGTCTCCACCCTTTTCCCATCTATGAGCAGTTTAGGTGGTTGCTTCAGTCTCGCCTCTGCCACTAGTACAAAGGATTTAGTTTAGTTAACCCGAGGATCTAGGTTATTCATGAATTTCGTATACTTCTCTATGTGTTTCTGCAGTGCAGTTCAGGTGTGAGAAGTCAGCACTGCATCTTCTGCATAGAGGAGTATCGAAACAAGGGCGGAGCTCACTGTGGGGAAATCTGTGGTAGACCCTGCCAGAGCAGCTTCCACACTATTTGTGTAAGTCGAAAACAATACGGGTACGAGTACGCACCCCTGCCTAACACCGCGCTGGATGGCGAATTGTCTTGTGCACTTCCCGTCCCTTCCGTACCATACGCAAGCCATAGCTTGTGAATACATTTCACGTATGAATGTCATTATTGTATTGTCTTCTCCCATGCCTTCCATGACTGACCATAACTTGGAGTGGGTGACACAATCAAAGGTGACTGATGAATCCATAAAAGCTATATAAAGTTGGCCTTTCTTGGCCGCTGGATATTTGGAGATAAGCAAGCTTAGGTTAAGGCATTGGTACATCGTCCCTTTCCCTTTTTTGAACCCATACTGTGAGGATATTAATATATTCCTCGCCCGAGCTGAAACCTCCAGTCTGTGCAATAATAATCAACCCACCAGCTTGGCAGTGCTGTCCAAAAAGGATATGGGTCTGTAATTTTGGGGTAAGATCTTGTCCCCCTTTTTGTAGATGGGGATTTTTACTGTCTTTTTCCAGGAAGGGCGTGGACCCATTATGGCTATGGTATTTAAAACGTTAGTCAATTGAAGGGGCCCAGAGCTCCCGATTATCTAGAAAAAAGTCTATGGGACCCCGTCCAGATCAGGGGTCTTAGCACTACTGCACTGCTCCAATCCATGTCTCACCTCTGCCAATCAAAGAACATACTATCTTCTTGGATGATCTGCGGGGTGCGGGATAAAGGCACCATGACTTCATCTGGCTTTCCAAATATTTTTCCAAAATGAGCACCCATGCCTCTTCATTCACATGGAGATCTAAGTTCATGTCTGTTTCATCCCTGAAGATTTCGAAGCTACTTCCTGATGTAATTTATCCCAAGGCTCCTCCTTCATGCTCCTTAATCTGACTCTCCTAGCTTCTTTATATTGGTAGTGCATAGTCCTCACTAGGTCAGTATCTCTCGGGTTGGTCCTGAGGGTGGCATGCAGTTCTTTTAGTGCCTTTGCACAGACACTATCAAACCAGCGAAAAGTTTTAGGCCTATTTGGGTGGTCAAGTCAGAGCAGATTTGTTTTTGATTTCACCCATAATCCGTTTGAAGGCTGACATTGTGTCGCTCAAACCTGAATTTGGGTCTAGATCATTACCTACGACTGCTTTTTAGCAATAATTCTAGGGGTAAAGTCCATTGTGTCGATCTTGTCCCATTTCAGCACAATTCTGTTCTTTTTTCCTATGGATGGGTTTGTTACTTTAACATATGGGGGCTTACGCCTATTTTCCCATTTCATTTGGCTGCATGATCGCCGAAGGCTAAGAATTTAGACTCAACATGATTAAATTGCCCTCTAAAGGCTTCCGAGGCGCAAAATAACAATCAATGGTAGAACCATTAGACAGGGAGCCGAACGTGTGCTCTTGGAGTCCCATAGTAGGGTCGGAAGTATTAATTAGTCTAGATTTCTGATTATTGACAATCTGTTGAGGGCGTTACCATATTCGTCGTGAGCAAAATGTGGAATAGCTTCCCTCTAGCCATATTGCCAAGTTGTTATCATAGAAGTTAATCAGAATCCAATCCTACCCTTTATAACCCTCGCATAGCAGGATATGGTAATGTGGGGACTCGTTTAAAAAGTTTACAACCTCAACTCTTTCAGTATTTGCTATTAGAGTTAATATACCCACACTCACTTAGCCAGCTCTATAGGGGACTACTGCCATTTGAAAATAACGATAGCCGTCCATGTGAATCATGCCTGTTTCCCAAGTTTCCTGTAGGCATATTATATCAAAATTCACCACTAGCACTGCCCAATTTGGGTTATCTAATTTCTGCCTAAGACAAGCTATGTGCCAGGTAATTATTTTTTTCATTTCTATGCCATCCCCTATTAGTTCTACTTCCTTCCATAATTTATGGGCCGTGCTCCTGTTCTCAGGTAAGGCCATAGGGTATTTTCCAGTCAATCACATTCTTCCAGGCCTTCCAATGGGGCATATCTGTTTCTCATACCTATGTTCACTCTCACAGGTTCAGGGTTAAATGGGAGGCGGTGGGGTAAGATAACAGTTCTGTCCCTACCTTGCTCGATGGGTTTGAGCCTTAGAGGTTTGTAGAAAAAACCTAAGGGAAGCACAAAGATCTGGCTTTCTAACGTAGATGTATTTTGGAGTGTACTCATTAAGTCCCCTACCAGCCGGCAGCTGTTAAAATGAATGGCTATGCAGTCTTCCATTATGTTTTTGGGCGCATGACCAACCCATGCCGTAATGATATGACTATGAAGCTCTTCCCCCCGTAGTGAATCTTGTCAGCCAGTTTAGTATCTTGGCCATTTATTTGTCCTGTAGGCTCTGTCTGGGTGCTTTTCAGCTCGGGGTATTTGCAAGAATTATGACATATGGACAGGCCGCTGGGGGGGAGATCTAACCTCAGTGATATTCTGCACCCCTGTTCCCTCTGTGTGTTTGTGGTCTCCCAGCTTGACCTCTCGCCCAATTCCCCCCACCAGTGTCATCGATCTCATTGGGGATTTTATAATCCATTACGCCCAGGGTTGTATTCCCTCTGCTGTTGTGGTATCCTGCCTCTACGAGGAATGTGGTGTCTGAGTAGGCCTTAGGGGAATCCCTTGGTTAATCATAGACTGCATTTGTAAATCTGAGTGACAGACTCGCCCCTCGATCCCCCTTGCTGTAATTGTCCCCCGATGTAAGTTTGTGGAGGGTTCCGACAGTCCCTGGGACATGGTTGGTGGGTGACCTTGAGTACTCTCTTTCTTTAAGTTCCCCCCACATAGTGCCATCCCCTCTGTTGCAAAGGATAGCTAGATTCTTCTCTATTTTGGTTAATCTGCAGAGTACTGGTTGCAAGAGCAGTGAGATAACCTGCTCTATTCTTTGGCACAGTTCATCAATACAATTCAGTAGACCAGGTCTAATTGCGGGCTCCGACCCCACAGTTTTATTCGATTTAACAGTCATGATGCTCTTGGTGTTCTTTGATCCTCCCATTTTTCTCTTTACTGAGGGATCTGCTAAGAGGCTACCGTCTTCTCCAGATAGACTTGAATGGATGCTACAGGATCTTGTGGGTAGACTGTCTCCCGTAGTCACAATAGCGTGGCTTGTCAGATTTACTGCCTTGGGCATTCCACTACGATCCAGAACAGGTCTTACCTCTTCTAGTGAGTGACGGCATTTGGTGAGTTCATTCTCCTTAGATAGTACGTCCGCTGCCATTGTCAGAAATGAGTCCAGGGTATTGATGATTTCTCCCCCTTGTTCTGCTGCTTTTGCCTTGCGTTTACCCATTATTTGCGCAGAGAAGTCCCTGGTACAGAGGCTGAAAAGTTAGAGTGGTGGCCCAGCCCAACCTCCTTCGGGCACCGACATGTGTGACGAGCCTGCCCTTGGCCCGGACAAATGCGTGCGTCCCTCGCTGTGGGCGGCTTCGCGCATAAAATGTGCATGTGGCGTCCCAGGGGATGATGGGGAATGTGGTTTTCCCCAGTGGTGTGTCGGTCTAGCAGGGCACGGCTTCTCGTCCTCTCAGCAGGATGTGTTAGGCAGCTACAATTGCCATGGGTCAGCATTGTGCTCAAATGCATGTCTGGCATCGCAGGGGATGATGGGAAATGTGGTTTTTCCCAGCGGCGCGTCGGTCCAGCAGGGCATGGCTTTTCCGCCTCCCAGCAGGCTGTGTCAGACAGCTATAATGTAACCATTCTGCAGTACAGGGGATTAGGAACAATATAGTAGCAGGATTCGGTACCACAGGAAAACAGGGGACTACAATTTCATTTATTTTTCTCAGGTCCTGCACTATCCTATATTTGCCGTTGGGCTTCTGCAAGCCCATAATTGGAGAATTTCATGGACTTCCAATTATCTACCTCAGAATTCCTTTTTGCAACACGTCATTTATCACTGATTTTATTCCTACTATGGTCTCTGGTGTCAAATGCTACAGTGGTGTTCTGGGATAACCTGTATTTGCCTTTACAGTAATTCGGACTGGTTCTACAGCTCTGATGAGTGCGATGTCCTTCCCTGAAAAGTCCCAAATCTCAGTGTTTACTGTTTTTTACAAATCGTGAGGTATTTTTTTCAATTGTTAGCAAGGGGAATATTTCTGTCTCATTCTTGTGTTTCATCATTTTAAAATCTCCATCATCCTCATTGGTCTGGAAAGCCACGCCGTCTGATGTGCAGTATATGGCGCAATTTAACTTGCAAAGCAAATCTCACCCCAGCAGATTTGCAGGACTAGAAACACATACAACAAATAGTTTTTTTTTCTCTAAATGATCCTATTTTTACTGGGACTTTTTCTGAAAGTGAGTTCATGAATTTTTTATTCGTGACTTCTACAACGTGGATAGTTTTCCCCGAGAGAGGTAGGTCTGGAACTTCCGCTGTTCTAACAGTGGATCGGGCCGCACCTGTATCAATCAAAAATGATACGGGGGGGTCATAAACTATGGCATCTACATATGGGCCACTCTGGTCTACCTCTAAGACTGCTCCAAGTATGCAATCTTCCTCCCCTCTCAGGCACCTTCATTGTGAAGCAGCAGAGTCTGAACCATCAAATTCAAATAAAGGAAATTGCTGCAAAACATTCTGGTTCGAATTTTGGAATTGTGGCACAGCATTTTGAAATGAATATGTATTCATTTTTGGCATCTGATTTAAATTAAATCGAGGGTTTCCCATGTTAGGGGTATTCACCCGAGCTGGTGGAACTGGCAACATTGCAACCTCTCCCTGCATACGCATTTGCAACTTTTGTGCAGACGCATTTTGAGTTTGCATACCTCTCTGCATTTGTACATTTCTACCAACATTATCAGAATCATACCGATATTCCATCTTCCAAGGTACAATTTAATACAGAGGTGACAAGGGATGATCTTGTTAAAAGCGGCAATATCTGACCCAGAACCTGTACCGCTACCCTGTGATACGTTCAGTCCTCCCTGATTTCCCTGGAAACCAGTTTGCGGAACCACAACTCATTGCATGTTTTCTTGATTTCCAGCAAAAGAAAGATTCTGGAAACCTTTCTGAGCTTTTTTTGTCTGTGTTAACATTAACTACTCTTTTATTCTCTTCTGCTTCATATCAAATTCATTGCTGCAATATTTAGCATATCGCACAATCTCACTGAGCAATTTATTCTGTCAGCAGATCACTCTTTGAGATATGTGCAAACAGATCTCTGGTTTCAGCCCTAAAACAAACTAGGATACAAACATTCCCATATCCCTCTCTTCAAGATATTCACGTCCACTGTGCTGCTGAAAAACCTGCAACAATCTCCCATAATACTCAGGCACAGTCTTTTTTGGCTCTTATGTAGTTCTTTTAATTTTGAGCCAATTCATAACTTTCGGGGGTACACTGCCTTTCAAAAAAGTAACCAGTGCTTCATACTTTTCCATTACCACAAGAGATGGAGCATTTCCTCGATGTTTCACTCATTGGTTACTCTTTTGGCCACTGCACCACAGTCTTAAATTCAGGCCATACATCAGCAGGCACCACAAAATAAAAAAATATTCAAATCTGTCCCCAGAACCTTTGAATTTTTTATAAATCGTTCAACTTGTACATACCACTGCACTAGCTTGTCTCTCAATTTTGGAAAATATTTGTAAATACTGCCAAATCACCTCACCTGCAGGAAACATATACATAAGTTCTTCCTGCTGTTTCTCTGAGTGGGTAAGCTGTCCCTTCTCCCTCACTTCCCTCCTCCTGCTTCCCCGCAATTGCTGCTTCTCTCTTGTTCTTTTCATGTTTATTTGGCCATTTGATCCCTAAATTCTCAGTCTCACTCCAATTGAGAATGCATTTAGCTAGTTCCATAATGTTCAATGACTTCCTGTAACCCTCATGTTTTCTATTGCTGGATCATCAAGATGGACATTGCAACTTCTATGTAAGTTTACATTTTTAGTAAGATCTATTTAATATTTCTGAGCCAATTCAATTAGGTTGTCATGAACCAAAGCTGCTCTTCTTGTAATCTCCGATTAATTATTTCCTTTCATATTGTTCTACGTGTTCAAATTCCAAACATCCCCTTATTATTTCCTCCAATTCCATTTTCAGTTTTGAAATGTTTAAAGGCTTTTCATTCTCTGCATCTGGTCTCTCTTGTGTCTCTGTACTCTCTGCCTTCATAGTTCCTGGTGCTTCTTCTAACCAAGCTGGTATATATCCTTCTTCAGTAGCGCTTATATCTCCTGGTGACATTGGGGTTGTGACAACTAATGTCCCTCCATCTGATAGTGCTTGCAACGTTAGCGGTGGTTTGTACACAACTATATGTGTATTTTGGGAAGTTGAAATGAATCTTGCTGTAGGTATGCCTCCAGCAACTGATTGAATTTCTGGCCTCAAGTAGCAAGTGTTCCTCCAAGTGGAGGAGCACTTGCTACTGTTCTGGGTATGTGTTCAGCATGGACAATAGGTAGCAGAGCTCTACTAGGCACTGCAGCTGTATTAGTTACAGTAGGAACTGCCACTTGTGGTGGAGCCACTACTGGTCGTACAATTTGCAATAATTGCAAGGGTCGTTCAATTTGTGCTACACCTGGTTTTATAGGAGCAGTAGACACCGCCCGACTGGTACCGGTACCTAATTCTCTCTGTTCAGTAGGGATTGTATGTGGTGGAGGTCTGCTCTGAAATGTCATCATCTGAATAAGTATCAGACTCACCTCCTTCTTTCTGTGTGGAATCTCTCTCATTTCCTTTCTTAGCAGCTTCTGATGTAATTACTGGATATTATCTATTTCCTTCTATGATGGCCTTTCTCCATGTGCGTTGCTCTTCATCCCATTGAGCATTTGAATAATTTTGCACTGCTCTTCCAGTCCTTTTCTGGTATTTTTCCTTTCCTTTCTCCCTTGCAACTTTCTACCATACATTCAGGGCTGCATACTGAATGGGTGTAGGTGGTGGCTTCATCTCATACAATTTTACCTTCACATTATCAAGAATTCTAGGGTTAAACATCCCAAATCTAGGAAAACTCAATGTTTCCTCAGTGATTTGATTCCATTGGCAAAGGCAAAGACAAGTGCTCAAACCATGGTCAGTAGTCCAAATCTAGGCAGGCAGAACCTCAGAAGGTGTCTCTTTACCTTTGCGTTCTGGAATTGCAAAATCCCCGCTCACCAAATTCTTAATTTCTTTAAAACATTTCATATTGGCAGATCAATAGGAACACCACAAGTTAACAGAATGGTATGATTTTGTTCTGTATATGTCAAATTTTTCAAATAACCAATATCATTTAATGCATTATTTTCACAGATTTTTGTTAGTAAATCCAAACACATTATGCTCTTGCTGGAAATCCAATCCCAGCGCGGCACTTCAGCGTCACCAACCAATTTAAGCATGAAACATACCAACCAACCAATCCTAGCGCAAAACAATTTGATGTTCGATCTTGGTCCTAGCAGCAGTTCACCCTCTTTTACCATTTTATTTGCATTCACAAACTCTAGCTAATAACCTTAAAACCTCTTGTTGTTTGCTCTACTAATGAAATAAAAGTATTTGTTTGTGTTGTAATTCTTTATTTATACAAAACTATGCAGCAGATGTACAGTATAGAACAGAGTACACATTTTCTATGTATAGGGAGGGGGGGTAGAGGCAGGTTTAGGGGCAAGATAGCATAGTGCAAGTAGTACTGATAACAACCATAAATTATACATCTTCCTTCGTCAAATGTTGGCGGACTGATGTCCCCTAGGGGAAGAGAGCATGGACAGTCAGCAGCAAGGTTAGGGAAGGTGCTCTAGACATCGGAGTGGGGTGAGCGAAGAGGTGAAGAGAGAGGGTGAAGGATGTCTCACAACAGCATCCTGTTGTGCCCCAAGGTGTACTTGGGGGAGTGGAGCCCATGCCAGCACACGTGAAGCGGAGCGGGAGACAGCAGAAGCCCCTTGGAAGGGGCCTTGTGCATGTCTAAGGGATAGAGTGGGGATAGGAGAGGGAGGGGAACAGAGACAGAAGGGGGAGGGAGGGAGAAGAGAGCAGGGAAAGGGTGGCACAGGTGGGCAGAGAGAGATATGGGAGAGATACATGACCAGGAGTCAGTGGATGGGGGTGGGAAGAGAAGAGGTAGGAAGAGGGTAAAGGGAGGGACAAGATGAGGAATTTAAGCTAAGAGCTTCTAGCAGGCTGCCAGGGGAGACCCTTCTGGTCTAAAGACATTTAATATCGTCGTTTGGGGCTTATAGGGTGTCATGGTGAAGTGTTTAGGTATCATCTCACAGGAAAGGCTCCTACTTCTGCAGGAACACCTCTGACTGGTCTTGCAGGTTGAGATTACCTGTTCGTGCATCGCTGTTTGTTTCATCGCAACCATCCAGTCCTCTTGTGATGGAGGTGTGGGAGACTGCCATTTGCGGAGGATACAGATTTTAGCTGTTGTCAGCGCTTTGTGGAGAAGTCGGCGCAGTGAGTGGGAAATCTATGCTGGATCCCCTACATGTTGGAGGAGGATCAAGGGAGGAGTGAGGTGGAGTTGCATAGGCATGGATGCCCCGAGGGTTGGCTAGAGGGGCATTCACAGAGGATGTGAGTTAGGTCACAGTGGGTGGCAGAGCATCTCCAACAATTTGCATGAGGTAGCAGCCCCGCCCTGTTCAGTATCGCTGGGGTCCAGTGCAATTCATGGAGAGTTTTGAAGAGGCAGAACTTCAAGCATGCCTCGAGGGCGCCCTTATACAGGGCTTCCAAGATATTGGTCTAATTGTCATCCTCAAGTGCTATCTGTAGGCAGGTCTGCCATTTGGCACAGAGATTACGGAGGAGAGGCTGTGAGAAAAGGTGGTGTGTGAGCGTGCTGTAGGTCCCCGACATCACTCCCTTATGGCGGCCCAGGTGGTGAGGCAAGATACCAAAGGCAATGTCTGTACGGACCATGGACATGGCCCTAGGCAGCGTCTCAAACAGAGTTTCAGCTGCAGATGATGCCAGGCCTGTTGAAGCTGGAGACCAAATCCCCCCTCGGGTGCCCAAATGGTTTAAGGTCACTGTCATCCAGGACCTGGTCCAGGGCACAAGAGGACCAGGGAGTTGTCGGACAATGCATCTTCCAGTATCCGGGACTCACAAATGAGAGCCACCTCCCTCTGGGAGATAATAAAGTAATACAATCTGTATTGTGTGCAATGCACAGGAGAAAGAAAGGTATATTCCTTGTCGGTCAGGTGGCTTAGGTGCCAGTTGTCCACCAGACTTTGGTCTGAGGCCACGTTCCCTAGCAGCACCCTGTCCTTATGGTTGCCCGTGTCCAGAGGGCCGGTTCTTTCCAGCACTGTGTCCCGCACAATGTTTCAGTCCCCCTAATAATGTACTAAGACACCCCTATATCCATAAGCAAGCGATTCAGTTGGAGGAAGAAGAGGCATTTGGTGCCCGTCGGGGCATACACAGACCTACACAAGGTGACCTGTCTGCCAGCCGCAGCTTGGCAGATGCATTTTTGCCATACGGATTGTACCATGATTTGACAATGGTGACGAGCAGTGATTTACAGAGGAGGATTGCTACTCCACATTTCCGGTGTGCCCGGACCTTCATGCTCGGTGGTGCTGGGACACTGCTGTGAATCACTTTCCCCACCCAGTCCCTGCCCAGCTTATCAGATTCCAGGCTGTCAAGGTGAATCTCCTGTAGGGGAGCCACATCTGCTGTTTTCGATTGCAAATTAGAAAGCACTTTCTTCCATTTGACATGTGTTGAGCCATTGACATTCCAGGATATGACACGAAGAGGTTGGGGGCGTGCGAAGTGTGACCCGCCATGGTCTCACAGTCAGGATTGGATGGGAACTGATAGGGGATGAGGACTGGGGAGCTAGGGCCTGGTGTGGACAAGAGGGGGGCAATGGAGGGAGGGGCTTTGTGGTGTGTGTCGAGAACGGAAGTCTCTGTGGGGCATGCGTGGAGGGCTGGTGGGTTAGGGTCAGAAGTAGAAGGAATGAAGATGTGGGGAGAGTGAGAAAGGGAAGAGCGAGGTAGTATAAGAAGCTGGTATGTGCGAACAATAAGGGTATATGTGCGAAGTATAAGGGGAGGAGGGGGAGGAGTGGTGATGTAGAAAAACTGAAAGCAGGGTAGGGTGTGGGGATGAGAGGGGTAAGGGCAGGAACAGGCGGGCGATAAGAGTAGGGGTCCTTTGGACAAGGAGAGGAGCACCTGTTGAGCGTAGTGACAGAGGTGGGATGAGGTTGATTGAGGGGCACCAAGGGGAGATGCACTGGGAGGGGGGGAATGTGGAGGGGAAGGAGAGACAGGCAAGTGTTTGAGAGCGGACTCTTGCCTGAAGTGAGTCCAGTGGGCCCTGGTGTGTTAAACCACAGGTCCATGCTTGCGAGGCTGGCGCATGGGGCATCCCATCAGGAGGGAAGAAAGCATGAAGCATGAGCTGCACGAGGGCAGGGGCACTCAGACAGTGGCCAGAGTCCGCCAGGTGCAGAGGGCTGGAACATAATGCCTGGGGCATCCTAGCAGGCATGACTTGTTGTGTGACAATGGAGGTGTGAGGGAGTAGGAAAGTAAGTGTTCGGGTAATGAGTCTCTGGGCTGCCCCAGGGGGGTCATCTCAGAGGCAGGATGAGAAGTGCAAGGATGGACCTTCAGGAGCGGGTCATGGGCTGCCAACACCCAAAACCAGCACAATCACTTGAAAGGTGGGAAGCATCAATGTAACACAGAACATATTCAAATTACCACCTGACATTGTAAAGTGCCAGAGCGCCCACCAAGCAGTGAGGAAGGTAAGTGGGGAGAGGGGTGCCACTAGACCATGCACCACCAGAGGCAAATTAATACAGTGCATAATGTGGCATAAAAAGGCATAACATGGCATAATATTGTCCCCAATAGTGGGGCAATTAAATTATATATAACACGTAACTTTCAATGTTCACAGCAACACCAAACAAACAAGTGGGGCAATATTCAGCTGTCCGTCGGCATGTGGGCCCGTTGGGCATGCTCTGGCCCCCGTGCTGGTGTGTGAATAGGATGCGGCAGCCTACGATTGCTTCAGTCGACTGTGGGGGCAGATTTCAGGGGAGAGCGTGATTTGTCCCTGTCCTGTTCCTAGGTAAGGATAGCTAGCGCCTGGAGTGCCTGGGCTCTGTCTCCCGTGGACCACGTCCCTTTGCTGAGATCATTTCCCCAGTGTTCGAGTTCCGCTGTCATTGTACCAGCGCCCACCGGAGGAGGCGAGCAAGGGCATCCTTTTCGGTGTGAGTTTGTTGTTGATAGAGAGGTAATGCCCTTTTCTTGAGTAGTGCGCCTATCACGGAAAAGGCACAGGTCTTCCGGGTCAAAAAAGTCTTTCGATTTGCCTTCCCTGGTGATCCTCATCCGGGCAGGTTGGAAGAGGCCATACTTTATGTCCAGCTGCCAGATCCATCATCTGAGAAATAAGAAGGCCTTGCAGCGGTAATTAGTTTCACAGGAAAAAACTGTCTAAATGTAGACCTCATGGCCCTTATACGTGTAGGGGCCATGGGAGCAGGCCACCGTCAGGAATTATCATGCCTGTTTGCTCCTCAGGAAGCAGGCAACCGGGGCCGCGCCTGATGATCTCAGCAAGGCGGGCTGTAGGAGAGTGGGATCTGCTTCTTATGGTCACCCCCACTTTTCACTGTTTTTTTATTTAGTCTGGCTGGGACCATGCTATTCAGGGCCCCAGCCTAGCTGCTTCCTCTCTAAATTGATTGCATGTACTTTAGGTACACTCCAGATTGAATTCTGACGTACCCTTGTAAGTCCCTAGTATATGGTATACTATGTACCCAGGGCATAGGTACCCCAGAGGTCTACCAGGGGCTGCAGCATGTATTGTGCCACCCCTGGGAAGCCATTTAAAATGACACCACAGGTCTGCTACAGCAGCCTGTGTAAAGTGGTGTATGCACCCCTTACTGAGATATAGGTTCCCTATATCCCTCCATATCATTGCACATATAAACCTATCAGTCACCCCTATGGCATGCCTTATCAATCCTGAAGACAGGGTGCTGGGTTTTATGTGAGAGGGTGCCCATGCATGAGCAGAGCCCCTCTTCAGCCTTCAGAACCTTTATTCCGGGGTTGTTTGTGATACAGCCAAACCATATACTCTTAAGTGCATTATAACCTCGCGGTAAATGCCAATTTTGGAATGGCTGCATGGAAACATGTCGTGTTTGGTGTCAAACACCTTGGAATCATACCTCCACACCAGTAACTGGTGTGGGAGGTATGATTCCACCCTACTAGAGGGAGAACCATGACTTCACCGGTACACCCGGTACCAGCTTCACAGACCCTGGCATCACAAAATGGGTGCTGCCAGTCACAGACACGAGTCTGCCCTCCTGCTGCTGGACGAAACTCTGGCAGGGGAGGCCTGGACAATAGGTTTCCTGTCACAGGGAGGTGTAACCACCTCCCAGACAGACTTTAGTGTATTGGGGCAGGGTGGGTGCACTCCAAGTGTGCTTTGATGTCTGCACTGGGGGCACATTTGGTGTCCCTGTGCATAGTCCCGCTCAAACTGGTTGCAGGGGCTCTCAGCCCCTGCTCTGGCACGAAACTGGACAAAGGATATGGGCGTAGCCACCCCTCTGTCCTGACCCTCCCAGAGGTGGGTCCCCAGAGTTTGTCCCACCCCTTCCTTGAGTATAAAGTAGGAACCCCTGACTACAGGACTTTAGATTTACCTGGATGAAACTCTGCTACAGAATCCCAGAACTTCTACTATCTACACGACGTTGGATGACCGAAGAATCTCCCTTGGAGTAAAGGAGTTACTCCCTTGCAAGGCAGGCACCAAAGACGCAGTATCTAGTGATTCCTCTCGAGGTCCCTTCGCGATCCCTTGTCTGTCGACTTGTGGGTCCCCGAGAAGGGTATTTTGACTTTCAATGGGCTTACCTGGTTGCTCCAGACGTGCCCTGACTCTCCATTGCTTGGGGAGTCCACAGGATCTTGCTTGTCCACACCGAAGCCATTTTTCTGTCACCGCGTGGGTTGCCTTTGCCAAGGCTTGTCGGTCTCCAATCCGGAAACATAGCCCCCAGCACTCGACATCCTTTGTGGGACAGCTTGCCTGCGGACTCTGATCATCGTCGACACCTCCTGGTCCCCGTGTCAGTGGAGTCAAGCTTCACCTCTTCGCACCTGAAACACCCGACATCTGTGGGCATTCGTCTATCATGCCCCTGGTCACTGGCAAGTGACCCAGACTCTGTCCCCTCTGCTTTCAGGTTCTTCACATCTTTGATCCAGGCTTGGATCACACCGTACACTTCTCCTTTCCACAGCAGCAGCACTTTGCAGCACATCGCCATTGAAATCGATGACGATTCCCAACACCATTTGACACCTATGCACCCGGCTTCCCTGGGTGAGGTAACACGAGTACTCCGGTGCTGCCGTGGGTGCTGGCCCTAGAACCCTCTAAGTCTGAAAGGGCTTGCTCTAAAGTCCTCTCCTAAGTGTCCTTATTCTTTAAAATTCCAACCGCGACAATCCCATTGAATTGCACGGGGCTCGAGGCTGTGTTCTCACACTGCACACATCCACTGTGGGTCCCCTGTGTCACTGCCTTGGGTGGTTCCTTGAGGTCCCAGCGATTCTACGTGTTCTAGGCACTGTGTCTGGTTCTTATAACACTTTCTTAATATATGGTTTGGTGTTACCCTGGTGCCCATTGTATTTTGTGCTATTTACTGTCGTTTAATAACTGTGTTATTGTGTGCCTTGCTCTCTAACTTCATAAAGAGGTTAGTAGAGAGTGTTTAGAAATAAATACATATATTTTATATAAATACCTTGTGTGGTTCTCCTTCCATTTAGTTATTCAAGAAGTTATAATCTGGTAAACCAAGCTACTTAACACTCCTTCAAGACTTAGCCTGAAGGCTGCTCTCCATAGCTACCACTAGGATAGCTTTCAATAAAGGTTGTCTTAAACCTAATCATCAATAAGGGTTGTTTGGACTGGTGCAAGGTGCCCACTATAACTAGTGGACAGCATATACCAGGCCAACTTCTCACACGGGCTATGCGGTGGGCACGCTGCAGTTCCATGGGGGGCTCAAAGTTAAGGCTGGTGAGCGTCAGGAGGATGTCTCTGAGGAAGGACCTAGCGTCTGACCCCTCCACGGTCTCCAGAAATCCAAAAGAACAGACATTGTACCCCCGGCTCCTGTCCTTTAGGTCGGTGACTTTACTGCACAGGAATAGGAGTGCCTGGTCTCGCTTCGGCAAGGTATTAAAACAGCCTTCCGCCGCCGTGATTTGCTGCTCCAGCCCAGTTACGTGAGTCTGAAACCCTGCAATATCTAGGCGTATAGTCTTAGTCTCAGCCATCAGTGACATTATGTTTGAATCCATCCCTTCCAGGCGGCGGCTCACATCTGAAATTTCTTGGAGGATGTGTTCCATGGTGGAATCCTGCGTCTCGCTGGTGGTGGGCAGGAGCTGGTTGGACGCCGGCAGCGATGACCCCTGTGGAGTGGTCATGGGGAGGGTTTGATTGAGAGCCTCAGTGCAAAGGAGTTGTCATGCAGGTTTGCCAGTGGTTTTGCCAGGAGACATTTTCAACCCTGGGCGCGGGTTTGGTGGGGGGCACCACCCCTATGTGTCGTAATACTCAACATTTGCTCAGAGTCCTTTGGGTCCCTCCAGCTTCTGTCCTCTAGGTCAGTGACTTTACTGCGCAGGATTAGGAGTTCCTGGTCCCACTTCTGCAAGGTGTTAAGGCAGCCTTCCACCGGCATGATTCGCTGCTCCATTCCAGTTACGCGAGTCTGAAACCCTGCAATATCCATGCGTATAGACTTGGTCTCAGCCATCAGTGCTGTTATGTTTGAGTGCATCCCTTCCAGGCAGCTGCTCACAGCTGTAATTTCTTGGAGGATGTGTTCCATGGTGGATTCCTGCGCATCACCAGTGATGTGCGGGAGCTGGCTGGACGCCGGCGATAATGACCCTCATGGGGTGGTCATGGGGCTGGTTTAGTTGAGAGCCTCAGTACAAAGGAGTTGTCTTGCAGGATAGCCAGTGGTTTTACCAGGAGACATTTCCAACCCTGGGAGCGGGATTGGGGGGGCACCACTCTTATGTGTCATCGTACTCAACTTTACTCAGAGTCCTTTGGGCCCCCACGCATAGTACACTTGGCTCCGAGCCTCAGGTGTTGTGATGATGCCCAGTCCAGCTTGTGGAGCGCATACCCCCAATGCCCACACCCAGTGGTCCCCCAGTCACACTCCCCAGTGAGGGTCCCAAGAATCTGCTCTCCAGGGCCGAGGTCCACAGGTGGGTAGGTGTGTAGTGAGATGATGCAAGGTAAGGCTGGCGTAATGCTATCAGGGCCCTTGGTTGTCTGGTTCCCGCAGCCTTGCGGAGTAAGGCATCAGCAGTGTGTTGGGGGACCAGCAGCAGGCTGAGGGGGAATCCAGGGAGTGCCGCCAATCATCCAAGGCTGGTCGTAGGCAGGGACGGTGCATTGGCTGGTGTCGGCCTGCAGGGCTGATGAGGGGGGGGGGCTGGCCATGAGTCTCACTGTGGGCAGCGGCTCTGCGCCAGCCTCCAGGCCCGATGCTCCGCTGGGTAGATCATGGCCTGAGCAGCAGGCTGATGTGATAGGAGGTCTCGGGCCTGTGTAATGGAATGGTGCCTTAGTACCCTGTGTGTAGGCTAGACATTGGCAGGTACGGGCTGGTTCTCCCTGCAGGCTGCCTTTCATGGGTACACTCTGCGGCAGCTGGGGCCTCTCAGCCCATCGCAGGGTTGCAGTTGTGGCCGGTGTATGCGGTGTGGCCCTTTTGTATGAAACACGACCTTGATGATGTCGGGGCCCTCCGCGCCCCATGTCACTGCACCAATGGGCTTCAGAGGAGGGGGGCAAGATCCTGACAGCAAGCTGAGGGGACAACTGGGAAGTGCCGCTAAGTTGTCTACGGTTGGTCGGTGGCAGGGCCAGGGGCCCAGGCTGGCGTCGGCCCACGGCTGGTAAAAGGGAAGCTGGCCACAAGGCCTACTGTGGGCCGTGGCTCCACCCAGGCCTCCAGGCCCGTGCTCCTCTCAGCAGGCTTTGAGGGTGTGGTGCCACCCTCCAAGTCCAGACAGTACCGGCGGCCCAGTAGTCAGTGAGCTCCCACTCCGGGAGTAACTACTGGTTGTGTCACATAGCTCATGCTATGGTGAGGGTAATGCCGCCACCATCCAGGGCCTGTTGGTGCTCGGAGCTCCGGACTCAAATGGCCATCATCTTCCATGGTCAGACCATGCCCCCAGAACAACAGTATTACAAACACTCATCAATATTCTTTGCAACCGCAAATGAAATCTCTACCAGCAAGAAATCACCCAAATCAATGCAGTTTGCTCGTTTACGCATTTAGGTTCCACTAACATCGATCAATGTTTATCAATCACAACAATGCTTAGTATCTCTCCTGCAATGGAATAGATGATGGTACCTCACACACTACACCTTGAATCCTGCAAACAAAGCTTAAACTTATTTTGAATTTTCCAGGATCTTTCAACTACAGCAAGTCTGAAATCTTCAATCTCCTTCTTCAACTACTTAACAATATTTCATCTCACTCACTCATTCAACCCAAACACCATTTGGATAAGACAAAACACAGTCACAACAATCAACATATTCCCCTATTAATACTCACACCTTCAACTGCAGCCGCTTCAAAACTGCCTTGTTGGGTTCAAGCTCTGGACATTAGATGCGGTAATTGGGAAATTAATTTTAACTTGGATATTATTCATAGCTCAATTCAGGGTGTAAACCGTCACTTTTCTGCCAGAATTGAGAGCGTGGAAAATTTGTATTTAATTTACAGTTTAACCTGTGACTTACAACTCCGTGCCAACTTCTCCTTCGGTCAATAGATCTTTGCAACAGTTTTAGAATGGAGCACAGGATTAAAGCATCTCAAACGCTTCAACCATTAGCATTCATTTCAGTAGTCAATGATGAGAGGTTTGGTAAGGATTTCAAAACCGTTATTTATTAATTAACAGTTTATTATTTGTTTTTGGTCTTTTCATTCAATTAGTAAAGAGAAATCTATTTACAGAAATATCAAGAAAATAATGGTTAAAGGCAGCAGATAACTGACAGTGAGTTCCATAAAGAAAATAGTCCCTATTCTAATCTGAAGAGTCCTAATTCTAACAGAACCCATAAAGAGTTCTTTGGAAAAGAGTAAGAGTTTGCAGCTTGAAGTTAGAATCTATAGGATGTCAACCTTCTCATAAAAACCAGTTCCAGAAACTCAGTCGTGTCTCTCAAACAGTGGCATACCAACTGTCTTACCAAAGTTAAAAGATAGTAATCATAGCAGTAGCTATGATCATCAGCATAAGGAAATAGTCGCCAAACAAATTGTCAGGCAACAGCAATGACCGTCAGCTATAGATGTAGCTGTAGCAGGCAGATCCTTCTCCCACATTGCCGCCAGGACTTGGAACACCCTCCCACTCTACCTACGACAAACCGAAGACCTGCTGACCTTCAGGAGACAACTCAAGACCTGGCTCTTCGACCAATAGCAGCAGACCCCCCTCCCTCCCCCCCAGCGCCTTGAAACCCTCACGGGTATGTAGTGCGCTTTACAAATTACTTGAATGATTGATTGATTGATAGATAATAGTAATTGAGGAAAGTAAAGTGCATTGCATTGCATAGGCTTACTGTGGTTGCCTCTCTAGCTGGGAACAGTATTATTATAAACCTAAAAATATATGTATCCATGCTCCGATGTGTGAGGTCCTCTCGAACCAATGGGGAAGAAGATGCCAATGGTCTGCAGCTTCTCTCTTCGATTCCCACGGTAAATTCACAAGTTGACATGGTGCTACTTAGATGTTGCTAAACTGTCATACATTTGTTACATTCGAGTAAGTTCTCATGAGAATCTCGCAAGCCTTTTGGGTTAGCTGTTCAGTTTTCCAATGTGTAACCAATGGACTACTCTAAGAAACAAAACATTTTCTATTCACAATGTCCTGGTTAGATCATCAGTGTCATGCTTTAAGCAAACATAATTGGTTCTAATATATTGTATTTTTATTTATCAGTCCAAGCAAACGGGGAGGGGAAATGATTTGATGTAGAAACTTCAAAAGTGCGCGATGGTCCTAAAGCGTTTTGGCGCTATCAAAAATCCTTCGTCCAACCTCAGATCTATGGATAATCAGGCACTAGGAACAGCCCTACTATAGGGAGAGAGCAAATAAAGATGTTTTAAAATATGTTCTAAAGCAGAGAAAATTCGTCTGACTTTTGAGATGCTGAAGCATTGTATTCCAGAGACTACTGGTGAAATGGACAAAACTGTGATGGAATCATATGGTGTGAGGAAGGAAATAAATACATTTTTAAACAGCAAATTTCACAGCGGTGATGAGTTTTAGCGGTTAAATCAGCATAGTTCAGCATTCTCTAAAAATACATTTATTTTATTAAAGTAAGAAATGAATGAAAGGATAAATGAGGCCTAGTCAAGCCTAGCAGTGAAAGTACGGTAGAGATGAGAGCTTTTTGCAAGACAATAAAGCTGCACATTACATTTTGGCCGTTAACGAATGGCACATTTTTTCATACAGTTACTTTAATATGCATTTTTCACATTAATTTCTAGGCAAAGGTCTGCTTTAATGTGTGGTTATTTTGATCTCAATTGTTCCAATCTAATGCTCTGAGGGCGAGGAGTCATGTCTGACGAAACTGGCTGTGAACCTACGAGAAATGTATTCCAATGTTTTCCACAGTTGGTGAAGACCTGGAGTCTCAAAATCTCAGCAGACCCAAAAAAGAGTAAGCCTCGGTAGCAGCCGTGTCTAACTTTGTTGTAGTCAAATAATTATCACAAGCAGAACCCTATCTACATAAAGCACTGGAAATAACCTCTAAAACTCAGACTCTCGGGGGCGTTGCCAAGATGGCAGACAGGAGAGATGTGCTTTAGTGTCTCCCCGCCGCCGGGCCTGGATGTCTTGTACAGCCCTGAGAAGAGACATAGCCTACCAATTGGTCTGGCAGGACAGCCAGAGTGGTGGGGAAGAACGAGGGCCACATAGATCGCCTGGAGCCGCCTTCCTGCCCACATCACGGAGTTGGAAGGCGATCTTGGCTGCAGGGCCTGCGTGTCTGGGCGGCTGCTGAGGAGCACGGACCCGAGACCACAACATCGAGAGACAGGGCTAGCCCGGCGATCATCGCGGCATCCTGTGTCGGCAGGATAGCTGGCTGGAAAGGAAGACCAAGGTCCTTGCGGACTGCCCTAGCGCAAACTCCCTGCCTATGCTGCGGTGCTGGGAGACTGCCTTGGCTCTGGCGTCCGCGAATCCGGACACCTACGGTGGGTGCTGGCTCGCGGCTGCAGCTCCAGTAATGTAACTTTGCCTGGCAATCATCTCTGAGCCCTGTGCACGCCCCTGAGAGTAGCAGAGATGACGGTGTGCTGGACCACGGTGGATGCAGACAAGCGACAGTCTGGCGAGGCCGGAGGAAACGGGCCAGCTGCTGATCGTCGGCCTCTAGGAGAAGCAGGTGAGGAGTTGGAGGGGCTGGCCTTTGCCTGGAGCGGCCTGAGACTGGGCCTCGCACCGTGGCTGGCCCTGAAGAGCCCCAATAGCAGGATCCTGACTGACACTGTGGGAGGCAGACCTCCCGAGAGCCACACAGACAGCAAGGGCAGAAAGAGGACCTCCTCAGTCCCCCAGACATCACACCCGCAGGTTGTGGGGCGAAGCAGTGCCAGCCACCGGACTAAACCTGCCCCCATCATCCCTGATTGCTGGGGCCTATCTGGAAGCTTCCCAATCGGATCGGGGAATGGTCTCCTGCGGAGCTCATCACACCACCACGTAGTTCCCTCAACACCAGTACCAAGCCACAAGACCATAGGAAGGACAAGCTAATAAGTACTGTCTCCTGAAGGGGGCTATTAACTCTGGCGCATTCAATCCAGGGCTCCAGAGTCAGCGCAGCGGGGTTCAGGCAGACAGCCGTGACCCCTACCAAGCGATTGTGCTCAAGCACCTCAAGCGCCTTGCAGAAGGAAGAACCGTTTTGAAGGGGGGCTCTGGGACCTGGGGTGGCGGCAGAAAGGGCCCCAACTTCAACATAGAGCATTTGTGAGACGTGGATTTCAGGACCCGAGAGCCCAGAAGTGCGGTTACCAGAAGATCCCCTCCTGCCTTTAAAATTGCAACTGCAAGCGGGAAAAAAGACCGCAACCTCAAGGACATGTTGCTGAAACCTATGGAGGCCCTGGGGGGGATGCACCTATTAAGGAGATCGAGGGGACATCTGCGACATAGGATGAACCAATCACCCGCCCCTATTTAGAATTGCTGTTTGCTTCCCTGTGCGAAGACCTGCATTCCTTCAGTAGAGAGGTCGCACAAGAGCTAAAAGACACGTGGCGAGATCTAGATGGGCTAGGCGAAAGAGTCTCCACGCTGGAAGATCATGAAGCGAGCAGGGACGAAGAAATTGAAAAACTCCAGCAGGAGATTCTGCGACTTAAAGACCAGAACCTGGACCTCCAGGCTCATACAGAAGATCTAGAGAACAGATCGCGCTTGAATAACATCCAAATTCATGGTGTTCCATCCGGAATGGAGGGACCCGATATCACCTCGTCCGTGCAGGGTCTATTCAGAGCCATCATGCAGGTGGGTCCTGAGATGACCATCCAACTTGAGAGAACACACAGAGTGGGACCCAAATGCTCACTTAAACCCCAGTCACCGGACATACTCATGTGTGTCGACGACTTCCCTTTGAAAGAGCGTAACCACCAGAAAGCAAAAGACAAACACCCAGTGCAGTATCAGGGGGTCACCTGGTCCTCTACCAAGACCTCATAGCAACAACCCTCCAGAACGGAAAGACTTTTGCCCCATCACCACATGCCTATGAGCAGTAGGAGTGCGTTATTACTGGGGCCATTCTTTCTGTATAATCTTTAGTCACGCAGGGAGGCTTCACCAGATCAGATCCCTGGAGGAGGCGCGCTGCGTGCTGGACTTGAAGGAGGACACTCCCAAATCACTGCATCACAACAGAGAAGAAATGGATGGAACCAGTACCTCAGTACGGAGTTGCCCCAGCACCCTTCCTAGTGGCCTTTGACCGGTTCCTGAAACAATAGCCAGAGAGAAACAGGCAGTCGTAAACATACTATCCAATACCTCCTCAAGGCTTGCATCACCTTGACGAAAAGGGCCTTCCTTTGAAACTCCCACTTTGGCTTCTCCGACTGCAGTTTTCTCTCCTTCTATCCCTGCATTGGATGCACCGCCGGGTGGTGGCTGGTCGGGCCTGAGCGGAATGGGGGGCCGCACCCACGACGCCACCAATGTCTAAATGGACATACCAGAAATGGACTCTAATTTCTTTTATTTTAGTTTAAAATCTTCGTTGTTATTGTTTTCTAGGATTTTGGTTTGGTTGGAATTCTTTTTTTGGGCCTGATCTGGGAAATGCTGCTGTGAGCCTTTAACCCATACACTCTCCAACAGAGCTCGCCATGTCAACTCTGCATGTATGACCCTTCTCCCTTACACAAGTAGCCACTGCATAGCACTCCTCACCCAGGCCCCAGGTCAAATAATCTGAGCATTCTCATACTTAATGTTAAAGAACTCAATCACCCCTGAAAAGGAGCTCTATTCTGTCATATCTTGAACACTCAGGGGCTCAGGCATGCCTACTACAAGAGACTAATCTTCTTCCTAAGGATGATCATAGTCTCCACTCCAAACACTATTCTCACCAATACTGTTCCTCCTTCCCGAACAAAACAGCGGGGGTGGCCATTTTAATCTCCCGCCCCTTTAAAGGCAAGGTCATATCTAAAGAGGCAGAATTACAGGGCAGATGTTTAGCGTACTCATTACAAATGGGCACCAAAATAATTACAATTGTCTCCATATACTTGCCCAATGATAGACAGGAGGCATTCTTAAAGCAAGCAGTGACAGAGACTATGGGGACACCGGGCTGACTGACCTTGGTGGGGTGCGACTTAAACCTTGTCTTCGACAACGACATGGACAGATCTGCACAAAGACAGGGACAGACAGGCACACTTTCCAAAGGGGGCCTGGCTCGGCTCAACAATAAGGGCCTCACAGATATCTAGAGGAATGCACATGGGCAGACCCTTGACTATACATATTGTTCCTTCGATAGGAAAACATATGCCAGACTGGACAACTTACTACGCTCCAGCGACTTGGTGTCTCGGGTGCAAGATGTTACTATTGAACCCTCGTCTCTGTCGAATCATTCTGCAGTAATTGTTGCTATAGACTTTCCAAAGCAGGGGTACAGCCCCAAAACATGGCGTCTGCAAGATAGCCTTCTGCAGCGCCCTGGTAATGTGGAGCAAATCATCAGAACAACTATCTGGTTATCAATGATACCCCCAAAATTGCTGTTTCCACCGGATGGGACGCACTGAAGGTGATGGTGAGGAGGGAACTGATTGCCATTTCGTCGACCTAAAATAAAGAGCGAAGGGATAAAAGGGAAAATCTTTCCAGACAAGTTGTGGAACTGGAGCGCATTCACAAATGGACTGGAGCTCCCTGGGTATGGAGGCAGTTGGAGGCTGCCGGAGTCGAACTAGCTGGTATCGACACAGACAGGGCAGAGTATGCTGCACTCCGCTTAAAGCATCAATTCTACATCTGGGCGATAGGGCAGTTAGTCTACTTGCAAACAGGCTGCGGATCAGGAGGCAGGAGCAGCGGGTCCAGGAGGTCATAGACATTGAGGGCCAGGCGCAGACCGAAGACCCCCTTCTTGCAAAAGTCTTTAGAGACTACTATCAAAAGCTGTACACGGCACAGAGTCTCCGGCCAGGAAGAATCCAGTTATACCTCCAGGAGGCACACACATCCACCCTCACTCCAGATGAGAAGGAAGATCTGGACATCCTGATCAAAATTGTGGAGGTCATCTTTTGCATAGGCCGGCTAAAGCTTTCTAAGTCCCCTGCGCCCAAAGGCTTTTCCGCCATTTTTTATAAAAGGTTTTGCCAGATCCTAGAACCCCTCCTTACCCTACTCTTTAACGTTCTTGGAACATCAGCGACCCTCCCTCCCTCGATGAAAACAGCTTTCATTGCAGTGATCCCTAAACCAGGGAAAGATAAAACCCAATTCTCCTCATACAGGCCAATTTCCCTCTTAAACATCGACTTTAAAATATTCACAGATATCTTAGCTGCTCGCCTCAACCCCTTGCTGCCAGGTCTAATTGACCCAGATCAGGCAGGGTTTGTTCCACAGCGTCAATGCAGGGACAATACACAAAGGGTCCTCCATCTCATAGATAAACCCAGAGACACGACCAAGAACGTATTCTCCTATCAGTCGACGCTGAAAAAGCATTCAACAGAGTTCACTGGTCTTATCTTGAGGCCACTTTGGAACACTCCGGTATGGGGGGTAGATTTAGACAGTGGATCGCTCGTACATACGACGGCCCCACAGCGGTGATCCAGATAAATGGCCATTCTTCCACTCCATTCATAATTAACAGAGGCACAAGACAAGGGTGCCCGCCATCACTGTTACTTTTTTTTCCTGTACATGGAGCCTATGCCCCATAGAGAGTGCTCTCACCCAGATATCAAGGGAATCCAGTTTGGGGTTGAATCCCACACAATCAGCCTATATGCTGATGACGTCCTGGCCATGCTGGAGACCCTGGCTTCATCCTTTGCCTGCCTTCCTCAACAAGCTTATGGCATTTGACCGGGTTGCAGGCTTCAAAATGAATATCCATAAATCGCAAGCCTTAAATCTAACTATGTCGCAACAGTCATTAACCACACTTCAGAATACTTTCCCCTCCAGTGGGCCACTTCTCATATCAGATATCTGGGAATACAGATCACCCCTACGACATACGAGACTGTGACCCTCAATTGTCACTCGCTGATCCAGCAGATACACCCTGACCTGCACCATTGGCGGCAACATACTTTCTCCTGGCTTGGAAGGATAGCCACAGTAAAAATTGAAATTTTACCCAAGATCTTATACCTCTTCCAAGTGTTACCCCTAGACCCTCCCCCGGGTTCCATCCGAGCACCTCTGGACAATCTGAACCACTTTGTCTGGGCAGATAAGTGTCCCAGCCTTAATAGAGAATTAGCCTACAGGCCCCCCTTAGAGGGTGCGCTAGGGGTCCCAGATCTTGTTCGTTACCATCAGGCTACATAATTTTGTCGAATGGTCACGTGCCGAGTCTGAAGAACATTTGTTATTCATGGAAAAAGCACTTGCAGGACAGCCCTTGTGGAGGATCCCTTTTCTTCCAAGAGGTGCACGTCCCCCCAACTTATATCTCTCTTCTATCACCAGGAAAAAGAAAACAAAGCTAGCGGTATCCCTCTGGGACAGCACCGAATTTTGGATTATCCCATCCTATCCAGTGGTGATATTCTTATTCACCGTGAGTGTGCAAACTCGAAAAGCACCCGCTAACACTGTGCTGTTCCAAATTCTGGAATGAAGGTAAAGAAAACAACACAAGTTGCACCACTCCGAGTATCCAATATAGTATGAATTAGTCCAAATCCATCAGGTTTCTTTTCAAAGCAATCTTCTTTATTTCAATTTGTCATGTACACATTAAAACATCAAAAACAGCCAAAGCAGCCGACGCGTTTCGTCCACCTCGGGACTTCTTCAGGGCAAAATGAATTGCTGTGTTAATCTTAGTGTTTTGTAATGTATTTCTCTGGATCAATAATCATGTCACCGGAAGCATCATTAGGTGTCATTTAGAAGGGTGTGCATCTTAATTTCAATTGTGTAAGTAGAATAAATTGTTCTCTAAGTAGCTAGGTCTGTTCTTGTCCTTCAGCATAGGTACTCTTTAAATTCTATCCAACGGTGTAAATAGCAGTGTCGCTATTTGTGATGCCCGATTCCGCATCCGTATCTGAAGGAAACGTCACCCCCCGTCTTCTATCACCAGGCCGGCTTTAGCGGCCTGGGACAAAGTGGCGACATTTAGGCATCTCACTTTCTTTTCCTCTCCTATGACTCCCATATTAGGGATTCCCGACTTCACTCTGGCTCTGTCGGACCCTGATTTCCACTGTTGGACCCAAGCGGGCTGTAGATCAGTGGGACACCCGTTTGACACAGAGGGCCCCATTCCATTTGACTCCCTCCACCAAGATCATGAACTTCCCGCAAGCAAGAGGTGGCATTACACCCAGATACGGCACTGGGGGATGCAACCCACAGTTCGACCAGGGCCCAACGTCACCTCACTCCATACAAACGATGGCTTTTATCAAATACGCCAAACATACGCCTCATTGCTCACCTATATAAGCTACTGGCCCCTGAACGCCCATCTGTGAAATCCCCAGGCCAGCGGCAAAAGGAATCAGAGATAGGAAGGGAGTTATCTGCAAGAAATGGGAGGAAATCTACCATTGTGCCTGACACACAGCCCGTAACATCCCTGGTGTTGAAAGGGCCACTAAAATAATAATATTGGTACATCATCTCTAGTAGACTACATAAACTCACTCCATTTAAGTCACCTGACTGCTGGTGTCAATATGGGTCTTTAGGCATATTACTACACATACTATGGGAATGCCCAAAACTAGCTACATATTGGGCCCAGGGCCTTAAAGACATTGATACACATCTGGACTCAGGCAGATAGGTCTAGCACTACTAGCAGCCCTGCAGAACACACTAATGCAATGGGGTACCCAAAATATTTCGACACATCAGGGCTGGCTATGGAGACTCTGGTATATAATAGGGATGGAGCGCATCGTCCTCACACTGACGAATCAAAGCTCATCATTTCCCAAGCTCTGGAAACCTTTCCTAGCCCATCTAATGAGAGAATTTCGTGAACTGACCTGCCCCAAGTATTTACTCCTCCTCCGCTTGCCAGTGTCTGCCATAGTAACAGCACATCATCACTAGCTTGCAATGGAGGCCAGGGGTGTTGGCTTTTTCTTCTCACCATTTTGTATGCTCAGCCAGGTCCGGGTTGGTACGGTAGGGGGGGGGGATTGAGGGTTTTGTATATTGTTACAGCCGGTGGTCCTTCCACCTGTTACACATGCCTGTTATTACTGAATTATAATAAGAAATTTAAACCTAAAGCTCAGACTCTCTTTCACCTCAACACTGTTAAAGTCTGTCCCCCCCCTTGAGATTAATGATAAACATTCATTTGTCCAATAATGAAAAGTTCGCCTTCCTCAAAGTAATTCACAGGCTGCTTTTTCCCGAATTGGAATCGGTGCAGACCCTTCGCCTGAATCTGTAAGAGAGGAGGTGAGGGCCTTAGTCAATCTTTTCAAATAACCTATATGCCACAGTGTAAAGAATAATGTTACAATGCACATGATGATTATCACTGGAAATAAGATTAAAAAAAAGGAAGATATATTAAACTTCTCAAAATGTTAACACTTTTTTTTCATACTAATAAACATTGAAAGATGTTTTACTTGCATCTGGTCCTAATGTTCATCATGTATTATGTATCCTATGCCAAGTTGAAGTTGCCAATAGTTCTACCTGATAATTCTGGGGCTTTATAAACTGATATATTAAAACAGACGAGAACCGCTTTATACCAAACACTGGTCAAGCCTCTTTATGCGTGTAAAACAAAGTGTGTAAATATCATCATATTTAACATAACTCATTCTGTTCAACACTGGTTCTCTATCACTATCATGCTAAACTGGGGAAATATCTTTCTTTGCTGTGACTACATATCAATGAAGAAGTTGGAGACAGTTCCTTTGTAAGTATCAAACTTGATATGGTTGATTACATTTTTATTAGATAAAGGACGAATGATTACATCATCTATACTGATGGTTCTATCCAGCTTGCTGTAGGGACAAAGCACTAATAGTCTGTTCCGTGCGCCACAGTCAAGGCTAGAATGCAGGATGGAGAATTCCACCCTGAAAAAACCTACACACAGTCACTTGGTGATTGCAAATTTCAGCTGGCTGAACTAAAAGCTCTAATTCTGGTGCTTGAGAATATACGGATCGCAGCTACCCCACACTCATAGTGTGTGATTCATATTAGTGTGTCCAGTCTTACAATGGTTATCTATACTACTAGAGCCAGAATGGATTCAGAGATTCCACAGGGTACACGATAAAGCACAAGTTGCTTTGGGGACAGGTGGCCAAGCTAAAAGCATGCTTGCCACAGACTCCTATGATTCACATTTTGAGTCATCGGCATGTCGGGATACACGTTGCAAGGAATTCCATGGCTGATGAAGTAGCAAAAGTAACAGTACAAACTACTGCAGTTGCTGCAATTATCATTCCAGTACAAGACTAGATGGAGACATCATGACGACTACCAACGCTGCACACGATGGAACCCACTTGCCGAAAGGCTTTCCAACTAAATACTCCTACCAGTTTAGTGCTCAGAACATCCCATTTGCTCATTTTCCCAGAGTGGGGGATAAAATAAATTCAGATTGCATGTGTGAGGAGTGCTTGGCCTCCGGCATATGCTTCGGTGGGGGTGAACCACCTCCAGCATATGCTGTGGCTGGGGCGGAACAGTGTGGGTATAATGCGGCTCGGTGACCGCAGAAAAGCGCTTCGCGTTCTAGTGATTGCATGCAGGACATCTGCAAGTGGAAGAGGGGAAGAGGGGAATTAAGCAGGTAGCGAAGGGATTTACACAACATATACTCTTAGATAGAATTGTAATCACTCTTATAAACTAGCTCACACACTAACAATCATTTTCCACTTTTTACATACAGGAAACACATATGACTGCATTCAACCTTACCTTCTTCACTGCGTACGCTGCAGGACATTTTTTCTCTTCCCTTGTTTGCCCTCTCCCTCATTATACCAGTTTTGATTTGACCCTGTTGGGTATGCTTTGTGGGTAAGGGAACCTTTTCTTCTGAACATGCATATCGCTCCTGCCGAAACAACAGGTGAGAATTAACAGAACGCAAAGCCCACGTTTATTTTCTGCCTGGCCGATATGGAAGAACACCAAATAACCCTCACTGATTTAGACCACATGATAGGGAATCTACAAAAAGAAACCCAAGCCCTTACACTGAGGGTAGATTCTTCACAACAGGGCTCTAGACCTGACATAGCACCCGGGTCCAGTACAGGGGCTACGAGCTACTTGTTTTCTCCCCTCTCCCCCTCTGCTAGTTCAGATAATCCTGCCATTCATGTCACTACTCCTCCTGCTATACTGTTGACCCCTCCTGAAAGGTTTATGGGAGATCTCACAAGGTTCGCCACATTCATCAATCAATGTCAACTACATTTCATGTGTAAGGCCTCCTGCTTCCCTACTGAACAGGCTAAGGTAGCATTTGTCTTATCCTATTTAGGCAGGACTGCCCCCACTTAGTCTATTCCATTGGTAGATCATAACAATCTTCTAATTTACGAATACACTGCTTTCAAAGAAGAGCTAAGGATGTTATTTGATAGGCATTCCTTTATGCAATCTGTTGATACAGAATTGCTGAATCTGAAACAAGGCACAAAGGATCTGATGACCTATATATCTAGTTTTAATAAACTGGTGGCAGAAGCAGGGTGTCCTGAAGCAAAGCGTAGTGCTCTTTTTTACAAAGGCCTTAGAGACGAATTAAAAGATCTATTTGCACAAGTAGTGGATCCCCCTGAGTCATGTAGTACTTGTATTGACTTAGTGGTAAAATTAGACCACAGATTAAATGAAAGAAGGAGAGAGAAAGGGCGTTCTGACACCCGGTTAGTGGTGTACAACAATAAGAAAGTAGAACCTGAAAAACCAGCAGACGAATTAGAACGTATGCAAATCGGTAGTGTAAGCAGCCCCCTCAGTGATGAAGAGTGCCAGAGATGTCGAGCTAAGAAGCTTTGTCTTTATTGTGAAAAGCAAGGACATTTCTTGTGCAAATGTCCTGCGAAACCTAAGAGATTATTTGAGTCGGGAAACTCTTAAACCCGAAGCCTTTGGAGACAAGTGCTTTGGGTACATCAGGATTGATTGTCTCACAACTTTTAGCTCAGAATAGTTCTTTACCTTCCTTCCACTATTTTTTTGTTAAATCTCATCTTGAATGGGAAATGCACTCCATTGATGTCCAGATTATGATATATTCTGGCACTACGGGGAATTTCATGGACTTACACTGAGCCAAACAAATGAGAATCCCTTTTGTGACTAAGGTTATCAGGGATGAGGTTAAAACCATTGATGGTAGTGACATTAAAGCAGGCCCCATAACAAATGCTACTGGGGAATTGACGCTCTTCAAGCATGATAAACATAAAGAGATGGTATCTTTTGATCTTCTTCAATGCCCTCAGTTTCCAGCCATCTTGAGCATTCCATGGCTAACACAACACAACCCTGAAATTGATTGGAGAAGCCTTTCTTTGTCATTTCGTTCTGACTTCTGTAATTCTTATTGTACCTGTGAAACAGAAATTCATTTGGAAATAGCTGTGACCACCAAAACTATAGTTCATGAATTGCCTTCCTGCTTCCAGGATGAAGTATTTGATAAACAAAAGGTGTCATTCCTTTTGCCTCATAGACCATATGATTGCAGAATTGATTTAGTTACTGCAGCACAGATACCCTGCAGTAGGAGCTATGCCTTAACAAAAACAAATAACATATACTTAAGAGACTACTTGGATGAAATGCTGTGCATTGGGTTTATTCAATCTTCTCGATCACCTGCTTCTACTCCTCTTTTTTTTATTCCAAAGTGGGAGATCAACAAAGTAGATCCCCATGGGACATATATTTTGGTAAGGGTGCAGGCAGGCGGTGCATGGAAGACTTCATTCCGCACGAAGTTTGGGTAATGTGAACACCTAGTTATGCCCTTAGGTCTTTGCAACACCTCTGTAGCCTATCAATTCTTCATAAATGAAGTCCTGATAGAAATGCTGGATATATATGCAATTGCGCATATAGATGATATCCCGATGTATTACTCTTCTGTGGTAGTGCATAAAGAACATGTCAGGGCTGTGCTTGAGAGACTTAGAGAATACCAACTGTATGTGAAATTAAATAAATGTGAATTTAACACCTCTCAAGTCACTTTTTTAGGGTTTGTATTATTTACAGATAGGGTGTGTATGGATCCTCAAAAGGTATCAGGCATAACACATTGGCAGTCTACTCGATCAGTGAAGGAAGTACAATGTTTTTTAGAATTTGCCAACTTTAATACGCGTTTCATTGATAATTTCTCAGCTCTGGCTTCGCCATTCACTAAACTCTTAAACATGGGAGTTAAAATACCTTGGAGCCCTGCAGCTGAGGAAGCATTTCAAAAATTGAAAGAGGTTTTCACCAATGCCCCCATATTGAAACACCCAGACCCATCCCAGCCCTTCATTTTGAGGCTGATGCATCACAAATGGCCATTGGGGGAATACTTTCTCAAAGATATACAACCTCAGGATGTTTGTATCCTGTTGCTTTTTATTCACATAAACTGAATTCCACTGAACAAAACAATTCCATGGGAGATAAAATGCTTCTTTCAATAAAAAGAGCTTTCAAAGAGTGGCACCAGTATTTATTAGGAGCATTACACACTGTCACAGTTCTTACAGATCATAGGAATTCGCAGTTTTTTAAATCAGCAAGAGCCTTGTCCATGAGACAATTGCGCTGGACCCAATAATTCAGTGACTTTGACTTTGTGAAACAATTTCAAGCAGGTAAAAAACATGGGAAAGCTGACACCCTTTCACGGCTAATATATGAGATTGGGGAGACATCAGGCGTCCATTCCCCTATCATAGCTATGGAACGTATTCTGAGGGATATATGTTCAGAGGAGAACTTCATAAATGAGGAGTAACAAGCTCAGAACTCCAAGGAAGTAAAGGAATTGGAACAGAAACACAAGGGTGTTAGAGTGCAAAACCTCCTTTACATTCAGGGGGGCTTGGTCATTCCCACGTTGCCCTTACAACGAAAGAATGGTGCCATAACTATCTGCTCACGGGACATCCAGGATATAAGAAGACCCTCAGAGCTACTAAGATATCAATTCTGGTGGCCCAATATGGCAACAGACACTGAACTATATACTCAGAAATTCCATGTATGTGCTCAAAGCAAAAGTTCACACCAGGCTCCTGCTGATGTATTAACTCCTATGCCCACTCCTTGTGGTCCATGGCATTCCATTTCCAAGGATTTCATAAGGAAACTACCAAAAACCACTAAGATTTTACACTCATATTTGTTGACAACTTTGTCCCTATGAAAGCACGTTCTACGTCTAAAGAGTTGGACACAGTATTTGTACAATACATAGTTCGGTTGCATTGACTTCCTTCTGTGATGGTGTCAGTTCGAGCCCCCAGTTTATTTCTAAATTTTGGAAAGTGTTGGGCACTTTGCTACAAATAGACATTTGCTTTTGGTCTGGCCATCATCCTCAAACTGACAGTCAGACTGAGAGAGTTAACCAATTCCTTGAGCAATATTTAAGGTGTCAGTTGCTGCACTCTTCACTAGATTTGGTCACATTTTTATGGGCTGCTGAATTTGCTTTCAACAATGGCATGCATTCCTCCAATGGTCTTTCGCCTTTCTATTGCAATTAGGAAAACATGCCTATTGATTGTGTGTACTCCTTCGATTATTTGGGTGTTTGGTTGACACCTAACCTGAGCTGGGCCCCACAGATTGAAAAGGTCCAATCAATGCTTACCCAACAGTCTGTAAATCTGGTGATGGTTCACTGCAGAACTTCTTCCAGGTGAGTGGCTCCTGGTTTGGAGATTTATAATGTTAAAGTTATTGGGTCTGTATTGTATGGTGCTGAAGTATGGGGATCATCAAACCATAATAGCCTTGCTATGGCTGACCATAGGTTTATGATACCTATCCTTTCACTTCCAATGAGTACGCCTCTTGTCCCCCTGCATCTAGATCTCACCCAGAGGAAGATATTGCACGAAAGTAAATGCCAAATGTAATTGTTTTGGTATCCTTTATGGCCCACAGCCGATCTCCAATCCTATTATGAAGGTGTCAGAGATTTGTTGACCCACCCGTGTGTAGTTAAAATCCTCTGGTTTCTTGTTATCAAAACTCTCTAACAGAGGTTGAGTCTACAAGATTATTGGCTTTTCCTGGAGCAATTGTGCCATTTATCTAGAGAGAAGATCAAACATCTGTATTGGAAAAGAGCAGCTGTGGAATTGTGACTAATAGCATGGGCAGTCTCACTTTATCCTTTATTTATATTAAACCATTTAGGAGTTTTGAGACATCAATTGATGAAACCAAACCCTCTTTTGCATGCAAACTATATCTGCTGTTTAGATATCATATCCTTCCGGTCAAATCTTTTATTTTTAACTGGTCCATAGGGAATGAGGGTAGCGATGACCAATGTCTGACATGTGGGGGGAGGGCAGAAACATAGGAACACCTATTGTTGTTTTGTCCCCAGTACAGTAGGTTGCAAGAAAAGTGGATTGTTCCACTGTAAGCATCTTGGTACTAGGAAACATCAGGTTGCTAGAATTCTAAGTACCAGTACAGCTAGGCCCCATGTTTTCGGGCTGGGCCAAATTTCTTATGGCAACTTGGATAAGGTGCTCCAAGTGCCTATTCGTTTTGTAAGTCACCTCCGGAGCAGCTATAACTGCCAGTTGAATACAGTGGAATGTTTTGTAAACTGTATATGTGTTTAGCCTACAAATTGTTTTATTTTGCTTTAATAATTTTATCCATTTTATGATAACAGCTGGACTGTCCTTTTTTATCTATTTAGTACTGTGTAAACTTTGTCTATTTTCTACTTTGTTGATCTGTGTGATCAAAACAAAGTATTTTGACTGACTGACTGTCACTAGTATCTGAATTGAGGTAAAGTGCTCTGCGCTGGCTACATTTCTGAGTTACTTATCTAATTATTGTCCCCACTGCTTTGGAGACCCCGTTTTCTGTCTGAGCATTCTGAGTCAGCTATAACATAGAAACAGCTCGTTAGTGTCTCCTGAAGTGAAGGAGAAGTATCCTAAAGCCTGCATATTTTTGCATATTTTCTTTTGATTATTTCAAGGGAGCTGCTCATTTTGTTACTGCCTCCTTTCCAATTATCTTATGAATTGATGAATCCTTGGGCTATACTTAACTCACTGCTGCATCCAAATTGTAGGTGGGCATTTCACTGTTCCATTCATTTCTATTCTCATGTGCTATAATTACAAAATATGTCTCTATTCTCTCTTTCAGATTGCACACTGTTCCTGTATATACTGTAATTGATTTATAAATGGAAGAGGGGAGTTAAGCAGGTAGCAAAGGCATTACACAACATATTTTCTTAGATAGAATTGTAATCACTATTATAAACTAGCCCGCACACTAATAATCATTATCTACTTTTTAAATACAGGTAACACATATGACTGCATTGAACCATACCTTCTTCACTAGGTACATTGTGGCACATTTTTTCTCTTCCCTTGTTTCCCCTCTTCCCCCATTATACCAGTTTTGCTTTGACTCTTTTGGGCATGCTTGGTGGGTAAGGGAAGTTGGGACCTTAACATCTGAATGTGCGTCTTGCTCTTGTGGAAACAACAGGTGAGAGTTAACAGTGGGTTAGGTTTAATATTAGCAGCACATTATGGGCGCATGCTGGAGTGGCAGGCACAATCTCATTATTGCAGCAACGCTATTGGTGGCCAGGTCTATACAGACTAAGGACTTTGTCCTTAAATGCGACATGCTTGGTTCTACCCAATATCCTAACCATTGCTGGAGTGCGAATTAGATAAATTCTATACATATAGGAAGAGAAAAACCATCTGTAACATTCCCTGAGGTACCAATGGTTTGGCTCTTCCTATATGTATAGACTTTATCCAATTCGCACTCCAGCAATGGAAAACATGATCCAGTTCAAATTCCTGGGACCAGTATTATTAGATTCACTGTTTCAGTATTGTATGAGATATACCTGGTGACTTCTGGGATTGGCAGTGCAGAAGGAGATAACACATGTGATGTGAAAACAATGAAAGTAAATCCCCTCAGTTCCTGTGCAACCCTCCACCCACCACCCATAAAACAATCCCTGAACTCTGGTGCCCGCGGGACTCACCCATTATGCTGCAACTCTCCTGAGTTGCAGCAGCTCTCCAGCATCCTCTGGGACAGACCACCAGTCCTCACACCAGGTCTCAGGAACCAGTCCTCACACCAGGTCTCAGGATTCTCCTCCTCTTTGAACTCCGGGGTGGCTTGGTTTCTGATTTTCCATGCGGGGGCTTCTCCTTAAGGACAGCGCCCTCTGACTGCGTCTTGCTCTGCCGATTTTCCCCTTTGCTTCAACAAGCCCAAATTGGGGCTTCACCCCATGAGTCTCAGTTCACTCTGTCCCCGTCCTGTGTCCTCTTCCGTCCTGCTCAACTTCTTTTCCGGTCCTGAAGCCTCCTTTTCATCCCATAGGTCTCCTTTCAATTGGACTCTCCGTGCTGCAGCTCTGCATCCCTGCTTAAAGAAACATTTCTCCTTTAGTGTTCTCGATGGTGCTGGTCTCGAAGTTTTAATCCTTTCCTCTTCATTTTGACCAGGGTTTGTGATATTAATGGGGCACATGGTGAGGATGGCGTGGCAGACTGCAGGTAAGGTGGGGGCATATGGTGCCTGACATCTCACATCCCTCTTCCCTTGCGTTCTTGCCACCCATAAATCTGATTTGGGGATGTCTGGAAAAACAATCAGCATTTGTTTGCTGGGTTCCTTTCCAATGAAGAGTTTGGAAGAGGAACGGTTGTAAGGCAAGGAACCACCAGAGGATGCATTCGTTATTGCCTTCATTGCATGCCATCCATTCCAGTGGGGCAAGGTCTGTGAACAGGGTAAACTCAAGGCCTTCCTGGTAGTAGCGTAAAGTGTTTATGGCCCACTTGATGGCCAATGCCTCTTTATCTATCACAGCGCAGTTCCTTTCCCCAGGGAACAGCTTTCGAATGAAGTAATAGGGCGTACTTGTCCCTTATCGTTGAATTGGGACAAAACTGCTCCAAGACCCACATCAGATGCATCAGTTTGCATGATAAATGGTTTGGTATAGTCAGGTTTTATCAATACAGTTCCAGATAGAAGGGTCTGCTTGAGGATATTAAAGGCTTTGAGCAATCAGGGAGAAAGATATTTTAGCCCTATTTCTGTCATGGCTCGGGCTGAGCTGCTCCCAAGGAATTTAACTTCTGCATCAGTTAGTGGTCCATGCACATTTCCTGGCACTCAGCGCGTGGGTAGCAAGCATCTGGGATGTAGCGCTTATTTAGTATGCATACACGTACCTGGCGACACTTCGCCTCTCGTTTTGAATCTGAAAGCCGTTCTCCTGCAACTTGGATATTTACCGAAGGATCTTGTTATAGTGAATATTGCAGTCTGACATTCTAATAGGATTTCCGCGAGTACCAGTGCATGGAGCGCTTTTTCAGTTACACCAGGCTTCTTGGTGTTGCCATAGGTGCTGGAAGCGCATGTAATTGCATTTATGATGGCTAGGTTAGTCAGTTATTTGGATTCAGAAGGATAGGAGAGGGATCGAGGAGGGAAAAACGTTTCCATTTATATAGCGCTTGTTACCCCTGATCGGGTGTTGAAGTGCTTTTTTAAATTTTTTTTACGAGTAGCACGATAAAGGATTAGTGGTGAATTGGTATAGTGAAATATGAAAGTAATTTGAGTGGTGGATATTAGTCAGTTATTTGTATTGAGAAGCATAGCGGAGGGATAAAAGAGGGAAAAAAGGTTTGCATTTATATGGTGCTTGTTACACCGAATAGGGTGTTGAAATACTTTCTTGGTGAGTAGCACCCTAATACGGAACCCATAAGGATTAGTGGTGAATTAGTATAGTGAAATATGAAAGTAATTTGAGTGGTGGATATAAATCAGTTATTTGGGTTGAGAAGGATAGCGTAGGGAAAAAGGTTTGCATTTATTTAGCGCTTGTTACCCCTGTTGGGGTGTTGAAGTGCTTTTTTGGTGAGTAGCACGCTACTCCGGAACCCATTAAAGGATTAGTGTTGAATTAGCATAGTGAAATATGAAAGTAATTTGAGTGGTGGGTGATATGTTAGTCGGTTATTTGGATTGAGAAGGGTAGCAGAGGGATATAAGAGGGAAAGAGGTTTGCATATATATATATATTATCTACTGGCAGTCGCCAGTAGATAGTTATAGTTACAACCTAGTTACCATAGGAAATCTCAAAATTCTATTTTGAATAACTTTGGCGCCGGTTGACGAATCCTCGCGAAATGGGGCGCTCCGTTCAGCTCATACCCTGAAAGTCTCGGGGTGATTCGTCAAGCGGGGGCCGAGAAAAAGGGGGGGTCCCAAAACGCATTTTCCCCATGCATTTTTCCATAGGACCTTTAGTCGAAGGTACAGTCCGAACGGCTGAACAGAATTACGTGAAATTTGGCAAAGAGGTAGCCATAAGGTCAAGGAAGTGCCTTTTGAAGGTCTCGTGTAAATCTGTTCAGTATTTCCTGAGAAAATAGCATTTAAAACCATATCCATATCTATATGCGCGCACCGTGCGCGCACCCTGCCGTGCGCGAGCGCAATTCTGATTGGTTGTTAGATGTCGGTAAACATTCGAATCGTTCGAAACCAGGAAGTGTCGGCCGCCATTTTGTCTCTCGCAGTCTGAGGGGGTGAAAAACAAAGGTGGAGAACGTGAAAAAGGGGCAGGGTGGACAGTTCCTGACCCCCTAGCCTTGGTCAGGGGGTCAGAGAAGGACCCCCAAGGGAGAAAAAAACATTTTTTTTGTTTTTTTTAAATCGCGTGGGTGCTCGGTGCGCGAAGCGCACCTGCGGGCCCACAGCGCGCGCACGATGCGCGAAGCGCACATGCGCGCACGGTGAAAACCCTGAAAAAAAAAAATTTAATAAATACATAACTTAGCATTTAAAAAACCGTACAAATTCACTGAAAAAACCATAGGTTTCACACACGTTATAGTTACGAATTAGCATTTAAAAAACCTTGCAAATTCACTTAAAAAACCATAGGTTTCACACATGTTATAGTTGGCTGGACATTTCACTCGTAAAAAACCAATGAAATTCCCCCGTTATAGTTAGTGCAGGCAACTATAACTCACGCGACCGCAATCCTCTGCTGATGACGTCAGATATTACATCACTGATGACATATGTGTCTTTCTGAAAAATAAATATTTGTAATATATGTATAGCTAAAGATGAATGGAAGAAGACATGGGTAAATAAGTGTCTAAATACATTTCATTGTTTTTTTACAAGTGAAATGTCCAGCTAACTATAACATGTGTGAAACCTATGGTTTTTTAAGTGAATATAAATATATATATATATATTATCTACTGGCGGTCGCCAGTAGATAGTTATAGTTAGGACCGAGTTCCCATAGGAAATCTGAAAATTCTATTTTGAATAACTTTGGCGCCGGTTGACTTATCTTCGTGAAATTTTCAAAACTAATGGGGCGCTCCGCTCAGCTCCTACCCTGAATGTCTCGGGGTGATTCGTCAAGCGGGGGCTGAGACAAAAGGGGGTCCCAAAACACGTTTTCCCGATGCATTTTCCCATAGGACCTTTAGTCGAAGGTACAGCCCGAACGGCTGAACAGAATTACTTGAAATTTGGCAAAGAGGTAGTCCTCAGGTCAGGCATGTGCCTTTTGCATATATGGTGTCAATCTGTTCAGTAGTTCCTGAGAAAATTGCAGTTAAAAGTACATAAATATCTATATGCGCACACCGTGCGCGCACGGTGCTCGCACGGTGCGCGCACCAAATGTCCGCGAGCGTAATTCTGATTGGTGGTTGGATGTCAGTCAACATTCCAATCGGTCAAAATCAGAAAGTGTGGGATGCCATTTTGTGTGTGACAGTGAAAAAGAAAGGTGGAGAACGTGAAAAGGGAGCAGGGTAGAGAGTTCCTGACCCCCTAGCCTTTGTCAGGGTCCCTGAAGGACCCCGAAGGGTGAAAAAAACATTTTATTTTTTTCCAAAAATCACGGGGTGCGCGCACCCTGCGCGCACCCTCCAGCCGCCATTTTGAGTTTTAGAGGCAGAAGAGAGCTAAAAACACAAGTGGAGAATGTGAAAAGGGGGCAGGGTAGAGAGTCCCTGACCACCTAGGCCTTCTCAGGGGGGCCATGAAAGACCCCTAAGGTCCCATAAAAAAAAAAAAAAATTATAAATATTGCACGGTGCGCGCGCGGTGCGCGAACGGTGCTCGCACGGCGGCAAAAAATTCTTTAAGAATATAGAATTAAAAATCAAGTTTAAGTGTTTAGATGATGGTTGTGTTCATTGAATGTTTTTTTGTATCTAGAAGTAAGTACCGATGCAGAGTCTAAAGTTCAAGAGGAAGACTCTGTTCCCTTCATCCGTGAAATGTACGCCGTCTCCTCTATAAATGCCTTGCATGTTGTAACGCAAGTTGTTGTGGTATATAGAACCCATACCATAGTCTCTGAGGAAAGCAGAAACAGACTTATTGACGTGCTTTTTTGCTTTCTCAATCTGCGGACAATATTGGTTGGACCAGTTCCACTTTTGCCTTTGGCATATATTAGACCTGGGAAGAAGATCGGTAACCGACCGAGCCAGACTGCGTCCCATCTTATACTGGAGGCGACTTTGGTCCACCCCTGAAATTAGGCATTATGGGGAAGGCTTCCTGGCAATAATCAAGAGTGATATATTCCATAAAATATCATGGCTAAAAAACCTAAGGGTATTGCTAGGTGAACTAGGTCTTTCCAACCTTTGGGACAATCCGTCGGGGGAAGTGTTCCCAAGCAAAAATATACTTAAAGCACTATATTGGGAATGGATAGATGAGAGGCTTTGGAGAAGGGTTAAATCTGACTCAATGGGAGGTCGCTTTTTGGAAAGTAAAATGTGTCCTGCTTTAGAAAATTACTGGGACAGTATAACTGTTCCTATGGACAGAAAGTTGTTTTTCCAATTAAGATCTGGTTCCCTCCCGTTGAGAGATCTAACAGGCAGGTGGAAGAGTTTGAACACCCAGTGCTGCCCAGCATGCGGCGCAACTAAGGAAAGTGTGGGACACTTCCTATTTGCTTGTAAGGCTTATGCCTCCCCAAGAAGGGTCTGGTTAACCCCTATCTGCAAGAACCTTGGGACATCCAGTGCGGTTGAGGCACAGAGAATTATTTGCACTACTTCTGAGGAGCCTATTGTTATGGGAATAGCAAAGTACCTGGGGTGGGCTTGGTCCATTAGACGGAGAGCCCTTTCTGTTTCTCCTAATGTTTCTTGATTATGTTTTATTTGTATAATGTTTTGTTTTACAATGATTAAGCTTGCGCAACTGTTTTAATGTATTGAATGAAATGCCCTGATTAAGTGTGATGTTTTTATAATATGCATGTTGTGCTTTTATGAGTTTATAACTCGAATAAAGCCTTCTACTACTACTACATATATTAGAATATACAAAGGTAGTTTGTGGAAAAAGTGACATCAATTGCACAAAGGTGTCCTTAACAAGCATTTCCAGACCTACCCCAGTTAAAGTGCCTAGGTCATTTCCACTACAGTGCACAATTATAAGGTCAGGCTGTGGGAGATGTAGGAAGGATTTCACCAAAGGCATTAATTGGTGCCACTTTAACCCTCTCTGACCAATCCATTTAATGTCTACATTTGGCAAAGCAAGGTCTTTCACAATACCTCTTTTTTCTGCATACTTTTCACTCCAGTAGACATAGCTATGACCTACAATCCACACTGTGAACATCTTTCAAGGAGATCTGGATGCACTCAGAAGGTGTCTTTCAGTAGAATGGCAATATGAAAAGAAAGATAGTTGTAAAATAGAGGCTTACATACTTTGTTTTTAATAAAAAGAACTCATTGGCTGTTTCAGACCATTCAACACTAAAAACTAGGCTGTAAGTTTACATTTTTAAAAGCATGTTTTGTATTGGTTCAGAAAAATGTGTTCCCACAGAAGATTACTTTGGATATGCTGTTGGGTTTGAAAAGTCAAGCACTCTTGCTCTTTGGATTAGAAACATTGTGTGCTGAACTTCTGACCTCTCTGCTCACACCAGTGTTCCATGATCTGTTGCTATGGTAGCAGGCAGAAGTCATGTTGGGGGTAGGAATCATTTGGAAAGGGTTGAAATTTGCAACCAATAGAAATGTGTGTTTCCATTTTAAAAAAATGTGGGAAGCAATGTGATTTGAAGTTAACATGTATATGTGTGAAAAAAGAGAGGGAAAGTTTGCCATTTAGTGGTTCTGGTGAGAGGAGTACAGCTCAGAGATTCTGGCTCTGATAATCTGCTGTGTGAGTGGCACATTTCTTTCTCAACTAACTACTTTTAAAGGTGAGTTATGAATTTGAGAGGGGATGTATGTGGTGTATTTTGATATAAATAATAGAAATTTGTTTCTTCTTTTAAAGTTGTGTTTTACATTTTATGTTTTGGAAGATATTTAACTGCCTTGAACTTGTAAGATATTATGGAGTATGTCTTCACCATAAGTTAAGGTGTACTGGTATCACCCAGGAATACTGTTTTGTGCCTAGAATCACATCATGAGTCTGTGTGCACACAGGAATTGTTGTCAGAGATTTAATTTGTGTTGCTCTTGTTCTGTAAGACTTGCACTCGTAGGAAAGGGGCAGCTTGTTTTCTTGAACTGTGATGGTTAGCATTCAGCACAAATCACTATCTCACACATGAGAGGCAAATGCTAACACATTTGAAAACAACAGGGTAGATTTTCCTTCCACTCCTGCAATGGGTAAGGTAGTTCCTACATGTTCAAAACTCCAATTAACTCTTACCACAGGTGATCTTACATACATCTCTGCAGTCTTCATGCAGTTGTGCAAGCGTCCATGCGGATCTCTCTTGCACCTGACAATACACAGTCTCCAGAAACACACTCTTAGCACACAGGCAGCTGCTTCTCCTGCACTCCCATGCTTACTATTCAGCACTGTGTGGTTTTTCAGATAGCAGTGTGTAACGCTAACACATTCAACATCACCAAGGCTCATTTCCTTTGCTCTAGTCTAATCACTCACCCAGGTTCCACATGTTCATGGTCTCAAGTGGCTGTTAGGACATGTGCTCTTTTCTGCCTCTCTAAACTATAAGCAACAAGATTTACAGACGTTATTTATTGCAAATAGTTATTGTTCTTAGAAGATATTTTTAATATATATGTTACATTTCTATCAAGGTATGTTTTACTGAGGATAGATTCAGGGCTTTTTTAAACAATCTTTCAGATTGTTTATTTTTTTGCCCGCTGTTAAGTGATGAATACAATTGATATCACTATTTACAGTGAAATTCAATATATTCTGAAAACAGCAAAAAAAGGGCAAAAAATTACTTTGTTAAATATGAAAATATGTGTACTGTTTTCTAAAATGTATTGTTAAATATTACTACTTTTTTTCTTTTTTTTCAGAACTAGAAAGAAAATTTAGGAAATTGAATCCATTTTTCTTGTAATTAAAAAAAACCCATTTATTTCTAATTAAGTTATTTTGTTGGTCAGGTAAGTTTAAAATATCTGTATTTCTCACCCCTTCACTTTCATGCTCCCTTTTCTTCACTTCTCCTCTCTCTGCTTTTCTCATTCCCCTTCCCTCTCTCTTCTTCCTTTACTGCTCTTTCGTAACTCCCTCACTCCTTCTCTACTACTCCCCTAGGTTTACTGACTCCATCACTATTTTTTCAACCATGTTTCTCTCCCTGTCTCCATATGTCTCAGTCATTGTAACTGCCTTACTCCTTCTCAGTTCCTTGCTCTCTGTCTCTGTTTCTGTCTCTCTCCCTTTGTCTGACTTACCCTTAATTTCCTGAACATCTCCGTTTCTACCACTCCTCCTCTCTCCATCACTCATTTTCCATCTATGTTAATTTTTTAACCTTCTCCATCATTCTCCTTCCCTCACCTTCCCTAACTGTCACTATCCTTTACTCATAGTCAGTCCTATTCTCCTACTTCACTTCCTCCTGTCACCTTTTCGCATTCTTTCCTTCACTCTCCCTCACTCTCCTTTGCTCATTGAAATCCTGACTCCCTTTCTCTCACTCCAGTTTCCAAAATCCCTCCATCCCCTCACTCCCCATCTCTCATTTTCCCTTACCCACTTTTCTAATCCTCATACCCCTTATCTCACCATCACTCCACTTCTCTTACGTTCAATCCCTTTACCCTGCTGTACTTCATCCGCTTCATCTGTTACTCCCTTTTCCTATCTCCGTCCCTTACTCCCCTTTTCTAACTCCCCCTCCCTCACTCTCCATTACTCACTGCCATTCCCTTACTCATTCACTCTTCTTACCTGTATCCTCTACCCTTAGTCCTTTTGTTGCTGTCAGTCTTTCACTTCCCTTTCATGACTGATCATACTTTCCTTTTCTCACTCATTCTGTCAGTCCTTTCCTCCTCTTCACTCAGTCATTTCAATCATTTCAATCATTCATGTATACACTACACATTCATTCAATAAAATTACAACACAGTATATTAGGAATATAGCTCTTCTTGGAGAAGTGAAGTGAGTTCTGAAAAGAACTGTTTTTTTTGTCTTTTTTGTTTTGTATTTTATTTTTTAGTTTTTTAACAATTTTGTATTCTTTTTGATTTTTTTAAAGCACCAAAAAAAACTGGTAATGAAAAACTGTTCAACAGGAACAAAAACAATAAATGAAAAAAATTATGGGCTGGAGCATGTGTGCTGCTGTATTTTGTTTTCGATCAAGTTAATGCTGCTCTCACTGTAGCAAAGAACATCATTGCACACATGACAATGTATGTGCACCTTCTGGAAAAGTGGGCGGATGTCCAGTGGCCTGGTACATGGAGAATCTGCGGCCGCAGATGATGTGCTTGGCTGAGCAGGTGGAGGGTTGTCTCTTAGGGCTCTAGTTGACACTCGAGCATAAGATACAGGATGCACTGTCTTCAAGTGTCTCAACATAGTATAAATACTAAATGAGTATTTCTTGGTGGGATCTCCTCTGGATAAGACAGTTCCACAAATAGTGCATGTCACCTTTGGGGCATTGATCTTCTTTTGGCCCTCTGAAAAGGTGAAGAATTTCCAGATGAAAGAGTCTTTTTGTTGGGTCTGCCTTGGTGGTACCACAAAGGTCTCCTCCTCACTCCCTGAAGTAGATTGCTGTTCAGCCATTTTCAAGTACTGGAATAGCTGTTCAGCTCCTTGTCCCAGGAAATAAGAAGAAATAGTGAGGGGAGTGGGTGTGGTGTTTGAAGATTCTGGAACAGAAACTACTATGAACCAATGAAAAGTGTTGTTTCGTAATCACATGACTTGCCGTGCGCGCACGGTGCACGCACGCATGTGCACACGGTGCATGCATGCATCGGAAATGAATTACTTTTAACCCGCTTTCTAAAACATGAAAAGGAGGCAGGGAAGACACTCCCTGACCCCCTAGACCTTCTCAGGGGGTCCCTAAAGGACCTCGTAAAACAAAAAACAAACATTTTGTTTATAAACAAAAAATCGCGGGGTTGCGCGCACGGTGCGTGCACCCCCGCGGAAGAAGATAGCCAAAGAGAAAAGTTAAGAACGTGAAAAAAAGTAACGGAAGACACTTCCTAACGCCCTAGGCCTTGTCACAGGGTCTCAAAAGGACCCACAAGAGCAAAAAAAATATTTTTAAAAAAATTGCGGGTGCGCGCACGGTGCGCGCACCGTGAAAAACCCTAAACAAAAAAAAAAACATTTTAATCTGTTTATAAGTTTATAGAAGATATTAACTATGCTGTTCAACTTTATCCAAATTAAAAAAAAAAGAGCTGAGCCATTCCATATTACAGGATACAGTCAATCTATAACTATATACATAGGTAGTTTATTGTAAAATAAATATCTCAAAAATATAATAATACATACATAAATTAGCATTTAAAAAACCTTGCAAATTCACTGAAAAAAACATAGGTTTCACACACGTTATAGTTAGGAATTAGCATTTAAAAAACCTTGCAAATTCACTGAAAAAACCATATGTTTCACACACGTTATAGTTAGGAACTAGCATTTAAAAAACATTGCAAATTCACTGAAAAAACAATAGGTTTCACACATGTTATAGTTAGCTGGACATTTCACTCGTAAAAAACCATTGAAATTCCCCCTTTATAGTTAGTTCAGCTAACTATAACTTGCGCGCACGCAATCCACTGCTGATGACGTCACATATTACATCACTCATGACATGGTCAGTGACATCACTCATGACATCACTGATGACATCTCAAATGACATCACTGATGACATCACTGATGACATCATCCTTGTGTAAGAGTGGCAGACCTCCTCTTATCCTAATATAAACTTTGATACACACATTGAAAAATACAAACTAAAGTTTTGAAAACTATAGAGATACCAATACCAGTTAGAACAATCTATTCAGTCATTCCAAAATCTACATACGCATCCACTCATTCATCAACACTTCTTTATAGTCCCTCAGACATATATTCAGTCATCATATGTACTCATACACCTATACATCCTGTTACACACCTACACTCATACATAGAGTTACTCACACATGCAAATAAACATCCATTTACTTGCATATACAGCTATACACACACCACTACACTTACTTCTACAGAAACGTACACATACTTACTCTCTTAACCAATCACTTATAGAAACACATACTTATTTATACAGGAACTCTTCCAATCTCTCACGCTCATATATCCTCACTTATATACATCAATACTCACATATACTAGTTTAAAACATATGGACTTACTCATAAAGACAATATTGAGACAGTCATTCACTCTCTTACTCACCCATACACACACTCATCCACCCATACTGTCCTGCTCACATACTGTCTTCAAAACACAAACAAACAGTGAGTCACTCAGTCATGCATCTATACGCTAAGTAACATCCCCCACTGAACCATACAGACACTCATACTGATACTCTAAAAACAAACTAATAACCAATATACACACTCATGTAGCTACTCACCAACCCATGCAGACACTTATACACAAAGTGAGACACTGATACAGATATTTAAATATTTAAACATTACTCACTAATACTTGTATTCACTAAGTTACTGTTAATAAGTCAGTTATACAATTAATTTTACAAAAAAAACATCCATTTAGACTCTTATTTACCCATTTATTCTTCCATTAACCTTTAGATATACTTATATAAAAAATATTTATTTTTCAGAAAGACACATATTCACTGGATGATGTCATCAGTGATGTCATCAGTGATGTCATTTGAGATGTCATCAGTGATGTCATGAGTGATGTCACTGACCATGTCATGAGTGATGTAATATGTGACGTTATCAGCAGTGGATTGGGGGCGCGCGAGTTATAATTAGCTGAACTAACTATAACGGGGGAATTTCAATGGTTTTTTACGAGTGAAATGTCCAGCTAACCATAACATGTGTGAAACCTATGGTTTTTTCAGTGAATTTGCAAGGTTTTTTAAATGCTAATTCCTAACTATAACATGTGTGAAACCTATGGTTTTTTCAGTGAATTTGCAAGGTTTTTTAAATGCTAATTCCTAACTATAACGTGTGTCAAACCTATGGTTTTTTCAGTGAATATATATATATATATATTCACTGAAAAAAACATAGGTTTCACACATGTTATGGTTAGCTGGACATTCAAAATAGTGAAATCAATTGTATTCATCATTTAACAGCGGGCAAAAAAAAAAACAATCTCAAACATTGTTTAAAAAAGCCCCAAATGTATCCTCACTAAAACATACCTTGATAGAAATGTCACAAATATATTAAAAATACCTTCTAAGAACAATAACAATTTTCAAGAAATAACGTCTGGAAACCTTGTTGCATAAGATCATATACCAAAATAATATCTGTCAAAGAAGTCCACAATTGTTAGCTTTACCTTTCCATGAGGCCAAATGGTAATTTTTAAATCCTTTTTAAGTGAAATATCCAATTTTAATCCTTTAAAATTGAAATAATGGGTTCTTCAGATGCTGAAATTAGTATCTAAAATTTTGGTTTTAGAAAAATTAAGTAACAATTTGGTAAATCATAAGGCAAACGTTGCTTGAAAATCAATTGAGAATCATTACACAGTGTCCATCCTTTTTCACAGTTAAGATAAACTGTGTAATGACCAGAAGTTATAGAAGGACCATCATGAAAAATTATTGCAACTGCAACAAAAGTTTTTCCAGAAATTGATAACTGGTTACCAACAAACTTCTTTAGTAAAGTTTCCAATTTTGTTCCATCTGCTCTACAACGTTGTATCATTAAAATGACATACTGTCCATATTTCTTAAACAATAACGTTGACAACATGTCTGATTTACATTGAGAACATTCCATGTTGTGATTAGCATCTTTAACTAATTTACTAAAAGTCACTGATTTACTCTCTGGTAATGTTAAATATATGAACCTTTCAAAATCAACATTACTGCTGCATGTGTTCATACAGTTTTCACAACAATGTTCCCATTTATAAGAGACACCAAATATATTTTCTACTTCTACCCCTTCATCTTCCAGGACCATCAGCATATACATTAAAAATTCCTGTGCATCTTGCTGGACATTTTCTTTAAACTGTGTACATCCAGAACATACATCTAAAAGATTTCTAACATCAGAAGCACTTTCTATTTTAGTTTTATCATTACTCAGCTTCTCATAAAGGAGACTCAGCAGAGAACAGAATCTTTTTCCATGATTTAGTATTATCTGCTCTTGCAAAATTTCAAGATAAAATACAACATTCAGCACTACATTTGCGTAGCAGTTGACACCAGAGCTATTTTCAAAATGACAACCAACAACCTCTTCAACACTGTCCTTTTTCTTTTTGCTTGCAATCACATCACTCTCTTTTTGTTTTCTCTTCTGTACATCCTCAGTACAGATATTCTCAATTCTCCTTTTCCGACAAACAACACGTTTTTCAAACACAGGATACTGACCTAAATGAGGAGCATAGCTTCTTCTTAATCTATTATACTCCTTTACACAGTTTGCATCAGCACAAACTTTTGAGTCATCAAAGTCTATCATGAATAAACCAGATAATTTTTTCACGCGTGACAAAGCAGCATATACCATTCCTTCTTTAAACACACTAGATCCAATGTTTACAAAAGCACTATCTACAGTTAATCCTTGAGACTTGTGAATAGTTACAGCATATGCTAGAGAAAACGGAAACTGCTTCCTACGTACATATAAGTCTTTCACTAGCAAAAAACGAACTGAACAACGACTAATGTCTTTAACCTCTTCAATCTGATCAAATTTTATTTTTAAAAATTCAATCCCATCTTTTTTCTGGTACTTTACAAAACCCACAACTTTACCCATAGCTCCATTCACTAAACCTTTTTCTACATCCAAATTACGTCTTAAAATTAATCTACAGTTCATACATACATAAAGATTCTTTTCTAAACCAGCTGTTTTCAAAATGTTTTTCCCTAGCGAATCCAATTTAGTTGCAAATTTGCCTGTCAATATAATAGTTATTCCTTCATGTTGAATTTTATCCACAGCTTCCAGTTTTTTAATCTCTTCATTTTCCAATTTTAAAAGTTCTTGACTGAATATAGAGCATTCATGTAGTGTTGGCAGGAATCTGTACAGGACGTTCATCATATCGTCCACCTTCTCCTGTAGGAAACAGCTGGGGAAAACAACGAGCTTCCAAGCTCTCCTCCCATACACTCACGGGAGTTCCTTTTGCTTTTTTCATCTGAAACAGATCAATAGCGTTTCCCATAACTTCTTTGGAATGAAGAGGAGGTATGCTGAAATGTTCAAAAATTTCTTCTTCTTTTGACTTATCCACTTTTTCAATTTGCCCAGTTGGTATTCCTGTGTCTTCTAGTAAAACTTCTTCATCTTCATCCATATAAATTGATTCATACCATTTATTATTTCTTTTCAAATATAAATTTGCTCTTTGTACTTTTCGTACATCTACCAGCTCCTGCCAAATTTTCTTATTCTTTGCAGGTACACCATTAACCAGAATAACTAATGGTTCAGTTTCCAAACTATCTGCATCAATTGTTTCAATATTTTTTTTCAAATCCAATGGCAAATAGACAACTCTTCCTTTTAAACCTCTTTGTAAATCTGAAGGAGGTAATTTACCTGTTTTGGGCTCCATACGCACTATGGTCTGAAACGGATGGACACATTGAATGAGTATACACTCATACGTATTTAAATCAGAAAGTTCTGCAGGAATATCAACCAATTCTAAATTATTATGTACAGCTCTAGCTGGCATTCTATTTTCTTCTAACTTGTTATAACAGTACTTACAAATACGCTGATCTTCACCTAAATCAAAACAATTTTCCAGAAATATATATGTTGCAAAATCCTTCCACTTATAATTATCTTCATTTTCACTTTTTTTATAGAGATCAACATTCCTTGTTTGAATTTTATAATGGCTTTTCCGGCAACAAATACAAGTAATATTTGGTCTTTCATTAGAGATGATAGTAAATTTTGTCATTTCATCTTCAAAATTTTTACTAACAGTGGGTTCTACATTCTCTTCCACATTTTCCTCAATAACTGTGTCATTTCCTGCACTTTCTTGTTCTGGACCAAAGTAACAAAACTGAATATCATCAGTAACCTTCACTACATCTGATACAGATCCATGGAACAGAGCATTATTCAACTCATTTAACTTTAGTGCTGGACTTTTAGCAAAATACAATGTTCTCACAAACTTTCTCATTTCAGTATGATGTACTGCCAGCATCCTAAAATGGTGAAAAACACTTTGACAAACTTTCCCAGATAAACAAGCCAGAGAATGTCCTTGCAAACCAGTATTCTCTCTCACTCTGCATGGATCTAGTCTTTGAAGCACCTTAATCTTCTGTTTAACACTCTTTTTACTATATTCTCTTAGAAAGTCACGTAATTTATCAATAGATTCCTGTCGCATCGTACAAATACTACTACAATTCCAAGTGTACACTGGGGCTTTAGGACGTCTCCCCATCACCTCATCAGCTATCACTTCTTCCTCATTTCTTGGAACCATTTTCTCCTTTTCCATTACACAACCATCTTTTACTTCAAAAGCTCAACCATTGGTGTCAACTGCATGCAACAAACTATTACTTTGAAGATAACTCTCTTCATTAAAAAATGGTTCAGTACTTGAACTATGCTTCCATTCTCCTAAGAACACTTTACAAAAGTTTATTTTTTTCACTACTTTTTTCCTTTTGCTTTGTGACTTCATTGCTTTGACTAATTTATCTAATCTACGCATCCTGTTCAAAATTAAAATGAATAGTTTTCTTTTTAATTCCAAAGCCTTTGCAACAATGGATTCAATATATTTCTTTTTCTTATAAAATTTGGATTTCTTCTTATATTTTTTCACATCCTGTAGCAAATTTAACATCACTCTTCTCTGAAACATTTTTCGACGGATGTTTTTAAAATCTATTTTTCGTGTTAAGTCACTCTTTCTTACTTCTGATTCTACATTAGCTTTTAGTATTTGCTGTCGACTCTGTTGTTGTTTTGTACTTGAAACACTATTTGCAGTGGATATATTTTTAACATTTTTTCTTTTTTTGAAGATATTTTTTAAAAAATCCTTAGTCTGCTTACCAGAAGACTTTTTCTTTTTTCCAACATGAGGTTCTCCAACTAAATTTTTTTGACCAGTTGTCTTCAAATATAGATGTTGTTGCTGTTCTTTTCTCTTTCTTGACTTTATAGGCATCTTTATTTTTTTCCACTGTTGCTCAGCAATACCTGCAAGAAGCTAAAAAAAAAATACCTTTATGTAATTTTAATTCATTACGATTTTTTTTGAGCTTTTCAAATCCTAGCATATGAGCTGACCCATTCCTACGAGTGCAAGTCTTACAAAACAAGAGCAAGATGAATAAAATCTCTTCCAACAATTTCTGTGTGCAGACAGACTCATGGTGTGATTCTAGGCAGAAAACGATATTTGATTGGCAATTTCAAAGCACATTTACTACTGTGGTGGAGCAAGTGATAATTACTGTGACAGCCTGACACATTTTCCTTATATTTTAGAGAAGCAGAAAAGAGCACATGTCCTAACAGCTACTTGAGACCATCAGCATGTGTTACAGGGTGAGTGATTAGACTAGAGCAAAGGAAATGAGCCTTGGTGACGTTGAATGTGTTTGTGTTATACACTGCTATCTGAAATAACACACAGAGCTGAGTAGTACGCATGGGAGTGTAGGAGAAGCTGCTGCTTGTGTGCAAAGAGTGTGTTTCTGGAGACTGTGTATTGTCAGGTGCAAGAGAGATCTGCATGGAGACTTGCACAACTGCATGAAGACTGCAGAGATGTATGTAAGAGTACATGTGTGGTAAGGGTTAATTGGGGTTTTGAACATGTAGGAACTACCTCACCCATTGCAAGAGTGGAAGGAAAATCTACCCTGTTGATTTCAAATGTGTTAGCATTTGCCTCTCATTTGTGAGATAGTGATTTCTGCTGATTGCTAACCATCACAGTTGAAGAAAACAAACAGCCCCTTTCCTGCAAGTGCAAGTCTTTCAGAACAACAGCAACACAAATAAAATCTGTAAGAACAATTCCTGTGTGCAGACAGACTCATGGTGGGATTCTAGGCAGAAAACAATATTTGATTGGCAATTTCAAAGCACATTTACTACTGTGGAGGAGCAAGTGATAATTACTGTGACAGCCTGACACATTTTCCTTATATTTTAGAGAAGCAGAAAAGAGCACATGTCCTAATAGCTACTTGAGACCATCAGCATCTGTTACAGGATGAGTGATTAGACTAGAGCAAAGGAAATGAGCCTTGGTGACGTTGAATGTGTTTGCGTTATACACTGCTATCTGAAATACCACACAGAGCTGAGTAGTACGCATGGGAGTGTAGGAGAAGCTTCTGCGTGTGTGCAAAGAGTGTGTTTCTGGAGACTGTGTATTGTCAGGTGCAAGAGAGATCTGCATGGAGACTTGCACAACTGCATGAAGACTGCAGAGATGTATGTAAGAGTACATGTGTGGTAAGGGTTAATTGGAGTTTTGAACATGTAGGAACTTCCTCACCCATTGCAAGAGTGCAAGGAAAATCTACCCTGTTGATTTCAAATGTGTTAGCATTTGCCTCTCATTTGTGAGATAGTGATTTCTGCTGATTGCTAACCATCACAGTTGAAGAAAACAAACAGCCCCTTTCCTGCAAGTGCAAGTCTTTCAGAACAACAGCAACACAAATTAAATCTGTAAGAACAATTCCTGTGTGCACACAGAATCATGGTGTGATTCTAGGCAGAAAACGATATTTGATTGGCAATTTCAAAGTACATTTACTACTGTGGAGGAGCAAGTGATAATTACTGTGACAGCCTGACACATTTTCTTTATATTTTATAGAAGCAGAAAAGAGCACGTGTCCTAACAGCTACTTGAGACTATCAGCATCTGTTACAGGATGAGTGATTAGACTAGAGCAAAGGAAATGAGCCTTGGTGACGTTGAATGTGTTTGCGTTATACACTGCTATCTGAAATAACACACAGAGCTGAGTAGTACGCATGGGAGTGTAGGAGAAGCTGCTGCATGTGTGCAAAGAGTGTGTTTCTGGAGACTGTGTATTGTCAGGTGCAAGAGAGATCTGCATGGAGACTTGCACAACTGCATGAAGACTGCAGAGATGTATGTAAGAGTACATGTGTGGTAAGGGTTAATTGGAGTTTTGAACATGTAGAAACTACCTCACCCATTGCAAGAGTGGAAGGAAAATCTACCCTGTTGATTTCAAATGTGTTAGCATTTGCCTCTCATTTGTGAGATAGTGATTTCTGCTGAGTGCTAACCATCACAGTTGAAAAAAACAAACAGCCCATTTCCTGCAAGTGCAAGTCTTTCAGAACAACAGCAACACAAATTAAATCTGTGAGAACAATTCCTGTGTGCACACAGACTCATGGTGTGATTCTAGGCAGAAAACGATATTTGATTGGCAATTTCAAACCACATTTACTACTGTGGTGGAGCAAGTGATAATTACTGTGACAGCCTGACACATTTTCCTTCTACTTTTGAGAAGCAGAAAAGAGCACATGTCCTAACAGCTACTTGAGACCATTAGCATGTGTTACTGGATGAGTGATTAGACTAGAGCAAAGGAAATGAGCCTTGGTGACGTTGAATGTGTTTGCGTTACACACTGCTATCTTAAATACCACACAGAGCTGAGTAGTATGCATGGGAGTGTAGGAGAAGCTGCTGCGTGTTTGCAAAAAGTGTGTTTCTTTTGACTGTGTATTGTCAGGTGCAAGAGAGATCTGCATGGAGACTTGCACAACTGCATGAAGACTGCAGAGATGTATGTAAGAGTACATGTGTGGTAAGGGTTAATTGGAGTTTTGAACATGTAGGAACTACCTCACCAATTGCAAGAGTGGAAGGAAAATCTACCCTGTTGATTTCAAATGTGTTAGCATTTGCCTCTCATTTGTGAGATAGTGATTTCTGCTGAGTGCTAACCATCACAGTTGAAGAAAACAAACAGCCCCTTTCCTGCAATTGCAAGTCTTTCAGAACAACAGCAACACAAATTAAATCTATGAGAACAATTCCTGTATGCACACAGACTCATGGTGTGATTCTAGGCAGAAAACGATATTTGATTGGCAATTTCAAACCACATTTACTACTGTGGTGGAGCAAGTGATAATTACTGTGACAGCCTGACACATTTTCCTTATATTTTTGAGAAGCAGAAAAGAGCACATGTCCTAACAGCTACTTGAGACCATCAGCATCTGTTACAGGATGAGTGATTAGACTAGAGCAAAGGAAATGAGCCTTGGTGACGTTGAATGTGTTTGCGTTATACACTGCTATCTGAAATAACACACAGAGCTGAGTAGTACGCATGGGAGTGTAGGAGAAGCTGCTGCGTGTGTGCAAAGAGTGTGTTTCTGGAGACTGTGTATTGTCAGGTGCAAGAGAGATCTGCATGGAGACTTGCACAACTGCTTGAAGACTGCAGAGATGTATGTAAGAGTACATGTGTGGTAAGGGTTAATTGGAGTTTTGAACATGTAGGAACTACCTCACCCATTGGAAGTGTGGAAGGAAAATCTACCCTGTTGATTTCAAATGTGTTAGCATTTGCCTCTCATTTGTGAGATAGTGATTTCTGCTGATTGCTAACCATCACAGTTGAAGAAAACAAACAGCCCCTTTCCTGCAAGTGCAAGTCTTTCAGAACAACAGCAACACAAATTAAATCTGTAAGAACAATTCCTGTGTGCACACAGACTCATGGTGTGATTCTAGGCAGAAAACGATATTTGATTGGCAATTTCAAAGCACATTTACTACTGTGGAGAAGAAAGTGATAATTACTGTGACAGCCTGACACATTTTCCTTATATTTTAGAGAAGCAGAAAAGAGCACATGCCCTAACAGCTACTTGAGACCATCAGCATCTGTTACAGGATGAGTGATTAGACTAGAGCAAAGGAAATGAGCCTTGGTGACGTTGAATGTGTTTGCGTTATACACTGCTATCTGAAATAACACACAGAGCTGAGTAGTACGCATGGGAGTGTAGGAGAAGCTGCTGCATGTGTGCAAAGAGTGTGTTTCTGGAGACTGTGTATTGTCAGGTGCAAGAGAGATCTGCATGGAGACTTGCACAACTGCATGAAGACTGCAGAGATGTATGTAAGAGTACATGTGTGGTAAGGGTTAATTGGATTTTTGAACATGTAGGAACTACCTCACCCATTGCAAGAGTGGAAGGAAAATCTACCCTGTTGATTTCAAATGTGTTAGCATTTGCCTCTCATTTGTGAGATAGTGATTTCTGCTGAGTGCTAACCATCACAGTTGAAGAAAACAAACAGCCCCTTTCCTGCAAGTGCAAGTCTTTCAGAACAACAGCAACACAAATTAAATCTGTGAGAACAATTCCTGTGTGCACACAGACTCATGGTGTGATTCTAGGCAGAAAACAATATTTGATTGGCAATTTCAAACCACATTTACTACTGTGGTGGAGCAAGTGATAATTACTGTGACAGCCTGACACATTTTCCTTATATTTTTCAGAAGCAGAAAAGAGCACATGTCCTAACAGCTACTTGAGACCATGAGCATGTGTTACTGGATGAGTGATTAGACTAGAGCAAAGGAAATGAGCCTTGGTGACGTTGAATGTGTTTGCGTTACACACTGCTATCTGAAATACCACACAGAGCTGAGTAGTATGTATGGGAGTGTAGGAGAAGCTGCTGCGTGTTTGCAAAAAGCGTGTTTCTTTTGACTGTGTATTGTCAGGTGCAAGAGATATCTGCATGGAGACTTGCACAACTGCATGAAGACTGCAGAGATGTATGTAAGAGTACATGTGTGGTAAGGGTTAATTGGAGTTTTGAACATGTAGGAACTACCTCACCAATTGCAAGAGTGGAAGGAAAATCTACCCTGTTGATTTCAAATGTGTTAGCATTTGCCTCTCATTTGTGAGATAGTGATTTCTGCTGAGTGCTAACCATCACAGTTGAAGAAAACAAACAGCCCCTTTCCTGCAAGTGCAAGTCTTTCAGAACAACAGCAACACAAATTAAATCTATGAGAACAATTCCTGTATGCACACAGACTCATGGTGTGATTCTAGGCAGAAAAGGATATTTGATTGGCAATTTCAAACCACATTTACTACTGTGGTGGAGCAAGTGATAATTACTGTGACAGCCTGACACATTTTCCTTATATTTTTGAGAAGCAGAAAAGAGCACATGTCCTAACAGCTACTTGAGACCATGAGCATGTGGAACCTGGGTGAGTGATTAGACTAGAGCAAAGGAAATGAGCGTTGGTGACGTTGAATGTGTTTGCGTTACACACTGCTATCTGAAATACCACACAGAGCTGAGTAGTATGCATGGGAGTGTAGGAGAAGCTGCTGCGTGTGTGCAAGGAGTGTGTTTCTGGAGACTGTGTATTGTCAGGTGCAAGAGAGATCTACATGGACACTTGCACAACTGCATGAAGACTGCAGAAATGTATGTAAGAGTACATGTGTGGTAAGGGTTAATTAGATTTTTGAACATGTAGGAACTACCTCACCCATTGCAAGAGTGGAAGGAAAATCTACCCTGTTGATTTCAAATGTGTTAGCATTTGCCTCTCATTTGTGAGATAGTGATTTCTGCTGAGTGCTAACATCACAGTTGAAGAAAACAAACAGCCCCTTTCCTGCAAGTGCAAGTCTTTCAGAACAACAGCAACACAAATTAAATCTGTGAGAACAATTCCTGTGTGCACACAGACTCATGGTGTGATTCTAGGCAGAAAACGATATTTGATTGGCTATTTCAAACCACATTTACTACTGTGGTGGAGCAAGTGATAATTACTGTGACAGCCTGACACATTTTCCTTATATTTTTGAGAAGCAGAAAAGAGCACATGTCCTAACAGCTACTTGAGACCATGAGCATGTGTTACTGGATGAGTGATTAGACTAGAGCAAAGGAAATGAGCCTTGGTGACGTTGAATGTGTTTGCGTTACACACTGCTATCTGAAATACCACACAGAGCTGAGTAGTATGTATGGGAGTGTAGGAGAAGCTGCTGCATGTGTGCAAAAAGTGTGTTTCTTTTGACTGTGTATTGTCAGGTGCAAGAGAGATCTGCATGGAGACTTGCACAACTGCATGAAGACTGCAGAGATGTATGTAAGAGTACATGTGTGGTAAGGGTTAATTGGAGTTTTTAACATGTAGGAACTACCTCACCAATTGCAAGAGTGGAAGGAAAATCTACCCTGTTGATTTCAAATGTGTTAGCATTTGCCTCTCATTTGTGAGATAGTGATTTCTGCTGAGTGCTAACCATCACAGTTGAAGAAAACAAACAGCCCCTTTCCTGCAAGTGCAAGTCTTTCAGAACAACAGCAACACAAATTAAATCTATGAGAACAATTCCTGTATGCACACAGACTCATGGTGTGATTCTAGGCAGAAAACGATATTTGATTGGCAATTTCAAACCACATTTACTACTGTGGTGGAGCAAGTGATAATTACTGTGACAGCCTGACACATTTTCCTTATATTTTTGAGAAGCAGAAAAGAGCACATGTCCTAACAGCTACTTGAGACCATGAGCATGTGGAACCTGGGTGAGTGATTAGACTAGAGCAAAGGAAATGATCGTTGGTGACGTTGAATGTGTTTGCGTTACACACTGCTATCTGAAATACCACACAGAGCTGAGTAGTATGCATGGGAGTGTAGGAGAAGCTGCTGCGTGTGTGCAAGGAGTGTGTTTCTGGAGACTGTGTATTGTCAGGTGCAAGAGAGATCTACATGGACACTTGCACAACTGCATGAAGACTGCAGAAATGTATGTAAGAGTACATGTGTGGTAAGGGTTAATTGGAGTTTTGAACATGTAAAAACTACCACACCCTTTCCAGGTGTGGAATGAAAACCTACCATGTTGATTTAAAACGTGTTAGCATTTGCCGTTCATTTGTGAAATACTAATTTATGCTGAATGCTAACCATCACAGTTCAAGAAAAAAAACTGCCCCTGGGTAATACCAGTACACCTTAAATTATGGTGAAGACATACTCCATAATATCTTACAAGTTCAAGGCAGATAAATATCTTCCAAAACATAAAATGTAATACACAACTTTAAAAGTGGAAGGAAAATCTACCATGATAATTTCAAATGTGTTTGCATTTGCCTCTCATTTGTGACATACTGGCACATGCATCAACAATGCCATTTGCGATTCCTTAATAGCGAAAAATAAGGATTCGCTAATAAGGAATAGCAAAAGGCTATGCATGTAGAAATCGCTTACAAAATAGCGATTTCTAAACATTCCTTAATTGCTACTCGCAAATTGCGAGTCGCAATTAAGGAATACCTCCCCATTGATTCTTATGGGCCTAGAGGCCCATAGGAATGAATGGGAAGACTTTCTCAATTTGCTAATCTCAATTAGAGAATCGCAAATTGCTCATGCTATTTCAAGGGTGCCAGGGTGTCAAACAGACACCCTGCTGCACCCCTGAAATCTGCATATGAATACATCTTGCACACACACATGCCCCAAGGGCATGTGTGTGTGTGTGTAAAATGGAACTTTGAAAAATGCACTTTAGTGCATTTTTCAAAGTTTTTGCAAATTACCATGAAGTTCAACTTCATGGTATTTTGCTCCCCCTATTAGCGAAATCGCAATTTTTTTTAACTTTCATGCATTGCATTTAAGGAATCTCAATTTGGGATTCCTTAAATGCAATAGCAATTTAAGGAATCTCAATTTAGAGATTCCTTAAATTGCGATTTTTGCATTTGGGATGATGCATCCCAAATGCAAAAATCCCAGTCGCAAAGGGGCAGATTCTGAGAATCTGCCCGTTTGCGACTGGTTTTTGCTTTGATGCATGTGGGCATAGTGATTTCTGCTGAATGCTAACCATCACAGTTCAAGAATGATTTGTACAGAATGCTAACCATCACAGTTAAAAAAAGCTGCCCTTTCCTACAACTGCAAGTCTTACAGAACAACAGCAACACAAATTAAATCTCTGACAACAATTCCTGTGTGCACACAAACTCATGGTGTGATTCTAGGCACAAAACAGTATTCCTAGGTGATACCACTACACCTTAACTTATGGTGAAGACATACTCCATAATATCTTACAAGTTCAAGGCAGTTAAATATCTTCCAAAACATAAAATGTAAAACACAACTTTAAAAGAAGAATCATATTTCTATTATTTATATCATAATACACCACATACATCCCCTCTCAATTTCATAACTCACCTTTTAAATTAGTTAGTTGAGAAAGAAATGTGGCAGTCACACAGCAGTTTATCAGAGCCAGAATCTCTGAACTGTACTCCTCTCACCAGAACCAGTAAATGGCACAGTTTCCCTCTCTTTTTTCACACATATACATGTTAACTTCAAATCACATTGCTTCCCACATTTTTTCAAATGGAAACACACATTTCTATTAGTTGCAATTTTCAACCCTTTCCAAGTGATCCCTACCCCCAACATGACTTCTGCCTGCTACCATAGCAACAGGTCATGGAACACTGGTGTGAGCAGAGAGGTCAGAAGTTCAGCACACAATGTTTCAAATCCAAAGAGCAAGGGTGCTTGACTTTTCAAACCTAACAGCAAATCCAAACTAATGTTCTGTGGGAACACATTTTTAAGAACCAATACAAAACATGCTTTTAAAAATGTAAACATACAGCCTAGTTTTTAGTATAGAATGGTTTGAAACAGCCAATGAGTTCTTTTTATTTTGTATGCCTCCATTTTACAACTATCTTTCATTTTTATATTGCCATTCTACTGAAAAACACCTTCTGAGTGCATCCAGATCTCCTTGGAAGATGTTCACAGTGTGGATTATAGGTCACAGCTATGTCTTCTGGAGTGAAAAGTATGCAGAAAAAAGAGGTATTGTGAGAGACCTTGCTTTGCCAAATGTAGACATTAAATGGATTGGTCAGAGCGGGTTAAAGTGGCACCAATTAATGCCTTTGGTGAAATCCTTTCTACATCTCCCACAGCCTAACCTTATTATTGTGCACTGTGGTGGAAATGACCTAGGCACTTTAACTGGGGTAGGTCTGGAAATGCTTGTAAAGGACACCTTTGTGCAATTGATGTCACTTTTTCCACAAAGTGCCTTTGTATATTCTAATATATGCCAAAGGCAAAAGTGGAACTGGTCCAACCAACATTGTCCACAGATTGACAAAGCAAGAAAGCACGTCAATAAGTCTGTTTCTGATTTCCTCAGAGACTATGGTATGGGTTCTATATACCACAACAACTTGCGTTACAACATGCAAGACATTTATAGAGGAGACGGTGTACATTTCAATGATGAAGGGAACAGAGTCTTCCTCTTGAACTTTAGACTCTGCATCGGTACTTACTTGTAGGTACCAAAAAACACTCAATGAACACAACGGCTCTTTTTAGAGCCACCTAATATCTAAACACTTAAACTTGATTTTTAATTCGATTTTTTTTATTATTTTTTTTTAGCGTGCGCGCACGGAGCACGCACCCCGCGTTTAAAAAAAAATAAATCTTTTTTTTGGCCCTTCGGGGTCCTACTGTGACCCCCAGACAAAGCCTAGGGGGTCAGGAACTCCCTACTCTGCCCCCTGTTCACGTTCTCCACCTTTCCTTTTCAGTGCGACAGACAAAATGGCGGCCGACACTTCCTGATTTCGACCGATTCGAATGTTTACTGACATCAATCCACCAATCAGAATTACGCTCGCGCACGGCGCCGTGCGCGCACAGTGCAAGTACCGTGCGCTCACGGTGCGCGCGTATAGATATTTATATGCTTTTAAATGCAGTTTTCTCAGTTAATACTGAACACGTTGACACCAGACCTGCAAAAGGCACTTCCCTGACCTGAGGACTACCTCTCTGCCAAATTTCAAGTTATTCTGTTCAGCCGTTCGGGCTGTACCTTCGACTAAAGGTCCTATGGAAAAATGCATGGGGAAAACGCGTTTTGGGACCCCCCCTTTTTCTCGGCCCCCGCTTGACGAATCACCCTGAAACTTTCAGGGTAGAAGCTGAACGGAGCGCCCCATTTGTTTTGAAAATTTCGCAAGGATTCGTCAACCGGCGCCAAAGTTATTCAAAATAGAATTTTGAGATTTCCTATGGTAACTCGGTCCTAACTATAACTAACTACTGGCGACCGCCAGTAGATAATATATATATATATATATATATATATATATATATATATATATATATATATATATATATATATATAGTTATGTCACTGCTGCAACATTACATTCCACACCTTATTCTGAAATTACCACAAGACATAACAACTGCACATCAATGAGATATTCCAATCACAACTGCTTACTGTCACAAGTGATAGAACCCAGCCTACAGGGACTCCTGTCCTGAAAGGATCCACTGGGAAATGTTTCCTAGACTAAGGGTCTTCTCAGTAGTGCAAGATTCTAATTCGCCATCATCCTGACTGACTTCCTAGTTGGGTAGACAATCAACATGCCCTGGCCAAATGTCAAAGTGTTAATGCTCGAGCCAGTCTACACCGCAGAGCCAAACAGTCTCTAACTCAAGTAGGCAACCTGGTCTTAGTGAAGGACCCACCCCCTTGCACTTGTTTTGACCAACCCCTGGTGACCAACATGAGCGAGTTGCACTACTTGATCAGTGAGGCTACTGTTATGTACTGTTTACTGAAGACTGATCGACACGTGCAGGAAGCACGTTATTAAATTCCTGATTGTTTTACACACGTACAGGGATTGCGGTGTAAAATGTTATACGTACAATGCATATGCACCACAAGAGCATCGTCAATCATAAACATCCTTGTTATCTCCTATTTTCTTTGTCTTTGTAGTTGCCTTTGTATATTGCTTATCGTTGTGCGCTCCCAGATGGTCTATTTTACGGGGTGCCCCTTTATTCGGGCTTCTGTGTCTGCGGTTCTAGGCTTCAACTTGCTACCGAATTGTGTGGGTCCCCGTCAAGGCCTACCTGGGCTGCAAGTGCCATTCCGCCTGCCCTGGACCCCTTGTTGGCCCCTCGTCTGCTCCTTTAGGGCCCCTGCTGTGTGGCATCCCAAGGACCATATGTGAGCATTCCATCTATTCTGCCTACGGCTGTGTTTGACATTTTGCTCCCTCAGTACCCCTGCCGTGAGGCATCCCAAGGGCCCTGTGGGAGTCATCACATCTACTCTGTCCGTGGCTGTGTGCCATCCTTAGCTCCCTCAGTGCCCCTGCCATGAGGCATCCCAGGGAAACTGTGTGAGCCTTCCATCTACCTCTAGTAATCTTCACTCTATTTTCCATCTTTCCTGGGTTTCCTCTGCCTCACCTCGAACCTGCAGCTGCGACGCCCGCGATCCTTTGGTGTGGGTGGATGGGATTCTTCATCTCTTGGCAGAAGGGGGGGTTATGTGTTGTTTAGGGCCCTGCGCCCGTCTTTAACCCCCCCTGCCACTTGCTAACTTACCCCCGGATTGGGCAGCACCCTAGCATATCTGGGGTGACCAATCATGGCCGCCCCTTTTTCACGGGCTTCAGTGACGGGGGCGGGAGGGCTCCCCGCCTCTGGGTGGCGTTTGTCCCGGGCCCCCATCGGGTCCGGCTATGCCTGCCCTGGCCTGGGCTTCAACCCCTCCCAGGCGGCGAGTCACCCTCCCCTTCCCCTACCAGTTTAGCTGTGTCCCTTTACCTTTAAATCACACCACTGACAACGTACGTAGGTGCCATAAGAAGGTCGCAGGTTATTCAAACATAACATGGTTGTACATTTCGCAATTTTAATGGTCATTCATAAACATCCATGTTATCTCCTATTTTCTTTGTTTTTATAGTTGCCTTTGTACACTCCTTGCTGTTGTGTGCCCCCAGTCTATTTTGCGGGGTGCCCCTTCGTCCAGGCTTCTGTGTCTGCGGTTCTAGGCTTCAACTACCGAATTGTGTGGGTGTCCGTCAGGACCTGCCCGGGCTGCAAGTGCCGTTCCACCTGCCCTGGACCCCTTGTTGGCCCCTCACCTGCTCCTCAGGGCCCCTGCTGTGTGGCATCCTAAGGACCCTGTGTGAGTCATCACATCTACTCTGTCCGTGGCTGTGTGCCGTCCTTAGCTCCCTCAGTGCCCCTGCCGTGAGTCATCCCAGGGACAATGTGTGAACCTTCCATCTACCTCTAGTAATCTTCACTCTATTTTCTATCTTTCCTGGGTTTCCTCCGCCACGCTACCTACGGTTTCACGATCGGAGGGAGCTCCCTCTGCACTCCCCTTGCTTCCTTCCTTACGAGAAAGCCATCTGCTCTAGTGCCCCCATGATGTTTGGCAGGAACACATCCATTTCCACCCCCGTCAGGTGTACCCCATCCTCCAGATGATACAGCGGGGACCTCAGGTTGATGAAACTGTGTCTCACAAACCCCCAACCATTGGCCCTACACATTTTTGCCATGTTGATATTAAGCTTCCGTCTAGACTTTTCCACCGCCCCCAGGTCCAAGGCCCCTCTCCATGCTCTGCGCACTATTATCTCCCCAAAAATTATCTCAGCTGGATGCACAGTTCTTGCTGTGAGGCCTGCCTGCATTTTTTCCATTAGGCCCCTTCTCCCTAAAGCTGCCAGGTCATTTCCTCCTAGGTGGACCACCACCGCATCCGGTCTGTCACCTCGCCCCAGCGCCTCCCGCACAGCGGGGAGCAGTTGGTCCCACCTCATCCCCGAGCGCCCCAGCCAGACTACTTCTGTGTCCCGGAGCAAGATTCTGCCGAATTCTCGTCTCGCCGCCGCACACCGTTGTGCTCACGTTACATATAAGTGAACCACGATCCAGACCTTCTTGCGCCGCTCCACCAGACCTAGACGGATGGGTGGGAGGGACCGGATTCAGTACTGCGTGGGGCGTATGTATTGTTTAAACGCACCGGATGCCCATCGCCCTATCTCCTTGATTTGCTCAGCTCCCGAACCTAGCTCTGATACGGTTGTGCCTGCCCCATTTCAAAAGGAGTGGGACCCAAATGCCTTTGCTGGAAGTCCCGCCTTAACTAGCGCCTTGCTCATCACAGCTATGAATTGGAACCAGCTCAAGTAAGACCTGCCCCCGTGCATCAGCATTGGCCCTTGCTTGTGTCCCCCTGGGTTGCAAGCAATGTTCCCTCTAATTTTCTTCCTCTGTGTGCAGCAGTGTAGGGTCTCTGGGCGCTGCAGCCACGGCTATGTGCTCCAGGAACCAGACTGCGCGTGTGGTTGCTGCGCCAAATATCACTCCAAAATTTTGCTTAAAAAAGTGAAAAGACTGTGAATTTCCACACATACAGTGCCAGGTTAAGGGTCGTAAGGCAGGTTTGCAATTTGCATACACATGCTATGACATACATTAGTTACACAGGCAAGTACACTTGGGGTTTAGAAAAGCACAAGACTCCAACGGTGGTAGGCTCATAAGATTTTACTCCTGTAGGTGTAATGTTACTTGCTGCATTATATATCTGGATGTAGAGACAGGAAGAAGCAGCAAAATATCAGCTGGGCTACACACTAGGCTAAGCAGAGATTTCTAACTTATGTGTTACCTAAAAGAAATGCAGGCAGTCCAAAAGCACGACGTGTAAAGCACACGCTATGCTTTTGGACTTGAGGCATTTCTTTTAGGTAACACCCAAGTTAAGAAATCTCTGCTTCGATAGTATGCCGCCCGGCAGGTATTTTTCTGCTTCTTTCTGTCTCTGCATCCAGATATATAATACAACAAGTAACATGCCACCTGCATCAAGTCCAAAAGCACGACTTGGACTTGCAGCATTTCTTTTCTTAATAGAGCGTGGCAGGGGGCTGATTGTGGGTATTTGTGAAAGTATTCCTGTTAATTGCAGCACCATCATGCGTTGTAATTAACATCATAGCTGTGATGTGCTTGAAGCGGCACCGTGCTTAGTTTTAAACTTAACAATTTGGCATTGTAAATGACAATGCCTTTTATTTATGTTTTAAAAAACAAAAATAATAGGCATTGTCATTTACAATGTCAATAGCTTTAACTTGCATAAATGTAAGACCTATTGCATTGCAAATGCTGGTTTCATATAGTCTGCGGCCTAAAAATTCAGAATTTGTTGAAAGTTCATCGTGTCCATCTCAGCCTTCCGAACATATCACCAAACTTTGAGATCAATAAGTAGTTGAGTGGGTGTGTGAGAGGGCTGAAACCACAGCTCAACACCTTTAAAAACCTGCAACACAGCTGTATTTTTTGCCCACGACTCATTTTGTAGACAGATTTAATGAGTTTTTCCAAACACCTGCATGGATGTAATCACGTTTTTGTTTGCCGGTGCGGATGAAGAATAGCAAACAAACATATTTTTATTAGCAGGTTATTTCTGCAAATGTATCCTCAGGCTCGAGTCTGACTTCCCGGTCAGCATAAAAAGTAAATTCTCAGGGGTGTCTTTGTCAGGGTAATGTGGTGCTGGTGGGGCTAAAGTGAGCAGTTAACAATCATGTTGCCAGCCCAGAACACCCCACAGAGAACTGTCTTACCAGTGACCCTCACACTGCTCTGCATTGGTGGCTAGCAGCACATCGTTAGACAGGTGCCGATCTGCAGCTGCCCCATTGTCAGGAATGCACCGGTGCACCGCCTAATCACCAGGTATGCATGCATGCCACTGAAGCAGCCGCAGCTCAGTTCACTGTCAGGCCGTGGAGAGCTCCGAACAGCTGCTGTGCTGCCATCACAGCTGATTCCTGCCATGTCACTCCAGGGCCGACAGTGTGCCTGATTCCTTAGCAGGAAAGTTGACAAGGGTGAAGGAGGTCAACGTAGATGCCTTTGCTGCGATCTTCTCCCACTTTTGCACAGGCTTCCTCCAACCAGAAAAGCACAGTTTTTCGCACCGCTCGCATTTTAAAAGTGGCAGTGTGAATGCTCTCCCGGGATGTGCGCGCTTGGGGTCAAAGAGGTGCGCGTACGTGCGGATGTTTCAGGAAACACTGGTTGCAAGTACCTCTGAACCAAGCATACTGGACAGCATGACCTGTCTCTGATACAATTGATCTTGGTCCACCTCCCTCTGCTCGCCTGGTCCATTTTAGACCGGAACAGGAAGATGTTCATGTGTCCTTCTACTAGATCTGTGTCAGCCCGACGTATACAGGCCACCCCTGGTTTCCCTGCGGTGGAGGCTGCCAACTCGCTGACCTTATATGCCCCAAAAAACCAAGTGCGAATGCTGCCCTGAAGAATGTGGCTTCCTGCTCCGTGGTGCATATCTCACCCAGTGCCTTCATTAGTTGCTGTAGTACTGCCTACTATCTTTCTTTGTCTGTTACAATCTACCCCAGCCTTTTAATGCCATACTACATTGAAAGCACCTCCTCGGATCCTCCCCCACTGCCATCTTTGTGTAGTATGCTGCAGCATTAAGGTGTGCTTTTGCCCAAGATTTAGTTTTCCCCTTCGAGAATGCCCAATCTAGGAAGTCCAAAACCTCTTCTTGGTCTGCCAAAGGGCCCCCGTAAGCCCCAAACGTTGCCCAGCACTTATGGTATCTGTTCTCCATTTTAGGGGCCAGCGCGTTATCCAGCATCATCTTTAGCCCGGGTCCACCCATGCCGATGCTTCTCGCGGCACCGGGGTCATCCCTCCATCCGGGGCGAGCTCTCGGAATCTGCCCCACTGAAAACAAAAAATGGCATCCGCAATTGAGTTGTCTACCCCCGAGATGTGTCGTTCGCTAAGCGCAATGTTTGCTTTTAACTGGCAGTCGACTAGTTTCCGCAGCAGATTGACCACTGCCGGACATTTTGCTGTTCCTATGTTGATGGCCTGCACTACAGCGTGGTTGTCAGACCATAGGATTATTTGTCTGTTGGCTAAGCGTTGGGACCAAATGTGGAAAACCACCACAATGGGGAACAATTCCAGCAGGGAGATGTTGGCCGTGACCCCTGTCTCTTGCCAGCTTGCCGGCCACGCCCCTGCTGTCCATGCTCTACCTAGGATGGCCCCGAAGCCGTAGCTTCCGGCCGAGTCCGTGTAAAGTTCAAGTTGGTTAGCTTGCACCCATGGCTCTCGCCACTTTCGGGTGCCATTAAAATTGGTAAGAAAAGTCTCCCATTGCTCCAGGCCCATCCTCACCCCTTGTGTCAGGCAAAACCTGTGGTGATTTTTTGTCACGCCCCTTGTTAACCAGGCTAAGTGTCTAGGGAAGGCTCGCCCCGCGGGGATTACAATGGTGGCAAAATTCAGCTTCCCCAGCAGCTGTTGTACTTCCCCTAGTGTCGCTTTCTTTTCCTGCCTCAACCTGCCAATGATCTGCCTCAGTTCCGTCACCTTTTCAGGCGGCAGCTTGCATGTCCCGGCCACTGAGTCCAGCTCTATCTTGAGGAAAGACAGTTTCGTGGTTGGGCTCTCTGTCTTGTCCTGAGCTAGGGGGACCCCCACTACCTGACCCAGGTCCACGAAACTGAGGAGGAGGTGTGCACACTCCCCTGAGCCTGCCCCGCCTCCTAAGAGGAAATCGCCAAAAGTAGTGGACCCTGCCCCCTCCTGTAGGCTTGTTCCCAGCTCCCACTCCAGGAATCTGCTAAAAGCCTCGAAATATGCACAGGAAATGGAGCAACCCATTGGCAAGCATGTGTCATAGTAGTATTGGCCGTCTAGCTGAAAACCTAGCAAGTGGTAGCTCTCAGGGTGCACTGGCAGGAGGCGGAAAGCCAATTCTATGTCTGTTTTTGCCAAAAGGGCCCCGTTCCCTGCTTGTCTTATTAGATCTACTGCATCATCCACTGATGCATACGCCACTGAGCAGCTCCCTTGCTCCAGCCAATCATTGATGGAATAGCCGTGGGGGTGTGACAGATGGTGTATTAACCTGAACTTACCAGCCTCTTTCTTAGGCACCACGCCCAGAGGAGACACCACCAAATCTTTCAGCGGGGGGAGGTGAACGGGACAGCTACCCTCCCCAGGTGATCTTTTTTTTCCACCTTCAGCCTTGCCACCCCTGGGTTGTCACGTATTGATTTCAGGTTCCGGCTCTCCCGTCCCCCCCGGGTCCTTTGTACGGGATGGGGAAACCTTTTGTGAAACCTTCGGCTAACATGTGTCTGTCTGATGTTCTGGGATAATGTCCTAATAAATACAACAGCCTGCTTGCTTTTATGGGGGTTGGTAGGGGCTGTCCCTGGTCTGCCACCACTTTGCCCCTTTCGGAAGCTCCTTGCTCCCTACTTTTTCATGCCTCCTTTTTAGGTCTCGCGCCTAGCGATGCAGTGCGCAGCACTGCTCGCGCAGCGAGAGTCCCTTTGTCCGGGGTTTCAAAACAGAGCCTTGAATCGCACACACTTGTGCGTGTGCTTTTCCTTTTGGCTTCCGCGATTGGCCTTTGCGTGTGTGTTTTTCACAAAGACGGCACGCAATAGGCCAAAGGCGGGCGCATTGCTCTGCCCATGGCCTACTGGTGTGTATTACGCGCACCAAAGGCCATGTGGTTTCAATAATCGTGCCCAAACACAAGCGCGATAATTGAAAACACATGTTTCGCTGTGGTGCGCGCGCACCACTCGTGGGCGTGTTTTTTTTTTACAATAGCGATCGCTTTCACGATCGCTTTCAGTGCCGCTTGTTTTCCTTTCCCCTTAATTCAGACCTCGGGGACGTGTCTGTTCTTTACCGCTGAAAAACCTATCAAGTGAGGTCATATGCAAACATGTATATTTAAAGCATCTTTCTAAAGAGCCTGTGTACTTGATGGGAGTCTGCAATGCCCATTATCACGGCGTGGGCAAGGCCTCTTCGTGGATATGCGAGGGCAAGCCAGGGCTCTTTTTCTAATATCATTCCTAATGCATGGGGGTTTTCACAATGTTTAATTGCATTATTGCCAGGAGTAATACCACCCCCACAACAACAACGACATACCCAACTCATTATGTCACTCCTTCAGACTTCTCGTTTGTTGCCGATGGAACGCAGTAGCTGTCGTCTAACGCACTTGGGGTGCACTCCATGCAGGGGGGGTCTTCTGCTGCACACCCGGGGCACACTCCGTGCACGGGGGCTCTGGTGCAGCACACGCGGGGGGCACTCCGTGCACTTGGGGGGCTGCCTGTGCCACACGTGCGGTGCTGGACAGAGCCGGAAATGAGCATGTCTTTCCCCCCGTGTCCCATACTTTTCAATTATTCTTGGCGTTTTTGAGGCTGCGAAGGATTTTTTAATGTCACAATCTTTATTAGCGCCTCGGAACAAACACATAAATCTATGCAGTTAGAATCCCGGGCAAGCAAATGAACAGTGCGGAATTATACGCATCTGTGCATCGAAGACAGATTCTTTATTTAAAAGACAAAAGGTAGGGATTGCCCTCATTTGAATAAAGCTCATATTTGAAAAACCAGATCCGCATCACAACGTTTAAAGCGTTCCCCTTATATGGCGGCTGCATATTTCTGATGTAAACTTTCAGGGATCGTAGTGCCCTTATGTTTACTACCACGGGTCACTCCTGTCAGTTTTCATTTTATTTTATATTAATGTATCTTCCAGGTGTATGGATGTCCGTCTCTATAGCCTGCAGCCCTCCCTCCCTTTCTGTAGTGTGTGTGGGTGCTTCACTCCACAGACACGTACGCACCCGCACACACGCACATTCAGTGCCTCGGGGATCATAGTAGCCCCCCGTCCAGCTCACCTGCCGACCGGTGCGGGTCCCTAACACCAGCAAAATACGTTTATCTGCGGGGGATGCAAATTTTAACGGTGCCGAGTAGACCCCTGAATAAAGTAAGAGTTAAGTGCGCCCTTCGTCGTCAGCGCCCTCCCCTTCAGTCATTGATAGAGTCCCAGCGGACGTGTGTTTGGATATGTACACACCATTATTTACAGTAACTGTACATGCAGAACACTATACATATAGCACACATGAGCATACGTTCATGCACATACATGTGCATATATATGTCCACATACATATATGTATGTGTGTGTATATATATATTGTCGCTGATGGAACGAATATAGCAAACTCGAGTAGAGTGACACCTAAAACGCGAGCACCGCGCAGTCAAGCAACGCGTAATTATGCAGCCATCCGCTCTGGGTGTGTATGGGGCTGTGTATGTTTGTCACAGCAGTGACGCTGTTCGCTGCTTGTTCGGTCTGGGTGGAGACTCTGTAATGCCAGGCAGGGGCACGGCTGTAATTCTGTCCCCGTCTCCTTCTTTAAGCTTCCCTAAGTGCCCAGTCCGTTCGTGGACTGTGCAAAGGGCTACTTAAAGAACGTGTGTGGCACCGAGGGCTTGTTTCCACAGGGAGCTTGTTGAAAATCGAAAACACTAGCAGTGTGAATACCAAGCAGCTGGAAAACTGGGGACACGTCGGTTTCAGATAAAGCTAATAAATGGAAGTTTTATTTCACTATTTTACATGTCAGACAATATTTCCGACAAGGCAAACTGGTTGTTCGATGTGTAACCGGTTTAGATCAAGACCCGAGGTTTTTATTTTATCAAGAAAACATTGGAACCTGAACATACTGAAGCAAGGGCCTTTGGTGATTAAAAAAAAACGCGGACCTTGAGGGTGGATTGGACGTCTTCGTGCAGCATTGTGAACGTGTTGTAGCTGTTTTGTGATTCATTCCCACCGAACATAAATGCTCTAACACTAAGGCTGGAAATTATGAAAACAAATGCAGCATTTTGACCGAGCGAGAGAAGTCACGTTATCTTTAAATGGCAGTATGTTTTTGCTTCAGCTTTATTTGTCTCCTTCCACTAGAAGCAAGTGCAGATGCTGAGCTGGCATTATCATGCCTTTGCTTCAAGCAACGTTTCGATATCAGGAGCGAGGTTCTGTTATTGTGCAACATCGTGATATCCGGGTTGCGTGTGTTCCCATCAGATAACTGGTTTTACGCACGTTTACCTCAAAGCAACCAACAACATGAAGGGCTGGAGCAGGTTTGGGGAGGTGGTGGTTTGATGTCTCCGACTTTGAAGTCTTGATTCCACGCACCTTGTGCTTTTCGCGCTTGGAAACAAAGAAATTGTTGCAGATGTTCACGTTGGCAAGAGGAAAGCACAGGTTGGTGCCCGTGCCTTCTTTAACCATGTCCTCACGTTCCTATGGACATATTGTGGCTGGACTCCAACAGTGCAGCATGCTCCTGCACCCAGCTCCCAGGCCCTCCTCTCAAAGGGCGTCTTAGAAAGAGCTTTTAGGAAACACTTACATCACTTTTATTTCCAAAGGTGTCAAACGCCAATGAGTGGTCGAAGGAGTTGAATGCAGCTCATTCTGCCCATAGTATTTTCAGTCCAAATCAGTGTGCTCCAGCACTGAACGTTAATGCTTTTCCCTTTCTCTCAACGGGTATGCAGTCGCATGCCATGCCTTTTGTTGTCCTCTTTTACCTCATGGGGCCGGGGTATATTCATTGGCCCCATTGCTGCTTCAGGGTACATTAGGCTGGTGCTCTGGACTGCAGGTGGCAGAGCTTCTCATAACCTGGAGCTGAAAGTTCTTGCCATTTCACTGAAATCATTAATATCCCAAATGACCGCACGTGCCCTTTACCCCAGTGACGTCACAAGAAGTGAAAGTACTAACACTAGCTCCCTCTTGAAATCTGAGAAGGCAGATAAAAATCTTACAAAAAGTGTAAAATGGGGTACCATAAGGTCACAGCGCTGGTGACAATCCAGGCCATCGGTAAATCATGCATGGCACGCGCTGGGACCGCTCATGGGATCTTCGCAGCAGATAGGTGAGCATATTCATGGTCTCTATAATTGCATTGGTCTACGGGGTATTTTAGAATAGGAAGTAAACTATGCTGAAAATAGCAGCGTTTTGGGCAAAAAACAGGAGTTTTCCAAATGTGAAGCTGTGAAGAGTTGATATGTATAGTTACTGTCCCCACAAAATGCTTGGCAATCAGTTCCTTTGTGGTTTGTGCAGGAAGGGAATGCATCCCAACACCAGTGTGTTCTAGAGGCACTTAGATTCAGTATGGATTTCAAATGAGTCACACCTTAAAAAGTTACTGAGTTCAGATTTGAGCACAATGGAATTCTTCTCTCACAGATTGGCGTCCTTCATTTCTCTCCAGTATAGAAACTTTCTACATTTGGGATTTCTGATTTGAGCTACAAATATATTTTATTACCAGGCCACCAAATAGATAGCTCTAGCCCGTTGCAAGTAGTGAATGTGTAGCCTCCTCAAATAAGGTTGTATACAGACAGACAGGTAGTTTACTGACATTTTACAATACCTTAATGACTTACTTGACATTTCAGAGGTGTAATACGTCTTCTAACAAGCATTTGCAATGCAATAGGTCTCGCATTAATAAACGTTTTCGCTATTGGCGTTGCACATTATAATGCAACGCCAATACCTCAAGCTTTCAGTAATGCGAGACCTATTGCATTGCAAATGCTTGTTCTTTGTAGGCCCTGCCCCTTGGGACTGTTTGCAGAGTTGGGCGGGATGGTTCCCCCCCGCAGGACCCGCATGCGTGCTTGAACCTGCAGGCGGCCCCCCACTTACACTCGTCCTTGTCATATTTTCAACAGGACTTCCTTGATTTGCCGCTGTTTTGGGTCTTACTTTTAAAAGACTGTCCCTAATTCTCGTATCTCCCTTTTGCCCCATGGGGATGAAAAGTGGGCTCCCTCGAGTTCACGCCTTCTCTGGCTGCTACCATGTGAGCCGTGAACCCCTCCATGTCTTGGCAATCCCACTCCATCACCAGCCATGTTTGCATTTTTTCCCTTCACCATAATTCAACCATGCGTCCCCCTGGTATTTTAGTTGTGCATCATGCATCTTCTGTTCACATAAAATCAGTGCTGCTGCACTCTGGGGGAACTTCTGGATGCTAGTGTCCTTTACGTCCTTAGCCAATTCTCAAATTACCTTTCTGCCCTAAGCTTGTGTCTATCCGTCCTGTCCTTGTCTTTCTTGTCCTGTGTCGTCAGGTCTAATCCTGCCTGGTGCACCTCTAGTAGAGAAAAAATGTCCATAAATTCTTTCCTCCAAAGTCTCTCTTTCACTGCCAGTGGGATGAGATTTGCCAGCCCTAGGAGCTTTGTGGTAGTGGGGAGGGTCTCCTGGGGAGGAGCGTATGCACTCACTGGCCGGTTTCCCCCTGGGTCCGGGCCTTTCCCATCTCTACTTTTCCCAGCTGTGGCACCATCGGGCGCTGCCCCCCGCATGCTCTCCTTCTCTCTCCCTTCCTCATCCTGGCTCACTCGCTGAGGGTTCTCCTGACATTTGTCAGTCGCCCCCTTTGGGTCCCCCTTGCTCTTTGCCCCCTGGTCTGGCCCTTTGTTCCTCCCGCTGCCCTCAGGGCCACACTAGAGGGGCGCACCAAACGGGGATCCAGCCCCTGGCCATTGCCACCAGGACATCCTTGCCACTGGGTGCTCTGGTCCCTGCCCCCATGCCTCGCCTTGGAAACCCTGTTGGTCGCTTCCCCGGCCCGCTAACCATAGGGGTTGGGGAGGCCGGTTTCCCCCCTGGGTCCGGGCCTTTCCCATCTCTACTTTTCCCAGCTGTGGCACCATCGGGTGCTGCCCCCCGCATGCTCTCCTTCTCTCTACCTTCCTCATCCTGGCTCACCCGCTGAGGGTTCTCCTGTCATTTGTCAGTTGCCCCCTTTGGGTCCCCCTTGCTCTTTGCCCCCTGGTCTGGCCCTTTGTTCCTCCTGCTGCCCTCAGGGCCACACTGGAGGGGCGCACCAAACGGAGATCCAGCCCCTGGCCATTGCCACCAGGGCATCCATGCCGCTGGGTGCTCTGGTCCCTGCCCCCATGCCACGCCTTGGAAACCCTGTTGGTCGCTTCCCCGGCCCGCTAACCATAGGGGTTGGGGAGGCCAGGGCCCCCGCGTCGCCAGATTGTTAACACCCAGCTGTGTACCTAGGTTAACAATTTTCCCTGGCCCCCCTTCTGTTGGACCAGCACCCTGATTCCCCCTCTGCCTGCCCTTTGCACTTTCTGCATGACGCTTACCATTGTCATTGTCAGCCGTGACGCTCTGTCCTCTACGTCTCTCCTGAGGGGCCGCCCTGTTACATAAGTACATCTGTGGATCTGATGGTAAAATAATTACTGCCCTTTAAAAAGTGGCGCAAACTATTTTATGTTTCAGTAAAGCTTCTGTGCTTAGTGTTATAAATACATGCATTTAAAGGCAAAAGGAAAGGAATGAGGCTTGCTTTTCATATGTGGAAACATCAAAAGAGTTAGTGATCATTATTTTTTTTAAAGGGACTACATGAGAATTTTTTTTTAATTACAAATAATTGCACTAAAATCGTTTTTGATCTTTGTAATGTCTAATAATCATACTGTGAGAAATATAAGTTCCTAGCATCAAAGTTGAATTTAAGCAGCACTTTACCACAATGTGGGGAGTGAAATGTGAAATTTCACTTTACCCAGGCATATAAAAACTCATTTTTAAGGGTGTACCTTATACATTTCTGATCCCCTACCCCTGGGATATCTAGGGGAGACCATGGAGGTCCCTAATATGCCAAAACATTGTAGGTTATCCATTTTTAAGTGCCCCTACCACCAAAGTCGAGTTTGGGCACAATGTACTTTTTAAAAAGCAGTTTTGCCACTTAGGGCAGTTTTCAAACTGATCTCAGGCTTCAGTAATGCTCACATGCAAGTATAGAACAAGCAGCTGACCTCTAAACTGCTACAAAGCACACCACAGACTGCACACAAATAAATAAAAATGAGTATAAAAAAACCAGCAGAAGTTATTATCCTACCTTTAAAATTATTAGCACGCAGGTACGGAAAAGGATTACCTTTCAGCTGTGATGCTCCAGAGTTACTCTGAATTGGAAAGGCTGCCTGGAAATATCCTTTTCTCAGACAGGGGACAACAGGTTTAAGGGTCAGAGGCCAAGTTCTGTTTTTAGAACTGACCAGCCCTACTGAGCGTGAAATATCCACGCAGGGAGCCCCTGTGACAGTATGTGATATCTACATTACACAATGGAAGCTTGTACTATTGAAGAGTAGTTTGATAAACTGATTTCTTTGCGTTAATTAAATATCCTGATTCTCACATTGTAGGGTAAAGCACTACAGATCTGTTTTAGGTAACATTAGCTAAAGGAAATATTTCATATTCTGTTAGGAAAACATGGGGATATCACTGTTTTCTTGCACAATAATACAAGTGTAGGAGATATGCAGGTGGGGTTTATTCTATTGAATAACATTATCAAGGGATAGCAGCGTCGGTAGGCCATATGCAGAGAATAGCTCTGCCATGTATATAGCACTAATGCTTTTAGTTTAAAGATTACTTTGCAAGGGCTGAGATAAGGAGGCAATGGGATTTAGTTTTCATTCATGCGCCCTCATGTTACACTAGTACAATTGCTAAAGGAATTGGTAGCTGGTTATTAATGTTTTCTAGCTAGCTCAATGTGCTATTTACCTCCTATAAGTTTGTTTGTGCCCACTTGCCAAAACTAGGGGTAGATAGTGTCGACAGAAGGTCACCTGTTTCAGGTTACCTACTGTCGCATGGGGGAGGAGATTAGGGAGATTAGCTCCTGAGCAAATCAAGGGTAACTAAAATTAAGTACCACATTGTCAGTTTTCTTGATTTATATGCTCTTTCTATCTATCTCTTTTTCTCACTCTCTTTTGAGCCTGTGTAAGCTGTCTAGGAACAGCCATGCGACATTTAATTGGCTATTCAATAAAACTGTTTTGAAAAAATTGTTAGCATTAATAAAATGAATAAATAAATATGCCATGTTACTGCCCATCCTGTCTGATGAAATTATGAAAGGATGAGTAGTCTAGGTTGCTGTTCCCCTATTTGCCCTTTAAGGGGAACTATATGTTATTCTCATGCTATATACAGTTGTGTAAGGGCATTGCTAATCTCTTTTTAGTTAGTCTGTGTAAATAAGCTGACAGCCCTTATTAGAGCTGGTGAATGTTTTTTTTTCCTTTGAAAATGATGTTGCATAGTCCAGATCGTGAAAAGTAGAATGCACGAGATTCATAATGTCAGGAAAGACGCCCATGTGATGCCCAGCAAACATTTTTGAAGGAAAATATTGTTTTATAGGAATTTGTTTGTCACAACATGTTCTGCTGGAGAAATGTATGTACCCACTATATTGAAGTTTTTTTTAGTTATTTATGTAATAAGAATCCCTGTTAAAATAGCAGTTTTAGATTTTCCTGCCACGCCTATAACATGAGAACAGGACCCTTAGTGTAAGATGCAGGGGTTTTTCCATAAGAAATAATTTTAGAAGTGTCTACAATCCTGTACTAGTAGTGCAAGGTTCATAAGTAGAAGTGTAGAAAATGTCCTTTTTCTTGAGGTTCTTCAGATGAATAATATAGGAATACACAAATGTAAGGATTTAGAGTATGTTATAATCAAAAAGAGAGAGGAGAACTAGAGAGGCTGGTTCGTTTCCCCAGTTTATGTGTTAGTAATCAATGAGAACTAGCTCTGGTTTAAATTGTTTGTATGTCTGCGGGTGGAAAAAAAACCATTAGGTTTTTTATGAAGGCCCTCACCCACCAACCTAGTTGATGGCATGCTTCATCATTGGGCCCCACCCGAGGTACCGAGTGTACCTCAGGTGTGCTTCGACGCCAGATTACTGCGGAGCGGGTTTTTCTGGTTCGTGAGTGTGCTGTGAGTGTGCTCTGAGTGAGGTTTAAAATTCTGTCCCGAGTGTCCCACAGACTGTTTTAATGGTGGGCCCCAGGCAGTCAATAAAAACAAAGGCTGTGGGACGTGCACGGTAGGCTTATGGCCTCCAAAGTCCTGTGCGATCAACTAGTTTTAGCCAGGCCTTTTCTTCTACTGGCTTTCGTCAGGACCTTATATGTGTGGGGTGTTACAGGGGCAGTTATGAGTTTGTCAGTGCCCTGTGTGTAAAGCACACGCTACGGTGCTTATATGTGCAAGAGGTGTTTCCTCTCGGGTTGTACACCTGATTGCAGCGAACAACTCAGCATGGAGCTCAGCCGGGGGCCAGGACCATGTGCACTTGCGCGATGTCGCTGGACCCTCAATGAACCTGTTGTCTTACGGAGCCTCTGCCCGGACAACAGGTTCATTGAGGGTCCAGCGAAATCGCGCAAGTGCACATGGTCCTGGCCCCCGGCTGAGCTCCATGCTGAGATGTTCGCTACAATCAGGTGTACAACCCGAGAGGAAACACCTCTTGCACATATAAGCACCGTAGCGTGTGCTTTACACACAGGGTACTGACAAACTCATAACTACCCCTGTAACAACCCATACATATAAGGTCCTGACGAAAGCCAGTAGAAGAAAAGGCCTGGCTGAAACTAGTTGACCGCACAGGACGTCGGAGGCCATAAGCCTACCGTGCACGTCCCACAGCCTTTATTTTTATTGACTGCCTGGGGCCCACCATTAAAACAGTCTTTGGGACACCCAGGACAGTATTTTAAACCTCACTCAGAGCACACTCACGGCACCCTCATGAACCAAAAAAACCCGCTCCGCAGTAATCTGGCGTCGAAGCACACCTGAGGTACACTCGGTACCTCGGGTGGGGCCCAATGATGAAGCATGCCACCAACTAGGTTGGTGGGTGAGGGCCTTCATAAAAATCTAATGGGTTTTTTTGCACCCGCAGACATACAAACAGGATTTAGAGTATGTCTGTATTTTTTTTTCTTTTTTCCCTCAGAATTTAGTAAATAAACATAGACTTCCTTGGCTGCTTCAGATAGTGTAATGTTTTACTCTTGTCAGTTCACCAAAAAGTTCCTTTAATACTTGCTAATAGGTCCAAGGTGTTTTTTACTCTCAGATAGATGAAGTGGTTCTTGGGTGCCTTGCTAATGTATGGGGCGCCCCAAGACTAAGGAAGTATTCTGAGACTATCCTCTCAGTTGATAGATTATTTGTATGCCTTGTCTAAAGATCTGTTGTTCTGTCCACCAATAGATATTTGCTGCGCTACAACCATTGCCAGAAGGGCCCGGACATCAGATCCAGCCTGTGAAGTCAGCTCCAGTCCAGCTTGAAGCCAAGGTGAAGGGAACCAGCACAGGCATTGCTGGCAACTAGGACCTCAGTGAAGGTAGAAGGCCGGAAGCACTGGGATGTAAAGTGTGTACCCCTGCCACTGTCTTGGGGGAAAGATGGGGTCACAAATCAGAATGGAGAAATTGTGAATGCAGTTTTTGATGCCCGGCTGAGAGAGTCACTGACCGACAAGGACGGCAAGGAGGCTTTTGCTTGATGTGACCCCCTTTGAAACAAGGGTTGCTTCAGATATCCCAGCATCAAGCCTTTGAGTCCTGGTCTCTAAGTGAATGCAAGTCTGCACCTCTATTTGTTGATCACGAGATACCTGGGCATACTGCTCTTTTGTTGTGGCCCCAACAAAAGAGCAGTGCGCCAGCGGAGCAACACAAGAGTTAGGGAAGGACTTGAGTTTAGGGTACAGGTGCTGTGCCTTTGTTGCCTGTTAGATTAAAGTGAAGAAAACTGGTGCACTGCCTGAGACACTGGACAGGATCGCTGAGGGCATTTTCCCCGGAGGGTGATTGCCCTATCCTGAAAGAAGAAACTTTTCCCTTAAAACTGGGCCGTGAATGTTTTCTTGAGTTGCAAGTTGTGCAGCTCCACCATTGGATGAACAATAGGAGAATGCCTGTGAGGCTCAGACGGACACAGGGAGAAGACTCCCCTCTGGCTGGTTGTACAGCGGCTTCAATTCCTCAAGTACTTTTTGTTAGTAATGTACCTGTTTGGTCGTCCCATTTTTGAGGAGAAGCAGCCCTTTGCGGCTCCTCGTCCTAATTCTCATAGCCCCGTTTGGGCCTCCTGGTCCCCTGCAGCCAAGATAGTTTTTGTAATGATCCTTGTATTTTCTTTAATATTTGCATTAGGAACAATGTTTATTCTGAAAGAGAAATGTTTTTCTAAACAGTTGACAAATGTTACTTTGCCCTCTTCTTGAGTATATTAATTGATATTCTACCCTCCTAAAAGGAACGGATATATGATTAAACAACTACTGCCTGAACCACGAATTCCTTAACCACGAAGGCTAAACAACGAGCAATGCCAAACCACTACATTATTTACGAGTTCCTAAACCATGAAAAAGAAAACCTTGTGACTGGCCAACAGATGGCACTATTGTAATAACAATACTTCTGTGTGTGAAGCAAAATGACTAACTGAGAAGAACTAATGAGAAGAAGGCAGCCCACACACCGCCATAAATCCGACCCACAAACTGACTTGTCAGACTGACCCATCTGGCACTGCCAGATTGCCCAATATGCCCATCTGACCCTGGCCCCAAAAAAGAACAAAGTCGCCGCAGTTTAACTGCCAGCATTTGTGCAGGCTGAACACCCATCCAATGGGATGTATATTCGGGAAAAGAACTAAGGTAGAAGGCTTCAACTTGGAATAATACACAACCAAAATGTTCAAACCTCACCAGATGAAAATAGGGCAGGTTGGAACGGACAGCCATGGAGAGTGTTATGGGTCGCTCCGCTTGCAGGGAAGAAAGTTTGTGTAGCCAACGTCTCCTCTACACGCTGCACAAGTGGAAACTTTCTCTTGGGGAATTTTTTGCCTCTGCACAGATCTAAATTGAGTTGACACTTGTATGCATCAACATGTTTTTTTTTCTAATGCTTAATGTGATGCAGTTAAACGGCAAAGTGATTGATTGGTCGGCGCCCTGACTGTAGTCAGTATACCAGGAAAGCAAACCACGGCCTCTGCCCTCCTGCCCTCTATCTCAGTGCACTTCACTTCAATTATGCTCCGGTGACAGGCACTCCTGTGCCAGTTCAAAGCACAGATCACGCACAATAATTGCTCTACTTTCAACGCCCTGACCTTCTTGGCACGCAGGCCGACAGATTGTATCTGCTGTGTGTCTTTGATGGCGAATAACGAACAATCTGCATAAATTACAAGACCCACTCAATTGTTTTTTATTAGCTCAGCTGACTTTGAAGGTGCTGGTAACAGGAACGAATATACGCATTACCAAGGTCAGGAGGAGCGGAGGGGAGGGGAGAGACTTGTGGTTAAGTAAAGTCGTGGTTTAGAATTGTCGTTGGTCAGGATTGGTCGTGGTTCAGGATTCGTTGTTCAGGTAAGTAGTTTTAAAAACTTCGTTGTTAAGGATGTTTCCCAAAAGGAACAATGGAAAGGTCTAGTGAAAATGTTTTTTACATAGAATTGGACTGGATGGTTTTGGGATTTGCTTTCTGCTTGGGGTTGGAAAATATTGATAGTTCTGTTTGTAATAACAGCCATTATTTTCTCCTGCTATCTGTGTGTTCATTATGACCCAATGCTCTGTTCCCTTTGTGCTCATGTCTATACCTTATATATACCCGCTTAACAATGTTTAGAATGTAAATGCCCACCTAGCAATGGATCAGGATATTAATTTATGAGAATAAATGTGCAAAATATCTCCTATATTCCTTCTAGATCATAGCGGATGTCTTCAGCTAATGCTAAAACGGCCATTTGTGGAAACTAGCGACAATGGCTGTTGGCATCAGCTGAAGCCATTTTGTTTTTGGCAGCCATTTTAGTTAGTTAGATCATGTGCTCGCCATGTGCTTTCTCCCTCTTCACTGTTGACTGCCCTTGTATTCTGCTTGTGTCATCTATTTTGTTAACTCCTTCAGCACTGAGCAGAGCCTTGCACATGCTCAGAAAGACCTGTAGCTGCCAACACACCTGTCTTAGTATATAACTGTCAGGCTGTTTTTACTGACGTAAGGAGAAATGTCTTCCCTCCCACTTTGTTGAGCAAGCTATTTTTGTATACCAATATTAGTCAATAACTATTCTTGTATTTGCCAGTACCTCCCCTTGGTCTCATGCTGACTATGCAACAAATGTATATATAAGACTCATGTTCTCTGTACTCCTTAGACTGTCTCATTACAGTGGCCTGCGGGTACCGTATAGACGCAGTCTCCCTCATGTGAGGTCAGTCTCCCTCATATGAGGTTAATAAACTTGTGTTTTACTATTTCAGCTTCCGTGCCAATCTCTTCTTTGTTGGTTTAAGGACCAGGTGCATCAGTGAACCCCTTAAAAGGTTTTATTTTCTACATTGGAGCGTATCTACAAATACTTATTTGGAGAGCGTTCGGAGCACATGGTATATTAATCTGTTCGAGCTATGTGAGGGACTACAACCAGCTGATTCATATCTATTCAGCAATATCCTAACTGCAGTTATTTTCTATAAACTGAGTAACTACAGAATATGATCTTGTTCGGCAAGATACTCCTGAGTGTTCTGCGACTCTACGACCTACCAGTACTACAATCCTACTTCCATTAGTCACAATTGTTCCATCAGCATACATCCCTCTAAGGGAACACATGGGAGGGGGACAGATACAGTTATCAGTACTGACACTATTCCCCTTAATTTATAGATACAGCAACGCTTACTCAAAAGGACTACTATTCCGGAACACTCAGACCTTCTTTCCCTTATCCCAGCCTCCTTCCTTGTCTGATTACACATACAGAATTAAGAGGAATATGATTTGTGGTTGTTGCTTTATGTCATCCCTGTGAGGTTATGCCCTGGGCATAAGGTAAGGCATGTGGTGACTTTACAATTTCGGTATTGGACGATTTTTAGTAGATCTTTTAAAGGGGAATCTATCTGTGAGGAACAGCGTATGAAGTCAACAGACCCAGAAAAGCTCGCAATTCTCTCTTGGTGCTGGGTACTAGGATCTTGGATATGGCTGAAACCCTCTTAACTTGAAGGTCTGATATGGCTCCCTGCTAGGAAATATCCCAGATACTTCACTGTCTTGGCGGCCAATAAAATCTTCTTAGGGTTGATCTTCAACCAGCTGAAGTCAAGTACATGTATGACAGCCCATAGGTGATCCAGATGCTGCCTCCATTTATTTCTATAAATGACTATATCATCTATATAGGAAGCTTAGTATTGGGCATGGGGCTGGAGGATTGCATTCATTAGGCGCTGAAACGTGGCGTGAGTGCAATGAAGTCCAAAAGGCAGGATCTTGAATCCCCTGGGGTTTAAAATACTGTCTTCTCTCTAGCTTGTTTTTTGAGAGGCACCTCCCAATATCCTTTGCAAAGGTCCATTGTGCTGATGTACTGTGCCTATCTTAGCCTCTTTACCATCTTATCCACTCGGGGTAGTGGGTAGGTATCAAATTGAGAGAACTTATTCATCTCTCATAGAAACTAAAAACTGGACTGATCTGTCCGGTTAAAGCACCAATACGATAAGGGAATTCCATTTGCTGATGGATGGCTCAATGATATCCATTTGAAGCATTTTATTTATTTTCTTTTTCTGTGATGTATCTTCAGGCTTCAGGCACTCGGTAGGGTCTTAACCTTACTTTTGTCCCTGGTAATGTCTGGATGGAGTGCTCAACTTGATTGGTCCTACCAGGTAGAAGAGAAAACACCCCGGGATGGGAGTGGAAATGTTGTATCAGCTCTGGAGGTCTGGATCCCTGCTCTGCAAAAAAAGAGGAAACTCTTCTGAGGTTATTCCTGTTAAAACAGGTACCGACCCAACCATTTTTAAGAGGTTAATGTGATATATCTGAGAGGTGTTTTTACTGGAGTCCAACTCTATGTGATAGGTAACACAAGTTACTTTCTTGAGCACCTTGTAAGGGCATTGCCACTGTCCTAACATTTTATGGTCTGAAGAAGCCTTTGTTAATAACACATGATCTCCTACATTGATTTGAATAGTTAGGCTTGTTCCAGGTTTGTTTTAACACTATTTCTAACCTTGCTCAAATGTGTTTTTAAACTGGCTACAAATTCAAGCAAGGGTTTGGTCCCGTCTACCGCCTTTCCTTAACCATGTCCAAAAAAAGGGTGGGCTTGCTGACCATAAAGAAGCTCAAAAGGGGAATACCCTGTGCTCTTTGGTATTTTGATCAGTATGGAGAATAAAGTCAATAGTAATATTCCTTCCCACCTTTTGTCTTGAGATCCAACAGCTTTTTAAGGGTGCTTTTCAGCGTAGATTTGTATCTCTCGACAAGTCCACCTGTTTGTGGGTGATAGGCAGATGTGTGTATATGCGTTATCCCTAACGTGACATACCAGTTGCATAAGTTTAGAGACAAACAGGGACAGCCCCTACCCCAACACTAATAAAACAAAAAAATCCATGGTTTCTAGTGGGCTTTCTGCGCCTCCCGGGGGGGCCAGATTGGGGGCTGCTGCCCCCATCTGCCCTCCGGGGGGGCAGAAAGGCTGTAATGGTGGTGGCGGGTGGGGGCATTGGCGTGCCCATTTTGGGCAGCCCCCACCCTAAAAAAAATTGTGCAAAATAAAATCCCTGGCATTTAGTGGGTTTTCTGCCCCCCCTGGGGGGCAGATTGGGGGCTACTGCCCCATCTGCCCCCCAGGGGGGCAGAAAGGCTGTAATGGTGGCGGGGGTGGGGGCATTGGCGTAAACCCATTTCGGGCAGCCACCACCCTAAATAAAATTGCGTGAAAAAAATCCCTGGCGTCAAGTGGGCTTTCCGCCCTCCCGAAGGGGCAGATTAGGGGTCAATTCCCCATCTACCTCCAGGGGGGCAGAAAGACTGTAATAATTGCGAGGGGGGTGGGGGCATGGACATGCCCGTTTTGGGCAGCCCCCACCCTTATTTTTAATTTCTAAAAAAATCCCTGGTGTCTAGTGGGCTTTTTGCCCCCGTGGGGGCAGATTAGGGGCCAATGCCCCATATGCCCCCCGGGAGGGGCAGAAAGGCTGTAATGATGACAGGTGGGATGGGGGCATGAGCATGCCCGTTTTGGGCAGCCCCCACCTTTTTTTTATTTAAAAATATTTCCCGGGTGTCTAGTGGACTTTCTGCCCCCCCGAAGGGGCAGATTAGGGGCCAATAACCCATCTACCCCCAGGGGGGGCAGGAAGACTGTAATCATTGCGGGAGGGGTGGGGCATGGGCATGCCCATTTTGGGCAGCCACCACCCTTATTTTTATTTCCAAAAAATTCCCTGGTGTCTAGTGGGCTTTTTGCCCCCCCCCCGGGGGCAGATTGGGGGCTACTGCCCCCATCTGCCCCCCAGGGGGGGCTAAAAGACTAAATGATGCCAAAATTAATTGGGGGGAGCAAAGGCCCTTGCCAAGGGGACGCCCCCCTCCCTGGTGTCTAGTGGGTGGATCACCGATACCTATCCCATCTTTCTACGTGCTCAGGGGGCTGAGATAGCCCCCTGAGCACATAGAATTGGAAACTGAAATGAGCCTCTTGGCTCATTTCAGTTTCGGTTTCACTGAAATGACGTCAGCGCGACGTGCGCGCCGATCGTCATTTCAGGGAAACCAGGGGGGGGGCCTCGTGAGCTGGGGAAGCTCTTCCCCAGCTCCCGAGGCTCTTTCAACAAGAAAGGCAATCCCTCTGGTGCCCGCACCAGAGGGATTTCCATTGCATGTTTCATGACGAGCTGGACTCGTCATGAGCACACGAGCACTGTGTGCCATGACGAGTCCAGCTCGTCATGAGCATGCAAGGGGTTAACAGCTGAGTGTCGTAAGCGTATGACACTACATCAAACCCATAGGATCTATTTACCTTGGCCAAAGGTGCCACATAGAGGTTGAAAAGCATTGGACTAAGTATTTATCCCTGGGGGACTCCCTTTTCTACCATCTGACTATGAGAGACAAGAGTGCCTAGTTGTACGGCGGTGGTTTGGTCTTTTAGGTAGTTTCTCAGCCAGTTTAGGGCCATTCCTCCGACTCCCATCTCCTGCAATCGTTGTGCTAATGTTCTGTGGGAGTTGGTGTCGAAGGCTGCTGACGGATCTAATGAGACCAGCTTTGCTGACTGCTTGATATCCTGGGTGAGTCTTATGTTGTCAACTAGCTCTGCCAAGGATGTTTCTGTGCTATAGCCAGTCCTAAAACCTAACTGAGAAGGGTCTAACATTTGGTGGCTTTCTAAGTAGGTTGTTAGTTGTTTATTGACCAAGGACTCAAGTACTTTTCTTAAATAAGGAAGTAGAGAAATTGGTCAATAGTTACTGGGCTCTTTGGGATCCGCCGATGTGTTTTTTAAGGATAGGTTTGACCCTAGCTGCTTTCCATTTAATTGGGTTGTCGCTTGATTTAGGGACATATTAAAAAGGTCGGTAAGACTTTTAAGGAGCACTGAGGAGAGAATTAACAGAACGTGGGGTGGAACAGGGTCGATCGGGGAAACAGATTTGATCTTGAGGAGAGCTTCTCCAACTTGTTCCTGAGTGAGTTCAGGAAACACCTCTAGAAGTACAGTGGCGGGTAGCTGTGTGCAATCAGAATCATTACTTTGCTCTTCAGTGTTGTAATTAGAGAAGGTTTCGTGAATTATGTTCATCCTTTCCTCAAAGAAGGTGGACAATGCGTCTACCCAGTCTTGTGAGGATGGACATTCAGTTTGGAAGGAGGAGGGGTTGGTAAATTCTCTTAGTATTTTGTAAAGTTCCTTGTGTGAATTTGCAGCCTTGTCAATTTTGTTAATGATATAGTTTTTTTTGTGGCTAACTTGATGTTGTCTAAATAATGTCTATATATATGTTTATAAGCTAGTCTGCCTCAGTACTTTTAGTTGTTCTCCATTTACGTTCTGCTTTCTTGCTGGCTAGTTTGTCAGTTTTTAGAGATTCAGTTAACCAAGGAGATACCTTAGACATGTGTTTGACTTTTGACAAGGGTGTAATAATGTCAAAGGCCTGTATGATAGCCTTGTCAAAGACGTCCACTGCATGATCAGTGTTCTAGGAGCCTGTCAAATTGAGAAAAGGCTACAAGGCTAACTTTTCTCCAGGGCCTGATCCATTTCTGTTCACTACTAGGATTTTCAGGGATGGTAGCTATTTGTAAATGGAATTTCAGTAGGCTTTGGTCCGACCAGATCAGGGGGATAGGAGGTTTCACCATAGTGTTGGCTTCATTTGTGAACATAACTTCAAGGGTGTGGCCAGCCGAATGGGTGGGCCCAGTCACCTTCTGTGCTAGTCCGAGTGTGTTTAGGTTGGTGATCAGTTGGCTGGTATCTGTATCAGAAGAGAGTTCTGCAGGGAAATTAAAGTCTCAGATGAGCAGAAAATTGTCGGCCGCTAGTACATGTGGGGCAATGATCTCGGTCAGACGATTAGTGAAATTAGTTTTAGGACCAGGAGGTCAATAGACAAGGGCACCTCTCCAGGTTCCCTTGATTTGTTTTTCAGTTCTAAAAATACAGTGATCAATCCGATCTGAGGTAATAGGTTTGAAAGTGCAGATCTTCAATCCTTCTCTAAAGGATATTACTAGGCCAACCCCTCTTTTGTTGTTTCTGTCGAGTCTAGTTAGTTCAGATTCTGGGGGGAAGGCCATTGCCACGTCAGGAAGGGCTGACTTGTGAAGCCAGGTTTCAGTTATGAAACATATATCTGGTTTCTCTGAGTCCAGTATACTGCATATCTGGTTTCGCTGAGTCCAGTAAACTCCATACTTGAGGTATGGAGTTTACTGGACTCAGAGAAACCAGATATATGTTTTATAACTGAAACCTGGCTGCACGAGTTGGCCCTGTCTGATGTGGCAATGTCCTGTTCCCTTTTCCTGCCCTAAATAGGCTGAGGCAGGAAGAGGTGAAGAAAGAGACGGCAGCTAGAGCACTGACCCGCAGACCAGTGAGAGGGTAACTGCACTCACTTCCGGCCCCGATGAGAAAGACCCTCTGCTCAAAAGGCACCAGCCGTGGCAGAACAGGGACAGCTCACTAATAAAGTTTAGAAAAGTAAGTAGGTGAAAGTGCAGTGCAGAGTTAAAAAGTACTGGCGAGTGCCATTAAAATAAAATAGCAACATGAAAAGGTAAAAACACAGATCAAAAGTATGTCACAAGCATAAACAGAAATTCTCCTCCGTTGATTAAGGAGGGCTGTTAAGTCTGACCTCCGATGTACAGATGTATTCCGCTGCGCATCCACGCCATTCCTGCCCTAAATAGGCTGAGGCAGGAGGAGGTGAAGAAAGAGGCGGCAGCTACAGTAAGTGGGTGAAAGTGCAGTGCAGAGTTAAAACGTACTGGCAAGTGCCATTAAAATAAAATAGCAACATGAAAGGTAAAAACAAAGATTAGGTGATCATTGAAGCTGCCTTGTAACCTTTTACTAGTGTAACTTTCAATTTGTGAAAAGACAGAGAAATCAAGTGTAAACTCCCTGAGCTCAGAATTTAATAACATGTGGCCTAACGGCTAGAGTGGTCGACCTTGAAGCTGGGGAACCAGGTTCGATTCTCAGCAGGGACACTCAACATCCTGTGATTCTGGGCAAATCACTTAATCAATGAATGTGTCCATCTGTATCGCAACTGGTGCTTCTGTAAAGCACTCTGAGACCTTTGTGTCGAGTTCGTGCTAAATAAAACAAAAAAAACCCCACATCTTTTAGAGTAAACGTACGGCCATATCTAAAATGAAAGTGACTCAGGGTGTGCCGCAAGCCATTTGGCTGTGCCGCACTTAGTCATTTTCAAAGCACAGGGATGCAACATATTTGCAATAATATGTTGCATCCATGTGCTTTCCCCTGCGCTGGCGCACAATCGGCTGTCATGCGCTGGTGCAGGCACCCTTGCACCATGGAGCAAGGAAGCCTGTGTCATGGGGAGACTGTTTATATGCAGGAAGGGACACCTTTCTGAGCAAAAACAATCAATTGAAGTGATTTCCTCTTTCCAAGCGTTTTGTAGAATGCAGAAAATATTTCTCCTTGTTGTGCCTTGCTATGCCACATTTGGGGTGGCGTAGCATTCTGACGCATTTCCAGGTTTACGAATTCTTGTAAATCTGGAAATGGATCAGAATACATTGGTGTTGCGTGGGAACACCCACAGCAACAACCATGTTATGCCCTTTACACGCAAGCTGTTGCGTGAGAAGGGGCGATATTTAAAAGAACACGTAACGCCATGCAGGGTGGCTTTACTTGTCCTTGTAAATATTGGTCAGCAGGTTGTGCCGCCGGCGCATCACGCAACGTGACGTACCAGCGGGGCAAGGGGCTTGTAAATAAGCCTCGTCGTTTTTTAATTGTATGTTTGAAAATGCCACTTTTAGAAAGTGCTCCAGCAACAATTGATGGACAGAACGCTGAGTGAATCAAACATTTCTCCTCCTCAGTCAAAAGATCTGGGTTAAATCCATCATTCTTTTGCTCACTACAGCACCCCAGTTTGGATCCAGCCATATGCAAATCAGTCTTGACCCTGTTTCTCATGGGAACTGTCCAGCCCGAACTGCCAAGTAAGGTCCTCCCTGGACCGGAAACAAGCATCCTAGGACCAGTTTTGGGGTAACACACCTCATCAGCCAGGCTAGCTTGAACCCAGTGGCACAGCGAGCAAGGGTGCCACATCTGGGCATACCCATCCCACTGTTTTGAATGTGGCTTCTCACCAATAAGCCACACCCAATCCCTGCACTCCCACCCGGGAGGCAAATATACCACTGCACCTTTGAATAATATACACTTTTGAGCATGTCTTACCACCCTTGGCTCAGCAAGACTTTGAAACAAAACAAACACCACCTTTTGAAAAGGGATTTATATTTAACCAAGTACAAAGACTCTATCTCTTTGAGAATAAGGCTTGGGGTTTATTACATAATACTCTCCAAACAAAAGCTGTCTCAGATACCAAATGCATAAAATTCAAATATATGTAGCAAACTTATCATCTAAAGGCATAAATCAATAAATGAGCAAACTATAATACTGATTAATAAACAAGCAATAACTGATATAAGGTAAGGTACACTGGACGTCCTGCAAGAGATCAGAAAGATATATATATACACAGTAGAGGATCACTCTGGATGTGCACCTCTCACACTACAAAGAAAACACCTCAAACGATCACAGCCACTGGCCCACATCACAATGGCAAAAACCACAAAACTCAATACATCACCTGATGCATACACTGCCCACTTCTGTCCGGGGGAAGTCTTCATACAGCAGGGGATCAGAGCTCAGCAATCAGGGTTCAATCCGAGATCGACACGTCTGCCCTCGCTTGGAATACAAACTCCCAAATTCCCACCAGACCAGTGGAGGCTCCCCTTCTTAATACAAATCCAAACATATCGAAGCTTCTAGCAAGCCTCACCCCCTTGTTCTCATGAGAGCCCGTACCAGTCTGCTCCAAGGCCACGGCATCGGTTGATCAGGCCTTTGCTATGGCTTCGAGACGGACCATGTACATTCCTCTGATAAGAACCAGTTTTCTCTAGTCAGAAAAGTGTGAAAAACAGGAGGAAGAGCAGAACATGCCCTCCCCACTTTGCAGCTACGTGTGAGCACAGAAAATAGCTTCAGTCATGAAAAGGGAGTTAGTTAGGCCATGCACACAGAAAGGCCCAAAGCAAGATGGAATTGAGAAGCAAGATGACATGAAAGCGGGGAACAACCTTTACAACGCAACTTTTACAACGCACTACCATTACAACGAAACTGTTACAACGCAAGTGGATTTACAACGCATGCCATTACAACACAAGTCTTTACATCGACTTGCGCTAGATGGCGTGCTAACATTACAAATAGTGTAGTTTACTATCCCAACACCTTCCCCACTGTTAAGTGGACTGGAGTTGGAATAGTAAATTACACTTTTCTAATGTTAGCACGCCATCTAGCGCAAGTCGATGTAAAGACTTGCGTTGTAATGGCATGCGTTGTAAATCCACTTGCGTTGTAAAAGTTTCATTGTAACAGCACGGGTTGTAACAGCACGCGTTGTAACGTCATACATCCCATGAAAGCGTGTCAAAGCTAATAAATAGTAAGCACTGCCATAAAGCAAGGTAAAGTCAGACAACAGAATGACATTAAACCATGTCAAAGCCAATAGTAAGAACTCATAATTCTCACCAATGCACAATACAATACACATTCCTGCACAACTGCACGCCTTGAAATGCACATCCCACACGCTCTGCTCTTGGAAAGACTGTTCCACTCCATAACAGCTCCCACTGAAAGACAGGAAGATTATAGAACAGAAGAGAAGCAGGCATATGCAGGACCATCCTACATTAAGGCTAGGGTAAAATAACACACTAAAATCAATTAAAATGGTGGTAGTTGGAGGTCATCATAGGGTGCCAGACTACAAAAGTGGCTCTTTCACTACACCCACTTACAGTGAAAAGTTCAGCAGTACTTTAAAACTCTTCTGGACTAAGGAACCTGCCAAGAAGAAGAGCTGGAGAAGCTTTCAGAAGAAATTACTACTTTCCTATGTGCTTTGGTGTGTTGGCCTGCAGTGGCTCCTTCTGTCTTAGGCAGTGAAAGGACTGGACTGAACTTTCTGTAACTTATTTTCCTGGGTTTCACGAAGGGCTTGAGGTAAAGCTTGACCCCTATTCAAGAAGTCTCAGGAACAGCAAAGACTTCAAGATCATCGACTACCAGCTCTGGGAACTGTGTGTTTTGTGCTGCAACAGAAGAAAAAGCAACTCAACGCCATCAACAATGCCGCTTCTGGCTCTGTGATCTGTTGCCACTGCAGAGAGCACCACCCCGCTTCACATCTCAACCGGGATCTAACCGATGACGATGCCCGATGCTGCCACACCGAGCCGCTGCTTGCACCGTGACCTGAGGGCACTGCACTTTGCACCGCCTCAGTTCACATCTTCGCCCTGGTATCCCTGATGACGCTCCATGCCAACACTACCAAGGCTTGGGGGCACTGCTCATAAGTTACATGACACACTGCCCCATCCCACATTGCAGCCTAGGCCCACTGATGTTGGCACCAATGACAGCAATTCAGCAGTGATGATGCCGCTGCTTGCAATGTGACCTGCCAGCACCATTACAAGCACCGTCCCACTTTGCACCGCAACCCTGGTCTCATGGATGCCGCTGGATGGCCTCACCGAGCCACTGCCTGCACCGTTTCCTTAGGGCACCACAAGCCGCACCACTCCACTTCGCACCAAAGCCCCAACGCCTGCCGACACCAGCACTCCTGACTTAAACCTCAACTAGTTCGATCTGCAACATGTGTGACCTCAAGTGCCCAATGACTCTTGCACGAACCTCCGGAACTGACACTGACAAGGCTACATCGTCGAAGCTGATCACAAAGTCCACAATGCCCTGCATTTCTAAGGTACTGTTTGTGGGTCTTCCCAACACTGTAGCTGGCCCGAGATGCTGTGGTCAGCCTGACCTGTTTGATTTGTTTTTTCACGACGATGTGATAGCCACGGATAGAGCTATTGACTTCACTGAACTGTATTTCAAGGTTATTCTTGCAATATTCGTGTTTTGATTACCATATGTTGGGTTTTTATCGTTTGGTCTTGTTTTACACAGATAAATATTGACTATTTTTTTAAAACTGGTGTGGTGTCTTTTTACAGTGTTTTCACTGACTACGGTGTGTTATTTGCAAATGCTTTACACATTGCCTCTGAGATAAGCCTGACTGCTTGGCCAAGCTACCAAGGGGGTACTCAGGGGTTATTTCAGAAGTGTAACTCCCTTATCCTGACTAGAAGGAAGGGTCCCTACTGATTAGTTGTCAGCGGGGAGGATAGGACTTGCGTTTGCACTTGACTTACAGTGATTAGTATGCACTACTACCATATCGGAGACGATTTCGTACCATATACTGTTTTTCCCTGTTCCCCTTCAGAATTTGGTTGTGGGACTCTGGTTAGTTGTTGCACCTGTGGGGCCTTGGCAAACGGAAATCAACTTTTGACATCTGCCCATCTACAAGATAGGGTACTAAAAGTCTTTTGCAAAGAGAGGGGGCTACCTGTGAAGAGGAGACCCACAAGGCAGGGTCTTGAGGCAGCCCTGCATAGCTGTGAGGTGCTACGATGGGAGGCAACACTATCAGATGACTCTGAGGAGGAATCTGAGGGGGAGGATCCCTTGCCAGAATACATAGATGGCAGTGGTCCTGAGGAGGAAACATTCTGGGAAAGAGTGGCATGTGAGGAGAGGAATCAGATTCATGCTTGTGGCCGGAGGCTGAGGCAGCTAGACCGGGAGTGCGAGGAGATGGATTAAGCCTTAGCTGAAAAGAAAAAGTGGCGGCAGAAAAAGTGTTATGTCCAGTACTGAGGGTGAGGTACACACACACACACACAGATTTGGTGCCCTGCTTCAAGGAGGGGGTTGACATACACCAGGGGGTTAAGGATTGTGAGGTTACTCCAGTGGTGTGCAGTGTCCATGAGGTGGATTGGGGAACTGACACAGGGGATCATATTCAGGGTGGTGGGAGGGACACTATACTGACTCTAGATGAGTGGTGCAGGGCGAGGGGTTATCCCATGGTAGAGACCCAGTGTAGAAAAGTAGGATCTGCACTTATGTTGCCCCCACCTTTTTTCTGATGTATACACTGGTTTCTGGCTATAGTCTGGCTGGGACCCTGCTAATTAGGGCCCCAGCCTCTCTGTTCTCTCTAAACAACTTGGAGTGCATATTAGATGCACTAGTGATTGGATACTGTGGTACCTTATGAGCCCCTAGTATATGGTACCTTAGGTACCAAGGGCATAGGTACTTCACAGGCCTACCAGGGGCTGAAGCATGTATTATGCCACCCCTGAGAAGCAGACTAAATCTGACACCACGGGCCTGCTACTGCAGCCGGGGTGAGCTAGTGTTAGCACTCCTCACTGAGGTATAGGTTCCCTATATCTCACCTTACACACACATATAAACCTATCAGTCACCCCAGGGCAGGCCCTATCAATCCTGAGGGCAGGGTGCTTGGTTTCCATGTGAGGGGGTGCCTCTGCCTGAGCAGGGCCCCTCTGCAGCCCTCAGAGTCTATTCTCTGTAGCTGTTTGTGGATGCGGTTAAACCATAGACTCTTAAGTGCATTATAACCTAGCGGTAAATGCTAACTTTGGGATGGCTGTATCAAAACATGCCGTGTTTGGTGTCAAACGCTTTGAAATCATACCCCCAAAACTAGTAACTGGTGTGGGAGTATGATCCCACCCTTCTAGAGGGATAGACATGTACCCACTGTGGAATCACGGTAGAATCCTGAAGAGCCCTGGCATCACAAAATGGCTGCCACCAGCACAGACACTGGGCTGCCCTCCTGCTGCTGACCGAAACTCGCAGTGGAGGAGGCCCAACAATAGGCATCCTTTCAGAGGGAGGTGTAACCCCTTTCCAGACAGGATTTAGTGTATTGGGGCTGGGTGGGTGCACTCCTAGAGCGCTTTGAAGTCCTGCACTGGGGGAGCAGTAGGCTCCTCCGTGCATATGCCAGCTCAAACCGGTTCAGGGGCTACCAGCCCCTGCTCTGGTGCAAAACTGGACAAAGGGAAGTGGGTGGAGCCACCCACTACCCTGACCCTCCTAGTGGAGTGGTCATAGAGCTAGTCCCTCCCTTTCTTTTAGTATAAGTTAGGGAACCCTTGCCATTGCAAACTAGATATCCCTGGACGACGCTCTGAAGAAGAATCCTGGACCTTCGATGTTCCACTACCTCTGGAAGACTGAAGAATCTCCCTTGGAGTCAAGGAGTGACTCCGCTGCTTGGTAGGCACCAAAACTTTGCATCAAAGGTCACAAACTTTCCCGCTCCCGCCGAAGTCCGAAATCCCTGCAGCCCCAGAAGTAGATTTCCTGACTTCTCAATGGCCATTGTGAGTCCCTAGTGAAGCTGAGGTGAGGGGACCCCACGAGTGACGAGGAACAGCAATACCCGGGTACCGTGCACTATTGTCAAGTGCAACCCCTTCACGACATTCTATGAACTTGTGCTTTAGACCACATGTGGTCCAAGCCTCCAGAAGGATTTTCCTTGAAAATCAGAGGCCTACCTTGTCCCGAGTGACCGTGGGCTCCTGTGAAGTGAATCCTCATGAGGCGTCTTTGCGATCCCTTGCCGGCTGGCTTGTGGGTCCCCTGAAGACTTTTCTATGGTACCAAGGAGCTCCCCTGATTGTTCCAGGCCTGCCCTGACTTACCCTTGCTGGGTGAGTCCCTCAGACCTTGCTGGTCTGCACCGCTGACTTTCTTCACTTTCCACAAGACTTGCTGTTGCCAAGGCTTGTTGGCTCTAATCCGGTTGCTGACACCTCAGTAAGCTGTAGACTTTGTGGTGCACTCCGAATCCAGCTCCTGGTTGTCGTCAATGCCTCCTGGACCTCGTGGCTGAAGAGTCAAGGCACCCATGATCACCTGAAATCACCCAACTTCTGTGGGCATCCAGCTTCCTGGCCCGGGTCACTGGCAAGTGACTTTGAACACTGTCCCAATGCTTTCAGGTCTTCTTTCTTCAGAATCCAGCCTTGAATTCCACCGAACACTTCTCCTGTCTTCACAAGCAGCAAGTCTTCTTTGGCTCCCATTCAAAAAGACGCCACGACCCGACCCGACACCAAAAGACACCTATGCACCCGGCTTTCCTGGGTGAGGTAACTCGAGTACTCCAGTGCTCCTCTGTGTGTTGACTCTAGAACTACTTACCCTGTAAGTGACTTGCTTGTAGACTCTCTTGTAGACTCTCTCGAAGTATCCTAAAACTTTAAAATTCCAACCGCGACTTGCTCCATTGAAGTCTACGGCTCTGTTCTCACACTGCATGCGTCTCCCGTGGGTCCTTTACTTACCTGCCTTGGGTGGATTAGTGAGGCCCCAGCACTTCTGAAGACCATAGGCCTTCTCCCTTCTCAAGTCGTTCTTCTTATACCTCTTTTTTAGTATATGGTCTGGTACGCCCCTAGGGACCCAGCCATATAAGTGCTTAATTGGTTGTGAAATGTTGATTTGTGCATATGTCCTTGACTTCTAATCTCATATGGAGATTAGTAGAGTGTGTCTAGTAATAAATACATATATATTGTATATATATACCTGTGTGGTGTCCTTTCATTTAGTGATTCAGGAGATTATAAGGTAAAACAAGCTGCTTTACATTCCTCTGAGACTTAGCCTGAAGGCTGCTCTCCACAGCTACCACTAGAATAGCTTCCTTTAAATGGTTGTCTTAAACCTATCTACCATAAGGGTCGAATTGTACTGGTGCAAGGTGGCCACTTTAACTAGTGACCAGCATATACCAGGCCAACTTCTCACACCCAGGCAAGTGAGTATGGAGACCAGCCAGAAGAGTATGGGTCGAGGGACAGCAACAGTCATATAACTGTCTCACCAGTCTTGTGAGAATGATGTTGGGTACTTTTCTGAGGCACTGGATGTTTGGGTGAAGGGTAATTTGGTTAACACCTGTGTGGGCTGTGTGATTCAATTGATGGAGAGCATATTTTAAGTTCTTGATTTCCAGAGCTATGCCAACACCCGGTGGCGTGTGAGTTCTCTGACCCCAGGGAGCTTGCTCTGGAGACAGACCTTTTGGTGGATTCCAGAGGGTCTGCAGAAGCATCTGGGGTTGATCCTGCAGGAAGTGGCTCAGATATATCCCAACCGAGCGTGGTGGGAAAGGTTAATGGTAGCCCAGATAGGTCCTGGTGTTGTGGGAAGGGTGTATGGACTCATGTCCTTTCTCTGCGGAGAAGGAGTGGGAATGGGCTGCAGCCCAAGGTGCCCAAAACCCGGTCCCAGAGCCTGGATGGTTCCATGAGGGAACACCAGGTGGGGAGCCTAGGCTGTACTAGAAGGCCACCCATTGAGGGGTATCCCCTAGTGTCTGGGGAACTGGGGGGGGGGGGGATTGCTGTAATGAGCATCCCACCAGTTCTGGTGTCTGGCAGCACTGCTTCAGTTGGGAGGGTGCATGAGTTCAGAGAAAAGGGTGAGCAGGGGATGCCGTCCTCAGTGGAAGGACCAGTGGGTCAGGGGTTGCCAGCTCTGAGGTCAGAGCACCCCAGGACTGACCCTGGTGAGGCGGCTTCTGGCCTGGGGGTCTTCATGCTCTGTCAGGTGGACAGGAGACTGGAGACCTGCGCCAGGCAGACTCTCACACAACTCATGGGGAGTGTGTTTCCCTTAGGGGGTTGGTGTACTCCCCCGGAAGTTCTGGGCTGCCAGGCACAGGTCCAGCCTATGGGTGCAGACCCTAGGTTGGAGGACCTGGTTCAGGGTGTCCCCCCTAACCTGGAGGAAGAGGCGACTGCTAACAGTGCCCCTACCAGTTTATCATTTGGGGGTACCACTCCAGGTGTGAGGGTACAGAGCCCCAGGGAAGAGGACCAGGTGTGGGAGAGCCCACCCCAGTCCCTTGTTCAGGCTCAGGGTACAGACCCTGGGCTGGTGTACCAGTTGCAGGATAGCACCCCTGAACTGGTGTGCGAATTGTGCAGGACACCTGCCACAGCTGCCCTGACAATTCTAGAAGGGGGTACCACTCCAGGCGGGAGGGTACAGAGCCCCAGGGAGGAGGACCAGGTATGGGATAGACCACCCCAGTCCTGTGTCCAGCCTCAGGGTACAGACCCTGGGCTGGCAGTCCAGTGTCAGGATATCATACCTGACTTGGTAGGAGGGAGAGTAGAGAAAGGGTGCCAAGCACCGAGGGCTATCGCCCCTCACTCTCTGACACCACAGAGGTTAAAGAGGCCTGAAAGACTTAAGGCCTGGCTCTCATCACTGACAGCTGTCAGTGACCACTGTGGCTTGCTGTCCTGGTGTACAGAGTTGCCCCTGGCAGGGGGACAGGAGTCACACCCCGGGGGTAGACTGGGCCACACCACTGTGTTGGCCATGTGGGTACTGTCTGCCTGTTGGGACACATCTGTGAGCAACGTAAGTTTAGGTGCTGCACAGATGGGGTCCACAGGTGAGGAGAAGGGTTCCCCTTGGGTCAGATTAGTGGGTCCTTGTTGGACAGGCCACACGAAGGGCTTGCTCCCTCCCCGCACGACAGGGCCCGAGCTCCGGCCCACCAGGCATAACCCACGAAAAGCACCTGTACCCCGTCTCCCGGCGGATCTTCTGCCCTCGGGCCTCTACTCATCACGGGGCCCAGCCCCACCGGCTCCCCCGGCCGGTTCAAGCCGCCATCTTGGGCCCTGCACCACGAGGCCGCGTGGCCTCGACCCGACCCTAACCCCGGGCCTGGCCGGCCCCGACATCCCGGCACCACCCTCCACCCAGGAGGTGAGCGGACCACTTGGCAGGTCAATGGGAGAACGAAGTGTCAAGAGCTCTTCCCCCCGCCAGGTGCCGATCGCCTCCAGCTCCCCCAGGCGCTGGCTCCACCCCCGGCTGGGTGTCTGGACACCTTCATCCCGGGCCCTCCGACCTCCAAGTGCGAGGGTCCGGACATCAAAGGGCGCCTGCCCTATAACTGGGGCAACTCCGGAGCAGGAAGGCAGTTGTATCCTGGAGTCGAGAGACACCGAGAGAACTCAGCCTCGACGGACTACTGGCGCTGCCGTAGCCCGCTCTTGTGAACCATCGTCCTGCCTGCTGGCGCGGCCTTCTGCAACCTCCATCCTCGTCGGGACCTGCTGGCGCTGCCGCGGCCCGTTGTAACGACCATCCTCGTCGGGACCTGCTGGCGCTGCCGCGGACCGTACATCGACCATCTTTCCGGGACCTGCTGGCGCTGCCGCGGACCGTGTACCGACCATCTCAACCGGGACCTGCTGGCGCTGCCGCGGCCCGTACCAACTAAACCACCAAGCTCGAGGATTGTGAGCTAGTCATCATCTCATCCGAACTACCTGACTGGTAGACAGACTGTCCCGCTACCCCTTACCCTGCTTTGAGAGACTTGAATCGAGGGGACCCCTGAGTCCAGACCTCCTTGTACCATTCAACCGTACCTTAAGAAGTGCTTATAAAGGACACTGAACCGTATCCGTGTGTGGTATCTGTCTGTGGGGGGGAAGTTACTTGTCTGTACGATCGCTGGAGACGGCTCTCCCCGGAGACCTCTCCTCCTGTCCCCGGCCGACCCTCCCGGTCCATCTACCCTTTCTAACATTGGTGGCCAGCGGCGCGATCCGAATCAATGCATAATCGTACAGAGAGTAGCTCACCCCACGACAAAAACACGATGTCAGCCAAAGATAGCAGCTCCACCGAGAATTTCCAAATGGATAAATTAGAAGAATACAACCACCGCGAACTGAGACAATTCTGCATAGAACTTGGCATTGCTACCACCGGCCTGAGTACCAAGGATGATCTAAAGCACGCCCTAGAGTTGTGGACAGAAACTGGGGTCGCCGGACCCTCCGACCAAAGCAGCATCACACCAGAGGGGAACGCCACGGCTCCCGAGGAGCGGGGAACGGGCCTCTCGCAGGAGGAGATCCGAGAAAGAGAAAGAACCAGATTGCACGAGTTGGAAATGGCACGACTCAAGATGGATGGGGAACTCAAGTTAGCTGAACAGAAACTCAACCTCGAGCATATGCGGCTCCGAGATGAACGAGAAGAGAAGCAGAGACAGAGAGAGCTGGAGGAGAAAAAAATAACGCTCGAGCACGAGCGCCAACTAGCGGAGATAGAACTTCGGAAACAAAATAAAGAACTGGGGGTGCCTGAGCGACCACACACCCCGGGGCCAATCGAGAAAAAAGTCCACATCCCCAAGGATGTTGTCCGCGAGTATGTCCGAGAAGACGACATACAACAGTGGTTTAAAGCCTACGAGATCGCCATGACCTCCCACCGGATCGACCGGAGTGATTGGGGAGCCGGACTTTGGGGGAGGTTTATCAACGAGGATCGCGATGCCCTACTGCAGCTCCCCGATCACCAAATGTCGTCCTACGACCACATGAAGGCTGCCCTCCTCACCCGCTACGGCCTCACACCCGAGATGTACCGCCAGAGGTTCAGAGATTGCACCCGGATCCCAGGTACAACTTGGGTAGAATACGTGAACTATTTCAGCCGTGCCTTCGAGGGTTGGATAAAGGGGAGCCATGTCACCACTTACGAACAACTCTTTAACCTTATGGTATGGGAGCACCTGTCGAACAACTGTTTCGTCGAGCTCAGGCAGCACCTCCTCGACAGTAAGCTGACTGACCCCCGGCAGCTCGCCGCCGAAGCTGACCGATGGGAAAGCACCCGAGTGGGCCGGAGGGGGCCACACGAACAGAACAGAAGCAACCCCGGCCAGCACCGTCCTCGGGGAGGAGGAGGGGGCCAGGGGCGAGGGAGAGACGCCTTGCCAACAACACCCGTGACCAGCACCCCGCCTCCGGCCGGCCGGGGCAACCCCCCGTGGCGTCCTGGGGCCCGAGCCAACGTCACGTGCCACCGATGCCAGCGAGTCGGCCACTACGCCAATGACCCGAGCTGCCCGCAGAACCAAGCACCCAAGCCCCGCCAGGTAGCTGCCGCCGCCCTGGGGGAAGAGCGATCATCGGAGGAACCAGAAGAGTATGAGCCGGCCCAGCAAGAGTGGGAGCCGGCCGCCATGGTCCTGGCGTGCTTAGGGGGAAGAGACATGGTCCCGCGGGCTCCCCTACCCGCTAACACCAGGAAATACGGTCAGTGGTTGACCATTAATGGACAGCGAGCCGAGGCCTTGCGTGACACAGGCGCCAGTGTGACGGCCGTCCGCTGTCACCTGGTGAAGCCCGAGCAGATCCTGCCGAACATTCTCTGCCCCGTCCGCTCGGCAGACAACTCTGAAAGTATGTGTCAAATGGCCTGCGTCCCATTCGAATGGGGAGGGGTCTCCGGCCTGTTGAAGGTGACGGTCCGGGACGATGCCCCGTGGACTGCCTCCTGGGGAATGACCTCGAGAGTTCCCCGTGGGCCACAGTTGAGAGAAGGGAGCACCTGGGGATGCTGGGCCTCCCGGACTGGGCCTGCATAACCACCCGGTCCATGGCCGCCCGTGCCGTCCCTCGATCAGAAGAACCGGAATGGCCGGCACCTCCGCCCCCGGTCGCCCCAGTAGAAGACAACGACAAGGCCAGCCTCCCAGACCCGACGACCAAAGGGGACGCGCAATCCCAGGACCTTCCTGACCTGGCCCAGTGGCGTCAAGAAGGGGGGCCCACCCAAGAACAGTTCCGCCAGGAACAAAAGACCTGTCCCTCCCTCGAGGAACTCCGCCAACAAGCCAGCGCCCAGAACACAGGGGACTCCACCGGAACTCACTGGGTCTACTGGGATAACGACCTGCTATACTGCGAGCAAAGAATCGCCGAGCTGGGGGCCGGTCGAGTACTGGTGGTACCTCTCCGCTTCAGAGACTTTCTGCTCAACCTGGCACACGATGTCCCCCTGGCTGGACACCTGGGCCAGGACAAAACGTACAGCCGCCTAGTGACCCACTTTTTCTGGCCGAAAATGAGGAACGACGTCCTGAACCACTGCCGATCTTGCCCCACATGCCAAGCCAGCGGGAAGAGTGGTCGGAAGCTGAAAGCCCCTCTGCAACCCTTCCCTGTGGTCACCACCCCGTTCGAGAGGGTGGGGATAGACATTGTGGGGCCTCTGGACCCCCGCACGGCACAAGGACACAGGTTCATCTTAGTACTGGTGGACCATGCCACCCGATACCCCGAGGCGGTGCCCCTACGGACCGTGACAGCTCCGGTGGTTGGCCGGGCCCTAATGGGGATCTTCTCCCGGGTAGGCTTCCCCCGAGAAGTCGTCAGCGACCGCGGCACGAACTTTATATCCAAATACATGAAGTCCCTCTGGCAACAATGCGGGGTCACCTACAGATTCACGACCCCCTATCACCCCCAAGGGAACGGACTAGTGGAGCGGTTTAACCGCACTCTCAAGGGGATGATTGGGGGATTGGAAGAGCCCCTCCGTCGCCAGTGGGATGTACTACTCCCGTGCCTCCTCTTCGCTTACCGAGAAGTTCCCCAGAAGTCCCTCGGGTTTAGCCCTTTCGAACTCCTGTACGGGCACCCTGTGCGAGGGCCCCTCAGCCTAGTAAAAGAAGGTTGGGAGATGGCCCCCCTAAAGACCCCTCCAGACGTCTTCAAATACATCCTGGCCCTACGCAACCAGACCCGGCGCTTCAGACAGATGGCCAAGGCGAACCTCGAGGCCAGCCAGGCGGACATGAAGAGGTGGTATGATCACAATGCCTCCTCCGTTGAGTTCGAGCCTGGACAACAAGTATGGGTGATGTCCCCCACCGAACCATGTGCCTTGCAAGATAAGTGGACGGGGCCCTTCAAAGTGGTCGAGCGCAAAAGCCCCGTCACTTACCTCATCGACCTGGGGACCTCCCGGAACCCCCTCCGGGTCCTCCACACCAACCGACTCAAACCACACTTTGTGCGCTCAGAACTCAGCCTCCTGATGGCTACGGACAGTGGGGCAGAGGAAGACTCCGAACCCCTCCCGGATCTTCTGAAAACTCAGGAGAATGACGGCTCCGTGGACGGGGTCCGGCTCTCTGACGCCCTCACTTCGGAGCAACGCCAGGGCTGCCGGAACCTCCTGCTGCAGTTCGCTACCCTGTTCTCCCTCACCCCCGGGGTCACCCCTTGGTGTTTGCACGACGTGGACACCGGGGACAGTCCCCCTGTCCGACACCGGGCCTACCGCGTACCAGATCGGGTACGGGCCTGCATACAGGAGGAAGTGGCCAAGATGCTCACAATCGGGGTCATCGAGCCCTCGGACAGTCCCTGGGCCAGTCCGGTTGTATTGGTTCCCAAAGCCGCTGCCCCCGGCACCGCACCTGAACTGAGATTCTGCGTCGACTACCGGGGCTTGAACGCTGTCACCCGGACCGACGCTCATCCGATTCCCCGAGCAGACGAGCTGATCGACCGGCTGGGGGCCGCCCGCTACCTCAGTATCTTCGACCTAACAGCGGGCTACTGGCAGATCGGCCTCACACCCAGGGCTCAGGAACGGTCAGCCTTCTCTACCCCCGATGGCCACTACCAATTCAAGGTCATGCCCTTCGGCATGAAGAATGCCCCCGCCACGTTTCAACGCCTCGTGAACCAGGTCTTGGCGGGGCTCGAAGAGTTCAGCGCTGCCTACCTGGACGATATCGCTGTATTCAGCCGCCACTGGCCCGACCACCTCCGTCACCTCCAAGAGGTCCTACAGGCCCTCCAGCGGGCCGGTCTCACAATTAAGGCCGGCAAGTGCCAAATTGGCCAAGGGTCTGTGACCTACCTTGGGCACCAAGTGGGAAGCGGGCTGGTGGCCCCGCTACAACTTAAGATTGCTGCCATCCAGTCCTGGCAGCCCCCCGTCACCCAGACCGAGGTCCGAGCCTTCTTGGGGCTCACCGGCTACTACCGGCGGTTCGTGAGAGACTACGGCAGCATCGTGGGGCCCCTCACGGGTCTCACGTCCAAGAACCAGCCGAAGCGGATTAACTGGACCCCCGATTGTGAAGCGGCCTTCGAGAAGCTGAAGGCCGCCCTGTGCACCGCCCCTGTGCTCCAGGCCCCCGATTACAGTCGGGAATTCGTGGTACAGACCGACGCCTCCGACCACGGCATCGGGGCCGTCCTTTCTCAGTTAAACCCCGAGGGTCATGACCAGCCGGTGGCCTTCATCAGTCGACGTCTCCTGGCCCGAGAACAGCGCTGGAGCACCATCGAGAGGGAGGCCTTCGCAGTGGTGTGGGCCCTCAAAAAGCTCCGGCCCTATCTCTTCGGTACCCACTTCCGGGTACAAACCGACCATCGACCCCTGCAGTGGCTGATGCAGATGCGGGGGGAGAACCCAAAACTCTTGCGCTGGTCCATTTCCCTGCAGGGAATGGACTTCACTGTGGAGCACCGACCAGGCCAAGACCACGCCAACGCGGACGGCCTGTCCCGCTTTTTCCGCCTCGACGAAGAGAGTCCCCAAGGAGATGGGTGACTCTCCCCGCCTTCAGCTGGGGGGGACGCATGTTGGACAGGCCACACGAAGGGCTTGCTCCCTCCCCGCACGACAGGGCCCGAGCTCCGGCCCACCAGGCATAACCCACGAAAAGCACCTGTACCCCGTCTCCCGACGGATCTTCTGCCCTCGGGCCTCTACTCATCACGGGGCCCAGCCCCACCGGCTCCCCCGGCCGGTTCAAGCCGCCATCTTGGGCCCTGCACCACGAGGCCGCGTGGCCTCGGCCCGACCCTAACCCCGGGCCTGGCCGGCCCCGACATCCCGGCACCACCCTCCACCCAGGAGGTGAGCGGAACACTTGGCAGGTCAATGGGAGAACGAAGTGTCAAGAGCTCTTCCCCCCGCCAGGTGCCGATCGCCTCCAGCTCCCCCCAGGCGCTGGCTCCACCCCCGGCTGGGTGTCTGGACACCTTCATCCCGGGCCCTCCGACCTCCAAGTGCGAGGGTCCGGACATCAAAGGGCGCCTGCCCTATAACTGGGGCAACTCCGGAGCAGGAAGGCAGTTGTATCCTGGAGTCGAGAGACACCGAGAGAACTCAGCCTCGACGGACTACTGGCGCTGCCGTAGCCCGCTCTTGTGAACCATCGTCCTGCCTGCTGGCGCTGCCGCGGCCTTCTGCAACCTCCATCCTCGTCGGGACCTGCTGGCGCTGCCGCGGCCCGTTGTAACGACCATCCTCGTCGGGACCTGCTGGCGCTGCCGCGGCCCGTTGTAACGACCATCCTCGTCGGGACCTGCTGCCGCTGCTGCGGCCCGTTGTAACGACCATCCTCACCGGGACCTGCTGGCGCTGCCGCGGACCGTACATCGACCATCTTTCCGGGACCTGCTGGCGCTGCCGCGGACCGTGTACCGACCATCTCAACCGGGACCTGCTGGCGCTGCCGCGGCCCGTACCAACTAAACCACCAAGCTCGAGGATTGTGAGCTAGTCATCATCTCATCCGAACTACCTGACTGGTAGACAGACTGTCCCGCTACCCCTTACCCTGCTTTGAGAGACTTGAATCGAGGGGACCCCTGAGTCCAGACCTCCTTGTACCATTCAACCGTACCTTAAGAAGTGCTTATAAAGGACACTGAACCGTATCCGTGTGTGGTATCTGTCTGTGGGGGGGAAGTTACTTGTCTGTACGATCGCTGGAGACGGCTCTCCCCGGAGACCTCTCCTCCTGTCCCCGGCCGACCCTCCCGGTCCATCTACCCTTTCTAACAGTCCTGAGAGCATGGATAGAGGGATCCAACTGGGTTCAGGGAGGCGTAGAACGGGAATAAACCCCTGCTGTTGCAGGCCAGGTTCCATGTTCTATCGCCCCAAGCAGGGAAGCCCATCGAGGTATGGATTGGTCTACCCTGGCTTTAGGCTGGAAGGGGGTTATGTTAGAGATGGCCCTTTTTGCAGGGTTATCCCCAAACGTTTTGCTTCTTCCTCCTATTTTTTCCTGACCTGCTGTTGTTGGTTTTAGTACTTTACCACTGCTGATCACTGCTAAAGTGCATATGCTCTCTGAGTAAATTGTGCTATGGATTGGTCTTTCCATGATTGGCATATATGATTTACTAGTCAGCCCCTAGTAAAGTGCACTAAGTGTCCCAGGGCCTGTAACTCATATGCTGCTAGCGGGCTGCAGCACTGGATTGTGCTACCCACACAAACAGCCTGAAAATGTAACTCTGGCCTGCCATTGCAGAGCCTTTGTACAGTCTGGGACTGCCGTATCGAGTTGGCAAGTGTACCCACTTGCCAGGCCCTAACCTTCCCTTTTCTTACATGTCAGTCACCCCCAAGGTAGGCCCAATGTACCCCTGTGGGCAGGGTGCAGTGTATGTGAAAGGTAGGACATGCCCTGGTGTGTGTGGCATGTCCTGATAGTGAATTACTGCCAATTTCGTTTTTCACTATGGCAAGGCTACCTGTTCCCATAGGACAGAATGGGGAGTTTGTTTATAACATCTTATAAACATAACTGGCCCTGAGAAAAGGGTAGAGAAATAAAGTTTAGTATGCCTGAACTCAGAATCTAAAGATGCATCTTTTAGTGAAGGTGATTTTTACATTTTGTGTTTGAAAATACCACATTTAGAAAGTAGGTTTGTAGATTGACTGTCTGGGTTTTGGATGACAGGGGCTGGAGAGGAGCAGTGGCTCTAGAGAGTCTGGGTGGGTCAGGGAAGGGCTGAATAGACCTGGGCTGCATTTAGAGTAGGGGGAGGAGATTTCCTTTCACCTGAATGGGCCTGGCCTGCCTCTGACGAAGCTGCATCCACCTCCCGCCAGGAAGCTGCACCAAGGAGGACAGAACTGGTTTCCGGCTGGGCAGATACACTCTCTGCCTGAGAGGACAAAAGATTTTGGACTATAAAAAGTGGGGCCCAAACCCCTAAACTTTAGAACTCACTGGAATCAATGAACCTGCCAAGAAGAAGAGTTGTAAGAGCTGCCAGGAGGAGTCCTGCCCCCTTTGCTGTGTTGTTGCTTTGTTGGGTTGGCCTACAGTTGCTGCTTCTGCCTTGGGCAGTGAAAGAACTGGGCTGAACTTTCTTTACTTGTGCTGATTATCTCCAAGGGCCTGAAATTGAGCTGGCCTACTGTTCTGAAGTCTCAGGGACTGCAAAGACTTCACCAACCTCTGGGTACTGCTTCTGGACCCGCTGTTTCAGTTGCCCCAGAGAAGAGAACCGCAACCGACTCCATCACCGACTCCGTCGCTGGCTCTGTTTCCTGACGGCACCGCAGACTGCTCCGTCCTCATCTCACACAGCAACCATGGTCTCACCAACAACAACTTCCGACACCACCGAGCCGCTGCTTGCACCGTGACCTGTGGGCTCCGCAGTCCGCACCGCCTCGCTTCACTTCACCATCCTGGTCTCACCGACGCTGTTGCTGTTGCTGACTCGACACCCATGACCGCATCGGGGTTGGGGGCACCGCTCGTAAAGTTTCACGGTGCTCTGCCTCATCCCACACAGTTGTCTGGACCGACCAACACCAGCTCCCTCAAACCGGCTCTGTTAACTGCACCGCAACCTGCCAGCACCGCATTGAGTACCATCCTGCCCTGCACCGTAAGCCTTGGTCTCACCGACGCCATCTGGACGATCGTCACCGAACCGCTGACTGCACCACATCACGAGGACACCGCGCCCTGCACCGCTTCCATTTTGCAACGCAACCGCGACAGTTGCCACAACCGGCTCGCACCCTGTGTAAGCCGCAACAAGAAAGGTATTGTTGCCAAGTATTTTCACGCTTTTGCTGGCCCGTATCGACACGGTCGGCTGGAACTGTTAGACTCTATGGTTTCCAGCATCGCAGTAGCCCCGCACGGAGCTACCCACTCGTACGAACTGTGTTTTGGAGGTATTTCTGCAGTTTAGAAGACATCCTGCAAAGTATCTGTTTTTCAAGTACTGTACTGTGGATTCTTTATCGCTTTTGGTCCTGTCTTAAGTATATAAAAATATTGGATATTTTTCTAAACTGGTGCGCTGTCCTTTTGTAGTGCTTACACGGTATTACTGTTGGTTACATGCAAATGCTTTACACACTGCCTCTAAGATAAGCCTGACTGCTCGTGCCAAGCTACCAAGGGGGTGAGCAAGGGTTATTTTAGGAGTGTAACTCCCTTATCCTGACTAGAAGGAAGGGTCCCTACTTGGATAAGGTGCAAACCATTGCCAACTAGAGACCCCCATTTCTAACGGCAATAGTCTTTTTTGCTGCTCCTAACATATGGAGTATCAAACGCCAGTCTGAGTGGGTCATAGCGTTGAGAGCCTGCAGTCGAAGTCCCAGAACCACCACCCCTGGAGCATTTGGAATGGGAAACCCTATTACATCTTTGATGTGGCTAAGCACCTCTTTCACACAAGCTGTGGGGGTGGGGATCATGTTCTGGAGGCGAAGGAGGGTATAATACCAACGCGTCATCAGTTTATAGGCCGACTCTTTTTGTTTAACACTTTTGAAAGGTGTTGGGAATGTCTCTACATAGCTGTTCCCAATGCGCAGGGGGGTTATCCTCTGCAATGTCCATATGACACTTCAGTTGCTAGGAGTGGAGAGGCAGAGGATGAGAATGTTGCAAAACCTTGTAAGTTCGGGAGATCAGGCCCCGCGATCAATCAAACGATCATACTAGCAATTCAAAGGTGGTCAGTGGACGCGTGGCTCCCAATGTGTTTTCAGTAGTATGTAGCCAGTGCCTGATTTGATAATACTGAAGGTGTGTCTTGGGGGGAAGACGGTAGTCTTGATTACATTGGTCAAATGTTTTAAAGGTCTCTCCCACAAAGAGTTCAGCTATTGTGCAGCAGTCACCGGCCTCCCAAGCTTGAAAGGAGTTAGGCTGAAAGGCCGAGGGAAAGTCAGGGTTATGGGCCAAGGGTGTGTTAGGGGAGGGGAATGAGGTAAGTCCGTGACTGATCACTATCTTGTCCCATACCTCCAGGACCCTTTTTGTGGGGGTAGCGATATAGGCATTGCGAGGACGCGCTCTTCTTGGTAGCCAGTCCAGGCCCCACAGGGAGCGGCATGTCACCACCCTGTCCATGTGAAACCAATGTTTTTCGCTTTGACAGACTACCCACTCCGAGATAAAACGCAGGTGTGATGCCCAGTAATAGACAAGAAAATTGGGGCATGCAATACCCCCTCTGTCTTTTGGTGTCATTAGAAATTTGTTGGAGAATCTCGGCCTTCCCTTTCCCCATGTAAAAGAATTAACCTCAGCCTGAAGGCTTACAATGTCCCACTGGGGGATAGAAGTCGTGAGTGCCTGAAAGAGGTACAATAGCTTGGGCAGAATAGACATTTTGACTGCATGAAGACGACCCAACCACAATATGGGAAGCGATTTCCATCGTCTATGGTCCTCTCTGACAGAACGTCTATATTCCAGCCAGTTTGCCTGAGTCCAAGGGTCCAGTGTGGCTGTGAGATGAAGCCCTAAATATTGTATAAAGTGGGGGGCTCACTGGAATGGGGAATGTACACCCAATTCTGCAATCTCCTGAGGGGAACGGGTAAGGTTTAATGCCTGAGATTTGTTAATGTTAATTTTTAGCCCTAAACCTTCTTGAATTGAGAGAGTATGAGAAGCAGGGCAGCGAGAGAGTTTTGGGAGTCAGTGAGAGTCAGGAGCAGGTCGCCCGCAAAGAGAGTAGCCTTATGTTCAAGTCCCGCAAATGGGATGCCCCTAACCGCCAACGACTGATGTATTGTACTTGCCTGGGGTTCTATGGCCAAGGAAAAAAGCAGGGGCAACAAGGGGCACCCCTGGCGCGTTCCCTTGTGGATCTGAATTTTAGGCTATTAATTCAAATTTGTACCAAGGGCGATGCAAATGGGGCCGTTATGCGAGTTGTCATGACTGGTCCTGGCCCTATCTTCCGCAATACTGCTCTGAGAAAGGTCTAATCAACCCTATTGAATGCTTTCTCAGCGTCGAGGGAGAGCAAGAATACTGGAATATTTTGCTGTTGGGCTTTCTCCACCAAGTGGGCTATCCACCTGATGTTATCTGCTCCCTGTCTTTGATGGATGAAGTCTGCCAGGTCTGGGTCCACCAAGCCAGGGAGGAACGGTGCCAGATGATGTGCTAGGATTTTTGTAAATATTTTGACATCAACATTAAGGAGGGAAATAGGGTGGTAGGAGGCACAGGATGCTGGTTTAGGGATAAGGGCTATTTCAACCTCGGCTATCGTAGGAGTCACGCTGGCAGTGTCACCGAAAGAGTTAAATAACCGGAGCATCAGAGCCTGTAACTGGGGAAGGAAGAGTCAATAGAAGGAGACCGTGAAGCTATCAGGCCCTGGAAATTTCCCCAACAGCAGGCTTCTTAATGCTTTTAGAAGCTCTTCAGGGGTAATTGGGTCTTCCAATTGCTGAACATGAGAAGGATTTAACGGTTCCCATGGACATGAGGTAAAGAAGGACTCAACCTCCTCTTGGGCAATTTCACCCCGGTCCTAAATTGTTTATCTGCTTCAGATGTGGCCCATTGATCCCTACCGATCTCAGTCTTGGAGATATGGTTCCTGCACCGCATTTTTAACATGTCTGGTACTGCAAGGGTAGTGCACTTTCTTAAATCTGTGTTTAGTACCTTCCAGACAGTCTTTGGAGTTATTCCACGATTCATACACTGTACTTGGAAACATTTTTTGAGGTCTTCTGATTGTCCTGTTCCTAGTTGTCGGGACTGTGCATTTACATTTTCTGCTCAGCAAGGGCTGTCCCATCACAAGGTTAAATGGAACTAGCACTACCCCATGTACTCCTGTGTCGTGAAAGGATGATACAGTGCTTTGAACAGCCTTTCTTCAGGAACACAATGAAAATTGGTTCTTGTCCTTTCAGCCTGTCCAGCTACACTGCGTGCAGCCTGTTTTCCACTGTCTGCTGTGCACTTTCGAATGTGCCCTGGACATATGCCTTGGAACCCAACAGGTTCAATGTCTGGACATGGAACTGCTGGTGGGCCCTCTGAAGGCACACTTGTATCGTTGTCCTTCAGGCTTGCCAGTGCTTCTAAATACATACTACGAACATTCCTGGAATGCTTATGCTCCTGGTGATCTGGATCTTGGCTTGGCTTCTGCGGATTCCACACTGGCTGTTCCTCCTTCAACAGCTCGTGAGGGTGATGAACTACAACTTGTTTGCTTTATGGATCTGATCAAATTGGTGCCTCTGGGAACATCGTTTGCGGTTGCTGGGAACAGCAATGTTTCAGCTACTTCTTTAAACACATAAACAATTTGGCAATTTCGAATCATGAGATTTTTAATTCAGCCCTATATTTTGAACGCTAAATTGCTTTTAAAATGTTGTCTCTTTTAACATGTTCTTTTAGTTTTTAGGCTTTTTACCATATGGCTTTCTCTATGGTTTTAGTATTAAAGAAGCGTGATGTTTTTTAGATTTTAAGTTTGAAAGGGATATTTTACCTTATATTTTGGCATAGTTTGGATAGCTTTGCGGTCGCCTTACGTCCAAGGAGTGGGTGTCATGTTGGTCACACTCAGATTGAGCGGTAACGCCACAATTTTACTTGTTCACATAACTTGAGACCTTTTCTTGAACACTGTACATCAGGGGTCTTCAAACTGTGGGGCGCGACCCCCAGGGGGGCCGTGGAGTGATGCAAAGGGGGTCGCGCCTTCCCAGTCACACTTCTGCCCAGGCCCAAGGGCTTCAGCCTCCCCCCTCTTCTTCCCCCATCCTGTGTCTCAGCCCGGGCTCTGCTGCAGTGAAACTTGAGCTGCTGGGGGCTCAGCTGGGCAGTGTTTGGAGTCTTATCTCCGGCACCCCAGTGTTTTTCACAGGTCTTTAAAGACCATTTGCATTTTTACATGCCTTTGCAAACTGGTTACAGAGGCTTAGGTTTTATTACTGGTTCCAGTACCCATTGGGTCCCCACTCAGCCTATTCCTTACATTTGTATTTTACATTTCCTGCTGTAGTGTGAGAATGCATTTAATGGAGAGGGATACAAAGTAGGCTTGCCAAAAGAAAAATGCCTGCCGTGTTTTGTTTAAAGAGCCTGCAAAGATCTCCTCTTGGTACTAAATAGACTTAGAAATAAAAAAGTATGTATGCATTCATTATGTGACTTTCCGTCTTTTTTCTCTTTAATTATCAGTCATGGATCATTGAGGCAGCCCTAGAACCAGTGGTGGCTGGTGGCATTTGAAAGTGGTGGGTGTAAAATTATAGTCGTACTGCACTCCGGCAAGCGAGCGTAGCGAGTGAGCCCGAACAACCTACAGGGGGTTGGGGGGGGTTCTCCCCGAGAAAATGTAAAAAAAGAGTGGACAACTGGTGCATTTTCAAGCAAATTTGAGGAAGCAGGAAGGTTAATAGAGCAATACGATTGAATTATTTATCATTTAAGAAATTGCCAATTTGTATGCGCTTTAGAGGACAATCTTTGCGTATGCTGATGTTATCATTTGCCCATATTAACTTTTGAACACACTGATACACTTGCAATGGTTTTAGCCATACAATAAATACATCCATTGACTGTGTAGTGCTGTACATCAATATGATGACACTATTTCCTTAAATTAATTTTCTGTTTTCATACAATGGAGCTGCTGCTCTAGTACTGAAAAAAGGATGGTTTACAAACATGTCTCTAATTGCAACAAGACAGTGTGTTCTCCTATGGAATCTCATTTCACTGGTGCCAGCGATCACAGAAATGGAACATAATGCATGAAGAGGCCTTTGCAATGTAAAATCACAATGATTGCAAATACACCAACTAGATTGACTTAAATCTAGAACTTTGGAAGTGGATTGGCATAAATACTTCTAGTCTGCCCATACAATGTTTATAATTTCATACAGTGTGTGTCAGTACTGCCAGGAAACATAACACATAGGAGGGAAAGCTGTAAGGTAACAATTACAAAGAACGTATAAGCAGCTACGGTCCACCAACAATAAAACAAATAACTTTATTTATTTCCAAAGTGGATGGATCTAAGGCACGTTAAAGAAAAATCTACCCTTCCTGCTGCGCTGAGTTCATGCATTTTCCAGTTTCAACCCCTCATCTCTAGAGTGCCACATAAGAGCATTACTGCTTGCTATGTATTCTCTTGAAACAAGCATGCATGCTACGTTTTCAGAAGTGCTACTCCGGGTCTGAAGTGATGCCTGTTTATAAAGCCTCGGAATGACTAAAGGTATCCGTGTGAGATTAAAAGAAATGCCTGTACTCAACAAGTTATCACCTACAGTCCGCCGAGCCCCCCTCCCCGCCGTAAGTGCTCTGCAGTAGCTGCAAAGTCACAGAGCTCTAAACAAAAAACGTACATAAGTTATTTAAACCCGTTCCTACGGTTCCTAATCAGCATGCTGAAAGAAATATCGAATGCAATAAAACAGAAAACTGCGTTAATAAAAAATAAATGTGATGTGACATTTTGGGCGAAAAGTACTATGAAGAATCCCCGAGCAAAACACAAATGTGCTTTTTTCATGCTGAATTAATGCAAAAGGTGTTAGGGGGAATGGGGTGAATAGCATTGGTAGTGAAAAAAGGAAAACAAGACTGCTAGCGATAGGGATACGTGGATTAAAAGAATCTAGGTAAATAAAGCACTTAAAGGAAAACGATGGTGCCAGTCAGGTCTGTGAAGGGGACGTAATGGATGGGGCAGCCACAGAACAGGCCCGCTGTCACGAGGAGTTCTGTTGATGACGAAGAGCTCGGACACCGGAATAACGATGGATGATGGATGGAAGTGCTGAGAACCCCGTGCGGAGATTGCAGAGACCAGCTCCGGGGGATGTTACAGGCCAACGGGGTGCCGGCTCCTAGTCCCACAAATAGCAGATGCCGCCGGAGCCGCATTGAATATAATATGCGCGGCCCCTTATGACTGGAATAGTGTAGGTGAGAGTGGAGCGATAGCTCTGCTGTCTGAGGCCTGCTTAAACTGTGAGAAGGGCCGATTCATACTTGAGTAGGTAAAATCCGTGGAATCTGAGGCATTCTTTTTATTTGTCCACAAAAATGATAACGATCTAAAAAAGCGGAACGTATTGTTAAATCCCCCTGACAATCTTTCAGTTTTCAAATTATTTCATGAAAAAACAAAGAAATTGAAAAGTTCTATTAACGAGTATAAGTGACGTGCTTGTCGTAATCATTATTGAAGTGAAGAATGGCGGCTAATTCGAATATCGCAAAACTGTGCCAGGGACAGCGGCGGCCGGCATGCTCGAGGGAGGGGTGGGGGGTCGCGGGGGGCGAAACTAACAATTGAAATCAAACATTAATGATTAAACCTACCTGAGTGAGTGCCGGGGTACCGCACCGCCTCCGCTCCAGGCCGTCGGTCACTGGTGAGTCCTCATGTTCCTGCTGCAGCTTCCCTCACTTCCCTCCCCTACGCAACGACGCACTACGCCCACCAATCTAAGCGCTGGTAGGCGCAGCAGGCGAGCGCCCCGGCCGGGACTTTTTCTCGACATAGAGAAACACGGAGAGTGGGCGGTCCTGCTTGAGGGCACGGGGGAGTGGCTTACCCACTATTGTGGGTATTGACTGTTTGGTCCGCTCAGGGCCGACGGCCAAACAGTCAGTACCCACAACAGTGGGTAAGCCACTCCCCCCCTGCCCTCGAGCAGGACCGCCCACCCTCCCACCCCCAACCAAGCACAGAGGCACTTCTGCTTTCTCGCAATGCGAGAAGGCAGAAACTTAAATGGTCGTTTTTACCATTTATGTTTCTGCCTTCTTGCACCGCGAGAAAGCAGTGGGGCGACGCCCCCACGCCCCAATGGGGGAGCCGCCACTGCCTAGAACACAATTAAAAGTGCTTTCTATTTATATTTGCTGTTGGAAGTATGCACAGATAAGTGCTGAAAATACTGCTTTGGGTGACTGCTTTTTTTTGTACCGACTGGGCTATCAAAATAATCTGCTGGCAACCCTAACCATAGGACTGGAAGTTTGTTGCAGGATCAGCACATTATTTATTTCCTTCACCCTCGATCCCCGATTAATGCGGCAATAGTTTAACTTAGATCTTAAACTCTATGCCGCCATCAATAACATGCTGAGTTACTTCATGGGTCTGGGGTTGCACCTTGCATTCAAACAACTCATTCCTCATTCTCGCCCTTCATTTTCACGCTCACCCTGCACTCACAGCGATCACAATGCACTCACAATGCACTTGTGCTGCTCACCCTATACCTCAATCTGCAGTCACACGTGTACACTACTCATCCTGCACTCATGTGACACTTCAGTCACCTGTCCCCCTCACTACTCAATATGCAACTCACTCAAACAAGCCTATCAGTAATCATACATTCATTCATCCCATTCTGAACTTGCATCCGCACTCAAATTCATACGCCACCTCACTCACCCTGCAGTCACTCCTCTTGTCCTACTCTCACACTGTTGCATCGCTCACCATGCACTCACATGGGCACTCTTGTCACCCACACAGTGCAGAGGGTTAATGTGCCTGCTACAAAGAATATGTACCATGCAGATCCCAGAAATGAGTGTGAGTAAACTATGAGTAGTGCTATAAAAAATGAAATGTTTGTCAGAAAGGTGCTATAGAGAGATGCGTTGCATTTTTTGGGAGTGGCAGTGAAGGAATTCATGGAGAAGGAGGAAACGGGGGCGGGGCATCAAAAAAGACCGATGCACCGGGTGCGACCGGCGTTAGGACCAGCCCTGACTGGGAGTGTTAGCACCCTCCCCTCTGAAGTTCTGGTCTAGTGGCTCCCCTGCTTCTGCCTATTGTTATTTACATTTGTAGAGCTCTACTGTTACAAAAAGATGTCCTGGGGCTAATAACCATCTACTGCCTGAAGGCAAATGAGAAACACACAGAAGAGATAAATGTGAGAGACTGATAGAGACGAGGGCAGTGAAAAGACAGAATGGCAAGAGGTGATTAAAGGTGAAGTGAGAGGTTGAATGGGGAGAATTCAGAAGTTGTAAAAAAGGGGTGAAAGAAAATGGCCTGCAAAGTGAGAGAGGGATCCGGGGTTAGGAGAGGAGAGAGGGATGGAAGGGAGAGGGTGAGAGGAAAGCTGCATGGGTAAACTGCTTAACTGCACAAAACCACCAGGGTTTTAAGGGATCCCTGCTTCTCCCGGTCAGGGCCAGGTTAGCTTCTAATGTAGCAGCATGTATTGCTGCAGAGTGAAAGGCCCTTCACAAAGGTTGACTTGAAATCTTTCCGATGATAATTGCTGTATTTTGGTTATAAATGGGTACTGATTGGGTGAAATCTTTCCTCAGTGTTTCTGTGTATAACAAATGTCAAAATAATGAAGCAATGCTATCCCAAAATACGTTGCATCAAATAACCTCATTTACATTTTCATCCCACGCAATTTAGTCAACAGGTTTAGACATTTTTGTCAGGAGGGGGTCCTTACGCCTCAAAATGTTGACAGGGGGGTCTCGGCATCCAAAAGTTTGAAGACCTCTGCTGTACATAGACGTTTGCCACACATTTCATTGCATACCTCTGGCCCCTGGTTCACACACGCTCTCAATACCAGTAGAAGGCTTTGTAAGAAGGCCGAGAGAGCTTGGCGTGCCAACTATTTAGATTCACTAAAGGAGGCCTATAGGTCCTGTATTAAGGCTTATCATAAAGAAATTTATGTAGCCAAAAAAATGTACTTCACCCATAGGATTGAAGAAGCTGCGAACACTAGCAAGGAAATTTTTGCTATTGTTAAAGAATTTACCTCTCCTGCCGCCAGCTCCCTCAAATGTTCCTTTTCTGAGACGTGGGTTTCTCAATTAGCCAGCTTCTTCTCCAATAAAATCAGGAGTATTCAGGCTACTTTTTCCTCTCTCGACCTGGGAGGACTGTCCTGGCCCAATACCCCGTCTGAGGTGCCTAAGCAGGGGCAACCCAGCCTGATGAGTTTCCCTCCTCTCCAACCTCTTGACTCTCTGGAATTACTCTTAAAAATAAGATCGGGCTCTCCGTTGGACCCTTGCCCTGCCAAGCTGTTGGCTAAAGTGGCCCATGTGCTAAACCCGATGGTGAACCCCATTATAAACCGCTCCTTAGAAACAGGCACAGTTCCTTCCATCTGGAAGCAAGCGATGGTCGTACCACTGCTGAAGAAGCCGTCCTTAGACCCCACTACTCATGCCAACTATCGACCTATCTCCTTGCTCCCAGCCTTGGCAAAAGTTGCGGAAAAGCACGTGCAGTCTGTCCTCTCGCTCTTCGTTGAGTCCCATGGTATTCTGCACCACACTCAATCCGGTTTCCGTGCCAACATGAGCACGGAGACGGCCCTGTTGGAGGTGACTGAGGCCATTAAGGAAGTCCTGGACTCTGGGGGGAAGGCAATGCTGATTTTGCTTGATCTCTCGGCGGCATTTGACACCGTCCCCCATGGCCGCCTTCTAGCGCGCCTTGAGGAGATCGGTATTGGTGGTATGGTACTCAACTGGTTTTCGTCTTTTCTGTCCAACCGCCAACAAACAGTCTGGGCACCCCCACACTCCGCGGTAGTGCCACCCATGGAGGTGGGTGTGCCTCAGGGATCAATCCTGAGTCCTACTCTTTTTAATATCTATATTTCCCCTCTGGCGGCACTTGCGGAGTCTTTCGGTGCCCAGATTGTCTCTTATGCTGATGATACTCAGCTCCTTTTCTCATGCGAGAAAGATATGGACTTCGATGGTGCTCTCATCAAAGGCTGTCTGGAGGCAGTCTTTAATTGGCTTCAAATGAATCAACTCAAATGCAACTCGGAAAAATCCGAGGTTCTCTTTTTTGGCTGTCCCCCTGATACGTGTTGGAAATCCTGGTGGCCGCTGGACATGTCCCCCCCCTCTAATGCAACACCGGTGGCAAAAAATCTTGGGGTTAAGCTGGACACCTCCCTCTCTCTGAAACCACAAATTATGAGTCTGGTTGGCCAGTGTTTTGGGGTCTTGAAAGCACTTAGAAAATTCCTTCCCCTCCTCCCCATTGCCCACAGGAAGACGACAGTGCAGGCCCTAATAGGATCCAGGCTTGATTATGCCAATGTCCTTTATCTGGGCCTCCCGAAGTCTCTCCTCTCGCGCCTGCAGATTGTGCAAAATTCGGCCGCTCGTGCGATTTTTGGTCTTGGTCATCGCGCCCATGCGTCTGGCCTGTTGCAAACCCTTCATTGGCTGCCGATCCAGAGGCGCATTGAGTTTAAAACGCTCACCCTTGCTTTTAAAACCCTTCATGGCATGGGCCCTAGTTATCTCAGAAAGAGGTTCATCCTCTATAAACCAGCCAGAGCTTTGCGCTCAGCGTCTCTATCTCTCTCCACGGTCCCAGCAATTAGGCGCGCCCGCATTGGTGGACGCTCCTTCAAGTACCTTGCGCCCCGGGCTTGGAATGCCCTCCCACTCTCTTTACGGATGAGTGAGAGCTTGCTGTCCTTCAGAAAAGAGCTCAAGACTTGGCTCTTTAGCCAATAAGCCCCCCCCCCCCTGTTTAGAGCTCTGTGGCTTCGGGTCTGATAGCGCCGGGACACTCTGCTTGAGTAGCTGAGCGCTTAACAAAACCCCGTTTAACATAACATAACATAACATACCTGTACAGGATACTATTCTTTGAAATGGCTTTGCTTACATTTCCTCTTCATAGGCATATCACCCACCTTGAACATTCTGTACAAGGGCTAAGTTTACTACTCAAAATGTTGTCTTTTATTTTTGTCAGTTTGGCGACAGAGCAATCACAATAGAATAAACAATAGCTGCCTGACTGGGGCTTTGGCACGGTAGCATGGGTGATGTTTATTATATAAGCAGGGTCACAGCCTTGTTTGGTTAGAGGAGCATTTTGCTGACACTGCGAGGTCGCTGCATGTCAGAATTCCAGCCCAGCTGATTCCTGTTTACCTCTTGTGAGGGATACGGCCCGCTCTTCCCCAAGACGGGCACCCTGATGACACTTACCCGCAGGTAATGAGGAGTTAGATTACCCAACAGGGATTTGGCAGATCACTCACCCTAGACATACTAGGTTAGATAGTGCTAGGTAGGAGTACAATATATTACAGTACTTATATGTCAGCAAATATTTACTGTTATTGCACAATGGTTGAATTGGTCATTTTCTTCACTATTCTCATAATGCTAATTACGGTATTCTGTTTCCTCTTCTTGATTATAACAGGACATGTCTTTTAGACAAGAATCACAATGCTTCAATAAATAATGAAATGCCTTGCTGAGTATTTATTGGGTATCTCTTCGGGTATTTGTGAGTAACCAAACACAAAAGTTCTAGATCTGTTACCATGATTTCCTTGGGGAGACAGGGTAGTTATGTTCTAAGGTTGCACAATCCATTTGTTTCCTTGTCAAGTTAGGGGTACAGATGAAGCACTGTCATCTATCAGGAATTGGGCCAATATATCCTAATGGTGTGCGTAGGATCAGTCTCACACAAACCTAACATTTATGTTGTCCAACAAACGCACAGTTTTACTTGAGAAAGTATAAGCCGAACGACAAGTGGAGGGAGGTTACTTGTTGTTAAGAATTAGTAGTGCATGGCAGAGAGCATCTGGCTTGGTGTCTGTCGCAACAAGTAGTTGCTGTTGTTTGAAGTTTGGGGAGTCGGGTTGCTGAAGTTCATGTATTCAGTGGTTTCATACCTAGAAGAGAAAGAGGCTGTGATGACATGGTTCACCGCCATGGTGGTGTTTACTGTGGTCATCACTGTAATCAACTGGGGACATTTTATGTCTAAGGTAGGAAGCTTAAGCTTTGGACTTGAGAAAGATCCAGAGTAGAAGATCTCCTATCCCCTGGCAAATGCAAGCAAGTGTAGCCTCTCCCTACCTGTGCTGGTGCAGCCCCTCTTCTTCTGACTATGAGGTATGCACTGTCCCAAATCAGGGGCTCAAGAGACATCAGTGGGGTTGGCAAGGTCCTGTCAATGCAGCCCACCCCATGATTCACATGTAGGTGCACAAAAGTGAGAATAGGCACCCCCAGCCTCTGGCTAACTATTGAGAAGTGAACCCATGCTCGATTTGTTAAAGATACAGGGTAAGGCTGCATCGAGTGGCATACACTGGGGCAACTATGTATGATACAGAAACAGCCACATTAATGTTAGCCAAAGCCATAAAGAAGCGACAAGACTGTGTACCTTGCAAGTCCCTTGAACACAATTGGAATACATTCTAAATACTGACTCATTGATCACGATTTCCCTACCAATATGATTGTGGAAGTGGCATAAAGACAATAATAGCTGGCTCCATCCACACAGTGACTCTATATATAATTTCTCATCACTTGGGCCTCTGTATTTACATGTGTAGTATTTAGCTGTATGTTGTGATAAAACCACTTTCCTCTAAGTAAAAGCAGTGCATGGACATGAATTATTAATTTTATTTCATGGTCAGCTGAGTTCTGAGTCTCTAACCCACACCACCTCCCTGATTAAGCGTTGGACTTTTTTACAGCAGAAGTTTAAGTGCTAAAGTGGTGTACATGGTGGCCAGTTTTGAGTTTTATGGTAAGGTAAACCCAGAACAACAAGGGTAAGCATGTCCCTTTGTCACCATTTGAGTTCAGTAACCCTTTACTGACCTGTACTGTTGGACACTTTGGCAGCTATGATTTGTATCACATATTAAGAACTATAGATGCACATATTTCTTTCTCCACAGAGGCTGTAGGCTTTAAAACGGACCTCTCCATCCCAATACAATGACCTCATTCAGATGTTTGTAATGGAAGTCAACGGCTCATGATCTCATCAACGTGACCCACCCGCCTTTCAATATTGATAGTTTGACACAGGTTCTATAGGAGCACAATAGATGCCAAAACTCCAAAAAGCAAACAGCAGGAACATCATTTAGTGGTCTCCAGGGGTCGCAGCTGCAATCTCTGGCTTGCCCCTTACATCCCCTGCCACTGCCTTTGCAACTGCTAGCTTCAGAGATGGAAAAGGAAATGCTAAAAACAGAATGAAAGGTAAAGGTGCTCCAATGTGCATTGTTTACTCTCTGCAGATCCGGCAGTGAACTGAGCATTCAGCTTAAAACAAATAAGTATGCAGCAGTGCAATGTATGTTCTGCTGAATAAAAGTTAAAACATGAATTAAAAAAAAATAAAATACAATTAAACAAGATGTTGCAGATTTGTATTATTTTGAACATACAGAAAATTGCGTAATTGAAAAAAGAAACTCAGTTATCTGCTGTGGTGAATGAGTGATAATTCATTACAAGTTATTCTGACCTAAAAACATTGGTCATATTGTTCTAAATAAAGAAAAATGGGTGAACAAAAACTATAATTTTTTAAAAAACTTTTTGTGCTTTTTTCTGTAATTTTCCAATACATTTTAGGCTTAAGGTATGCACTAGCTAAACTAATAAATTAGGAGTTTGAGGTATAATAAATCCTGGTATTATTTGGGGTTTTAGTGGCACTGCTTTTCCCTCTCTTAACAAACACATCATTGAAACTGGACTAGGATCCTTTCGATACTTGACTAGATATGGCATCTCCAGCAAACACTGAATCTTATGGTGCTGATTTAATTAGTTTCAGATGTTAATTTACAATGGGGAATTGAATCCCTTGAAGGAGACTCTAGGAATTATCCATAGGGAGCGTGGTTGATGGGGGTGGTAAGGAATTCAAAACTGCATGCAGTAAACACCAGTAGTTTGAAGACACCTTTTAAAGATGACTCAAGGGGATTCAAATGGAAAGAAAATATTCATTTTCCTTGTGTGTTCACTTTATTTTCAATATCAGAATGAAGCTAAAATTCTGCAGCCAGATTCAATCATGATGAAGCCTTGTGATAACTGCCCAATGGGGAGCCCTCCTTCCTTTATCACATGGTGCACAAGGCAACTTGTTGTCTTCTTCTTATCTTATTGTAGGTCAGCATGACACAGGTATGTTTTTTATGAGCAAAGCACCTGTCGACTCTGTTATGCAAGCTTAACTTAGGAGCTGTCTCAAGTTAATGGAACCTATCATGCATATTTATTTCTTCATTGCTTTATATATAGCGTGAACTCGACTCAAATGTATTGGAAAACTTTACATGAGCACTAGTTACATTACACAAGGTCACTTTTTTGGTCTCGACTAGGCAGTGCTTGCACTGTCTCTTCGAGACATGCTGTATTCAGGTATGGACTTGAAGCTCTGCCCACTCTCCGCCCATCTTTTGAATTGGCTCCTGTCACTGTCCTTTGTAAACTGTGCCTTTTCATTGGTCAATAGGCTTAGTAGTCCCTCCTTAGTACCGCCTTGTCTCATCTTGTACCCTCCAATGAGGACACCCCCTGTTACATGTGTTGTTACTTTGTAGGCTTTAATTACAGCCTCCGAGCACTATTTTGTTAAATGTTTTTCGCCTGTCTGCTGTTGCAGGCAGGACACGCTCTCTTGCAACGCTTTTCTTTTTCATAGCACAGCACGCCTCAGCTTATATAATGGCGGCTGTGCCTTTGGTTTGTTATTTGTGGCATCGAAGGAGGCCGCATGTTTTTTATTTCTTAATATTTATTAACTTTGTTTTAAAGTGCCCCATTCTGCGCTTTCATTTTAATTGTGGCCACGCTATTTTCCTTGTCTAAAGAAATGTGCGCAACCGCTATTAAAGTTAAAGTGAGAGCGCAGAATGGGGAGCTTTTACCAAAAAAAAGCATTTGTTTGTCAACTTGAGAAACAAATGCTTTTTTGGTAAATGTGTAAAAGCTCCTCATGCCGTGCTTTCACTTTAATGGTGGCCATACACCTTTCTTTAGATACGGCTTGTCTAAAGAAAGGTGCAGGTCGACATTAAATTAAAAGCGCAGCATGGGGTGCTTTTACAAACAAGTATTTGCAATGCAATCGGTTTCGCATTTGCTAGAATTTAAGCTATTGGGATTGTAAATGACAATGCCTTTTATTTATCTGTTTTGAAAACCAACACATAAATAAAAGCCATTGTCATTTCCAATGCGAATATCTTTAACTCTCGCAAATGCGAAACCTATTGCATTGCAAATGGTTGTTTTTTGGGCACGAGAAGATTAAGTGATTTGCCTAGAATCAAAGGATATTGAGCCGACGCAGAGATTCGTACTGGGTTCCCAAGTTCCAAAGTCGGCAGCCCTGGCGAAACACGACACCTCTCCATCTCTATCTATATTCATCCATCATATTTTTCCATTACTGTGACAAAATCATAAAAACAGCGTTCCATATTATCCTTTGTTGCTCCCATTGTAGCTTAAATGAACTGGTCTGCAAACATATCAATATCTGGTTGTCCTAGGAGAGAATATGGCTGACCTGCGGCGAGTCTTACAGCAGCTTGAATACTGTGTGGTCCAGTTAGCCAATCAAGTGAGACAAAACTGCAGGTCCCATAATGCACCAGTTTGTTCTTTTGACATTGCTTGCATATCGAAACTTGAACTCTCACTCTCCGGACCCAAGTCAGAAGCGCTCAGGCCAGGCGCTCGCTGCCCGTGCACAGTGGTGGCCCCTGGGGCCCCCTCGCATCGTGAGGGCTGCGGGGGCTATTGTTACGCCTCTGCTTCATATGGTCACCATGTTTGCCTCGCCGTTGGAATCCTACGCTACTGTGCATCCTAGAAAAGGGGTTTCACTTTTACCAAGAAGCTAGGCGCTAACATACTTCAACTCTCCCTGTACATAACTAGACACCGCATTCCACGTCAACAAAATTAAAAGCAAGCAGGCTTATGTTTATTGCCACTATAAATGTCCGGTAGTATACACCACGCCCAACCTGATAAGCTCCAAATCAGACTTGGGATCGGCTTTCCTGCAAAGCAGGTGTGTATACTTCCTTCTCATGGAGCTATGGTTCTGCATCTTAGCAACAAGGAAGTTGGGCCTCGGAAAATACAGAGGAGAAAGACGCCTGCAGCAAGCAGCCGCCGCTCACAATCGGCTGTACCAACACTGGCTGCGGGCTCCCAGTCGGTGTAACTTCAGAGTGGAGGCAATAAGGTAAGGCAAGGCTCAGCAGTGTCTGCACCTCTAGGCGGAACATGGGTCCTTTGGGGAATACTCTGTCGCTAGTACTTCCGGTTTAGGTTTACCATTGCTCCACTTGAAATTTTAAGTATACTTGAATTTGGATGTTAGTTTTCTGCTTACAACAAAAAAGTAAAAATGTGAAAGCAGAGGAGAGAAATGCTGGCATCCACCTATGGCCTTCAGTCAGGTGTTATGAGGTCAGCGCTGTAAGGTGAGTTTTGCTGGGACGCTTCATACTAACAAGTATAAGTATGCCTGTCAACTTCCTTACCCACAAATATGAGTTAAGGCAGGCATTTAAGAGGGTGAGCCCATTAAGGAAAATGGAAAATGAACGTTTTCTGGTGGTTGATAAACGTTTGAACACTGGGTGATCCCATTAAAGACCATGTAGTCCTTTTGGTTTCAGGAGGGCGAATAGTGGTAAAACAAAAGGTGACACATGCCAAATGTGGGTTAGTATGGGAGCTCGTAGATGTAGATAAAAACAAAAAAGAATTAGCAAATCCTAGATGGATCTGAGACAACTAACTAGGGTTAAATGCAGAAAAGTGCAAATTCAAATCAGAGACTTCAAGTCTCACAGATTTGGAGATCAGGTTATGCTCTCACTCAGAATGAAAACTTGAATCCTAAATATGACTCTCTTCAGAGCTATTGTGCATGCAGAGGAATTATTGAGAACAAAAGAGGCTTCTTGAAATTACTGCACTGCATGGTAACCCTCCTACGGTCACTTTCATTTGGTGGGAGCAGGTGCTCTGTACATCCTAGTGCTACCACGGCTACTTTTGTATGCTACGGTTCTACTTTAGTAAGAATTTGCTTTCTGTTAGAACTGGGGGTCTCTAGTTGGCAGAGGTAGGTACCTTTGACCAAATAGAGACCCTTGCTTCTAAGTCAGGGAGAGGGGATTACACTCCTGGATAACCCCTGCTCACTCCCTTGGTAGCTTGGCACGAGCAGACAGGCTTATCTCAGAGGCAGTGTGTTAAGCATTTGTGAACACATACAGTAATACAGTGAAAATACTACAGATGGACACCACACAGGTTTTATAAAAATAAGTATTCTTTATATAGATTTAACACAAGACCACAAACGACAAAATTCCACAATACTGTTCTCAAAATTGACTTAAAGATGGTAGAGTTAACTTAGTTTAAGTTGTTGGTAAATGCGACACAGTTCTCACAAAAGTACCTGGATGCATAACGCAAAATAAACAAAAGGCTTGCAGTGTTGGATATGCGTTGGTTCCTTGCTTCGGGGGAGATGATGCGTCGCGCCTCAATGCTTGCGCAGAGTAGGGGATGCGTCTTGATCCTTACCGGAGAGGAGGTGATGCGTAGATTCTCGTGCTGCAGCCCGGTTGCGATGCGGCAAGATGGCACCTCGATGCGATGCAACAATCCGATGCAATAAGATTGTGCCCTTGATGCAACGACGTTGAGACGATGCGACATGCCCTGGCAGCCTTGTGGCGACTCTGTACTTTGGAGCCGCGACAGGCCTGGCGACACACTTCTCCGGTGATGCGACGGCGACCCTCACAGTTGCGACACGCTTTTCCGGTGATGCGACAGCAGACAGCTGCGACGAAGGCACGCTTCTGGGAGATGCGGCGGCGGCACGCTTCTCCGGTGATGCAATGACTACAGCTGCGGCGGCGACACGCTTCTTCTTGTTGCGTCGCGCTTCCAGCTCCCAGCGACACGCAGGCTTCTGCAGATAGAATTCCCAGCAAGGAAATTCAGAGGGGAGCTGGTGGTGAAGTCTGTTGTCCCTGAGACTTCAGCAGGAGGCAAGCACAAGTACACACAAAGTTCCTTCTCTCCTTGGCAATGAAGACATCACTTTAGGCCAACCCAACACCACAGCACACTGGCAGGGGGCAGTCCAACTCCTACAGCTTCCTTTGGTTCTTCTCCTTGGCAGAGGTTTCTTCTTGTTGTTCCAGAAATGATCTAAAGTCTTGGGGTTTGGATCCCCATATTTATACTACTTTTCTCTTTGTTCTCTGAAGGCAGAGAGGCCTTTGCCTAGTCCAAACCAGTTCTGGTCAGTCCTGGAGCACTTTGTTTACCTGACTCCTCTCCTTTCAGAGTGCAGGGCAGAGACATCAGACACACCACAGGAGGCGGAGCCAGCATTGTGGAGGGAAGGCACAGCCCTATTCAGGTCCCAGGTGCAACTCCTCCCACCCATCTACATGCAGATCTTCCTATTCAGCCCTGTGCTGATTCACCCTCTCCCCTGGAATCCCCAGCCCCTGTCACTCACAGAACCAGACACACAATACACAACCTAGCAGAGGCAGGCTTGGACAGTTAAGCAAGAAAATACCTACTTTCTAAAAGTGGTATTTTCAAACACAGAATGTTAAAACTAACTTTACGGCTACACTACCATAGGGATACGAACCCTACACATGCGTGTACATGCAGTATCACTATGGCATACGCCTACGGCTACACTACCATAGGGATACGACCCCTACACACACGTGTACGGCCCGTGTCACTATGGCGTACACCTACGGCTACACTACCATAGGGATACGAACCCTACACACGCGTGTACGTGCCCTATCACTATGGCGTACGCCTACGGCTACACTACCATAGGGATACGAACCCTACACACGCGTGTACGGCCCGTATCACTATACGTACGCCTACGGCTACACTACCATAGGGATAGGACCAGTGTGTACACGTACGTGTACACACTCCTCGTACAGGTACGTGTGTTCGGTCCGTACACACACGCATACTCCTACCCAACCCAAATATAGTGATACAACTGTACACACGCCCTCAGAGCGTGTGTACGGTGCGTTTCAGAGCTTACACTGGTGATAGGAGGCGCACAGGAAAGGAATGGAGGTGTCATACTCGCACAAGGCTGGACATCAAGTCATTGTCAGTGCAGTCCTTCATGTTTAGGGCCTAGGGGTGTCAAGCAGTGATGTGGCACATCTCTCCTCATGTGTTAACCCAATAGATGTGTGCATGTAGTACAAACTTGTCAAGCACTGCATCACTGGCATGGCACAGTCACCAACACCCGCAACTGTCCCCTGATGCCAGATTCACGGGTAATGACACCTGACATCTAACTACCAGCGTGCCACGATGTGACTATGTCATGTGTGTGTCATGTGTTCCCATGAGCTTGCTTTGGTGTTCCGTCAACTGCATCTGCTGTTGCTGCATCCAACATGTGTCTGTGTGTAGATGGCCATGGCACAAAATTACGCACACCAGGCCACATGTGGAATCACACGTAACGTGTGTCTGCATGCATAGAACATGGACTGGCGAGCTGAGGACATATCTGCGTAGTCTAAATTTGTATGTGTGATCATTTTTGACATGTACCCCTTCATGGCAAGGTGTGTGGTCTGTCCTTTTTGAAGGACATGTGACCTGTGGGTCTAGCTTGCCGCCAGCTGTCTGTATGAGATAACATCCTTCTAATGCACATATATGGATGTATGTCACTCCTGTAATGTGGCTGGCTGTTCACTTACACTGGCCCACAGCTAGTTTCATGGCATGGCATGTGGACCTTGAGAATCCACGTTTGTGGCTGGCTCTTGGTAGGAGTATCACCTGGCTGGCATACGTGTCCAGGATGTATTGCACAGACCAGACTCTGTATGTGGCATATGTGTATTAGCTGTTGAACATGTGCTCAGTTCATTGACATTGGTGTTGTAATGTACTCACTCTTCGTTATCCCTTCCATATATCTGCAGGGCACCGCCTCTCCCCCGACCAATTCCAGACTTGGCTGCCCTGAGGGAACGTGACTGCATACGCCGCTACCGCTTCTCGCAACAGTTGATTGAGAACTTGACCGCAAAGCTTGCACCACACCTCCAACCACTACACAGGTATCCTACTGCGCTGACCCCCAAGATGAAGGTGATGGCAGCCCTACATTTTTTTGCCACCGGTACATTCCAATTCACCATAGCTGATGTTGGTGGCATGTCCCAGACCATGTACAGCCGTGTCCTGCATGATGTTTTAGAAGGCATGTTGGTTCACCTGGATGAATTCATACATTTTCCAACTCGTGAGCAGTTGACGGGTGTCAAGGGTGAGTTCTATGCCCTGGGAGGGATGCCCCATGTAATTGGGTCTATTGATGGGACACATGTGGCTTTGGTATCACCACAGGCACAGGAGGTATCCTATAGAAACCACAAACATTATCACTCCATAAATGCCCTTGTGGTGTGTCTTGCTAACATGCTGATTTCCCATGTCTGTGCACGTTTTCCAGGGTCAGCACACGATGCCTACATCATGAGGCGTAGCAGGGTGCCAGAAATGATGCTGCAGCTGCGCAACGAACGAGCATGTCTTGTTGGTGGGTATACTCTGGTTGTCCTCTACTTAGCAGTATCTTTGTATCTTACAGCTTCTCCTGACCCACTTCTGTACATGATGTTTCCATGTAGGGGACTCTGGCTATCCCAACATGCCATTGCTGATGACGCCTCTCCGCAACCCCAGAACAGCTGCAGATCAATGTTACAACAACGCCCATGGGCAGACCAGGCGAGTGATTGAGAGGAAGTTTGGCCTCCTGAAGAGCCGATTCAGGTGCCTCCACAAAACAGGCAGATCCCTCCCATATGCACCGGTGAAGGTCTGAAAAATCTTCCTCGTGTGCTGCATGCTGCACAACATGGCAGTGGAGAAAGCTGTGCCACTCATCCTGGATCCGGATGAGCAGGAACATCCACCCGTGGAAGATGAAGGGCTTGGTCACGAGGCAAGTGAGGAGGAGGAGGAGGAGGAGGACATCCGGAGTCAGCTTATACGCAACTTCTTCTCATGATGGTGAGTCCCTGGGTCTGAGTGTGCACGCTTGGGGCCTTGTGTGGCATGTGTTGCAATGTGTGTGTCCAGCTGCATGTATGCTAAGTGACTTAGAGGTGTGTTCTGATGTGTCACTCGAGTGATGTTGTAATTCCACAACTTTTCGCAGAGACACTCAATTTTCAACTAGCATGGTGACAACCTTATACATGTAGAGAAACTGACCATGCATGCGGATGACCATCTTTTAGCTGACATCTTGTGTGTCTCTCATCCCCTGGTAGTTGCGCATGCTGTCTGCTCGTGGCATCGTTGGGCTCCTGCTATTCCTCATGAGTATTGCAACGTGTGCAAAATCAGCATTACATGCACGGACATGGTAAAAAGTCTCCTTTGGGTAAGGTTTTCAGCACGGCATTTTGGGTGTGGTAGTTGTTTTGAATGTGTGTGCACTGCTCCTGTGCATGTTTTGTTACTATGCATACATGTTGACTCACTGTTAGACCTGGCATCATTGGCATGAGTCTCTCCTCCATTTTTTTCTGTTTGCCTCCTCTGTTTACGATGTTTTTGCTGGATTATTGCTTTGGGCACTGTGCCACTGCTGATCAGTGCCACAGTGCAAGTGCTCCCTATGTTAAATTGTTACATTGATTGGTGTTACCATGATTGGCTTGGTTGACTTACTGTTCAGACCCTAGTCTAGTGCACTGCGTGTGCCAAGGGCGTGTAAGTTAACTGCTGCTGGTGGGCTTGCAGCACTGGTTGTGCCACCCACAGAAGCAGCGTGTAAAATGTGTCTCAGGCCTGCCACCGCAGCGCCTGCGTGCAGTCCCTGACTGCCATGTCGACTTGGTAAGGAAACCTACTTACCAGTCTCTAAACCTTCACTTTGCCGCATTTCAGACACCTCTATGGTAGGCCCGAGGGCAGGGTGCATTGTTGGTAAAAGGTAGGTCATGCCCTGATGTGTGTGGCATGACCTAATAGTGAATTACAGCCATTTTCGTTTTTCACTATTGAAGGGCTACCTGCCTCCAATAGGCCAGACTGGGCAGACTGATTATTAACTCCATTATAATCTATCTGACTCAGGGAGCATGGTAGCAAGTCGAGTTTAGTATCCCTGAACTCAGAATTTAATAACACACCCTTTAGGATGGATGGTTTTTAAATTCTATGTTTGAAAATAGCACTTTTAGAAAGTGGCTATTTTCTTGTCCAACTATCTACCGGTCTCTGCTGGTTTGGTGTGTGTGTCAGGGGCTGGGTGGCTCCAGAGGTCTGAATGAGTCAGTGTGGGGTGAATGGGGCTTTTACACATAGAGTGAGGGAAGAGTAGCCTGCCCTGCCTGACACAATACTGGCTCCGCCTCCTGCTGGGCGACTGATAGCCCTGCTCCTGCCAGTGACAATACTGGCTCCGCCTCCTGCTGGGCAGCTGAGGACCCTGCCCTGCTCAGTGAATAGGCCAGGTGCCTCTGCCTGGCAACACCCACAACAAACCTGAGATGGTGGGAATTTCCCTGCTTGGACAAAGGGAACAAAGGAGAAATGGGGTATAAGAGAAGGACCCCTGAACCAAGAACTCAGATCACTTCTGACAAGGAAACCTGTACCAAGGACAAGAAGCCTGCTGATCTAAGGGCTTGCCTCCTCTTTCTGCCAGAGTGCTGTTTTGCTGTGGAGGAACCTGAAAGCTGCTTCTTTATTTTTGCCAAGGAACAAGGAGAGAGGAACTTGGTGTGTACTCTCTGAACACTTGCTAGGAAATCTCCAAGGACTGGAAGAGTGCCAGTCTCCTGTTGAAGTCACAGGGCCAAAGGACTTCACCATCTACTGAATTGCTGAATTACTGGAAAGTGTTGTTTCCAGTACACAAGGGAAAATCTGCAGTCTCGACGCCAGCAGCAACGCCAGTGAGCAGTGGGTATCGGCCCCGGCTCCAAGTGACCCCGTCTCGACGCCGGTATCGACGCCAGTGAGGAGTGAGTATCGGCTCTACCTCCAAGCGACCCCGTCCCGACGCCGCTGCTGATCGCATCGACTCGACGCCCTTCTCGACGCCGTGAGCGCTGCTCCGGCCCGACATCCCTCGACGCCGCTGCGGATTGACCCGACTCCGAGGCACGACCTCGACGCCGATCTCGACGCCGTGGATCATCGTTTTCTTCGTTTCTCAAGGTACTGTACTTGTGGGGTCTGTTGCGACTCCAGGCTCGACGTAGCGCTCCTCGCGGTCGACGCCGAACCTTGGGAATCTTGTAGACTCGACGTCGTGTGACTCCTGTGGGGGTTACATTGTTGCCAAAGAACTGTGCTCAGAAGAATACTTTGCTAAAGAACTATTTGCCAAGAAGAAACCTTACTTGAACTATTATTTTTCCTGCCAAAGAGTATTTATTAAGACTGTGGTATATTTCTGTCGTTATTTGGTCTTGTGCTAAGCCTTATATAAAAATACTATTTTTATAATAACTTCTGTGTCGTGTCCATCTGTAGTGTATTCACTTTATTACTGTATGTGGTCATAAATGCTTAACACACTGCCTCTGAGATAAGCCTGTCTGCTCTGCCAAGCTACCAAGGGGGTAGCAGGGGTTATCTGAGTGTGTAATCCCCTTTCCCTGACTAGAGTTGGTTGGTCCCTATTTGTCAGAAGTGTATACCTCTGCCAACTAGAGACCGCCGGTTCTAACATTGGTGGTCAGCGGTGAGGATTTGAACTTTGCATTTATGACTCATGTGCAGTGATTAGTGTACGCTACATAGTGAAAGCAGACCATAACGCAGCCACAGTCTGTTTGGTAGGATTGCCTATTTTTGTTCTCCGCTTTCCTGGAGCTTATTTTCTTAAACACTGCCAGTTTTGACCATGGAGAATGCCGGAGCTGCTACACCTGTGGAGAATGTTGTGGGGGAATTTGATAAGGAGAAGATAGATTCCTACGTGCTAAAGGATCTAAAAGGATTTTGCAAGCAGTTTAAAGTTCCTACCACAGGTCTCACAAGGAAAGACGACTTCCTCAAAGCGCTGAAGGCCTGGTTAGAGGCCAGAAATCCCTCTGATCCGGTGGTCGTACCGGAAGAGGAAGAAGAAGAGGAAGAGGAAGAGCCCACAGGTGGGCCAGTGTCATCTCCAGGCAGTAGTGCGTCCTCTAGGAGCCTTTCCCCCGAAGAATTAGAAGACAGGGAGAAGGAGAGGGGGTACAAGTTGGAAATGGCAAAACTTAAATTAGGAGGGCAGTTGGAATTAGAAAATGCGAGAAGCAAGAGAGAAGCTGAAATGGAGAGCAAAAGATTAGATTTTGAGAGAGAGAAATTAGCGTTTGAACGTGAGAAGATGGTGAGGGAGATGGAGCTTAAAACTAAGAGTTTAGAGTTGAATCCCTCTGGTGGCAGCACTCCATCTGTGCCTGCAGAAAGTAGGTTTTATTTCCCTAAGGATGTGATCAAAGATTACAGTAAGAATGAAGATATTAGCCAATGGTTTAAAGCGTATGAGTTAGCATTGTTGGCCCACCGGGTCCCTGAGAAGGATTGGGGAACGGGGTTGTGGAGCCGCTTTACAAACGAGGGGAGAGATACCTTGTTGAGCCTTCCTGCTGAGGATAGGATGTCTTATACTCATATGAAAGATGCTTTAATGCTGAGATATGGCTTAACCCCAGAAAAGTACAGACAAACCTTTAGAGAATGTAAGAAGTTGCCTGGTACTACGTGGGTTGAATATGTGTCTTTTTTCTGCAGAACCATGGATGGTTGGATAAAGGGTAGCAAGGTTGATAGTTATGATGCTCTTTATGATTTGTTTGCTTGGGAGCACTTGTCTAATAACTGTTTTCCAGAGCTACGCCAGCACCTTGTTGACAGCAAGCTATCTAACCCTAGAAAACTTGCTGAGGAGGCGGACCGCTGGGTCAGTACCAGGGTCCACAAGGGTCCAGTGGGAGACTCAGCCAAAGGTGGGCAGGGTCCCCAGCAGAAGAGTGGGGGGGACAGGGGTAAACAGAGGGAGTTTCAGAAAGGGCCCCAAAGTAGTCCCCAAGGGAACCAAGGGAAGGGTTCCCAGCCTCCCCCTGTAAAGAAACCAGAGGCCCCGACAGGTAAACCTGTTCACAGGGGCCCCATGACCTGCTATGCCTGTAAGCAGGTGGGACACCGTTATTATGATCCCCAGTGTCCCATGAAGGATTCGAATGCACCGCCGCGTGCACCCCCTCGTCAGGTAGCGAGTGTAGCCCTGGGAGGGGAGAAGATGGGTGCCCCCGGTGGGTGGGGTCCCGCAGAAATGTCCCTGGTCTCTTTAGGAGACGTGGAAATGGTCCCTCCAACCCCTCTGCCTAGTAACACTAAGAAATATAGGCAGTGGGTGACCATTAATGGCCATAGGGTGGAAGCTCTCAGAGACACCGGAGCGAGTGTGACAGCTGTCAAGTGTCACTTGGTGTCCAGAGAGCAGGTGGTCCCTCATGCATTCTACCCCGTTGTAGCTGCTGACAACTCACAGAGTAAGTGTGAGGTAGCTCAAGTTCCTTTTGAGTGGGGGGGGGTCTCAGGTACTCTTCAGGTTGCTGTGAGGCCCGCCATGCCTGTTGATTGTCTCTTGGGCAATGATTTGGAGGACTCCCCTTGGGCTAAGGTGGAGAGAAAAGCGCATCTGGAAATGTTGGGTCTGCCTGAGTGGGTGTGTGCGACCACCCGGTCCATGTCAGTCAGTAAGGGTGTTGATGGGGGCCCGGAGCCTGAAAGTATGGCCCAGGTCCCAACCGTGAAGAGAAGAGGCAGGGGGCGCGGGAAACCGTCCCCCATCGTTCCCGCGGTCCAGGAGGGAGCAGACCCTGAGGGGGATGCCCTGGAACCGACAGGAGAACAAGTGGCCGAACTGGGAGACCTGCCCGAGCTGACCCATTGGCAGCAGGATGGTGGTCCCTCCAGGGAGGAATTTTGTGCTGAACAGAAAGTGTGCCCTTCTCTTGTGGGTATGAGGCAGCAGGCCTCAGCCCAAACGACAGGTGATCAGTCAGGATCACATTGGGTCTACTGGGAGAACGACCTCCTGTATAGCGAGCCTAAGGCTGCTGAACCTGGGTCAGCCCGTGTGCTGGTGGTACCCCAGCGCTTCAGAGCCTTCCTACTGGGGTTGGCTCATGACGTTCCGTTAGCTGGACATCTGGGGCAGGGCAAGACCTATGACAGGCTTGTCACCCATTTTTATTGGCCCCAGATGAGAAAGGATTCAGATATCCATTGTAGGACCTGTCAAACTTGCCAGGCAAGTGGGAAAAGTGGGCGGAAGCAGAAGGCTCCCCTCCAACCTTTTCCCGTCGTCAGTACCCCCTTTGAGCGAGTGGGAATTGACATTGTGGGGCCACTGGACCCCAAGACAGCCATGGGCAACAGGTTTATCCTGGTCTTGGTGGACCATGCCACCCGGTACCCGGAAGCCATCCCTCTCCGAACAGTGACGGCCCCCGTGGTGGGACGGGCACTGATGGGTGTTTTTTTCCCGCATGGGGTTCCCCAGAGAGGTGGTGTCAGACCGGGGCACCAACTTCATTTCGAATTATATGAAGTCTCTGTGGAAGGAGTGTGGGGTAACCTACAAGTTTACCACTCCTTACCACCCTCAAGGTAATGGGCTGGTTGAGAGATTCAACCGGACCCTAAAAGGCATGATCATGGGTCTTGAAGAACCAATGAGGCGTAAATGGGACGTCCTCTTGCCATGCCTGCTGTTTGCTTACCGTGAGGTGCCACAGAAGTCTCTAGGGTTCAGCCCCTTTGAGCTTTTGTATGGTCACCCGGTAAGAGGACCTTTGAGTCTGGTCAAAGAAGGCTGGGAGCAATCTCCCAGGAAACCTCCCCAGGATGTATATAGTTACATGCTGGCCTTTAGGAACCAGACTCGGCGCTTCAGAGATCTTGCTCAGGCAAATCTGGAGGCCAGCCAGGAAGAGATGAAGCGGTGGTACGATCAGAATGCCACTCTGGTTGAGCTTCAACCTGGTCAGAAAGTTTGGGTCATGGCCCCTGTGGAACCTTGTGCGCTCAAGGACAGGTGGACTGGACCGTTTGAGGTTGTGGAGAAGAAGAGCGATGTCACCTACTTGGTGGACTTGAAATCTCCCAGGAACCCCTTAAGGGTCCTGCATGTCAACCGGTTAAAGCCCCACTTAGACAGGTCCGAAGTGGGCATGCTCCTTGCCACAGATGCTGGGATGGAGGAGGAGAGTGAGCCTCTTCCTGACCTCCTGTGTGCAAAAGAAAAAGATGGGTCAGTGGATGGTGTTGTCCTCTCTGACACACTGACCCCTGAGCAGCAGCAAGATTGTCGCCATCTGTTGGTACAATTCCCTGATCTGTTCTCCTTAATCCCTGGTGTCACTCAGTGGTGTGTCCATGATGTGGACACTGGGGACAGCACTCCTGTGAGGCACAAGGCCTACAGGGTGACTGAAAAGGTCAGAGCATATATCAAGGAGGAGGTCTCCAAGATGTTTGCCTTAGGGGTGGTTGAGTCCTCTAGCAGTCCTTGGGCCAGCCCAGTGGTCTTGGTCCCAAAGGCTGCAGCGCCTGGTGCTTCACCAGAACTTCGGTTCTGTGTGGATTACCGAGGACTCAATTCGGTCACCAAGACTGACGCGCACCCCATCCCCAGAGCTGATGAGCTCATCGATCGGTTGGGGGCTGCCCGGTACCTTAGTACGTTTGATCTAACGTCTGGGTACTGGCAGATCGCCTTGACTGATGGGGCAAAAGAGAGGTCTGCATTCTCCACACCAGATGGGCACTACCAGTTCCGTGTGATGCCCTTTGGGATGAAGAATGCCCCTGCCACATTCCAGAGGTTGGTTAACCAGGTATTGGCCGGGCTGGAAGATTTCAGCGCCGCCTACCTGGACGACATAGCAGTGTTCAGTGCCAGCTGGGAGGAACACTTGCGCCACCTCCAGGAAGTGTTGTTGGCCCTGCGCAGAGCAGGCCTCACAATCAAGGCTAGTAAGTGCCAGATTGGGCAGGGTTCAGTGGTGTACTTGGGGCACCAAGTAGGGAGTGGCAAGGTGGCCCCCCTGCAACCCAAGATAGATACCATCCTGGCTTGGGAACCGCCCAAAACCCAGACTCAGGTGAGAGCCTTCTTGGGTCTCACGGGTTACTACAGGAGGTTTGTCAAGGGGTATGGCAACATTGTGCACCCCTTGACCTCGCTGACTTCCAGGAAGCAGCCGAGACTTGTGATCTGGACTGACGCCTGTCAGAACGCCTTTGACACTCTGAAAACTGCAATGTGTACAGCACCGGTCCTCCAGGCACCCGACTTTTCAAAAGAATTCATTGTCCAGACAGACGCTTCAGAGCATGGTGTGGGGGCTGTTCTAGCACAGATGAATGAGGAGGGCCGAGACTTACCTGTAGCCTTCATCAGCCGGAGGTTACTTCCCAGGGAACAAAGGTGGAGTGCGATAGAGCGTGAGGCATTTGCTGTGGTCTGGGCGCTGAAGAAGCTAAGACCCTACCTGTTTGGGACTCACTTCCGGGTTCAGACAGACCACAGGCCCCTCAGATGGTTAATGCAGATGAGGGGTGAGAACCCAAAGCTGTTGAGGTGGTCCATTTCCCTACAGGGGATGGACTTTACGGTGGAACACCGCCCTGGTACAGATCACGCCAATGCTGATGGTCTGTCCAGATTTTTCCGCCTTAGTGATGAGGACTCCCTGGGTGAAGGGTAGTTCTCCCCACATTTCAGCTGGAGGGGACACGTGTTAGACCTGGCATCATTGGCATGAGTCTCTCCTCCATTTTTTTCTGTTTGCCTCCTCTGTTTACGATGTTTTTGCTGGATTATTGCTTTGGGCACTGTGCCACTGCTGATCAGTGCCACAGTGCAAGTGCTCCCTATGTTAAATTGTTACATTGATTGGTGTTACCATGATTGGCTTGGTTGACTTACTGTTCAGACCCTAGTCTAGTGCACTGCGTGTGCCAAGGGCGTGTAAGTTAACTGCTGCTGGTGGGCTTGCAGCACTGGTTGTGCCACCCACAGAAGCAGCGTGTAAAATGTGTCTCAGGCCTGCCACCGCAGCGCCTGCGTGCAGTCCCTGACTGCCATGTCGACTTGGTAAGGAAACCTACTTACCAGTCTCTAAACCTTCACTTTGCCGCATTTCAGACACCTCTATGGTAGGCCCGAGGGCAGGGTGCATTGTTGGTAAAAGGTAGGTCATGCCCTGATGTGTGTGGCATGACCTAATAGTGAATTACAGCCATTTTCGTTTTTCACTATTGAAGGGCTACCTGCCTCCAATAGGCCAGACTGGGCAGACTGATTATTAACTCCATTATAATCTATCTGACTCAGGGAGCATGGTAGCAAGTCGAGTTTAGTATCCCTGAACTCAGAATTTAATAACACACCCTTTAGGATGGATGGTTTTTAAATTCTATGTTTGAAAATAGCACTTTTAGAAAGTGGCTATTTTCTTGTCCAACTATCTACCGGTCTCTGCTGGTTTGGTGTGTGTGTCAGGGGCTGGGTGGCTCCAGAGGTCTGAATGAGTCAGTGTGGGGTGAATGGGGCTTTTACACATAGAGTGAGGGAAGAGTAGCCTGCCCTGCCTGACACAATACTGGCTCCGCCTCCTGCTGGGCGACTGATAGCCCTGCTCCTGCCAGTGACAATACTGGCTCCGCCTCCTGCTGGGCGGCTGAGGACCCTGCCCTGCTCAGTGAATAGGCCAGGTGCCTCTGCCTGGCAACACCCACAACAAACCTGAGATGGTGGGAATTTCCCTGCTTGGACAAAGGGAACAAAGGAGAAATGGGGTATAAGAGAAGGACCCCTGAACCAAGAACTCAGATCACTTCTGACAAGGAAACCTGTACCAAGGACAAGAAGCCTGCTGATCTAAGGGCTTGCCTCCTCTTTCTGCCAGAGTGCTGTTTTGCTGTGGAGGAACCTGAAAGCTGCTTCTTTATTTTTGCCAAGGAACAAGGAGAGAGGAACTTGGTGTGTACTCTCTGAACACTTGCTAGGAAATCTCCAAGGACTGGAAGAGTGCCAGTCTCCTGTTGAAGTCACAGGGCCAAAGGACTTCACCATCTACTGAATTGCTGAATTACTGGAAAGTGTTGTTTCCAGTACACAAGGGAAAATCTGCAGTCTCGACGCCAGCAGCAACGCCAGTGAGCAGTGGGTATCGGCCCCGGCTCCAAGTGACCCCGTCTCGACGCCGGTATCGACGCCAGTGAGGAGTGAGTATCGGCTCTACCTCCAAGCGACCCCGTCCCGACGCCGCTGCTGATCGCATCGACTCGACGCCCTTCTCGACGCCGTGAGCGCTGCTCCGGCCCGACATCCCTCGACGCCGCTGCGGATTGACCCGACTCCGAGGCACGACCTCGACGCCGATCTCGACGCCGTGGATCATCGTTTTCTTCGTTTCTCAAGGTACTGTACTTGTGGGGTCTGTTGCGACTCCAGGCTCGACGTAGCGCTCCTCGCGGTCGACGCCGAACCTTGGGAATCTTGTAGACTCGACGTCGTGTGACTCCTGTGGGGGTTACATTGTTGCCAAAGAACTGTGCTCAGAAGAATACTTTGCTAAAGAACTATTTGCCAAGAAGAAACCTTACTTGAACTATTATTTTTCCTGCCAAAGAGTATTTATTAAGACTGTGGTATATTTCTGTCGTTATTTGGTCTTGTGCTAAGCCTTATATAAAAATACTATTTTTATAATAACTTCTGTGTCGTGTCCATCTGTAGTGTATTCACTTTATTACTGTATGTGGTCATAAATGCTTAACACACTGCCTCTGAGATAAGCCTGCCTGCTCTGCCAAGCTACCAAGGGGGTAGCAGGGGTTATCTGAGTGTGTAATCCCCTTTCCCTGACTAGAGTTGGTTGGTCCCTATTTGTCAGAAGTGTATACCTCTGCCAACTAGAGACCGCCGGTTCTAACACTCACCATGGGGCACATGACATGGAGCATGACTCACATGAATTGATAGTCGCACTTGGTGACAGTCATCTGTAATGGGCTTGTGGAATGTGATGAAGGCATCAATGTGTGTGAAACTTCCATCTGAAACATACGGGATGCTACGGGTTGACATAGTGTGGGACATCCCCATAAGAGGCTCAATGGGAAATAGCAGCCTCTCCGTGTGCAGAAGGGTGTGTTTGGCTGACCCCCGTCACTTGTGTGGTAGTTCAATGGATTTACAGCATCTGTGGTGCAAAGGGGGGGCCAGTGTAGGTCCCACATGTTAATCCACATGACCTGTGCGTCAGTTCATATTGATGCATTTGCCTAGGTGTGAGCCTGAGTAATAAAGGTGTTCCTCACCATCCAAGGTGCCTCGTCTCTGTTGGTGCAGGTCTCTTGCCACTGTGCATGCGGCATCTCTGGCATAGTTGTCTGAGATTTTGCATATGAGTCTATGTGTAGATTAGCAACATGCATGCTGTTCTTCATGGATTTGATTCTCTATTGTGCATGAGATCCATGGCTGTGTATGTATTTTGGCATCTCTGTCCCCACAACGGGCCCTCAACACCTGCTGAGGGTGTGTTTCCTGTGCGCAGCTCGGCCTTCAGTTTCCTGATCCGCTGTCAGTCATATATGGTGATTGTGCATCCATTGTCTCTGTGTGTGCCATGGTGAACCGGACACTCCTTCTTTTACATACACCTGTTGCAGTTGTCCTTTCTGACATCCTTGTATTTGTGTGCAACTTGTGGCATGGTTTCAAGGACATGCTGCCTGCTGCAGCAGGCCCTACAGCAAGGGCACACAAAGTTTCTGGATTTGGCTACACACACGCCTCTAAGATACTCCTCCCTTCCTCCCTCCACCCATTAATTTGGGTGTCATCAGCTTGTCAGTGACACAGTTGCGGCCACACGGTGCCAACAGCTGTACCATCTGCACATGCAACGTGCACATTGCACGACCCTCATGTCCTTGCATGTCCCACATCACACTACAGTCTGATGTTGCAGCCACCCACCAAGCAATGTCCATCCGAAAAATCTACCGCCTGCACTCAGGCATACACTAAGCGCACACACAACACCTTTGCATGATGAGTGTGCAACTCCAACTGCCTACACAGCGCTGCCACGCATTCCAGGCCCTGTCACACCAACCAGGTCATGTCCCTCCTACTCCCCACCGGCTCTGTACCCCAGCAAGGCCATGGGAGTGGGACTCAAGTCCTCTGCATGTAGTATGGTGTCGTTGTCTGGCACATGGCAGAGGTATCATCTCTCAGCATGTCAATCTACAATGTGCCCAGGATCCCCCTCTACACCATCACATGCGCACAGCACCTCATCATCATCTCGTGTGCCATTGACAGCCAGGTGCTACTCACCCTCAGCAAAGACGCAGACCTTGTCAGTTCGCATATTCAATGATGCATGAGATCCAATGGCAGATGGCTGGACATCAGCCACCTGATGCTGGACTTGTACAGGACGGAGGTCATCATCTGAGGATTGTCCCCTTACAGCTGGCTCAAATGCTTGTGTCCCACCCGCAAAAGCCCTGCACCAGCACCCAGGGGCCACGCACACAAGCTGGTGTGCATCATGTATTGCTTGCTCAGATTTGCCATGCGAATCACCAGCATCTGTACCTTAGGCTGCAACACCCTCTGCATTATGCACATGATCCCCAGATCGATCCACTCCAAGGCAAGACAGACCATCCCCCATGTCCACGATGACATCCATGTCAAATACTGCCCTGCCCTCTATGGAGCAAGTACATTAAGACTCCAAGGATACTTGTCCACATCCAGGGTGCATCTGCACAGCTCAGCTTCAACATCCAGCGCCCCAGCCACATCACCGTCCAGCAGAAATAGCTGCAATGGATCACTGTCTGCTGCAGGATGACCTTCAGACTCCACACCCACACTCAGGAGGCAGGCCACAACCCCGACCCCAAACCAACCTTGTACCACTGCCATCCCAGACCCCATTGGGCCATCTCCGTGCATCCAACCTTGCCCTGGCCACCATTCTTCACATCCACCGAACTCCAGCATGCAGGACATAGTTCTCCCACCTGGCCAAACATACCTGGGACTCCCTCCCCATGAAACACCACATGAGCCATGATCTCTGCGCCTTCATGATACTCTTCCACACAGTATTGCAAGCCCGCCCTCAGCAGGTTGAGCCCATCATGGGTGAGTATTGTGCTCCATGTCTGTATTGAATGATACATTGTGACCCATGTGTGTCCTGTGCCAGACTCAGATCCCAGGGTATGGATGGGTGGAGTTATTTCAACACTCAGGCATAGTTTGACATTTACACACACAGATGTTGTGGACTAATGCAAACTCGCTGCAACATCTCATGACTTAAATAAGAATTTATTTGCGGTGGGGTAAGTATTTTGTTGGATAAAATGAGGTGCTCGCCGGGTGCCTAGAATCCAAAGTTCACAGGGGGAGATGGGATCCTTTGCATTGGAAGTCATCAGAGTCCAGACCACAGTGTTGGTCATCATTGGTCAGACTGTGACCAGCAAGTCCATGTGGCAGAGAATGTCATTGAATGAGGTGCTGCTGTTGCGCCAGAGGGCCAGGTGCCAGGCCAGGTGACCTGGGAGATGTGGATGGTCCGCTGACTCTCACGGTCTTTTCCGTGGATGACCCACCTTCCTGACCCACCTTCCTGTGGGGACCCTCAGATGCAGGCCTTGACGATGTTTGTGATGCTCCGTCGGACGAATCATCCTCCTCCTCCCCCCCCCCTGTGGCTGGTGGTGGTCTTCGCCTGGTGGCACAGGGAGGGTTGCCCATGTTTTCGGCGATCCGACGGAGTGATCGGCTCATGTCCGTTTGCATCGCCAGGAGCTCAGCCAGTCTTGCCTCCATCCGTCCTTGGTGTTGTTGACTGGCATGTTGCTCGGCCTGCAGGTTCTTCATCTCGTTGAGGGTCCTCTTGATGTCTGTGAGGGTCGACACTACCTGGCTGATGCCCCTGGTATCACGCCGGTATGTGTCCAGGATGTGGCGTATGTGCAACATACCGGTTCCCTCAGCTGGCTGGTCAGGTTCTCGCCTCCGCCTGCCTCCACTCCCACCACCCCTGCCCACACGAGCCGGGCCTGCCGTTGTGGGCACATCGGGTCTACGGGACCCCTGAGAGATGGCATTTGTGGGGTTGTCTGCCTCCTCCTGGGTGCCCGGAGAACCTTGTCCCTCCTTGTCAGACAGGCTCTGTTGTTCAGTGCGAGCAGGGCTCCTGGGTGTTTCCTGGGATGTGGCAGGAATGGGGGTGGTGGTTGGCACAGATGTACCTGACGCAGGTGCTGCAGGGGCTTGGGCACCAGAGGGCCCAGGTTGGTCGGGGTCATCCACGGAGTGGTGAGAGTCGTCGCTACCAGTGGGATCATCTTCACGCCGAGCCTGGGACTGTGATTGTTCCCCCCCAGTGTTGGGGGGAGATCCATGACGTTGCCCTGTGTGTGAGAGAGAGACAATGTTAATGGTGTTTCATGCAACATCCATGTTTCATACATATTCAAGTTGCCACAGTTCCTCTAGGTAGTTGGATATGCCTAGCATTCCTCTCAAAGTACACTTGTGGATGGGTATGTTGCGGGGGAGAGATTGATATGTTCTCCTGAGTCTTTGGCCTGTCTAATTACTGCTAGGATGCTTATTTGGCTATGGATTGGTCTTGTTATGTCACATGTCCATTTTGGGAGTGGCTGAATCCGTTGCCTGCGGCGGGGGTGGGTGCTTGTGTAAGGGGTGGGGGGGGGGTGACCGTGCATGCTGTTGGGTGTAGTGTGATTTGGCATTGGCTCTCCCACGTGCTGTGTCTGTCCCCTCATGGTGCATGCTGGCATGACAGTGAGTGTGAGTTCCTGTGCTCGGTTTGTGGCATGTGGAGTTGGTGTTTGAGTATACCGTGGTCACAGGAGGGCCTTGTGCTGTCTACAGCGGGGCTAAGTGTCAGCTACCTTGTCAGTACTTGGCCAGTCCCTGTGCATTGATCATGGTGCATGGGTATGTCACTAGGCCATATGGGCTGAGGGCATTGGTGTCTGCTTTAGAGTTGCACAATGTGTTTGGTGAGACCCACCCTCCCAGCATTGCGGACATCCAGTCTTGGGTTTGTGTTTCATGTAGCCTGTGACTTGGCATGGCCTTGCTTGGTGAATGGGGCATGGACCCGTTAGTGGCATGTGCATGGTTTTTTTAGTGTGGTTGTGTCCGGTGAGGGCTTTGGGGTAGTTGTGTGCATTAGATGTGGCTGGGGTGTGGATGCCGTTCCCCCATGTTACGTGAGTTGTTTGTGTACTCACCAGGCTCTGCGACTCCTTCAAGTCCGTGTACTCCCACCGGCGGAAGCGTGGCCATCACCTTCTCCTCCCAGGGATGGTAATGTACCAGTCTGCGGGGCAGCCCACCTCCAGTGATGTTACTCTGGGCATATTGTTCGTTCATCTTGCGCTTGACTGCCCTGCGCAGATCGTACCACCTGGTTTGGCATTCATGCCTGGTCCTTCTGATGGGCGCAACAGCATTGACCCGATCGACGATCCTCTGCCACATGGCTGATTTCTCAGCTATGCTGGTCTGTCTGACCAATGTTCCAAAGAGCTGTGGCTCGACTCTGATGACTTCGTTGACAAGGATGTCCAGCTCCTCCCTTGTGAACTTTGGATTCTTGTCTGTGGGCATGGTTTGTGAAGGTGGTTGTGGGAAGGTGTGTGAGTTTGAGGTGTAGTTAAGGTGTGAGTAAGGTGCTGTTGTTTGTCTGTGGGGTCTGGAAGCAGTGGGTCTGTTGCAAAGGCTCATGGTTTGTGTGTTTGGGCCCTTTTTATTGGTCCATTTGTGGGTGTGGCTGGGTTTGAACTTTTGGTGGGTGTGTTATAAGAGGTGGTTGTGGTTTTGGCCTCTGTTTGCCTGTTTGGATGTGCCAGGTCAGTGTTTTTGATGTATTTTATCCTGTGGACGTGTTTTGTGGTGTTGTGCCTTCGAATTGACCCACCTTGTGCTGTTTGACAGTATCCTGGTTCAGTACGAGTCGTTTTCGCATATGTAACGTGCGTACATACGCTATGTTGTTGTACAGTGGTCACATATGCAATGGTGTTGTACAAATCGTACATACGCGATGCTGGGTGAGGATGCTGGTGTACGAGCCTGGGGTAGGGTGCGTACAGGCACGGGGCTGGTGTACGGTGTTGGGGTACGGTGTGTACAGGCACAGCCATGGTGTACGGCCATGGGGTATGGTGCGTACAGGCACGGGGCTGGGGTACGGTGTTGAGGTATGTTGCATACAGGCACTGGGCTGGGGTACGGTGTTGGGGTAGGGTGCGTACAGGCACAGGCATGGTGTACGGGCATGGGGTATGGTGCGTACAGGCACGGGGATGGGGTACGGTGTTGGAGTACGGTGCGTACGGGCACTGGCATGGTGTACGGGCCTGAGGTAGGGTGCGTACAGGCACGGCCATGGTATACGGGCATGGGGTAGGGTGCGTACAGGCACGGGGCTGGGGTACGGTTTTGGGGTACGCTGCGTACAGGCACGGGCATGGTGTACGGGCCTGGGGTAAGGTGCGTACAGGCACAGGCATGGTGTATGGGCCTGGGGTACGGTGCGTACAGGCACGGGGCTGGGGTACGGTGTTGGGGTAGGGTGCGTACAGGCACGTGGCTGGTGTACGGTGTTGGGGTACGGTGCGTACAGGTACGGGGCTGTGGTACGGAGGTGGGGTACGGTGTTGGGGTACGGTGCATACGGGCACGGGCATGGTGTACGGGCCTGGGGGAAGGTGCGTACAGGCACAGCCATGGTATATGGGCATGGGGTACAGTGCGTACAGGCACGGGGCTGGGGTACGGTGTTGGGGTAGGGTGCGTACAGGCACGGGCATGGGGTACGGTGCGTACAGGCACGGGGCTGGGGTACGGGCCTGGGGTAAGGTGCATACAGGCACGGCCATGGTATACGGGCATGTGGTAGGGTGCGTACAGGCACGGGGCTGGGGTACGGTGTTGGGGTATGGTGCGTACGGGCACGTGCATGGTGTACGGGCCTGGGGTAAGGTGCGTACAGGCACGGCCATGGTATATGGGCATGGGGTAGGGTGCGTACAGGCACGGGGCTGGGGTATGGTGTTGGGGTATGCTGCGTACAGGCACGGGCATGGTGTATGGGCCTGGGGTAAAGTGCGTTCAGGCACGGGCATGGTGTACGGGCCTGGGGTATGGTGCGTACAGGTACAGGGCTGTGGTACGGAGGTGGGGTACGGCGCGTCCAAGTACGGGGCTGGGGTACGGTGATGGGGTACGGTGTGTACAAGTATGGGGCTGGGGTACGGTGGTGGGGTACGGTGCGTACATGAGCGGGGCTGGGGTACACTGGTGGGGTATGGTGCATACAGGTACGGGGCAGTGGTACGGAGGTGGGGTATGGCATGTACACGTAGGGGGCTGGGGTACAGTGTGGACATGGGGGGTACGGTGCAGACATACGGGTGTACGGTGCTGACATATGCGGGGGCAGGGGGGCTGTGCGACTCGTACACGGGCACAAGTTTATCCGTGTACATGTGTGGTTCAGCGTTCGCTCCGTACGGGCCATTTTACATGCGGTTGTATATTCGTACGGACGGGACGGATCGTACTTGCGCGATCGGACTTCATTTTTACGAATTGAACGTAAAAATTTACGGGGACGTGTCGGGGACTTTTCCCGATACGAGGAGGTGTCGGGGAATTTTACCGATACGATTCGTATGTATTTTTGACATACGAATCGGACTTTCCCGTTTGTACGGGACTTGTACGACTCGTACGTAAAAAACATACGGACACGAATTGTACGGGAAATAATTTTACCGGATCGGAATCGGCACCTTTTTCTCCTACTCAGAAGCTGCTATTTCGACCAATTTCTGGCATTAAAATGGCACTAAACACACGTATTTTAGATCCACATGTTCTAATTGACATGCAATAGTCATTTACAGTAAAAAAAACTTTAACTTTAAAAAATTACCATTTTTGACCATCTGGAGAAAGTTCGACAGGTCACGGGTCATCGTTTTTCATCAGAAAATTGATTTTTTTGAACTGTAGAAAATTTGATTCAAAATGTCATTTGGATTGTGCCTCATGTTGAATAATTACTTTTTAAAGCCTCAATGTGACCAAAATTGCAATTTTTACAGACTTTTTCTCCTTCTCAGAAGCTTCTATTTCGGCCAATTTCAGGCATTAAAATGACTCTAAACACACTTATTTTAGTTTCAAAAGTGATAATTCACATGCAATAGTCATTTACAGTCCAAAAATTAAACATTAAAAAATTACCATTTTTGACCATCGGGAGAAAGTTCGACAGGTCATCATTTTTCATCAGAAAATTGATTTTTTTGAACTGTAGAAAAATTGATTCAAAATGTCATTTGGATTGTGCCTCATGTTGAATAATTACTTTTTAAAGCCTCAATGTGACCAAAATTGCGATTTTTACAGACTTTTTCTCCTACTCAGAAGTTTCTATGTCGACCAATTTCAGGCATTAAAATGACTCTAAACACACTCATTTTAGTTCCAAAAATGATAATTAACATGCAATAGTTATTTACAGTCAAAAAATTAAACATTAAAAAATTACAGTTTTTGACCATCTGGATAAACTTCCACAGGTCATGGGTCATTGTTTTTCATCAGAAAATTGATTTTTTGGACTGTAGAAAAATTGATTCAAAATGTGATTTGGATTTAGCCTCATGTTGAATAACTACTTTTTAAAGCCTCAATGTGACCAAAATTGCCATTTTTACAGACTTTTTCTCCTACTCAGAAGCTTCTATTTCGACCGATTTCGGCATTAAAATGACTCTAAACACACTTATTTTAGTTCCAAAATTGATAATTCACATGCAATGGTCATTTAGTCAAAAAATTAAACATTAAAAAATTATCATTTTTGACCATCTGGAGAAAGTTCGACAGGTCACGGTTCATCGTTTTTCATCAGAAAATTGATTTTTTGGACTGTAGAAAAATGTATTCAAAATGTCATTTGGATTGTGCCTCATGTTGAATACCTACTTTTTAAAGCCTCAATGTGACCAAAATTGCCATTTTTACACACTTTTTCTCCTACTCAGGAGCTTCTATTTCGACCAATTTCAGGCATTAAAATGACTCTAAACACACTTATTTTAGTTCCAAGATTTATAATTCACATTCAATTGTCATTTACAGTCAAAAAATTAAACTTTAAAAAATTACCATTTTTGACCATCTGGATAAACTTCGACAGGTCATGGATCATTGTTTTTCATCAGAAAATTGATTTTTTGGACTGTAGAAAAATTGATTCAAAATGTGATTTGGATTTAGCCTCATGTTGAATAACTACTTTTTAAAGTCTCAATGTGACCAAAATTGCCATTTTTACAGACTTTTTCTCCTACTCAGAAGCTTCTATTTCGACCAATTTCGGCATTAAAATGACTCTAAACACTTATTTTAGTTCCAAAATTGATAATTCACATGCAATGGTCATTTAGTCAAAAAATTAAACATTAAAAAAATTACCATTTTTGACCATCTGGAGAAAGTTCGACAGGTCACGGTTTATCGTTTTTCATCAGAAAATTGATTTTTTGGAATGTAGAAAAATTGATTCAAAATGTCAATTGGATTGTGCCTCATGTTAAATACCAACTTTTTAAAGCCTCAATGTGACCAAAATTGCAATTTTTACAGACTTTTGCTCCTACTCAGAGGCTTCTATTTCGACTAATTTCAGGCATTTAAATGACTCTAAACACACTTATTTTAGTTCCAAAAGTAATAATTCACATGCAATAGTCATTTACAGTCAAAAAACTGAAACTTAAAAAAATTACCATTTTTGACCATCCGGAGAAAGTTCGAGAGGTCACGGGTCATCGTTTTTCATCAAAAAATAGATTTTTTGGACTGTAGAAAAATTGATTCAAAATGTCATTAGGATTGTGCCTCATGTTGAATACGCACTTTTTAAGGCCTCAATGTGACCAAAATTGCTATTTTTACAGACTTTTTCTCTTACTCAGAAGCTTCTATTTCGACCAATTTCAGGCATTAAAATGACACTAAACACAAGTATTTTAGTTCCAGGATTTCTAATTGACATGCAATAGTCATTTACAGTCAAATAATTAAACTTAAAAAAATTACCATTTTTGACAATCTGGAGAAAGTTCGACAGGTCCCGGGTCATCGTTTTTCATCAGAAAATTGATTTTTTGGACTGTAGAAAAATTGATTCAAAATGTCATTTGGATTGAGCCTCATGTTGAATGACTACTTTTTAAAGCCTCAATGTGACCAAAATTGCCATTTTTACAGACTTTTTCTCCTACTCAGAAGCTTCTATTTCGACCAATTTCAGGCATTAAAATGACTCTAAACACACTTATTTTAGTTCCAAAAGTGATAATTCACATGCAATAGTCATTTACAGTAAAAAAATTAAACATTACAAAATTACCATTTTTGACCATCTGTAGAAAGTTCAACAGGTCACGGGTCATCGTTTTTCATCAGAAAACTGATTTTTTTGGACTGTAGAAAAATTCATTCAAAATGTAATTTGGATTGAGCCTCATGTTGAATAACTACTTTTTAAAGCCTCAATGTGACCAAAATTGCCATTTTTACAGACTTTTCTCCTACTCAGGAGTTTCTATTTCGACCAATTTCAGGCATTAAAATGACTCAAAACACACTTATTTTAGTTCCAAGAGTTATAATTCACATTCAATTGTCATTTACAGTCAAAAAATTTAACGTTAATAAATTACCATTTTTGACCATCTGGAGAAAGTTCGAGAGGTCACGGGTCATCGTTTTTCATCAAAAAATAGATTTTTTGGACTGTAGAAAAATTGATTCAAAATGTCATTAGGATTGTGCCTCATGTTGAATACGCAATTTTTAAGGCCTCAATGTGACCAAAATTGCTATTTTTACAGACTTTTTCTCCTACTCAGAAGCTTCTATTTCGACCAATTTCAGGCATTAAAATGATACTAAACACACGTATTTTAGTTCCACGATTTCTAATTGACATGCAATAGTCATTTACAGTCAAATAATTAAACTTTAAAAAATTACCATTTTTGACCATCTGGAGGAAGTTCGACAGGTAACGGGTCATCGTTTTTCATCAGAAAATGAATTTTTTGAACTGTAGAAAAATTGATTCAAAATGTCATTTGGATTGTGCCTCATGTTGAATAATTACTTTTTAAAGCCTCAATGTGACCAAATTGCAATTTTTACAGACTTTTTCTCCTACTCAGAAGCTACTATTTTGGCCAATTTCAGGCATTAAAATGACTCTAAACATACTTATTTTAGATTCCAAAAGTGATAATTCACATGCAATAGTCATTTACAGTCAAAAAATTAAACTTTAAAAAATTACCATTTTTGACCATCTGGACAAAGTTTGACATGTCACGGGTCATCGTTTTTCATCAGAAAATTGATTTTTTGGACTGTAGAAAAATTGATTCAAAATGTCATTTGGATTGAGCCTCATGTTGAATAACTACTTTTTAAAGCCTTAATGTGACCAAAATTGCCATTTTTACAGAGTTTTTCTCCTACTCAGAAGCTTCTATTTCGACCAATTTCAGGCATTAAAATGACTCTAAACACACTTATTTTAGTTCCAAAAGTGATAATTCACATGCAATAGTCATTTACAGTAAAAAAACTTTAAACATTAAAAAATTACCATTTTTGACCATCTGTAGAAAGTTCGACAGGTCCCGGGTCATCGTTTTTCATCAGAAAACTGATTTTTTTGGACTGTAGAAAAATTCATTCAAAATATAATTTGGATTGAGCCTAATGTTGAATAACTACTTTTTAAAGCCTCAATGTGACCAAAATTGCCATTTTTACAGACTTTTTCTCCTACTCAGAAGTTTCTATTTCGACCAATTTCAGGCATTAAAATGACTCAAAACACACTTATTTTAGTTCCAAGAGTTATAATTCACATTCAATTGTCATTTACAGTCAAAAAATTAAACATTAATAAATTACCATTTTTGACCATCTGGAGAAAGTTCGAGAGGTCACGGGTCATCGTTTTTCATCAAAAAATTGATTTTTTGGACTGTAGAAAAATTGATTCAAAATGTCATTAGGATTGTGCCTCATGTTGAATACGCACTTTTTAAGGCCTCAATGTGACCAAAATTGCTATTTTTACAGACTTTTTTTCCTACTCAGAAGCTTCTATTTCGACCAATTTCAGGCATTAAAATGACACTAAACACACGTATTTTAGTTCCACGATTTCTAATTGACATGCAATAGTCATTTACAGTCAAATAATTAAACTTAAAAAAATTACCATTTTTGACAATCTGGAGAAAGTTCGACAGGTCCCGGGTCATCGTTTTTCATCAGAAAATTGATTTTTTGGACTGTAGAAAAATTGATTCAAAATGTCATTTGGATTGAGCCTCATGTTGAATAACTACTTTTTAAAGCCTCAATGTGACCAAAATTGCCATTTTTACAGACTTTTTCTCCTACTCAGGAGTTTCTATTTCGACCAATTTCAGGCATTAAAATGACTCAAAACACACTTATTTCAGTTCCAAGAGTTATAATTCACATTCAATTGTCATTTACAGTCAAAAAATTAAACGTTAATAAATTACCATTTTTGACCATCTGGAGGAAGTTCGACAGGTAACGGGTCATCGTTTTTCATCAGAAAATTTATTTTTTGAACTGTAGAAAAATTGATTCAAAATGTCATTTGGATTGTGCCTCATGTTGAATAATAACTTTTTAAAGCCTCAATGTGACCAAATTGCAATTTTTACAGACTTTTTCTCCTACTCAGAAGCTACTATTTTGGCCAATTTCAGGCATTAAAATGACTCTAAACACACTTATTTTAGTTCCAAAAGTGATAATTCACATGCAATAGTCATTTACAGTCAAAAAATTAAACTTTAAAAAATTACCATTTTTGACCATCTGGAGAAAGTTCGACATGTCACAGGTCATCGTTTTTCATCAGAAAATTGATTTTTTGGACTGTAGAAAAATTGATTCAAAATGTCATTTGGATTGAGCCTCATGTTGAATAACTACTTTTTAAAGCCTCAATGTGACCAAAATTGCCATTTTTACAGACTTTTTCTCCTACTCAGAAGCTTCTATTTCGACCAATTTCAGGCATTAAAATGACTCTAAACACACTTATTTTAGTTCCAAAAGTGATAATTCACATGCAATAGTCATTTACAGTAAAAAAAATTAAACATTAAAAAATTACCATTTTTGACCATCTGTAGAAAGTTCAACAGGTCACGGGTCATCGTTTTTCATCAGAAAACTGATTTTTTTGGACTGTAGAAAAATTCATTCAAAATATAATTTGGATTGAGCCTAATGTTGAATAACTACTTTTTAAAGCCTCAATGTGACCAAAATTGCCATTTTTACAGACTTTTTCTCCTACTCAGAAGTTTCTATTTCGACCAATTTCAGGCATTAAAATGACTCAAAACACACTTATTTTAGTTCCAAGAGTTATAATTCACATTCAATTGTCATTTACAGTCAAAAAATTAAACATTAATAAATTACCATTTTTGACCATCTGGAGAAAGTTCGAGAGGTCACGGGTCATCGTTTTTCATCAAAAAATAGATTTTTTGGACTGTAGAAAAATTGATTCAAAATGTCATTAGGATTGTGCCTCATGTTGAATACGCACTTTTTAAGGCCTCAATGTGACCAAAATTGCTATTTTTACAGACTTTTTTTCCTACTCAGAAGCTTCTATTTCGACCAATTTCAGGCATTAAAATGACACTAAACACACGTATTTTAGTTCCACGATTTCTAATTGACATGCAATAGTCATTTACAGTCAAATAATTAAACTTTAAAAAATTACCATTTTTGACCATCTGGAGGAAGTTCGACAGGTGGTCATCGTTTTTCATCAGAAAATGAATTTTTTGAACTGTAGAAAAATTGATTCAAAATGTCATTTGGATTGTGCCTCATGTTGAATAATTACTTTTTAAAGCCTCAATGTGACCAAATTGCAATTTTTACAGACTTTTTCTCCTACTCAGAAGCTATTATTTTGGCCAATTTCAGGCATTAAAATGACTCTAAACATACTTATTTTAGTTCCAAAAGTGATAATTCACATGCAATAGTCATTTACAGTCAAAAAATTAAACTTTAAAAAATTACCATTTTTGACCATCTGGACAAAGTTCGACATGTCACGGGTCATCGTTTTTCATCAGAAAATTGATTTTTTGGACTGTAGAAAAATTGATTCAAAATGTCATTTGGATTGAGCCTCATGTTGAATAACTACTTTTTAAAGCCTTAATGTGACCAAAATTGCCATTTTTACAGAGTTTTTCTCCTACTCAGAAGCTTCTATTTCGACCAATTTCAGGCATTAAAATGACTCTAAACACACTTATTTTAGTTCCAAAAGTGATAACTCACATGCAATAGTCATTTACAGTAAAAAAACGTTAAACATTAAAAAATTACCATTTTTGACCATCTGTAGAAAATTCGACAGGTCCCGGGTCATCGTTTTTCATCAGAAAACTGATTTTTTTGGACTGTAGAAAAATTCATTCAAAATATAATTTGGATTGAGCCTAATGTTGAATAACTACTTTTTAAAGCCTCAATGTGACCAAAATTGCCATTTTTACAGACTTTTTCTCCTACTCAGAAGTTTCTATTTCGACCAATTTCAGGCATTAAAATGACTCAAAACACACTTATTTTAGTTCCAAGAGTTATAATTCACATTCAATTGTCATTTACAGTCAAAAAATTAAACATTAATAAATTACCATTTTTGACCATCTGGAGAAAGTTCGAGAGGTCACGGGTCATCGTTTTTCATCAAAAAATTGATTTTTTGGACTGTAGAAAAATTGATTCAAAATGTCATTAGGATTGTGCCTCATGTTGAATACGCACTTTTTAAGGCCTCAATGTGACCAAAATTGCTATTTTTACAGACTTTTTTTCCTACTCAGAAGCTTCTATTTCGACCAATTTCAGGCATTAAAATGACACTAAACACACGTATTTTAGTTCCACGATTTCTAATTGACATGCAATAGTCATTTACAGTCAAATAATTAAACTTAAAAAAATTACCATTTTTGACAATCTGGAGAAAGTTCGACAGGTCCCGGGTCATCGTTTTTCATCAGAAAATTGATTTTTTGGACTGTAGAAAAATTGATTCAAAATGTCATTTGGATTGAGCCTCATTTTGAATAACTACTTTTTAAAGCCTCAATGTGACCAAAATTGCCATTTTTACAGACTTTTTCTCCTACTCAGGAGTTTCTATTTCGACCAATTTCAGGCATTAAAATGACTCAAAACACACTTATTTCAGTTCCAAGAGTTATAATTCACATTCAATTGTCATTTACAGTCAAAAAATTAAACGTTAATAAATTACCATTTTTGACCATCTGGAGAAAGTTCGAGAGGTCACGGGTCATCGTTTTTCATCAAAAAATAGATTTTTTGGACTGTAGAAAAATTGATTAAAAATGTCATTAGGATTGTGCCTCCTGTTGAATACGCACTTTTTAAGGCCTCAATGTGACCAAAATTGCTATTTTTACAGACTTTTTCTCCTACTCAGAAGCTTCTATTTCGACCAATTTCAGGCATTAAAATGATACTAAACAAACGTATTTTAGTTCCACGATTTCTAATTGACATGCAATAGTCATTTACAGTCAAATAATTAAACTTAAAAAAATTACCATTTTTGACCATCTGGAGGAAGTTCGACAGGTAACGGGTCATCGTTTTTCATCAGAAAATTTATTTTTTGAACTGTAGAAAAATTGATTCAAAATGTCATTTGGATTGTGCCTCATGTTGAATAATTACTTTTTAAAGCCTCAATGTGACCAAATTGCAATTTTTACAGACTTTTTCTCCTACTCAGAAGCTACTATTTTGGCCAATTTCAGGCATTAAAATGACTCTAAACACACTTATTTTAGTTCCAAAAGTGATAATTCACATGCAATAGTCATTTACAGTCAAAAAATTAAACTTTAAAAAATTACCATTTTTGACCATCTGGAGAAAGTTCGACATGTCACGGGTCATCGTTTTTCATCAGAAAATAGATTTTTTGGACTGTAGAAAAATTGATTCAAAATGTCATTTGGATTGAGCCTCATGTTGAATAACTACATTTTAAAGCCTCAATGTGACCAAAATTGCCATTTTTACAGACTTTTTCTCCTACTCAGAAGCTTCTATTTCGACCAATTTCAGGCATTAAAATGACTCTAAACACACTTATTTTAGTTCCAAAAGTGATAATTCACATGCAATAGTCATTTACAGTAAAAAAAATTAAACATTAAAAAATTACCATTTTTGACCATCTGTAGAAAGTTCAACAGGTCACGGGTCATCGTTTTTCATCAGAAAACTGATTTTTTTGGACTGTAGAAAAATTCATTCAAAATATAATTTGGATTGAGCCTAATGTTGAATAACTACTTTTTAAAGCCTCAATGTGACCAAAATTGCCATTTTTACAGACTTTTTCTCCTACTCAGAAATTTCTATTTCGACCAATTTCAGGCATTAAAATGACTCAAAACACACTTATTTTAGTTCCAAGAGTTATAATTCACATTCAATTGTCATTTACAGTCAAAAAATTAAACATTAATAAATTACCATTTTTGACCATCTGGAGAAAGTTCGAGAGGTCACGGGTCATCGTTTTTCATCAAAAAATAGATTTTTTGGACTGTAGAAAAATTGATTCAAAATGTCATTAGGATTGTGCCTCATGTTGAATACGCACTTTTTAAGGCCTCAATGTGACCAAAATTGCTATTTTTACAGACTTTTTTTCCTACTCAGAAGCTTCTATTTCGACCAATTTCAGGCATTAAAATGACACTAAACACACGTATTTTAGTTCCACGATTTCTAATTGACATGCAATAGTCATTTACAGTCAAATAATTAAACTTAAAAAAATTACCATTTTTGACAATCTGGAGAAAGTTCGACAGGTCCCGGGTCATCGTTTTTCATCAGAAAATTGATTTTTTGGACTGTAGAAAAATTGATTCAAAATGTCATTTGGATTGAGCCTCATGTTGAATAACTACTTTTTAAAGCCTCAATGTGACCAAAATTGCCATTTTTACAGACTTTTTCTCCTACTCAGGAGTTTCTATTTCGACCAATTTCAGGCATTAAAATGACTCAAAACACACTTATTTTAGTTCCAAGAGTTATAATTCACATTCAATTGTCATTTACAGTCAAAAAATTAAACGTTAATAAATTACCATTTTTGACCATCTGGAGAAAGTTCGAGAGGTCACGGGTCATCCTTTTTCATCAAAAAATAGATTTTTTGGACTGTAGAAAAATTGATTCAAAATGTCATTAGGATTGTGCCTCATGTTGAATACGCACTTTTTAAGGCCTCAATGTGACCAAAATTGCTATTTTTACAGACTTTTTCTCCTACTCAGAAGCTTCTATTTCGACCAATTTCAGGCATTAAAATGATACTAAACACACGTATTTTAGTTCCACGATTTCTAATTGACCTGCAATAGTCATTTACAGTCAAATAATTAAACTTTAAAAAATTACCATTTTTGACCATCTGGAGGAAGTTCGGCAGGTAACGGGTCATCGTTTTTCATCAGAAAATTGATTTTTTGGACTGTAGAAAAATTGATTCAAAATGTCATTTGGATTAGCCTCATGTTGAATAACTACTTTTTAAAGCCTTAATGTGACCAAAATTGCCATTTTTACAGAGTTTTTCTCCTACTCAGAAGCTTTTATTTCGACCAATTTCAGGCATTAAAATGACTCTAAACACACTTATTTTAGTTCCAAAAGTGATAATTCACATGCAATAGTCATTTACAGTAAAAAAACTTTAAACATTAAAAAATTTACCATTTTTGACCATCTGTAGAAAGTTCAACACGTCACGGGTCATCGTTTTTCATCAGAAAATTGATTTTTTTGGACTGTAGAAAAATTCATTCAAAATGTAATTTGGATTGAGCCTCATGTTGAATAACTACTTTTTAAAGCCTCAATGTGACCAAAATTGCCATTTTTACAGACTTTTTCTCCTACTCAGGAGTTTCTATTTCGACCAATTTCAGGCATTAATATGACTCAAAACACACTTATTTTAGTTCCAAGAGTTATAATTCACATTCAATTGTCATTTACAGTCAAAAAATTAAACATTAATAAATTACCATTTTTGACCATTTGGAGAAAGTTCGAGAGGTCACGGGTCATCGTTTTTCATCAAAAAATAGATTTTTTGGACTGTAGAAAAATTGATTCAAAATGTCATTAGGATTGTGCCTCATGTTGAATACGCACTTTTTAAGGCCTCAATGTGACCAAAATTGCTATTTTTACAGACATTTTTTCCTACTCAGAAGCTTCTATTTCGACCAATTTCAGGCATTAAAATGACACTAAACACACGTATTTTAGTTCCACGATTTCTGATTGACATGCAATAGTCATTTACAGTCAAATAATTAAACTTTAAAAAATTACCATTTTTGACCATCTGGAGGAAGTTCGACAGGTAACGGGTCATCGTTTTTCATCAGAAAATTTATTTTTTGAACTGTAGAAAAATTGATTCAAAATGTCATTTGGATTGTGCCTCATGTTGAATAATTACTTTTTAAAGCCTCAATGTGACCAAATTGCAATTTTTACTATCTTTTTCTCCTACTCAGAAGCTACTATTTTGGCCAATTACAGGCATTAAAATGACTCTAAACACACTTATTTTAGTTCCAAAAGTGATAATTCACATGCAATAGTCATTTACAGTCAAAAAATTAAACTTTAAAAAATTACCATTTTTGACAATCTGAAGAAAGTTCGACATGTCACGGGTCATCGTTTTTCATCAGAAAATTGATTTTTTGGACTGTAGAAAAATTGATTCAAAATGTCATTTGGATTGAGCCTCATGTTGAATAACTACTTTTTAAAGCCTCAATGTGACCAAAATTGCCATTTTTACAGACTTTTTCTCCTACTCAGGAGTTTCAATTTCGACCAATTTCAGGCATTAAAATGACTCAAAACACACTTATTTCAGTTCCAAGAGTTATAATTCACATTCAATTGTCATTTACAGTCAAAAAATTAAACATTAATAAATTACCATTTTTGACCATTTGGAGAAAGTTCGAGAGGTCACGGGTCATCGTTTTTCATCAAAAAATAGATTTTTTGGACTGTAGAAAAATTGATTCAAAATGTCATTAGGATTGTGCCTCATGTTGAATACGCACTTTTTAAGGCCTCAATGTGACCAAAATTGCTATTTTTACAGACATTTTTTCCTACTCAGAAGCTTCTATTTCGACCAATTTCAGGCATTAAAATGACACTAAACACACGTATTTTAGTTCCACGATTTCTGATTGACATGCAATAGTCATTTACAGTCAAATAATTAAACTTTAAAAAATTACCATTTTTGACCATCTGGAGGAAGTTCGACAGGTAACGGGTCATCGTTTTTCATCAGAAAATTTATTTTTTGAACTGTAGAAAAATTGATTCAAAATGTCATTTGGATTGTGCCTCATGTTGAATAATTACTTTTTAAAGCCTCAATGTGACCAAATTGCAATTTTTACTATCTTTTTCTCCTACTCAGAAGCTACTATTTTGGCCAATTACAGGCATTAAAATGACTCTAAACACACTTATTTTAGTTCCAAAAGTGATAATTCACATGCAATAGTCATTTACAGTCAAAAAATTAAACTTTAAAAAATTACCATTTTTGACAATCTGAAGAAAGTTCGACATGTCACGGGTCATCGTTTTTCATCAGAAAATTGATTTTTTGGACTGTAGAAAAATTGATTCAAAATGTCATTTGGATTGAGCCTCATGTTGAATAACTACTTTTTAAAGCCTTAATGTGACCAAAATTGCCATTTTTACAGAGTTTTTCTCCTACTCAGAAGCTTCTATTTCGACCAATTTCAGGCATTAAAATGACTCTAAACACACTTATTTTAGTTCCAAAAGTGATAATTCAAATGCAATAGTCATTTACAGTAAAAAAACTTTAAACATTAAAAAATTACCATTTTGACCATCTGTAGAAAGTTCAACACGTCACGGGTCATCGTTTTTCATCAGAAAATTTATTTTTTTGGACTGTAGAAAAATTCATTCAAAATGTAATTTGGATTGAGCCTCATGTTGAATAACTACTTTTTAAAGCCTCAATGTGACCAAAATTGCCATTTTTACAGACTTTTTCTCCTACTCAGGAGTTTCTATTTCAACCAATTTCAGGCATTAAAATGACTCAAAACACACTTATTTTAGTTCCAAGAGTTATAATTCACATTCAATTGTCATTTACAGTCAAAAAATTAAACATTAATAAATTACCATTTTTGACCATCTGGAGAAAGTTCGAGAGGTCACGGGTCATCGTTTTTCATCAAAAAAGAGATTTTTTGGACTGTAGAAAAATTGATTCAAAATGTCATTAGGATTGTGCCTCATGTTGAATACGCACTTTTTAAGGCCTCAATGTGACCAAAATTGCTATTTTTACAGATATTTTCTCCTACTCAGAAGCTTCTATTTCGACCAATTTCAGGCATTAAAATGACACTAAACACACGTATTTTAGTTCCATGATTTCTAATTGACATGCAATAGTCATTTACAGTCAAATAATTAAACTTAAAAAAATTACCATTTTTGACCATCTGGAGGAAGTTCGACTGGTAACGGGTCATCGTTTTTCATCAGAAAATTGATTTTTTGAACTGTAGAAAAATTGATTCAAAATGTCATTTGGATTGTGCCTCATGTTGAATAATTACTTTTTAAAGCCTCAATGTGACCAAATTGCAATTTTTACAGACTTTTTCTCCTACTCAGAAGCTACTATTTTGGCCAATTTCAGGCATTAAAATGACTCTAAACACACTTATTTTAGTTCCAAGAGTTCTAATTGACATGCAATAGTCATTTACAGTCAAAAAATTAAACTTTAAAAAATTACTATTTTTGACCATTTGGAGAAAGTTCGACAGGTCACGGGTCATCGTTTTTCATCAGAAAATAGATTTTTTGGACTGTAGAAAAATTGATTCAAAATGTCAGTGGGATTGAGCCTCATGTTGAATACGCACTTTTTAAGGCCTCAATGTGACCAAAATTGCTATTTTTACAGACTATTTCTCCTACTCAGAAGCTTCTATTTCGAACCATTTCAGGCATTAAAATGACTCTCAACACACTTATTTTAGTTCCACGAGTTCTAATTGACATGCAATAGTCATTTACAGTCAAAACATTCAACTTAAAAAAATTACCATTTTTGACCATCTGGAGAAAGTTCGACAGGTCACAGGTCATCGTTTTTCATCAGAAAGTAATTTTTTGGGTCTGTAGACAAATTGTTTCAAAAGGTCATTTTGATTGTGCCTCATGTTGAATAACTACTTTTTAAAGGCTCAATGTGACCAAAATTGCAATTTTTACAGACTTTTTCTCCCACTCAGAAGCTTCTATTTCGACCAATTTCAGGCATTAAAATGACTCTAAACACACTTATTTTAGTTCCAAGAGTTCTAATTGACATTCAATAGTCATTTACAGTCAAAAAATTAAACTTTAAAAAATTACTATTTTTGACCATTTGGAGAAAGTTCGACAGGTCACGGGTCATCGTTTTTCGTCAGAAAATAGATTTTTTGGACTGTAGAAAAATTGATTCAAAATGTCATTTGGATTGAGCCTTATGTTGAATAACTACTTTTTAAAGCCTCAATGTGACCAAAATTGCCATTTTTACTGACTTTTTCTCCTACTCAGAACCTTCTATTTCGACCAATTTCAGGCATTAAAATGACTCTAAACACACTTATTTTAGTTCCAAAAGTGATAATTGACATGCAATAGTCAGTTACAGTCAAAAAATTAAACTTTAAAACATTACTATTTTTGACCAACTGGAGAAAGTTCGACAGGTCACGGGTCATCGTTTTTCATCAGAAAATTGATTTTTTGGGACTGTAGAAAAATCCATTCAAAATATAATTTGGATTGAGCCTCATGTTGAATAACTACTTTTTAAAGCCTCAATGTGTCCAAAATTGCCATTTTTACAGACTTTTTCTCCTACTCAGAAGCTTTTATTTCGACCAATTTCAGGCATTAAAATGACTCTAAACACACTTATTTTAGTTCCAAGAGTTATAATTCACATTCAATTGTCATTTACAGTCAAAAAATTAAACATTAATAAATTACCATTTTTGACCATCTGGAGAAAGTTCGAGAGGTCCCGGGTCATCGTTTTTCATCAGAAAATTGATGTTTTGGACTGTAGAAAAATTGATTCACAATGTCATTAGGATTGTGCCTCATGTTGAATAAGTACTTTTTAAGGCCTCAATGTGACCAAAATTGCCATTTTTACAGACTTTTTCTCCTACGCAGAAGCTTCTATTTCGACCAATTTCAGGCATTAAAATGACACTAAACACACGTATTTTAGTTCCACGATTTCTAATTGACATGCAATAGTCATTTACAGTCAAATAATTCAACTTTAAAAAATTACCATTTTTGACAATCTGGAGAATGTTCGACAGGTCCCAGGTCATCGTTTTTCATCAGAAAATTGATTTTTTGGACTGTAGAAAAATTGATTCAAAATGTCATTTGGATTGAGCCTCATGTTGAATAACTACTTTTTAAAGCCTCAATGTGACCAAAATTGCCATTTTTACAGACTTTTTCTCCTACTCAGTAGCTTCTATTTCGACCAATTTCAGGCATTAAAATGACTCTAAACACACTTATTTTAGTTCCAAAAGTGATAATTCACATGCAATAGTCATTTACAGTAAAAAAAAATTAAACATTAAAAAATTACCATTTTTGACCATCTGTAGAAAGTTCAACAGGTCACGGGTCATCGTTTTTCATCAGAAAACTGATTTTTTTGGACTGTAGAAAAATTCATTCAAAATGTAATTTGTTTTGAGCCTCATGTTGAATAACTACTTTTTAAAGCCTCAATGTGACCAAAATTGCCATTTTTACAGACTTTTTCTCCTACTCAGGAGTTTCTATTTCGACCAATTTCAGGCATTAAAATGACTCAAAACACACTTATTTTAGTTCCAAGAGTTATAATTCACATTCAATTGTCATTTACAGTCAAAAAATTAAACATTAATAAATTACCATTTTTGACCATCTGGAGAAAGTTCGAGAGGTCACGGGTCATCGTTTTTCATCAAAAAATAGATTTTTTGGACTGTAGAAAAATTGATTCAAAATGTCATTAGGATTGTGCCTCATGTTGAATACGCACTTTTTAAGGCCTCAATGTGTCCAAAATTGCTATTTTTACAGACTTTTTCTCCTACTCAGAAGCTTCTATTTCGACCAATTTCAGGCATTAAAATGAGTCTAAACACACGTATTTTAGTTCCACGATTTCTAATTGACATGCAATAGTCATTTACAGTCAAAAAATTAAACTTTAAAACATTACTATTTTTGACCAACTGGAGAAAGTTCGACAGGTCACGGGTCATCGTTTTTTATCAGAAAATTGATTTTTTGGGACTGTAGAAAAATCCGTTCAAAATATAATTTGGATTGAGCCTCATGTTGAATAACTACTTTTTAAAGCCTCAATGTGTCCAAAATTGCCATTTTTACAGACTTTTTCTCCTACTCAGAAGCTTTTATTTCGACCAATTTCAGGCATTAAAATGACTCTAAACACACTTATTTTAGTTCCAAGAGTTATAATTCACATTCAATTGTCATTTACAGTCAAAAAATTAAACATTAATAAATTACCATTTTTGACCATTTGGAGAAAGTTCGAGAGGTCACGGGTCATCGTTTTTCATCAAAAAATAGATTTTTTGGACTGTAGAAAAATTGATTCAAAATGTCATTAGGATTGTGCCTCATGTTGAATACGCACTTTTTAAGGCCTCAATGTGACCAAAATTGCTATTTTTACAGACATTTTCTCCTACTCAGAAGCTTCTATTTCGACCAATTTCAGGCATTAAAATGACACTAAACACACGTATTTTAGTTCCACGATTTCTGATTGACATGCAATAGTCATTTACAGTCAAATAATTAAACTTTAAAAAATTACCATTTTTGACCATCTGGAGGAAGTTCGACAGGTAACGGGTCATCGTTTTTCATCAGAAAATTTATTTTTTGAACTGTAGAAAAATTGATTCAAAATGTCATTTGGATTGTGCCTCATGTTGAATAATTACTTTTTAAAGCCTCAATGTGACCAAATTGCAATTTTTACAGACTTTTTCTCCTACTCAGAAGCTTCTATTTCGACAAATTTCAGGCATTAAAATGACTCTAAACACACTTATTTTAGTTCCAAAAGTGATAATTCAAATGCAATAGTCATTTACAGTAAAAAAACTTTAAACATTAAAAAATTACCATTTTGACCATCTGTAGAAAGTTCAACACGTCACGGGTCATCGTTTTTCATCAGAAAATTAATTTTTTTGGACTGTAGAAAAATTCATTCAAAATGTAATTTGGATTGAGCCTCATGTTGAATAACTACTTTTTAAAGCCTCAATGTGACCAAAATTGCCATTTTTACAGACTTTTTCTCCTACTCAGGAGTTTCTATTTCGACCAATTTCAGGCATTAAAATGACTCAAAACACACTTATTTTAGTTCCAAGAGTTATAATTCACATTCAATTGTCATTTACAGTCAAAAAATTAAACATTAATAAATTACCATTTTTGACCATCTGGAGAAAGTTCGAGAGGTCACGGGTCATCGTTTTTCATCAAAAAATAGATTTTTTGGACTGTAGAAAAATTGATTCAAAATGTCATTAGGATTGTGCCTCATGTTGAATACGCACTTTTTAAGGCCTCAATGTGACCAAAATTGCTATTTTTACAGACATTTTCTCCTACTCAGAAGCTTCTATTTCGACCAATTTCAGGCATTAAAATGACACTAAACACACGTATTTTAGTTCCACGATTTCTAATTGACATGCAATAGTCATTTACAGTCAAATAATTAAACTTAAAAAAATTACCATTTTTGACAATCTGGAGAAAGTTCGACAGGTCCCTGGTCATCGTTTTTCATCAGAAAATTGATTTTTTGAACTGTAGAAAAATTGATTCAAAATGTCATTTGGATTGAGCCTCATGTTGAATAACTACTTTTTAAAGCCTCAATGTGACCAAAATTGCCATTTTTACACACTTTTTCTCCTACTCAGGAGCTTCTATTTCGACCAATTTCAGGCATTAAAATGACTCTAAACACACTTATTTTAGTTCCAAGATTTATGATTCACATTCAATTGTCATTTACAGTCAAAAAATTAAACTTTAAAAAATTACCATTTTTGACCATCTGGAGGAAGTTCTACTGGTAACGGGTCATCGTTTTTCATCAGAAAATTGATTTTTTGAACTGTAGAAAAATTGATTCAAAATGTCATTTGGATTGTGCCTCATGTTGAATAATTACTTTTTAAAGCCTCAATGTGACCAAATTGCAATTTTTACAGACTTTTTCTCCTACTCAGAAGCTACTATTTTGGCCAATTTCAGGCATTAAAATGACTCTAAACACACTTATTTTAGTTCCAAGAGTTCTAATTGACATGCAATAGTCATTTACAGTCAAAAAATTAAACTTTAAAAAATTACTATTTTTGACCATTTGGAGAAAGTTCGACAGGTCACGGGTCATCGTTTTTCATCAGAAAATAGATTTTTTGGACTGTAGAAAAATTGATTCAAAATGTCAGTTGGATTGAGCCTCATGTTGAATACGCACTTTTTAAGGCCTCAATGTGACCAAAATTGCTATTTTTACAGACTATTTCTCCTACTCAGAAGCTTCTATTTCGAACCATTTCAGGCATTAAAATGACTCTCAACACACTTATTTTAGTTCCACGAGTTCTAATTGACATGCAATAGTCATTTACAGTCAAAACATTCAACTTAAAAAAATTACCATTTTTGACCATCTGGAGAAAGTTCGACAGGTCACGGGTCATCGTTTTTCATCAGAAAGTAATTTTTTGGGACTGTAGACAAATTGTTTCAAAAGGTCATTTTGATTGTGCCTCATGTTGAATAACTACTTTTTAAAGGCTCAATGTGACCAAAATTGCAATTTTTACAGACTTTTTCTCCCACTCAGAAGCTTCTATTTCGACCAATTTCAGGCATTAAAATGACTCTAAACACACTTATTTTAGTTCCAAGAGTTCTAATTGACATTCAATAGTCATTTACAGTCAAAAAATTAAACTTTAAAAAATTACTATTTTTGACCATTTGGAGAAAGTTCGACAGGTCACGGGTCATCGTTTTTCGTCAGAAAATAGATTTTTTGGACTGTAGAAAAATTGATTCAAAATGTCATTTGGATTGAGCCTTATGTTGAATAACTACTTTTTAAAGCCTCAATGTGACCAAAATTGCCATTTTTACTGACTTTTTCTCCCACTCAGAACCTTCTATTTCGACCAATTTCAGGCATTAAAATGACTCTAAACACACTTATTTTAGTTCCAAAAGTGATAATTCACATGCAATAGTCAGTTACAGTCAAAAAATTAAACTTTAAAACATTACTATTTTTGACCAACTGGAGAAAGTTCGACAGGTCACGGGTCATCGTTTTTCATCAGAAAATTGATTTTTTGGGACTATAGAAAAATCCATTCAAAATATAATTTGGATTGAGCCTCATGTTGAATAACTACTTTTTAAAGCCTCAATGTGTCCAAAATTGCCATTTTTACAGACTTTTTCTCCTACTCAGAAGCTTTTATTTCGACCAATTTCAGGCATTAAAATGACTCTAAACACACTTATTTCAGTTCCAAGAGTTATAATTCACATTCAATTGTCATTTACAGTCAAAAAATTAAACATTAATAAATTACCATTTTTGACCATCTGGAGAAAGTTTGAGAGGTCCCGGGTCATCGTTTTTCATCAGAAAATTGATGTTTTGGACTGTAGAAAAATTGATTCACAATGTCATTAGGATTATGCCTCATGTTGAATAAGTACTTTTTAAGGCCTCAATGTGACCAAAATTGCCATTTTTACAGACTTTTTCTCCTACGTAGAAGCTTCTATTTCGACCAATTTCAGGCATTAAAATGACACTAAACACACGTATTTTAGTTCCACGATTTCTAATTGACATGCAATAGTCATTTACAGTCAAATAATTCAACTTTAAAAAATTACCATTTTTGACAATCTGGAGAATGTTCGACGGGTCCCAGGTCATCGTTTTTCATCAGAAAATTGATTTTTTGGACTGTAGAAAAATTGATTCAAAATGTCATTTGGATTGAGCCTCATGTTGAATAACTACTTTTTAAAGCCTCAATGTGACCAAAATTGCCATTTTTACAGACTTTTTCTCCTACTCAGTAGCTTCTATTTCGACCAATTTCAGGCATTAAAATGACTCTAAACACACTTATTTTAGTTCCAAAAGTGATAATTCACATGCAATAGTCATTTACAGTAAAAAAAATTAAACATTAAAAAATTACCATTTTTGACCATCTGTAGAAAGTTCAACAGGTCACGGGTCATCGTTTTTCATCAGAAAACTGATTTTTTTGGACTGTAGAAAAATTCATTCAAAATGTAATTTGTTTTGAGCCTCATGTTGAATAACTACTTTTTAAAGCCTCAATGTGACCAAAATTGCAATTTTTACAGACTTTTTCTCCTACTCAGGAGTTTCTATTTCGACCAATTTCAGGCATTAAAATGACTCAAAACACACTTATTTTAGTTCCAAGAGTTATAATTCACATTCAATTGAAATTTACAGTCAAAAAATTAAACATTAATAAATTACCATTTTTGACCATCTGGAGAAAGTTCGAGAGGTCACGGGTCATCGTTTTTCATCAAAAAATAGATTTTTTGGACTGTAGAAAAATTGATTCAAAATGTCATTAGGATTGTGCCTCATGTTGAATACGCACTTTTTAAGGCCTCAATGTGACCAAAATTGCTATTTTTACAGACTTTTTCTCCTACTCAGAAGCTTCTATTTCGACCAATTTCAGGCATTAAAATGAGTCTAAACACACGTATTTTAGTTCCACGATTTCTAATTGACATGCAATAGTCATTTACAGTCAAAAAATTAAACTTTAAAACATTACTATTTTTGACCAACTGGAGAAAGTTCGACAGGTCACGGGTCATCGTTTTTCATCAGAAAATTGATTTTTTGGGACTGTAGAAAAATCCATTCAAAATATAATTTGGATTGAGCCTCATGTTGAATAACTACTTTTTAAAGCCTCAATGTGTCCAAAATTGCCATTTTTACAGACTTTTTCTCCTACTCAGAAGCTTTTATTTCGACCAATTTCAGGCATTAAAATGACTCTAAACACACTTATTTTAGTTCCAAGAGTTATAATTCACATTCAATTGTCATTTACAGTCAAAAAATTAAACATTAATAAATTACCATTTTTGACCATTTGGAGAAAGTTCGAGAGGTCACGGGTCATCGTTTTTCATCAAAAAATAGATTTTTTGGACTGTAGAAAAATTGATTCAAAATGTCATTAGGATTGTGCCTCATGTTGAATACGCACTTTTTAAGGCCTCAATGTGACCAAAATTGCTATTTTTACAGACATTTTCTCCTACTCAGAAGCTTCTATTTCGACCAATTTCAGGCATTAAAATGACACTAAACACACGTATTTTAGTTCCACGATTTCTGATTGACATGCAATAGTCATTTACAGTCAAATAATTAAACTTTAAAAAATTACCATTTTTGACCATCTGGAGGAAGTTCGACAGGTAACGGGTCATCGTTTTTCATCAGAAAATTGATTTTTTGAACTGTAGAAAAATTGATTCAAAATGTCATTTGGATTGTGCCTCATGTTGAATAATTACTTTTTAAAGCCTCAATGTGACCAAATTGCAATTTTTACAGACTTTTTCTCCTACTCAGAAGCTTCTATTTCGACCAATTTCAGGCATTAAAATGACTCTAAACACACTTATTTTAGTTCCAAAAGTGATAATTCAAATGCAATAGTCATTTACAGTAAAAAAACTTTAAACATTAAAAAATTACCATTTTGACCATCTGTAGAAAGTTCAACACGTCACGGGTCATCGTTTTTCATCAGAAAATTTATTTTTTTGGACTGTAGAAAAATTCATTCAAAATGTAATTTGGATTGAGCCTCATGTTGAATAACTACTTTTTAAAGCCTCAATGTGACCAAAATTGCCATTTTTACAGACTTTTTCTCCTACTCAGGAGTTTCTATTTCGACCAATTTCAGGCATTAAAATGACTCAAAACACACTTATTTTAGTTCCAAGAGTTATAATTCACATTCAATTGTCATTTACAGTCAAAAAATTAAACATTAATAAATTACCATTTTTGACCATCTGGAGAAAGTTCGAGAGGTCACGGGTCATCGTTTTTCATCAAAAAATAGATTTTTTGGACTGTAGAAAAATTGATTCAAAATGTCATTAGGATTGTGCCTCATGTTGAATACGCACTTTTTAAGGCCTCAATGTGACCAAAATTGCTATTTTTACAGACATTTTCTCCTACTCAGAAGCTTCTATTTCGACCAATTTCAGGCATTAAAATGACACTAAACACACGTATTTTAGTTCCACGATTTCTAATTGACATGCAATAGTCATTTACAGTCAAATAATTAAACTTAAAAAAATTACCATTTTTGACAATCTGGAGAAAGTTCGACAGGTCCCTGGTCATCGTTTTTCATCAGAAAATTGATTTTTTGAACTGTAGAAAAATTGATTCAAAATGTCATTTGGATTGAGCCTCATGTTGAATAACTACTTTTTAAAGCCTCAATGTGACCAAAATTGCCATTTTTTCACACTTTTTCTCCTACTCAGGAGCTTCTATTTCGACCAATTTCAGGCATTAAAATGACTCTAAACACACTTATTTTAGTTCCAAGATTTATGATTCACATTCAATTGTCATTTACAGTCAAAAAATTAAACTTTAAAAAATTACCATTTTTGACCATCTGGAGGAAGTTCTACTGGTAACGGGTCATCGTTTTTCATCAGAAAATTGATTTTTTGAACTGTAGAAAAATTGATTCAAAATGTCATTTGGATTGTGCCTCATGTTGAATAATTACTTTTTAAAGCCTCAATGTGACCAAATTGCAATTTTTACAGACTTTTTCTCCTACTCAGAAGCTACTATTTTGGCCAATTTCAGGCATTAAAATGACTCTAAACACACTTATTTTAGTTCCAAGAGTTCTAATTGACATGCAATAGTCATTTACAGTCAAAAAATTAAACTTTAAAAAATTACTATTTTTGACCATTTGGAGAAAGTTCGACAGGTCACGGGTCATCGTTTTTCATCAGAAAATAGATTTTTTGGACTGTAGAAAAATTGATTCAAAATGTCAGTTGGATTGAGCCTCATGTTGAATACGCACTTTTTAAGGCCTCAATGTGACCAAAATTGCTATTTTTACAGACTATTTCTCCTACTCAGAAGCTTCTATTTCGAACCATTTCAGGCATTAAAATGACTCTCAACACACTTATTTTAGTTCCACGAGTTCTAATTGACATGCAATAGTCATTTACAGTCAAAACATTCAACTTAAAAAAATTACCATTTTTGACCATCTGGAGAAAGTTCGACAGGTCACGGGTCATCGTTTTTCATCAGAAAGTAATTTTTTGGGACTGTAGACAAATTGTTTCAAAAGGTCATTTTGATTGTGCCTCATGTTGAATAACTACTTTTTAAAGGCTCAATGTGACCAAAATTGCAATTTTTACAGACTTTTTCTCCCACTCAGAAGCTTCTATTTCGACCAATTTCAGGCATTAAAATGACTCTAAACACACTTATTTTAGTTCCAAGAGTTCTAATTGACATTCAATAGTCATTTACAGTCAAAAAATTAAACTTTAAAAAATTACTATTTTTGACCATTTGGAGAAAGTTCGACAGGTCACGGGTCATCGTTTTTCGTCAGAAAATAGATTTTTTGGACTGTAGAAAAATTGATTCAAAATGTCATTTGGATTGAGCCTTATGTTGAATAACTACTTTTTAAAGCCTCAATGTGACCAAAATTGCCATTTTTACTGACTTTTTCTCCCACTCAGAACCTTCTATTTCGACCAATTTCAGGCATTAAAATGACTCTAAACACACTTATTTTAGTTCCAAAAGTGATAATTCACATGCAATAGTCAGTTACAGTCAAAAAATTAAACTTTAAAACATTACTATTTTTGACCAACTGGAGAAAGTTCGACAGGTCACGGGTCATCGTTTTTCATCAGAAAATTGATTTTTTGGGACTATAGAAAAATCCATTCAAAATATAATTTGGATTGAGCCTCATGTTGAATAACTACTTTTTAAAGCCTCAATGTGTCCAAAATTGCCATTTTTACAGACTTTTTCTCCTACTCAGAAGCTTTTATTTCGACCAATTTCAGGCATTAAAATGACTCTAAACACACCTATTTTAGTTCCAAGAGTTATAATTCACATTCAATTGTCATTTACAGTCAAAAAATTAAACATTAATAAATTACCATTTTTGACCATCTGGAGAAAGTTTGAGAGGTCCCGGGTCATCGTTTTTCATCAGAAAATTGATGTTTTGGACTGTAGAAAAATTGATTCACAATGTCATTAGGATTGTGCCTCATGTTGAATAAGTACTTTTTAAGGCCTCAATGTGACCAAAATTGCCATTTTTACAGACTTTTTCTCCTACGCAGAAGCTTCTATTTCGACCAATTTCAGGCATTAAAATGACACTAAACACACGTATTTTAGTTCCACGATTTCTAATTGACATGCAATAGTCATTTACAGTCAAATAATTCAACTTTAAAAAATTACCATTTTTGACAATCTGGAGAATGTTCGACAGGTCCCAGGTCATCGTTTTTCATCAGAAAATTGATTTTTTGGACTGTAGAAAAATTGATTCAAAATGTCATTTGGATTGAGCCTCATGTTGAATAACTACTTTTTAAAGCCTCAATGTGACCAAAATTGCCATTTTTACAGACTTTTTCTCCTACTCAGTAGCTTCTATTTCGACCAATTTCAGGCATTAAAATGACTCTAAACACACTTATTTTAGTTCCAAAAGTGATAATTCACATGCAATAGTCATTTACAGTAAAAAAAATTAAACATTAAAAAATTACCATTTTTGACCATCTGTAGAAAGTTCAACAGGTCACGGGTCATCGTTTTTCATCAGAAAACTGATTTTTTTGGACTGTAGAAAAATTCATTCAAAATGTAATTTGTTTTGAGCCTCATGTTGAATAACTACTTTTTAAAGCCTCAATGTGACCAAAATTGCCATTTTTACAGACTTTTTCTCCTACTCAGAAGCTTCTATTTCGACCAATTTCAGGCATTAAAATGAGTCTAAACACACGTATTTTAGTTCCACGATTTCTAATTGACATGCAATAGTCATTTACAGTCAAAAAATTAAACTTTAAAACATTACTATTTTTGACCAACTGGAGAAAGTTCGACAGGTCACGGGTCATCGTTTTTCATCAGAAAATTGATTTTTTGGGACTGTAGAAAAATCCATTCAAAATATAATTTGGATTGAGCCTCATGTTGAATAACTACTTTTTAAAGCCTCAATGTGTCCAAAATTGCCATTTTTACAGACTTTTTCTCCTACTCAGAAGCTTTTATTTCGACCAATTTCAGGCATTAAAATGACTCTAAACACACTTATTTTAGTTCCAAGAGTTATAATTCACATTCAATTGTCATTTACAGTCAAAAAATTAAACATTAATAAATTACCATTTTTGACCATTTGGAGAAAGTTCGAGAGGTCACGGGTCATCGTTTTTCATCAAAAAATAGATTTTTTGGACTGTAGAAAAATTGATTCAAAATGTCATTAGGATTGTGCCTCATGTTGAATACGCACTTTTTAAGGCCTCAATGTGACCAAAATTGCTATTTTTACAGACATTTTCTCCTACTCAGAAGCTTCTATTTCGACCAATTTCAGGCATTAAAATGACACTAAACACACGTATTTTAGTTCCACGATTTCTGATTGACATGCAATAGTCATTTACAGTCAAATAATTAAACTTTAAAAAATTACCATTTTTGACCATCTGGAGGAAGTTCGACAGGTAACGGGTCATCGTTTTTCATCAGAAAATTGATTTTTTGAACTGTAGAAAAATTGATTCAAAATGTCATTTGGATTGTGCCTCATGTTGAATAATTACTTTTTAAAGCCTCAATGTGACCAAATTGCAATTTTTACAGACTTTTTCTCCTACTCAGAAGCTTCTATTTCGACCAATTTCAGGCATTAAAATGACTCTAAACACACTTATTTTAGTTCCAAAAGTGATAATTCAAATGCAATAGTCATTTACAGTAAAAAAACTTTAAACATTAAAAAATTACCATTTTGACCATCTGTAGAAAGTTCAACACGTCACGGGTCATCGTTTTTCATCAGAAAATTTATTTTTTTGGACTGTAGAAAAATTCATTCAAAATGTAATTTGGATTGAGCCTCATGTTGAATAACTACTTTTTAAAGCCTCAATGTGACCAAAATTGCCATTTTTACAGACTTTTTCTCCTACTCAGGAGTTTCTATTTCGACCAATTTCAGGCATTAAAATGACTCAAAACACACTTATTTTAGTTCCAAGAGTTATAATTCACATTCAATTGTCATTTACAGTCAAAAAATTAAACATTAATAAATTACCATTTTTGACCATCTGGAGAAAGTTCGAGAGGTCACGGGTCATCGTTTTTCATCAAAAAATAGATTTTTTGGACTGTAGAAAAATTGATTCAAAATGTCATTAGGATTGTGCCTCATGTTGAATACGCACTTTTTAAGGCCTCAATGTGACCAAAATTGCTATTTTTACAGACATTTTCTCCTACTCAGAAGCTTCTATTTCGACCAATTTCAGGCATTAAAATGACACTAAACACACGTATTTTAGTTCCACGATTTCTAATTGACATGCAATAGTCATTTACAGTCAAATAATTAAACTTAAAAAAATTACCATTTTTGACAATCTGGAGAAAGTTCGACAGGTCCCTGGTCATCGTTTTTCATCAGAAAATTGATTTTTTGAACTGTAGAAAAATTGATTCAAAATGTCATTTGGATTGAGCCTCATGTTGAATAACTACTTTTTAAAGCCTCAATGTGACCAAAATTGCCATTTTTACACACTTTTTCTCCTACTCAGGAGCTTCTATTTCGACCAATTTCAGGCATTAAAATGACTCTAAACACACTTATTTTAGTTCCAAGATTTATAATTCACATTCAATTGTCATTTACAGTCAAAAAATTAAACTTTAAAAAATTACCATTTTTGACCATCTGGAGGAAGTTCTACTGGTAACGGGTCATCGTTTTTCATCAGAAAATTGATTTTTTGAACTGTAGAAAAATTGATTCAAAATGTCATTTGGATTGTGCCACATGTTGAATAATTACTTTTTAAAGCCTCAATGTGACCAAATTGCAATTTTTACAGACTTTTTCTCCTACTCAGAAGCTACTATTTTGGCCAATTTCAGGCATTAAAATGACTCTAAACACACTTATTTTAGTTCCAAGAGTTCTAATTGACATGCAATAGTCATTTACAGTCAAAAAATTAAACTTTAAAAAATTACTATTTTTGACCATTTGGAGAAAGTTCGACAGGTCACGGGTCATCGTTTTTCATCAGAAAATAGATTTTTTGGACTGTAGAAAAATTGATTCAAAATGTCAGTTGGATTGAGCCTCATGTTGAATACGCACTTTTTAAGGCCTCAATGTGACCAAAATTGCTATTTTTACAGACTATTTCTCCTACTCAGAAGCTTCTATTTCGAACCATTTCAGGCATTAAAATGACTCTCAACACACTTATTTTAGTTCCACGAGTTCTAATTGACATGCAATAGTCATTTACAGTCAAAACATTCAACTTAAAAAAATTACCATTTTTGACCATCTGGAGAAAGTTCGACAGGTCACGGGTCATCGTTTTTCATCAGAAAGTAATTTTTTGGGACTGTAGACAAATTGTTTCAAAAGGTCATTTTGATTGTGCCTCATGTTGAATAACTACTTTTTAAAGGCTCAATGTGACCAAAATTGCAATTTTTACAGACTTTTTCTCCCACTCAGAAGCTTCTATTTCGACCAATTTCAGGCATTAAAATGACTCTAAACACACTTATTTTAGTTCCAAGAGTTCTAATTGACATTCAATAGTCATTTACAGTCAAAAAATTAAACTTTAAAAAATTACTATTTTTGACCATTTGGAGAAAGTTCGACAGGTCACGGGTCATCGTTTTTCGTCAGAAAATAGATTTTTTGGACTGTAGAAAAATTGATTCAAAATGTCATTTGGATTGAGCCTTATGTTGAATAACTACTTTTTAAAGCCTCAATGTGACCAAAATTGCCATTTTTACTGACTTTTTCTCCCACTCAGAACCTTCTATTTCGACCAATTTCAGGCATTAAAATGACTCTAAACACACTTATTTTAGTTCCAAAAGTGATAATTCACATGCAATAGTCAGTTACAGTCAAAAAATTAAACTTTAAAACATTACTATTTTTGACCAACTGGAGAAAGTTCGACAGGTCACGGGTCATCGTTTTTCATCAGAAAATTGATTTTTTGGGACTATAGAAAAATCCATTCAAAATATAATTTGGATTGAGCCTCATGTTGAATAACTACTTTTTAAAGCCTCAATGTGTCCAAAATTGCCATTTTTACAGACTTTTTCTCCTACTCAGAAGCTTTTATTTCGACCAATTTCAGGCATTAAAATGACTCTAAACACACTTATTTTAGTTCCAAGAGTTATAATTCACATTCAATTGTCATTTACAGTCAAAAAATTAAACATTAATAAATTACCATTTTTGACCATCTGGAGAAAGTTTGAGAGGTCCCGGGTCATCGTTTTTCATCAGAAAATTGATGTTTTGGACTGTAGAAAAATTGATTCACAATGTCATTAGGATTGTGCCTCATGTTGAATAAGTACTTTTTAAGGCCTCAATGTGACCAAAATTGCCATTTTTACAGACTTTTTCTCCTACGCAGAAGCTTCTATTTCGACCAATTTCAGGCATTAAAATGACACTAAACACACGTATTTTAGTTCCACGATTTCTAATTGACATGCAATAGTCATTTACAGTCAAATAATTCAACTTTAAAAAATTACCATTTTTGACAATCTGGAGAATGTTCGACAGGTCCCAGGTCATCGTTTTTCATCAGAAAATTGATTTTTTGGACTGTAGAAAAATTGATTCAAAATGTCATTTGGATTGAGCCTCATGTTGAATAACTACTTTTTAAAGCCTCAATGTGACCAAAATTGCCATTTTTACAGACTTTTTCTCCTACTCAGTAGCTTCTATTTCTACCAATTTCAGGCATTAAAATGACTCTAAACACACTTATTTTAGTTCCAAAAGTGATAATTCACATGCAATAGTCATTTACAGTAAAAAAAAATTAAACATTAAAAAATTACCATTTTTGACCATCTGTAGAAAGTTCAACAGGTCACGGGTCATCGTTTTTCATCAGAAAACTGATTTTTTTGGACTGTAGAAAAATTCATTCAAAATGTAATTTGTTTTGAGCCTCATGTTGAATAACTACTTTTTAAAGCCTCAATGTGACCAAAATTGCCATTTTTACAGACTTTTTCTCCTACTCAGGAGTTTCTATTTCGACCAATTTCAGGCATTAAAATGACTCAAAACACACTTATTTTAGTTCCAAGAGTTATAATTCACATTCAATTGAAATTTACAGTCAAAAAATTAAACATTAATAAATTACCATTTTTGACCATCTGGAGAAAGTTCGAGAGGTCACGGGTCATCGTTTTTCATCAAAAAATAGATTTTTTGGACTGTAGAAAAATTGATTCAAAATGTCATTTGGATTGAGCCTCATGTTGAATAACTACTTTTTAAAGCCTCAATGTGACCAAAATTGCCATTTTTACACACTTTTTCTCCTACTCAGGAGCTTCTATTTCGACCAATTTCAGGCATTAAAATGACTCTAAACACACTTATTTTAGTTCCAAGATTTATGATTCACATTCAATTGTCATTTACAGTCAAAAAATTAAACTTTAAAAAATTACCATTTTTGACCATCTGGAGGAAGTTCTACTGGTAACGGGTCATCGTTTTTCATCAGAAAATTGATTTTTTGAACTGTAGAAAAATTGATTCAAAATGTCATTTGGATTGTGCCTCATGTTGAATAATTACTTTTTAAAGCCTCAATGTGACCAAATTGCAATTTTTACAGACTTTTTCTCCTACTCAGAAGCTACTATTTTGGCCAATTTCAGGCATTAAAATGACTCTAAACACACTTATTTTAGTTCCAAGAGTTCTAATTGACATGCAATAGTCATTTACAGTCAAAAAATTAAACTTTAAAAAATTACTATTTTTGACCATTTGGAGAAAGTTCGACAGGTCACGGGTCATCGTTTTTCATCAGAAAATAGATTTTTTGGACTGTAGAAAAATTGATTCAAAATGTCAGTTGGATTGAGCCTCATGTTGAATACGCACTTTTTAAGGCCTCAATGTGACCAAAATTGCTATTTTTACAGACTATTTCTCCTACTCAGAAGCTTCTATTTCGAACCATTTCAGGCATTAAAATGACTCTCAACACACTTATTTTAGTTCCACGAGTTCTAATTGACATGCAATAGTCATTTACAGTCAAAACATTCAACTTAAAAAAATTACCATTTTTGACCATCTGGAGAAAGTTCGACAGGTCACGGGTCATCGTTTTTCATCAGAAAGTAATTTTTTGGGACTGTAGACAAATTGTTTCAAAAGGTCATTTTGATTGTGCCTCATGTTGAATAACTACTTTTTAAAGGCTCAATGTGACCAAAATTGCAATTTTTACAGACTTTTTCTCCCACTCAGAAGCTTCTATTTCGACCAATTTCAGGCATTAAAATGACTCTAAACACACTTATTTTAGTTCCAAGAGTTCTAATTGACATTCAATAGTCATTTACAGTCAAAAAATTAAACTTTAAAAAATTACTATTTTTGACCATTTGGAGAAAGTTCGACAGGTCACGGGTCATCGTTTTTCGTCAGAAAATAGATTTTTTGGACTGTAGAAAAATTGATTCAAAATGTCATTTGGATTGAGCCTTATGTTGAATAACTACTTTTTAAAGCCTCAATGTGACCAAAATTGCCATTTTTACTGACTTTTTCTCCCACTCAGAACCTTCTATTTCGACCAATTTCAGGCATTAAAATGACTCTAAACACACTTATTTTAGTTCCAAAAGTGATAATTCACATGCAATAGTCAGTTACAGTCAAAAAATTAAACTTTAAAACATTACTATTTTTGACCAACTGGAGAAAGTTCGACAGGTCACGGGTCATCGTTTTTCATCAGAAAATTGATTTTTTGGGACTATAGAAAAATCCATTCAAAATATAATTTGGATTGAGCCTCATGTTGAATAACTACTTTTTAAAGCCTCAATGTGTCCAAAATTGCCATTTTTACAGACTTTTTCTCCTACTCAGAAGCTTTTATTTCGACCAATTTCAGGCATTAAAATGACTCTAAACACACCTATTTTAGTTCCAAGAGTTATAATTCACATTCAATTGTCATTTACAGTCAAAAAATTAAACATTAATAAATTACCATTTTTGACCATCTGGAGAAAGTTTGAGAGGTCCCGGGTCATCGTTTTTCATCAGAAAATTGATGTTTTGGACTGTAGAAAAATTGATTCACAATGTCATTAGGATTGTGCCTCATGTTGAATAAGTACTTTTTAAGGCCTCAATGTGACCAAAATTGCCATTTTTACAGACTTTTTCTCCTACGCAGAAGCTTCTATTTCGACCAATTTCAGGCATTAAAATGACACTAAACACACGTATTTTAGTTCCACGATTTCTAATTGACATGCAATAGTCATTTACAGTCAAATAATTCAACTTTAAAAAATTACCATTTTTGACAATCTGGAGAATGTTCGACAGGTCCCAGGTCATCGTTTTTCATCAGAAAATTGATTTTTTGGACTGTAGAAAAATTGATTCAAAATGTCATTTGGATTGAGCCTCATGTTGAATAACTACTTTTTAAAGCCTCAATGTGACCAAAATTGCCATTTTTACAGACTTTTTCTCCTACTCAGTAGCTTCTATTTCGACCAATTTCAGGCATTAAAATGACTCTAAACACACTTATTTTAGTTCCAAAAGTGATAATTCACATGCAATAGTCATTTACAGTAAAAAAAATTAAACATTAAAAAATTACCATTTTTGACCATCTGTAGAAAGTTCAACAGGTCACGGGTCATCGTTTTTCATCAGAAAACTGATTTTTTTGGACTGTAGAAAAATTCATTCAAAATGTAATTTGTTTTGAGCCTCATGTTGAATAACTACTTTTTAAAGCCTCAATGTGACCAAAATTGCCATTTTTACAGACTTTTTCTCCTACTCAGAAGCTTCTATTTCGACCAATTTCAGGCATTAAAATGAGTCTAAACACACGTATTTTAGTTCCACGATTTCTAATTGACATGCAATAGTCATTTACAGTCAAAAAATTAAACTTTAAAACATTACTATTTTTGACCAACTGGAGAAAGTTCGACAGGTCACGGGTCATCGTTTTTCATCAGAAAATTGATTTTTTGGGACTGTAGAAAAATCCATTCAAAATATAATTTGGATTGAGCCTCATGTTGAATAACTACTTTTTAAAGCCTCAATGTGTCCAAAATTGCCATTTTTACAGACTTTTTCTCCTACTCAGAAGCTTTTATTTCGACCAATTTCAGGCATTAAAATGACTCTAAACACACTTATTTTAGTTCCAAGAGTTATAATTCACATTCAATTGTCATTTACAGTCAAAAAATTAAACATTAATAAATTACCATTTTTGACCATTTGGAGAAAGTTCGAGAGGTCACGGGTCATCGTTTTTCATCAAAAAATAGATTTTTGGACTGTAGAAAAATTGATTCAAAATGTCATTAGGATTGTGCCTCATGTTGAATACGCACTTTTTAAGCCTCAATGTGACCAAAATTGCTATTTTTACAGACATTTTCTCCTACTCAGAAGCTTCTATTTCGACCAATTTCAGGCATTAAAATGACATAAACACACGTATTTTAGTTCCACGATTCTGATTGACATGCAATAGTCATTTACAGTCAAATAATTAAACTTTAAAAAATTACCATTTTTGACCATCTGGAGGAAGTTCGACAGGTAACGGGTCATCGTTTTTCATCAGAAAATTGATTTTTTGAACTGTAGAAAAATTGATTCAAAATGTCATTTGGATTGTGCCTCATGTTGAATAATTACTTTTTAAAGCCTCAATGTGACCAAATTGCAATTTTACAGACTTTTTCTCCTACTCAGAAGCTTCTATTTCGACCAATATCAGGCATTAAAATGACTCTAAACACACTTATTTTAGTTCCAAAAGTGATAATTCAAATGGCAATAGTCTTTACAGTAAAAAAACTTTAAACATTAAAAAATTACCATTTTGACCATCTGTAGAAAGTTCAACACGTCACGGGTCATCGTTTTTCTTCAGAAAATTTATTTTTTTGGACTGTAGAAAAATTCATTCAAAATGTAATTTGGATTGAGCCTCATGTTGAATAACTACTTTTAAAGCCTCAATGTGACCAAAATTGCCATTTTTACAGACTTTTTCTCCTACTCAGGAGTTTCTATTTCGACCAATTTCAGGCATTAAAATGACTCAAAACACACTTATTTTAGTTCCAAGAGTTATAATTCACATTCAATTGTCATTTACAGTCAAAAATTCAACATTAATAAATTACCATTTTTGACCATCTGGGAGAAAGTTCGAGAGGTCACGGGTCATCGTTTTTCATCAAAAATAGATTTTTTGGACTGTAGAAAAATTGATCAAAATGTCATTAGGATTGTGCCTCATGTTGAATACGCACTTTTTAAGGCCTCAATGTGACCAAAATTGCTATTTTTACAGACATTTTCTCCTACTCAGAAGCTTCTATTTCGACCAATTTCAGGCATTAAAATGACACTAACACACGTATTTTAGTTCCACGATTTCTAATTGACATGCAATAGTCATTTACAGTCAAATAATTAAACTTAAAAAAATTACCATTTTTGACAATCTGGAGAAAGTTCGACAGGTCCCTGGTCATCGTTTTTCATCAGAAATTGATTTTTTGAACTGTAGAAAAATTGATTCAAAATGTCATTTGGATTGAGCCTCATGTTGAATAACTACTTTTTAAAGCCTCAATGTGACCAAAAATTGCCATTTTTACACACTTTTTCTCCTACTCAGGAGCTTCTATTTCGACCAATTTCAGGCATAAAATGACTCTAAACACACTTATTTTTAGTTCCAAGATTATAATTCACATTCAATTGTCATTTACAGTCAAAAAATTAAACTTTAAAAAATTACCATTTTTGACATCTGGAGGAAGTTCTACTGGTAACGGGTCATCGTTTTCATCAGAAAATTGATTTTTTGAACTGTAGAAAAATTGATTGCTAAATGTCATTTGGATTGTGCCACATGTTGAATAATGTACTTTTTAAAGCCTCAATGTGACCAAATTGCAATTTTTACAGACTTTTCTCCTACTCAGAAGCTACTATTTTGGCCAATTTCAGGCATTAAAATGACTCTAAACACAACTTATTTTAGTTCCAAGAGTTCTAATTGACATGCAATAGTCATTTACAGTCAAAAAATTAAACTTTAAAAAAATTACTATTTTTGACCATTTGGAGAAAGTTCGACAGGTCACGGGTCATCGTTTTTCATCAGAAAATAGATTTTTTGGACTGTAGAAAAATTGATTCAAAATGTCAGTTGGATTGAGCCTCATGTTGAATACGCACTTTTTAAGGCCTCAATGTGACCAAAATTGCTATTTTTACAGACTATTTCTCCTACTCAGAAGCTTCTATTTCGAACCATTTCAGGCATTAAAATGACTCTCAACACACTTATTTTAGTTCCACGAGTTCTAATTGACATGCAATAGTCATTTACAGTCAAAACATTCAACTTAAAAAAATTACCATTTTTGACCATCTGGAGAAAGTTCGACAGGTCACGGGTCATCGTTTTTCATCAGAAAGTAATTTTTTGGGACTGTAGACAAATTGTTTTCAAAAGGTCATTTGATTGTGCCTCATGTTGAATAACTACTTTTTAAAGGCTCAATGTGACCAAAATTGCAATTTTTACAGACTTTTTCTCCCACTCAGAAGCTTCTATTTCGACCAATTTCAGGCATTAAAATGACTCTAAACACACTTATTTTAGTTCCAAGAGTTCTAATTGACATTCAATAGTCATTTACAGTCAAAAAATTAAACTTTAAAAAATTACTATTTTTGACCATTTTGGAGAAAGTTCGACAGGTCACGGGTCATCGTTTTCGTCAGAAAATAGATTTTTTGGACTGTAGAAAAAATTGATTCAAAATGTCATTTGGATTGAGCCTTATGTTGAATAACTACTTTTTAAAGCCTCAATGTGACCAAAATTGCCATTTTTACTGACTTTTTCTCCCACTCAGAACCTTCTATTTCGACCAATTTCAGGCATTAAAATGACTCTAAACACACTTATTTTAGTTCCAAAAGTGATAATTCACATGCAATAGTCAGTTACAGTCAAAAAATTAAACTTTAAAACATTACTATTTTTGACCAACTGGAGAAAGTTCGACAGGTCACGGGTCATCGTTTTTCATCAGAAATTGATTTTTGGGACTATAGAAAAATCCATTCAAAATATAATGTTGGATTGAGCCTCATGTTGAATAACTACTTTTTAAAGCCTCAATGTGTCCAAAATTGCCATTTTACAGACTTTTTCTCCTACTCAGAAGCTTTTATTTCGACCAATTTCAGGCATTAAAATGGACTCTAAACACACTTATTTTAAGTTCCAAGAGTTATAATTCACATTCAATTGTCATTTACAGTCAAAAAAATTAAACATTAATAAATTACCATTTTTGACCATCTGGAGAAAGTTGAGAGGTCCCAGGGTCATCGTTTTTCATCAGAAAATTGATGTTTTTGGACTGTAGAAAAATTGATTCACAATGTCATTAGGATTGTGCCTCATGTTGAATAAGTACTTTTTAAGGCCTCAATGTGACCAAATTGCCATTTTTACAGACTTTTTCTCCTACGCAGAAGCTTCTATTTCGACCAATTTCAGGCATTAAAATGACACTAAACACACGTATTTTAGTTCCACGATTTCTAATTGACATGCAATAGTCATTTACAGTCAAATAATTCAACTTTAAAAAATTACCATTTTTGACAATCTGGAGAATGTTCGACAGGTCCCAGGTCATCGTTTTTCATCAGAAAATTGATTTTTTGGACTGTAGAAAAATTGATTCAAAATGTCATTTGGATTGAGCCTCATGTTGAATAAACTACTTTTAAAGCCTCAATGTGACCAAAATTGCCATTTTTACAGACTTTTTCTCCTACTCAGTAGCTTCTATTTCGACCAATTTCAGGCATTAAAATGACTCTAAACACACTTATTTTAGTTCCAAAAGTGATAATTCACATGCAATAGTCATTTACAGTAAAAAAAAATTAAACATTAAAAAATTACCATTTTTGACCATCTGTAGAAAGTTCAACAGGTCACGGGTCATCGTTTTTCATCAGAAAACTGATTTTTTTGGACTGTAGAAAATTCATTCAAAATGTATTTGTTTTGAGCCTCATGTTGAATAACTACTTTTTAAAGCCTCAATGTGACCAAATTGCCATTTTTACAGACTTTTTCTCCTACTCAGGAGTTTCTATTTCGACCAATTTCAGGCATTAAAATGACTCAAAACACACTTATTTAGTTCCAAAGTTATAATTCACATTCAATTGAAATTTACAGTCAAAAATTAAACATTAATAAATTACCATTTTGACCATCTGGAGAAAGTTCGAGAGGTCACGGGTCATCGTTTTTCATCAAAAAATAGATTTTTTGGACTGTAGAAAAATTGATTCAAAATGTCATTTGGATTGAGCCTCATGTTGAATAACTACTTTTTAAAGCCTCAATGTGACCAAAATTGCCATTTTTACACACTTTTTCTCCTACTCAGGAGCTTCTATTTCGACCAATTTCAGGCATTAAAATGACTCTAAACACACTTATTTAGTTCCAAGATTTATGATTCACATTCAATTGTCATTTACAGTCAAAAAATTAAACTTTAAAAAATTACCATTTTTGACCATCTGGAGGAAGTTCTACTGGTAACGGGTCATCGTTTTTCATCAGAAAATTGATTTTTTGAACTGTAGAAAAATTGATTCAAAATGTCATTGGATTGTGCCTCATGTTGAATAATTACTTTTTAAAGCCTCAATGTGACCAAATTGCTATTTTTACAGACTTTTTCTCCTACTCAGAAGCTACTATTTTGGCCAATTTCAGGCATTAAAATGACTCTAAACACACTTATTTTAGTTCAAGAGTTCTAATTGACATGCAATAGTCATTTACAGTCAAAAAATTAACTTTAAAAAAATTACTATTTTTGACCATTTGGAGAAAGTTCGACAGGTCACGGGTCATCGTTTTTCATCAGAAAATAGATTTTTTGGACTGTAGAAAAATTGATTCAAAATGTCAGTTGGATTGAGCCTCATGTTGAATACGCACTTTTTAAGGCCTCAATGTGACCAAAATTGCTATTTTTACAGACTATTTCTCCTACTCAGAAGCTTCTATTTCGAACCATTTCAGGCATTAAAATGACTCTCAACACACTTATTTTAGTTCCACGAGTCTAATTGACATGCAATAGTCATTTACAGTCAAAACATTCAACTTAAAAAAATTACCATTTTTGACCATCTGGAGAAAGTTCGACAGGTCACGGGTCATCGTTTTTCATCAGAAAGTAATTTTTTGGGACTGTAGACAAATTGTTTCAAAAGGTCATTTTGATTGTGCCTCATGTTGAATAACTACTTTTTAAAGGCTCAATGTGACCAAAATTGCAATTTTTACAGACTTTTTCTCCCACTCAGAAGCTTCTATTTCGACCAATTTCAGGCATTAAAATGACTCTAAACACACTTATTTTAGTTCCAAGAGTTCTAATTGACATTCAATAGTCATTTACAGTCAAAAAATTAAACTTTAAAAAATTACTATTTTGACCATTTGGAGAAAGTTCGACAGGTCACGGGTCATCGTTTTTCGTCAGAAAATAGATTTTTTGGACTGTAGAAAAATTGATTCAAAATGTCATTTGGATTGAGCCTTATGTTGAATAACTACTTTTTAAAGCCTCAATGTGACCAAAATTGCCATTTTTACTGACTTTTTCTCCCACTCAGAACCTTCTATTTCGACCAATTTCAGGCATTAAAATGACTCTAAACACACTTATTTTAGTTCCAAAAGTGATAATTCACATGCAATAGTCAGTTACAGTCAAAAAATTAAACTTTAAAACATTACTATTTTTGACCAACTGGAGAAAGTTCGACAGGTCACGGGTCATCGTTTTTCATCAGAAAATTGATTTTTTGGGACTATAGAAAAATCCATTCAAAATATAATTTGGATTGAGCCTCATGTTGAATAACTACTTTTTAAAGCCTCAATGTGTTCCAAAATTGCCATTTTTACAGACTTTTTCTCCTACTCAGAGCTTTTATTTCGACCAATTTCAGGCATTAAAATGACTCTAAACCAACCTATTTTAGTTCCAAGAGTT